>NC_090128.1:30769381-31384739 GCF_040581485.1 Linepithema humile | reverse complement strand
TATTTGTATTTTATTCATAAGAAAACTACAGAATATATTATAATTTTAACAAACATTTTAATTAAATCGTCAAATTTAGTTAAATAAATAAAATTAAAAAAAGCATTACTAGTAATAACTAGTAACTTTTAGTAACTTTTACGGAAATTTCATGGAATTACGGCTCCATGGGACACAAGGAGATAAAACACACGTAACGTTACGGACGCAATCCCTAGTAACTTTTGCGGACTTTCGGTGCGGATTACGGATTACGGGTTCTATGTGACGCCGGCCTAATAGCGTTTTCGATTATACAGGATTTGAACGACCCAAGATTGGTTAATGACGTCATTGCAACCTCTCCACCAATGAAAGACTTGCATTTATAGTAAAATAGTGATTGATCAACCCTAGATCGTTCAAACCCCGTTTATTCGAAAACGCTATAAAGGTTTGTTCTTTTTAACTGAACTAGTTGCACTAGTTCAGAAAGTGTATAGGTCTGTTCTTTATAGCTGAACTGGCTGTACTAGTTCAGAGTTTATCTTTTTCCCTCCACATTGGAAAGAGAAAGATAAACTCTGAACTAGTGCAACCAGTTCAGCTATAAAGAACAAACCTTATACTGAGGGTGCAGTCCCATTGAGCACGGATCGAAATAAAGCCTTGTGTCCACGATACTAGAGGTCTGTTTTTTATAGCTGAACTGGCTGCACTAGTTCAGCTATAAAGAACAGACCTTAGAACGCGGTCCGAGATCTCGGACTGAGGGAAAGTTACTAGAACTTGAATCATGTACACACTGATAGCGTTTTCGATTATACAGGATTTGAACGACCCAGGGTTGATCAATCACTATTTTACTATAAATGCAAGTCTTTCATTGGTGGAGAGGTTGCAATGACGTCATTAACCAACCCTGGGTCGTTCAAATCCTGTATAATCGAAAACGCTATGAATTTGGATGCAAAACTCGAATAAGAAGCTCAAACGAAAAAATGCGTTGCGTCCCATTTTTCGGTACGAGTTAGGCTGCGTTCCGAAATTCACTGCCAGTACTGAAAATCTACAAAATACGTGACGTAAACTATAGATTTTCAGTACTGGTAGTAAATTTCGGAACACAGCCTTAAGGTGCAATTTCACGTAGCGTCAAAAAGCTAGCGGCTACCCCCACTCTGTGATACATTTCCTCTCAATAGTAAGCTGCCGATAAAACGCCAGCCGCTAAACGCCCGCTACTTTTTCATGGAGCGACAAATCGCTAGTCGCTGTGGATTTATATTTTCTGTATTTTTTAAATTTTTTCTATAGATTTAAATTCGTGTATGAAACTGACAATTAGGATGCGTGTCAAAGTGCGTTTAAACTGTCCGAACAGTATTTTATCGACAACATTACAAAATACATTGCCATCAGTAATAGCTAAAGAGATTAAGAAACGACGAATACTGGTGTTGTGTGCAATTATGCGAAAATTGCAAAAAAATGAAAAGAGACCGTACAGGAAGAAGCAATACTGGGTAGCACCATATCTAAAGGATCGTCCAGAGCACAGTTTTTATTATGTGTCAATTCCTAAACTGACCATAGAGAATGGAGTACGATTCCACAATTATTTCCGAATGTCCGCAACACAATTTGAGGAATTGTTATCTATTGTTGGACCGCTATTGATAAAAGAAAATGTTATTCGAGAGCCCATACAACCGAAAGAACGTTTGATAATAACATTAAGGTTTGTAAATGTTAAAATTACTGCAAATTTTATACAAGAAACTTGTTCACTGCTTTGATATTGTTCAAATATTATATATCTTTGTATCTTTGCAATGTTCTAGGTATCTTGCTTCTGGCGATTCAATGACGTCAATGTCATACCAGTATCTAGTTGGGGTAACAACAGTTTGTAATATTATTCGAGAGACATGCGAAGCAATTTGGAGCAATTTGTGTCCTTTGGTTTTATCATCAGTATTGTCGGAAGGAGACTGGCTCGAAATTGCAAATGATTTTGAAGAATTGTCCAATTTCATTCACTGCATTGGTGCTATCGATGGAAAACATGTAACAATTCAAGTATGTGTTCTAATGTTTACTGTCGTTGTCGTTGAAACTCATTTTTTGTTGATACAACTGATACAACATTCAAACCAATTCAAACACGTCTATTTTTCGCTCGAGTTGGGCCTTTCCGAACTTCAAGCGGCAAAACGACGCATCGACCAAAACCCACACAACACATGGACGTCTTCGGGACGTACCACATATGTCCTCAGATGTCCATTTTATGACGTCAGTTTTTGGACGTCCAAAGGACGTCCAGAGAACGTTTTATGGACGTTCCAAAATATTGTCTACGTCTTTATGAGAGATAAGATGTTTTGAAGATGTCCTGAGAACATCCATAAAATGTCCCCAGGACGTTTGTGGTACGGCCCGAGGACATCTGTGGTATAACCCGAAGACGTTTTATGGACGTTCCACAATATCGTACACGACTTATTTATAAGAGATAAAGAATGTTTTGAAGATGTCCTGGGAACATCCATAAAATGTCCCCAGGACGTCTGTAATATGGCCCGAGGACATCTGTGGTATGACCCGAAGACGTCCATAATAATGTCTCAAAAGACATCCGTTCTCAGAGAATAATGTAATTCGTGCGAACTTACACATATTTATATTATATATACTATATTATATTATTAGTGTATTATACATATATATAATCATATATAATAAAAATATTTAATATATATATATACTTAATAAAAAGTTGAAAATAAATAATTTAATAATACAAAAAATTTTTAATATAATATTTTTAACATTTTAAAATAATCAATTAAAAATACAAAAATTGGATTGCTTAAAAATTGCAAATTTATTTTAATAAAAATTAAATACATAACAATAATAATCAATTATAAATGTCAATCAATTATAAATGTCAATCAATTATAATAATCAATCATAAATTTTATTTAAATAAATTGAAATTAATTATATAAAAATAAACTAAATTTAATTAATTATATAAGAACTTCTATTTATGTTTTATTGAGGTTTAAAAATCAGCTATTTAAATATTATATATTTTATTTAAAAAAATTGAAGAAATAGAAATTATTTTTATAAAAATTAAATCGATTTTTAATTGGATTTATTAAAAATATGTCAATAAAAAATAAATTGTACGTTTTAAATCATGTAATGAAAATATAATCTAATTTATTCAAATAAAAATTAAAGTTTTGTAAATAGTAAATAATTAAATAAATTAAAATAATAACAAATTACATTGATTACATTATATTTTAAAAATAAACTGTACATTTTTAATTAAGTAATAAATATATCATATATTTTATTTAAATACATGAAAATTTATTGTATAAAAACATTTTTAGTAATAATTTATTAATATTTTACAATACTTTACAATTCATTCCGTAAAAATTAAATGCATTATACAAAAATGTTGAATTTATTAACAATTTGTTTTTTTTTAAATAAACAATCAAAAATTAATACATTTTAACAAATAGATGTAAGTGAAATTTATAATAATTAAATTAAATAAAATAAATAAAAATTCAGTTTTTTCAAAATTTTTTATTTTTTATAATCAAAATTAATTTTTGACTAATCATAATTTAATTTACATGCAATTACAAAATATATGTATATATGATTATTAAATATATTCATAAAATGAAAAAATATATACATATATATATATAATATATAACGTGCAATATACATATTATTCAAAAGAATGTAAAATAAATGATAATTTTATCGGCAATTTTTATTTTAGCAAGTTAGTTTCTAATTATTTATTATTGAAAATTTATTAATTTTATTTTTTTTCTACTCTATTATTGTTGGAAATAGATTTTTATCGGACCTGCGATTGAACAAATAGTTCCAATTATGAGAAGAAAACCAATAGTTCCAATTATGAGAAGAAAACTGGGATATTTGCAATAATAATTTCACACAAGCAGATATACATACAAACTAATGTACTTTTGTCGTTATCTGAAAATTTGAATTCGTCATGGTCGCGCGGGTCGCGCGTAATATTCCGTCAGCCACTCACAACGAAGCGCTTGCTCGCCTTTCCCTCTCTGCATATACTGACTTGAGTGAAAATACCTTGTGTCGTGCAACGTGGTACAACGTGCAAGTGAGTTTTGAGATTACGAACGAAAACGTCAATTGCACGAGAACGAACAGTAAGTATTATGTGTACCTAGAGATAGGAGAGTGGAGAGAAAGCCAAGGTATACTGCGAAAAGAACTTATACTGACTATATTGCAGGACAATTGTCGCTGTCGATTTCTAACTCTAACCTAACCTCGAAGTCGCTGTTTTGGTGGATCGGCGCATCAATATACCGCAGGACGTTACCGCCGAAAGGCTAACTTCTTCGTGTCGGGATATGATATATTGTCGACTCAGAATTGGAGGTAAGTATATATTTAAATTAACTTTCATTATATGTTTTAATATTAGAGTTCATAGCAAAGAAATGGATCTGTGGTTTTAATTGTTTCGTGTCTTATTATGCATGCATTTTTATTTATTATCACATTAAAACAGTGGGCTTGTTCGTTTTAGCTGCACTGGGGCAGCTCTGGGTCTGCTCTAAACAAGATAATACAGGACAAACTATTTATCTGTCCTGTATTATCCTGTGTAGAGCAAACCCAGAGCAGCCCCAGTGTAGCTAAAACGAACAAGCCCAGTTTGCGATGGATCGGCTTATTTAATATTATGAATGCCATAATTTATAGTGTTGCCATTTTAATTCGTGTTTTCATTATTTTATATTGATATTCTTTGACTATATATATCGTTAGTTAATGTTGCAATGGTTTGCAGTGAATCAGATTAAATGCGAGTAATCGACAAAATGTAAGAATCATTTTAATGAAGAAGAAAGAAGAAAGATATCACTAATATAATATAAACGTGAATTGAAATTATAATTTATTCATATTACTCATGTTTAGTATCCGATCCACTTCAAGCCATTGCAACATTAACTAACAAGAAATAATAACTTTTAGAATTGTTAAAATGAGTTCTCGTATACTTTCGATATGTAAAATTGTGTATTTTTTTTAACCCTTAGTCCCGACTCATGGGTCGTTTTCGACTCAAGCGAAATTTTAAAGTGCTGTAGGTACCTCCATTTCTTAATAACAAACTATATAAAAAAATAATTTTTATCGAAATATTATGATTGGAACTTCAAATTAAAGGTTGAAAGAAGCTCCATGAATTTTTCCAGATTTTTTAAAGCGTTTTTACTGATCCAAATAACGCAAAGACGCAAACGACCCATGAGTCGGGATTAAAGGTGCCGAAAAGAACCGTCGGGACTAAAGGTTAAAATAATTATACATCGTATTATCGTATTCCCAAGTAATATACATATTCTCATAAGGTTTTTTTTTTTTTGCTTTTCCAATTTTGTATTATAAAGTATTCTGTTGATTATACGTTTCAGCAAAGAATGATGCTTTTCTTCGCTGAAAGAGAAATATCTGAATATTTTAACTCAATATGTAGTGTGCAATATTTAATTATTATTTTGATTGTTTCTCGAACTGATCATTTATTTTTTCATTTAAAAAACAAATTGATAGTACTAAATACTTGATAGTACTATATGAGATATTAGATTGAATTTTTTTCCAGATTTTTTTGAGTCATTTTTTTGGGTTCTAGAAATTTTATATAATTGAAATTAAAAAATTATTTACTTATACTTCCCATCCGTAATTGTTTATGCTGCAATCGAAAGAAGCAAACACCTAATAAAGTGTCTTTTCGTGTACTTTTTCGTGCGTAAACGTATAGTTTTTTACCATTTTGAGCAAAAAATGTTTTACCTAGTAATTATTTAAAAAATCAATTAATTTAATTTTTTTCACGTACTCAACATTAAATATAAATACAAAAGAGTTTACGATATTTTTTAACTTTTTTAAGATAACAACTCTATTGACTTATGTAATAATTCCTTTCTATAATTAAACCTTAGATTGGGTTATATTACCATTTTTTTAAATATACTTTGTAATAGAAAAAACCTCCAAAAAAAAAAATATTTTTTAAAAATAAAAATTCTCTAACTGCACTCACAAATTAATAAGGATTGAGTTTTCCTAAAACTGTTAATACGTTAACCCCTTCAACAATTCTTGAACAAAATTGACATCGATTCTCCTCTCTAATTATGCCTTAAATCATACACTCAAAAAAATATTTCGCTGATGTAGTTAGATTTCTAGATATCGCAACAAGAATGTATCGCTATTTTTCGTATCTGTGAAAACATTGTTTGTCACATATAGAATTTATAGCAGTAATGTTCTAGCAATAGCTTCTGAAAAATTTAGGTACCATTGCTAAATGTTATTCATTGCATGATCTAACACGTAATTGATCTTATATAGATAGGCGCTTTAGAGAAACTTTCTTTTTAAAGTTCACAAACAATACAGATATATATTCTGTTTCTGTCATCTAAACTGATTAAGTAATTACATATGCAATATCACAACAGTTGCTAATCATTTATCTGTTTTAGTTAATTTTTTACACCTAGAAAATTTTAGCTATTATTGCAAGATCATTTTTTTGAGTGTACCTGAAATTAAAATATCATTCCTGTTAATCAACGACTATCGTACATTTCTATTTCAACCACCAAAATTCAAATTTTCCTAACATGTACTCCTAAAACTAAGCTTTTCAAATTAATATAAATATTATTGGATCAATCGAAAAAAATGTCAGACTCGCTGTTAATATTTATGAAAGATCCTTTTATCGCTTATGCCTTATATCCTTGTAGTTTGACTCTACTTCTGGCACAAATTTGAAATGCGAGGACAATTATCACATTACATTGTTGTAGATATAGTAGTCAATAAGATACACTAATAATAAAAAAATAAGTGCATATTATTCATTCCATCCCAAGTTAATTTCACAACTATTCGCTTTTTTACTATCTGCAGGCGACATCTAGTAATAATTTTTGAATATTTATTAATAAATTTTGGTAATTGAATTTTTATGTCAATTTTTGAAATACGAAAGCCATAACAAAAAATTTTATTGTTTTCAGCTTTTGAAGTATTTTTTAGAATTTTGAAACATTTTTTTTTTTTTTAAGACATTTCTGATATTTTTATATTTCAAAATATTTTAATAAATTTTGAAATTTGAAAATATTTTGCAGATAATGTTAATCAAATTTGAATGTTTTTATTTGTTTTTTAAGTTTTTAAATTTTTTAATGTAATTGCAGTATGTTAAACAAAAATAAAGTTTTTTTAATGAATTTTTTAACTTTTGTAGCGCAAAATTCCGATTTTTTAAACTTTATACGTATATTAATATAAGATACATTTCAGAGAGAGATTTTTAAAACAAATTTCTGAGTATTGTATACATTTTCCCAATTTTAAAGGATATTCGAAATAACTAACTTTTATTGTCATTATAAATGCAATTATTAATTAAATTGGATTTAATTATTTTGTAAAAGTAAGTAATTCTTAAGTTTTATTTAATTACATATTAAAAAGGTAATTAAAAATTATAGAAATTTTATTTACTTTTACAAAAGTAATTAATAATTAATAAGTAGTTAAAAAATGGTTAAGTTTTGTGTGATTTTATATTAGGTCTGCAGCAAGCTTGCTTTTGTAAACCGCTTTCTATTGTCATATAAGCGAATGGCATGGGTGCATGCAATAATGACGTAACCAATATCGGTACATACCGACAATGGCATTTTCTTTGCAGCTTTCAAGACTACAAATCATGTTAAAGCAAAAACAAAAGCAGTACAGTCGGAAATATTGGCGAAGACTGGCACAAAGTGCCGTGCAGGATTCAGAAAATCATCTGCAGGCTCATGCAAACGACGAAATACCACTGCCAGATAATCGTGATAATTGCGATAGTTCTTTTTCTGAGGAAAACGATGAAAGAGCAGACTTTTTGCCAGAAAGTGCTCAAGAAGAAATTATCTACGAAGTCTTACAAAATGAGGAAGTCATCCCAGAAGCCTTGCAAGAAGAAATATGCAGAGAAGAATTTATATCATCTGATGAATACAACAGTGATCATTCATCAGAATCAGAAGATGAAAATACTGGTGTAAACATCAATCGATTACGACTAAATTTGGTGAAGTGGACCCATAATTATAATATATGTAGATCCGCAGTTACCGATCTATTGAAAAATGTATTAAAAGTAGAAGATGCCATGAAATTTCTTCCTGCGGATGCTTGAACCCTTTTAAAAACACCGAGAAAGGCAGACACCATTCCAATGGCACATGGACTATATGTTCATTTTGGTATTCAGGAAGGTTTAGATCACATTATTCAATCAAGCGGCACTGTTACGTGTATACCTCCAGAGATTCATTTATCTTTTAATATAGACGGTTTACCCCTTACAAAAAGTTCTAAAAGCCAATTATGGCCAATTCTGGGAAGTATTAGAAATTTTGAAAACAAATCGCCCTTCATTATTGGAGCTTTTTATGGACGTAATAAACCTCCAGATGCTGAGATTTTTTTGAAATACTTTATCGAAGAAGCTGAGAGCCTTAAAGAGACTGGTTATACCTGGAATGGCATTAACAGAAAATTTATTATTGACTGTTTTATCTGCGATGCTCCTGCAAGAGCATATATCTGCTGCATAAAATATCACGGAGGATACTATGCATGTGCTAAATGCGAAACTAAAGGAAAATACGTTGGAAAAGTAGTGTATCCAGAAAAAGATGCTCCCCTGCGAACGGCAGAATCATTTGCAACACAATCTCAACCAGGACATCATAATGGAATAAGCCCTTTGCTGAGACTCGAGATCGATATGGTGTCACAAGTACCATATGATTATATGCATTTAGTATTATTAGGTCATGTCAAAAAAGGACTGAAAATAATGACTGGAAAGTTGCATCCTATGAAATTGGGTGTACAACAGGTTTCCGATATTTCTCAACGACAGCTTAATCTACAACGATATATTCCACTTGAATTTGCCCGTAAACCACGAGCTTTAGACGAACTTGATCGGATGAAAGCAACGGAATTTAGGCAATATTTGTTTTATAGTGGACTTGTTGTGTTGCGCAAGATAGTAAGATCGAGTGTATATAATCATTTTATAAAACTTTCTGTGGCTATGCGCCTTCTTGCAACACCTGGTATTGATTTTGAGCAAAATAGATATGCGAAAAATTTACTAGAAGAATATTTCGTTGAATATCTTCAATTATATAGTGAAGAAAATGCAACGTATAACACACATGGAATGTTACATTTAGCAGACGATGCGTTACGATGGGGATCACTGGATGAATTTTCTGCGTTCACTTTCGAAAATTACTTACAATCTATAAAGAAATTGATCAAGGGTAACGATAAACCCCTTGAGCAACTGAGTAACCGGGTGTACGAAATGAGAAATAATTACTCTGTTAAACTTTTTAATGAAGCCATCAGCACATATAGACTGGGAAGAGAATGTTATAATGGAAATTTGATAAGCGGATGTACCTCTCCAATGTATAAAGATATACAATTCAATAATTTTAAAATCACAACGAAGAAACCAAACAATTACTGCATCATGTACGACGAATGTATTGTAATCGTAGAAAATATTTGTCATTATAATAATTCCGTGGCAATTATTGGTAGAGTGTTAAAGAACGGAAAACCGTTTTTTCATTCACCAGCACTGTCAACATGCTTTGGCATTGTTCAATTTTCCGAGGAATATGGCACCTTGCAAGCATTTCCAATTAATAACATTAAAAATAAAGCCGTCGTACTTCCGATTTTTGATACATTATTTAACGAATCTAACAACCACAAAAATGTTGTTTTGTTTCCACTCATTCATGGTAACTGTTAACTTTCGACATCTTAGCCTGTATGAATCCAGGATGTCTGCCAAATATTGCATCGTGGATTTTATTGAAGAAAATGCTGTGGAAGTCGTTCCTGAATTCTGGATTTGTGACGAATACTGTTCATGGCCGCCACGCGATACTATTTTTCCTACAAAATATGTAAAAAATAGGGCGGTGCCGAATGACAATTGGCCAACCTTCAAATGCAGGATCCTTAGTACTTTTGGTATGTAGTACTCGTGTATGCACACACACGATGCCCGCACGCACGTATACACCTGCGCGCATACAAGATAAGATGCGTCGAAAATATTAATTTTCAAAAATTTCTACTATTTTTTAATATTAAATTGATCATATTGTCAAGGTTGACGTATTTACCTCAAAAACTGTAATTTTTTAAGTTTTATACTTTGTATATTACAACGGGTTAAAATAGCGGATCATGATATATAAAATAAAATAAAATAAATTAAATAAGGGATTAAAATTCCAATTTTCGGTTGGTGTAAAGAAATTTGATAATTTTTTTTCATAACTTCCTTATTTTATATATGTAATATGTATATTTTTATTTTATGAAAAGACAGATCACAAGTTTTTAGTGGATTACTAATTCCGGGAGACGGTGTGTGTGTGTGTGTGTGTGTGAGCGCGCGCGCGCGCGCGCGTGCGTTTACACACACAATATATATAATACACTCTTGTTTTTTTCAGATGAATATAAAACAGCTCGTCGAAATTTAGGAAAAGCTGAAATAACTTCAGACTTTGCTAGTGAGGCAGAGGTTGTTAGTAAACGAATCCATAAACCTAATAAAAAATATACTAGCTCATCTGATTCAAGCGAAGACAACGATAGATTTAAAAAAAGCAGCGTTCGAATTTCAAAAAGTAACAAAAAACGAAGTAAAAAGGAGTGCATCTCGAAGTCTATTGAAGTTAGTTCAAATTCAACGGACAGCGAAGCAAATGAGACATCTCATTTAATGGCGAAAGATGTTGGCAGTTCCCAGTTGCAAGTGCCAAATAGTCTGCATCAAAAATCAAAGAAGATTTTACAAAAAGTTAGTCATTCATATTCAACAAAAAGTACCGCTGGACTTTCTCAGCGATCGCTGCATGACCATAGCGGTGATAATAAATCTACGAAAGGTAATCTTTTGTTATTATTTCGTATTGGTAGTTCGGTTACACATGAAGTCTTTAACCCTTAACTGCATATTCTTAAAAAATCAGCGTAATGTACATCTAAGGGTCTTTTGGATTCTAAACTTCTCTTCCCTTTATTTTCAACAAATCTTGATAGATTTTTACTTTTTTTCCATTTCAAACACCGAACTGTCTAGAATTAATATCCGTGCATGAAAAAAAATTTTCATAATATAAGGATCCAAACATGTTACAAATTTAGAAAAAACTTGCAAATTCAATTTTCGATAGGGTCTGTGGAATCTTTTAATGTAATTGAGCGTTAATAATTTCTGCAAAAATCGCAATTTTCGAATTTTAGGTAATTGCTTTCCTGCACAATCTGTAAATCGAAGTAGTTATTTTGTTATATTTTAAAAATATTAAAAATTTATACAATAAAAAGTGTAAATGTGTGTATTATATTTATTATTTAACATTATTTAAAATGTTAGTCAAACTAAATAAATATTATGTCAGATTAAAGTTCATTAGATAAAGAAGCAATTCATTAAAAGTCAGGAGATAAAATGAGACATAATTTCGCATTTCTTGTGTTTGAAATGTGAATATCCGAAATTTATCACTTGACCATTACTTGCGTCTCTTTTGATGCAGAATCAGCTATTAATATCATTAATATCATCAATATAATATTATAATTTTTTAGCTACTTCACGTGAAATTACATGTGGATCACAGCGCACTTCGAAAGATGCACCAGTAGGAGAAATTAAGAAATTGGCTGATGAGATTACTGAACGATTTCAACAAGTACAAAATTCCGAGAAAAAAAAACAATATATTGGAATATCAGGTATTATCTTATTGTCGCAACTAACAATTATAAATATTGTTGATAATTTCGGAAATTAATATAGTTTCAAATGTCTTGAACAGAATTCGAGAAACATGTAAGAGATTTAACAATGATAAAATTTGACTTGCGTACAATTGTGGATATGATCAGCCAATTAACCCAGAACTTATCTACTGATGCGCCTAAAGAAATCATTCATCCTATTAAAGAAAAGGACGAACAACCGGAGGATAATGTGTTACCAGCGTTTCCGTTGAAGAATTGGGAACAATTCTGCGAAATGGAAAATTTGCTTCACACAAATACCGTCGCTAGTAGACAACTTGTAAGTCTTCTATTAATATTAGTAAGTTTTATTATTGCAAAACATAACCCTGTATTCAAAAAGATTTTAAAAAATGATACGTTTCCGAAACAAATAAACAAAAAAATAATTACTTTTGCGGAATAATTAATTATGTTTTTTAATTCTGCGCAAAAATTGATTTGACTCTGCTAAAATTAAATGAATTATTATATTTATCAATAAATTAAAGTTTTAATTACATAAAAAATTAACTTTTATTATAAATTACACTAACAAGATTGTTAAATATAAAATTAAATTAATTATAATATTAATAAACTAATTTTTTACTTGGAGAAAAATTTAATTACAAAATTTTTTATATAAAATTATAAGAGAATGAATTATCTTTACATTTCTAAAATTATATTTATTGTAAAAAGTAATAAACAAAGGCCAGAATAGCCGTGGACTGAAACGTGTTTAATTAAGATTTTTTCTCGTGTAACAAATTGCTAAATATGTACATACATAAATTGCGAAATATAAATATAAATATTAATTACAAAATATAAATATAATATACATTCTTTGCAGCTTCTAGTGTACAATTATATTTTATTATTTAATTATAGGTAAAACTTGATTTGTTTAAAATTTGTTAAAAAAATAATTTGCATCTCTTTTGTAGAAAATTCCTCCATGTTTGGTAGAATTTTATATTTTATTTGCTCTCGTTATCTCATCTGGTCTATGTGAGGCAGGTTCAAGCAGAGACTATTAATATACCATAATTGATTTTTTTAAATTTATAATATATGTACGAAAGCGCTAAAAATCGATCTTTTACTTGATTTTTGTTTATTTTTATATAAGGAAAAAATGCTGCTTATGCGAGGTGGTAAAGATGCTGCTGATTGTACACGACGAATGCTTTTGCATGTATTTGCTCCCGAATTAGCAGTCAGAGTTTCATGGTTGGGGCGGAAAAATAACGAACGGCTAGAAGGAACGATTTTCGTTCGTGCATTATTTGGTAAATATCTTTATAGTTCCATTTACGTGCTACCGTCATGAAACTGGATTTATTATTTTTACATTAAAAAAGTCCTTCCAAAAAAAAGAGAACCTCTTATTTACGCATAAGAAATTATTTTAACGTGCAATATTAT
Source organism: Linepithema humile (assembly GCF_040581485.1). NCBI lineage: Eukaryota > Metazoa > Arthropoda > Insecta > Hymenoptera > Formicidae > Linepithema > Linepithema humile. The sequence continues at coordinate 31,371,314 of NC_090128.1, read as the reverse complement.
TATGCCCGGGTACATAATTGTACGTAATTGTAATATAGTCACTATTCCTTTTACAGAGGCTGTGAAACACCGATACAAAAAGATCGACGATCGGGCGATCGAAACAACAATAATTGATTGGTTCCGGCGAGCGACAGATCGCCTAAAAAAACAGGAGAAGAATGTGTAATGCGTTTCATAATAAAAAATTTAAATTCTATTTAAGTTCGCGGAGCGAAAATTATTGTTTGACTGAATCGTCTCTTCACGATTGTTTCAATCCATTGTGATTTGCGCTTGCTCCGTGAAGGGTTTAGCCGCTACCATCTGTGAGCACTTCTCTTTTTGATCAATAATCGATATCATTGCGACCACACACGTTTTACGTTGAAATGTATACGTAGTGAATACAACAGGTGCTTTATAAGTTTTACTTGCTTGAAGAGAATATTTGATTAGCAACCACTTAATTTCCTTATTATTGCAAAGAGTCTGCGAAGAGATGTTATTAAAACAAACCAAAATTTTGTTTAAAGTTTACAGGTGTGTTGTAAAAAATTTTATTGTGTTTCAATTAAAATAAAAAAAGTATTTTATAGTTTAATTGCATTGGTGTCCGTTATTTATACTTGTATGCATTTAAGTACAAGTATATACCCATACTTAAACAACATATTTTCGTAGTACGGCATTAGTGCATCGTTGCAACGTAACATAATGGATTTCTTACGGACGTTTTTTTTTGAAAAAGGATTTATGTCAGTAAAAATAGTATAAAATGTAAACAAATATGCGCGTTTTAATTTTGTTTTTGTCATTATTATAAAATATTTGTTTACTTTTAATTACACTATTTTTACTGACATGAAAATATATTTTACTAAATAAAATACAACAATAACGTACTAAGGACGTATAGAAGACGTAGTAATGTCACGATAATGACGTACTAACGACGTACCAACGACATACGACGGCGTCCTAAAGATGTACTAAGGACGTACAGAGGACGTCTAAGGGCGGTACATTGTACGTACAAATGACATCTACTGAACGTTCTCGGAACATGTCTGGAACGTCATCTGGACGTCCGTACATGTCGAGTGGGACGTCCTATAGACATCTATTGAACGTCGAATTGTTGTATAGGAAGCGCCAGAGTGGGGAGAGCCGCTAGCGTTTTGACGCTACGTGAAATTGCACCTTTATTGCAAGTTATTAGATTTTACTAGTTTCTTTTACTATCTGTCAAGACAAAATATAAGATACTTATAGTGATACGAGATACTGTGAACAATATAAATAATATTTTAGTAAGTAATTATAGAATTGAAAAAATAAGAGAAATATAATTCTTAAATAAAATAAGATTAATAAGATTAATAAGATTTACATAAGTAGTTATTATTAGTTTTAATGCAGATTAAATTAGACATTAAAAATATATTATAACCTATATATACATATTATTTTTCAAGAAAAATATAATAATATATAAAATTGATTTTCAGTCAAAACTTCTTTTATAATAAAAAATGGATAATAAGGAAAATGTTAAAATTTTATTAATGTTATATCAACAACATCTTTGTTTATATGTTACAAAAAGTGTTGATTATTATAATCGTATGAAACAAGATCAAGCTTTACAGATAATCTGTAATCAGTACAAAGAATTAACAGGACAACCACTAACAACTAAAATTGCAAAAAAAAAAATTAATAATTTAAGATCACAATATCTGGACCATCTAAATAAAATAAAACATTCGAAATCAAGCGGTGCATCACTTGATGATATCTATAAACCAACTTGGTGGTTGTTTGAAGATATGAGTTTTCTATAACATAGATCAGAAAATCATCGTAAAAAATCGTAACTCGATTACAACGCTAACTATATTCAGCCAAGTATAAATATTATTGTTCGAGGACTCGGACCGAGATCTCGGATTGAGTTCTAGCATCGTGGACACAAGGCTTTAAAATCATAATATATTCTGTAGTTTTCTTATGAATAAAATACAAATAAACAATTATAATCTGTTAAATAAAAAATAGTATTACCGTTACGTCTGTAGGTACGTTCCACTTGGCGATCGCAACGCTTGTGGAAACATTTTATCTTTGTTTTTCATCGAAAGATAGATAATGTTCGCGAGCGTTGCGATCACCAAGTGGAACTCAGCCTGTATTTACGGCTCCATGGGACACAAGGAGATAAAAACACACGTAACGTTACGGACGAAATACCTAGTAACTTTTGCGGACTTCCGGATTACGGATTGTATGTGACGGCATCCTTAAGCCTTGTGTCCACGATGCTAGAACTCAATCCGAGATCTCGGTCCGAGTCCTCGAACAATAATATTTATACTTGGCTGAATATAGTTAGCGTTGTAATCGAGTTACGATTCTTTACGATGATTTTCTGATCTATGTTATATTGCCAAGTTGGTTTATAAATATCATCAAGTGATGCACCGCTTGATTTCGAATGTTTTATTTTATTTAGATGGTCCAGATATTGTGATCTTAAATTATTAATTTTTTTTTTGCAATTTTAGTTGTTAGTGATTGTCCTGTTAATTCTTTGTACTGATTACAGATTATCTGTAAAGCGCCCAAGTAGAACAAAAAGTCATTTAAAAATCTAGATGACATCAAAAAGTAGTCAAAAAGTAATCATTTCTAGAAAGTCAAGATGATATCATTTAACATTTTTAATGAAACATAATTTGACTTTTTAATGACTGTATTTTGACTTTTTGTTGAGAAAATGCAAATCGTGTTTGTGAAAAATAATCAAAACTCACGGTATATTATTATATTTTACGAATTTGTGAAAATATTTGATTTTTGAAGCAATAATAAATCTTGACTTTTCATTCATACAAAATACAAAATATAAAATACAAAATATAAAAGCTCAAGAACACAAATCTCACAAAGTATTGTATATAATGTATATATAAAATTGTGAATAAAAAAGTCGAAATATATATGAATACTTCAAAATATTTTCACATATTCATAAAAAAATACCTGCGAAATATTGTAAACAATGGATTATATATATATATATATATACATACAAAAAATGAAAATATATAATTCAATAATGCTACTATATAGATTTTCGAAAAACTTATTGAGTAGTATATATAAATAGGAAGTAAATAAATATAATTAATAAAAATAATAATTAATAATTTATTACTTTTTTTCTTGAATGACAATCTTGAGTACATAAAAAATAAAATTATCTTCTTTAATTTAAAATAAAACATTACCTCATTTTTCCGTATTACTCTTTCGACGCGAGTTTTTGTACGACACGACAAAGCAAAAACGAAAGAACGCGAAATCGTATGCAGCTATTCAGTGCTGTGTGTAATTGTGTACACACAATATGTAATCATTATTTATCACAAGAAATAAAAAGATAAAAATAAAAATTTCTTCAAAGAACTGATATTTTGATCTAGACATATATATGATGCGCAGCAGTGAAGTTGATGGCTACGTTGATCTTATATGAGCAAAAAATCAGCAAAAAATAAAAATAAATCCAGATTATAATAAAATTCAAAGGTTTAGAAAATAAGATAATTGTTCTTAGAAAAAAATAAAAAAAACAATCTTCACATGATTATTTACAAAAAAATTTTTTTAAATCATATCAACTGTATTTATTTTTCTTTGGTTACTTGTACTGAACCAACGTGAAATTTTTCATTGAACATGTGTAATATTACACGACGGAATCTTTTTAACAATAGCACCTAAAAAAAAAAATAAATTAGTTTCTATATAATAAATTAGTTTCAAGTATATTACTAAAAACAAGATTTTATATATATATATATATATATATATATATATATATATATATATAAAATTCATTCAAAATTTACATTGAATAGCTGTGAGAATGTTCGTGTCTTGGAGTTTTATTTTTACAGACCCAGAACCTGAATAATTAACAATTCTTGCAAGTGAATTTGAGAATATTTTAGCTAGTAATTTTCCTACAGGTATTGTTTCCTTAATTTTTCCAGTCGGCATCAAAAGAACAAAATAGTCAATCTGAAATAAGTCAATTATAAGTACAAATGCATTTTAAGTACAAATTTCATAATTTATTATACAAGTAAATAATAAAACAAAAAATATTGTTTTACTTTGCACACGTTACAATATGATCTATACCTGAATGTAACATGTGCAATTGAAATTTATTAAAACAAGGAAAAACAGATTTTTAACTTCTTACGCATAAGCATTTTTTTAATTTCCTACATATATATTTATTAATTTCTTAATTGATATTAACTGAACATTTTATTATTCAACATATTATATGTTTATATGTTTATGTTTTAACATACTTTACGTAAATACAAATAAGAGTACATACCGTTGCAAGAAAATTATCATTATTTTTCAAAAAATTATCAAAAGCATAAAAGGCCTTGTAACGATGCAGCCCGCTGCATCGTTACGGCTACGGACCGTCCATCGTCCGTAGCCCACCAAGGGCGCATCGCGCGCCGATAAATTTCCTATCAAAAACAGCGGCGGTCAACCGCCGAAAATCCCCCACACCCGACCGTTCCGAAATTCCGTTTTGTGGGGGACTCGCCGCCGAAACCGCCGATGCTTGCCGATTCGAAATCATTCGGCCGCCAGCCGGGTATAAAAGAGGCCCGGCTGAATGTCTTCTCACCAGACTCTGTTCGCTGATCGACAGCGAACAACCCTGCTACGAGCGTCCTCGTAGTCCCGACCGAGCATACTTGGACTCTATACCTGTGCCAGCACACGAATATCCTCGTGTACCGCCGAGCGTCCTCGGTATTCTTTGATTCCAGGATACGAATATATTCGTATACCCGCCAAGCGTACTTGGTTCCTCTAGGCCACCGAACTTTGTATTGCGGGCATTTCCGCATACCTAGCCAGGTCGCTGTTCTAAATTCCGTCTTCGTACGAGCATCCTCGTACTCCCGCCGAACGTAATCGGCAGCCTAAGTCCGCATACCGCGTTTATTCGCCGGGATTTCATAATTGTAATCCGTCCGGCAAGCAACACCGCGTCGACCAATCCGCGCCGCCGAATAGTCCGCATCGATCTACGATCGAACAGACTCGCGATACTACGAACGCACTCACCGACAAGCGCTCCGTCTTGTACCAACCGTTGCGACACGATCGCCCGCGCTTGCGCTCTCGCCGACCGCACCAGGACGCCTCACGTCATACTAAATAATTATTCCACCGTCGCCTCAAATAATTATTTCATTATTACGATACTTCGCATTTATTTTCACGTATACTTCGCATTTATTTTACGCCGCCTTAAATAATTATTTCACCGCCGCTCGAATAATTATTTCATTTTTGCCGATACCTCGCATTTATTTTCACGTTGCTTTCGCTTTTATTTTGCGCCGCTTTAAAATAATTATTTCACCATTGCTCAAATAATTATTTCGCTTTTGCCGATATCTTGCATTTATTTTCACGTTGCTTTCGCTTTTATTTTGTGCCGCTTAAAAATAATTATTCCACCGTTGCTCAAATAATTATTTTGCTATTGCCGATACTTCGCGGTTATCTTCACGCTACTCTGTATTCATTCCACGCCGCTTTAAAAAACTATTTCGCTATCACTTGTTAATTATTACACCGATATTTGGCTATTTTGTATGCTATTTCAAATTCATCTTGCACACGCTTCGCATGTATGCACGAGCATTGAAGCAGATCATTCGAGACAAACCATATCTACATCTTTCTGAATAAACACTATTTTGTTACATTTATTATAAACGAGCATTTGGTTTATTTGACACACCCCCAACCGACCGAACCTGGATTCCGGCGAGCTACTCCGCGTCCGCCGAAGCTCACACGGTTTCAGCCTCTTCATTTTTAAGGGGTAAATTAGGTAAATCTTTAGGTTTTATGGGTGCTGGATCCTCAGGCAATAATTTTGCATATACTCTTGTAAGTGACATATTAACATGATCTAATTTTCCACTTACTTCCTCTATTTGCTCTATTAAAACTTGTAGCAAAATTTCACATTTTTTATCTAAATTGTTATAATTTTTCAAAAAATGATAATTAAAAGAATTACAGTTTAAAAATATAGCGTTCATGTAGTAAACGAAAATAAATAACTGACCATTCATTGTTGGTATAGATGTCTGAGATAATAATGTCTTAGCGCACAAAGTTTTTTTAGAAGTATTGCAATCAGTTTTAAGAATTCCAGCCTTAGGTAAAATAATTCCATCATTTGAATCTAAATAAAATAACAGAAATATTGAGAAATATTTAATCCTAATTATCAAGAATTAATGAATTGAAATGTACCCACCATTCTCAAACAATGTGTTTTGTGTTAATACACTTGTGTTAGAAAACTCATCTCTGTCACTTATAGAAGATGAATTAATAGACAATGAATCAGTAGATAATGCAATATTTTTTGTAACAACACTAGAATCTATTTCACTGGAATCAATTGCACTGGAATCTATTGCACTATCGACTTCTGCAATTAAATGTATCAAAAAATTAGATAAATAAATAATTAGCAAATTGAAAATAATAATATTGTATAAATATAGATTTAAATAAAGACTAGTCCATTACTGATTATAAAGCACAACAGTGACTAATAATATTAATATTCTTACCATTTCTAAATAAATATGTTAAATTCTGATTACTCACTTCTGCAATATAAAAAACTAATTATTAATAAAAAAGAAATAACAAAGAAATTACAATTAGATTCTAAATTATATGAATAATGGGATACGTGCGAGAACATGAAACATTTGTATTAGTAGGCTGCTTCGCTAATTTAACGATTCTGTTCTTCGATGAATGTTTTAAAGGAAGAAAGCTTGTTTGATGCTGAAGGGCAGAGTAATTTTTTTTCTTCTGTACAAGAGTCCTAACTGTCTCTTTAATTTTTTGTACGTTTGATATTTCATCCTCATCACTATCAGAATTCGTAATTCTGCTTAATTTCTTTTTTATTACTTGTGGAGATTCATCAGACTCCTCTGGATCGTACAAACGTTTTGTCTTACGTTTTTTTCTAGGCCCTTCCAAATCAGTCTCTCCTGCTGCAGTGTCAAGATTACTATTATCTTCAGCTAATTTACATGCTCTGCGGGCACTGTGATATTTATCTAAAAAGACAGAACAAATATAATTATAACTTGAAGAGTTTATCCAAATTTAGTCAAAACATTATTGTTCTCTTTTAAAAACTATGACATACCATATGCATACATAACTGTGACTGGATAATTATTAAATTCAGAGGTAGGTTTTGACAAACCCATAATTAATCTTGTAATTTTTTCAGTAGAGAATTTCTTAGGCGGCCATTTGCACGATAATTTATCTTTACCATGAAAAGGGCACAACTGCCACAGTTTCTTCTTCTTCATTAAATTTTACAACAACATACTGAAAATTAATTGAACATTTTATATATTTCAGAAAAATGCAATAAAACATGAAAAATATAAAATTATATTTTTAACATTTTATTACCTCTCCAGTAAAAAATAATATTTGCTTCTTTATTTTAATTTATTGCAATTTATTGTTAGTAAAATAAACAAATTGCTTCCAATAATTTAATAAATAAAATTTATAAATTTAATGAAAAAAAAATTTATAAATCTTTTTACAAAAAAATATAAAATATAAATACAATATTTAAAAAATATTTTAATTTTCATCAATCAAAATCAACCATAGGAATACACAGAATTCCCTCTAGAAGAGGAATGGTCACACATTTGGCTTTTACATGCGATAAATTCCAATATTGACGTCTTCTCTCTTTCTCTTTAACTTTATATATGCTAAGAAAAGATGATGGCAGGGGAAAATCATAAAAATTTTCTGTTTGAATTTTTTTCCTACCAAGATTACACCTCGCACGGTACTTATAATATTTGATAAGAACACAACTTCTCCAAAAATAGTAGTAAAACAATTATTTGGCTCATTACTGTTGAAGGTCATTCCTTTCCATATTAGTTCTGTGAATTGTTCATCCTTAAAAATTTCTGATCTTTTTTCATAACGGTCTTTTAAGACAGGTTTATATGAGTTGGATAAAATATTTTCAACTAATACACCTCCTGTTTCGGAATCACGATTGACTAGTTGCTGAAGTGGTTTATAATTTGATCGAAGTACTCCTTTAATGACACCCAAATAATTTTCATATGGGAAAGCACTAAACGATTCTAGAGTACCATAGTTTTTACATTCTTCAGCAAGATGACCAATAGAATGTACATTGTAAACAAGAAAATCACGACCCAAGGTACGAGCAGCATGACTGATAAATTCTTTTAATAGATAATCAGCAACATGATTTAAATTATGATTAAAAATAGAACTTGATAATATATATATAGCTGAATGAAGCAATAAAAAGATGTGATAAATATTTTGAGGAAACTGGTCTTTAAATACTTTAATACCATCATAAAGTAGACACCGTCTAAATTCTGTACCTTTCCACTTTGTTCTACTATCACGATTCCCCAGACTTCTAGGTTTGCGATTGAATTTTTTAGGAAAATACTGAGCAATTTCATTTAAATTATTATTAATCCTCATTACATTATCTCTTGGAAGTCTGCAGTGGGTTCGTCTCTCAATTAGATAAGATAAAAACCGTTTAAAAACTCCTAAATATACAAGGTGCATAGGATCTAATCGAAACTGAGATACCATTCCAGTATTAATATTTTCCAGAGAAGAATTGCCATTATGATGACCTGGATTTTTTCTTCTTCTAAAACTGTCATCTGTTCGCAACTCACAGTTCACATTCTCAAATATAATCCTATTATGAAATCATTCACCTTCTACTGTACATTTCTCACATGCAAATGGAGAATTATGTGGCACGCATTGCTTTATAAAGCTACGAGCTTGTGCATCCAAAATATAATTTCTAATACAAAATGGAAATACTGTTCCATTACATTCAAAACCACTTTCTGTAAGTTCTGCTACTTCAACAATGTAATTATGGAGATAAAGATCTAAATTATTTGGCTTTCCTGTACCAAAAAAGACACCAATAATAAATGGATATTTTTGATGTGCAAATCTTCCGAGTATTGGCCAAAATTGCTTACTGGAATCTTTTTGAAGGAGTATTCCATCTATATTCACATCCATGATAATCTGGCCATTATTAATTAGATACTGATGATTTATTCTCTGTTTAATGTTATGCCTGATACCTTTGTACCACATCTGTCCTGTCCCAACAACTTGCAAAGAAACTTTACGTGGAGTTTTGAGAAGAGTTTTATATGATTTGGGAAGAAAATGTAAAATAGGTTTAAATAATTTCAAAATTTCATCTACTTTTCTCTTAAACACATTATAAAGTCCCCATTTTTTGAGTCCTGTCAAAATATATGTCTTTATCTCTTCTTCATTTTGAAAAACATTTTGAGTTACAATCTCATTTTCAAATTCATTGCAATTAATGTTTTCGTGGTTGTCATAATTGATCCATGCATTATTATTGTTAACATTCCTACCATATTCAATGTTATCATTACAAAACATTTCATCATTGATATTCATAGAATACTGTTGGGGAATGACATTAACACCATCATTGGAAGGATCACATTTTGAAAAGCTCGTTCCAGTTTCATTATATTGAAGCCCTTAATTTACATCAAACTCAAGCTCTTGATGTACATCAATATTTTTTGCCTTTAAACGGATAAAAGCTTCATAAATTCTATTTTTTGCCCTGATTTTATACTTACGAGAAACTTTCTTTTTCAAAAAAGATGACTGCAAGAGGATAATATTGAACAAAACATTTAAAAAACTATATAAAATACACACAAGATTAATTGTTTCAGCTCTTTAGAATATATATCTAAGCTAATCATATAAATCAATTTTGTTGTTACAATGTGTTCTGTATTTACTGGATAGATTTATTAATTATCTATTTATTAATTAGCAAAATATATATATTTGTCTTTGCTAATTCTTTGCTAATATATATATTTATTTTGCCGGTATATAAGCGTAAACATATTCTAACCTTAAAAATATAAATCATTTATAAGTGTTAAATATCATAAATGTTATACTTACTGGTTTATTCATGATAACTGTTTATTCACTCGCACAATCGTGATGCAAGATAAATAAAGATTTTTTTTCACTTTTTTAAGGCACTTTGAGATGCTACTTTCGTTGTTCGAGCCGTATATTTACACTGAAACGACGTACTTTGACACGAATAACAATAAATTGCACGAAAGACATTGCGCATGCGCAATTCATCATGCAAGTCATATTCTTATCATGATAATGGCTTAGTTTACACCGATTGTTTAGGGTGCGTTCCACTTAACGCCCGCAACGCTCCTAGAATCATTTTATCCTCGTTTAACTTTTGATGAAAAACAAGGATAAAATGATCCTAGGAGCGTTGCGGGCGTTAAGTGGAACGCACCCTTAGTACGCGTACCAAATACTAATAGCGTTTTCGATTATACAGAATTTGAACGACCCAAGATTGGTTAATGACGTCATTGCAACCTCTCCACCAATGAAAGACTTGCATTTATAGTAAAATAGTGATTGATCAACCCTAGATCGTTCAAACCCCGTTTATTCGAAAACGCTATAAATCTGCTTCTCCAATAGGTATAAATCGTTTAGTGTAAAATCTACACCAATCAAAGAAGCTGATTTAGTACTTGGTACGCGTATTAAACAATCGGTGTAAACTAAGCCTATATCATTTTTGCTAAAAAGAATTTTTATATCCATATACCATCATATTTAAGTCCTAACATACAATTATGAATATCGAAAATAATCTAAGTTCAAATTATCGTGAACGAAGCCAAATACGAGGCTAAATTTCAAAATCATAATTTGATCAATTTTCTGTCATGATCAAAATATGACTTTTAATAGTCATTATGATGTCATTTTGATAGTATTGTGATTTTCTGTTCTCCTTGGGGCTTGATCTCGTTTCATACGATTATGATAATCAACACTTTTTGTAACATATAAACAAGAATGTTGTTGATATAACATTAATAAAATTTTAACATTTTCCTTATTATCCATTTTTTATTATAAAAAAAGTTTTTTCTGAAAATCAATTTTATATATTATTATACTTTTCTTGAAAAATAATATGTATATATAGGTTATAATATATTTCTAATGTCTAATTTAATCTGCATTAAAGCTTATGGCTTAGTTTACATCGATTGTTTAGTACGCGTACCAAATACTAAATCTGCTTCTTTGATAGGTATAAATCGTTTAGTGTAAAATCTACACCAATCAAAGAAGCAGATTTAATACTTGGTACGCGTATTAAACAATTGGTGTAAACTAAGGCAATAATAACTACTTATGTAAATCTTATTAATTATTAATCTTATTAATTTATTTTATTTAAGAATTATATTTCTCTTATTTTTTCAATTCTATAATTACTTACTAAAATATTATTTATATTGTTTACAGTGGGTGTTTACGATAATTCAAGTTCGAGTTAGTTTCACTAGGACCGAAAAATGAGATAGACATAACCATCTAGAACCTTTATGATTCATGACAACTCGACGCTGTCTTGTATTGCTTGAGTTAAATTCATTGAATTTGTTGAGTTTATTGAGCAAATTTTATTGTAATAGAAAAATGTCAACTGCAAATCAGTCTATGAAAGAAACAAATAATGTTGGTATGTATGTTGGTATACTTTTTTAATAAATTAATAATAATATAATTAATAATAATAATAAATGACACTTTTCTATTACAATAAAATTTGCTCAATAAACTCAATAAATTCAATGAATATAACTCAAGCAATACAAGACAGCGTCGAGTTGTAATGAATCATAAAGGTTCTAGATGATTATGTCTATCTCATTTTTTGGCCCTAGTGAAACTAACTCGAATTTGAATTATCGTAAACACCCATCGTTAACACCCATTATAAACAGGTTATAAATTTTAGACAGATTTTAATTTGTACAAAATGCCTACAGTTTGTAGTGTGAAAGGATGCAAAAGTTCTTGGAAGAAACATTTACGTATAACATTTCATAGGTAAGTATTAATCTTTTAGATTGATTAAAGAGTTTACTTTAAATAACTAAAGTTTTTATTATTTTTAGTATTGTAGAGAGTATTTATATAATTTTTAATATTTAAGTTAAGATTTATTTGTTTTATAACATTAATAATATAAATGTACAATATTTTTTGGCCAAAACTTTTTATACTATTTACTTTTAGAAATTAAATGTGTTCTAATAATATAATTTTAGATTTCCATCGTCAAATGAAAAATATTTCCATTATTGGATTGCGACTGCTGGAAGAGAGGATTTAGTTTCTTTTTTAAATGCAAGAATATGTAGTTTACATTTTACAAATAATGATTATTTTAATGATACAAAGCATGTTGGCAAAAATTTTTTAAAACCTTATACATTCCCAACTCAACATGTACATAAAAATATTGTCCAATTGTTAGCTAAAGCAGATGAAATTAACGAAAGTGAGTAACATTATTTTATGTATTAAAATTTTTTATTTATTATTAAGTATACTAAGCATACATTACATTCAGTAATAAACAAAATAATACAAATATTTATTATAGATAATAATAAAGACCTGCCTATTATTAATGAAGAACGAACAACGACAAACAATCAAAATGATAAAGAAAAAGTAGTGACTAATCAGAATGATATGTTCATTGATGAGGAACAAACAACAACAAACAGTCAAAATAATAAAGAAGAAATTAATCAGAACAATATGCTCATTGATGAGGAACAAACAACAACAAACAGTCAAAATAATAAAGAAGAAATTAATCAGAACAATATGCTCATTGATGAGGAACAAACAGCAACAAACAGTCAAAATAATAAAGAAGAAATTAATCAAAACGATATGCTTATTGATAAGGAACAAAGTGTTTCTTCTGTGATATCAAAATGTATGTACAAATTTTTTGTAATTTAAAAACAATTTTATAATAGTTATTATTTATTATGTATTAAAATTATACATTTTATAATTATTTAATTATTTTTAATATATTACAGATATAAATTGTGAGAAGTTAAAAGTACAAAATAAAATGTTACAACACAATATAACAAATTTAGAAATATCACAAGAAAAACGATTAGAACAACAAGCAAACATGTTTCATATAATTATTAATAAAAACAAAGCTGAATTAAAAAAAAACATAGAATTTTAAAGGAAAAAAAATAAAGCTTTAACTAAAAGTGTACAACGTAAAGAGACAAATATTAAAACCTAGAGTTTATTATGTAATTAGAGATGAATGTTATACATAACATATATCTTGTTCAATATATTATACCTATATCCTGTCTTGTGTGCCTACTGTTAAATAAGTTTGCTATATTTGTGTGTGTATACTAATATATATATATATATATATATATATATATATATATATATATATATATATATATTTATTTATTTATTTTTTATTAAAATATATATTGTTTTTTTTTTAACAAATGTTTTTTTTTTTATATAAAGATATTAAATCTTTATTAAATTTCTTTCAAAATTGCATTATTACTTTATAATTGTGTAAACATTGCTAACTAAATATAGCTAAAATAATTGTTTTAAATATTTAACTTTTTAACTTAAAAATTATATATCTTTACTATAAACATTTTTGATTTTGTCTGTTTTTCAATATACTGCATATTTTAAGAATATTTTTTACATTATTTTATTTTTAGGAGCTAATTTTTTACTTAAAAGATGAGAAAAGTTGCATATTACTTTAAAATTTTATTATAATATTATATATACAAGTTTCATACTTATATGTGTACAGATTATACATAACATCAACCAATGATTACTTTCTACGCTGTCTACCAATGTTACGCATGCGCGAAAGTTTAGTACATAGATTTTGGGGCTATTGGCCGGAGCACAGACTTTTGCATAAAGCATAATGCATAAGCATAAGGAAATTGATTGGTCCATTTCCTTATGCATTTGCTTATGCTTATATATAGACCAATCAATTTCCTTATGCTTATGCATTACGCATTATGTAAAAGCTTGTGCTCTCGGCTTATGTATTTAAAGCAAGTTAGCGATCTAGTTATAATATAGATATCTGTGGGTGCATCACTTGATGATATCTATAAACCATTGAACTATGGGCGGTATTCATAGTCCGTTCTTATATTCAAGATCGTCTTAGGCCGGCGTCACATAGAACCCGTAATCCGTAATCCGCACCGAAAGTCCGCAAAAGTTACTAGGGATTGCGTCCGTAACGTTACGTATGTTTTTTCTCCTTGTGTCCCATGGAGCCGTAAATACACACGTAACGGTATTACTATTTTTTATTTAACAAATTATAATTGTTTATTTGTATTTTATTCATAAGAAAACTACAGAATATATTATAATTTTAACAAAAATTTTAATTAAATCGTCAAATTTAGTTAAATAAATAAAATTAAAAAAAGCATTACTAGTAATAACTAGTAACTTTTAGTAACTTTTACGGAAATTTCATGGAATTACGGCTCCATGGGACACAAGGAGATAAAACACACGTAACGTTACGGACGCAATCCCTAGTAACTTTTGCGGACTTTCGGTGCGGATTACGGATTACGGGTTCTATGTGACGCCGGCCTTAGGGTGCATCCCGACGAAGGAAGAAATAGCGGAACGGAACAGTAGCGGAAAAGAAACTAGATGGAAAGTAGCCAATCAGAATGATTCCGTTTCAATTCCGTTCCGCTTTTTAACCACTGGGTTCCCCATGGCACGGAACTGTTACGGAACGGAAAAATTTCTAACCTATCGACATGAAAAATTCGCGAAGTGTCCGTTTGTTTATTCGTTTTGCAACGTACGTGCATTTTGGAAGCTGTTGGAAGGAAATAAAAAGCAATGTCGTCATCGGTACGTTATTATTGTATAAAAATAAAATATATATATTAAAACACTATGTGTATGTTTTCACATAAATTCAATTATTTAACATGAAACTCATAAAATAGATTAGGTTAAGTTGTTCTTATAATATATAATAGAAATTTAAAAAACAGATACAATTGTATGTAATATATTTTATTGATTAGGAGAAATTCAAATGTGGATATTGTGGCTGGATTATTTGGCGTGATAAAAGTGATAAAAGTGATCCTCTTTTTTTCTGCAACAAAAAAATATATAAATTAATTATTATTCATTCGCTAATGTAAGTTGCGTATAATAAACATTCATACTTCGTGATTTCGGTAAGACTGGAGACAGTGATGTGGAAGTATTATCATCAGTGATAGGAGTCAGAACATCATCCACGCTGCTTGTTGATGTGGAAGGAATGCTGTTGCAACTTGAAGCTTGCTCTTCACACATTGATCTTAAAGACGTTACGGTTCTGAAATAAATGTTAGGATGTTATTACTATATAATTATTATCAATAAAACTACCACTATTCTTGAACTTACTGTCGATATTCCAACATATCATTTAAAAAAATTCATTACATTGTAGTGACGAAAGGACGGTTTCATTTCATATTTTTTTGATATACCAGCCGCACCACTTTTTTGCACAATACTTTGTTTTTTTTTAAATATATTTCTTGCTTTCCTATAACAATCTTTTAAATAGGTCCATCGTTTTTCCGCTTCAGTAGCGGTATATAAACCTACAACACATAATGTAATTAAAAAATATATTTAAATGTGTAATACTTGTTTTATATATACATATGTGTGCGTGTGTGTTTGCTTATATACAGAAAACCTTGCAAATAAATATATATATAAGTAAATAAATATAAATAAATATATAAATAAATAAATATAAATACTACCTTTCAAACGTACGCTGACTTCTTGCCATAAGCTGTCTTTTTGTTTCCTTCCTCGCTCTTTCACCGGTATGCGAAAATCATATAATGCTGGTCTTTCTTTTACTGCACTTATTAAATCTTCATCTAGTTTATCGATATCAATGTGTTCCTCAAGATTTTCATCAATATTTTCTTTCTCGTAGGTACTTTCTTCAATAGTGCTATTTCCACCAGTCTCATTCTCTACATGCCAATTAATTAAATTAATGACAGTTCTTAATTAATTAAATGAATGACAGTTCTTAAAAAATAAATAATAGTTTGTTGAATATATTGCCTCTTTTGTAGACACAAATATACGTACCATTTCTAAAAAGATTTTTATCCTTATCCATTAATAATTCTTTACACTTTCCAAAGCAACCATGTGAAATCTGTCCACTTTTATCACGCCAAATAATCCAGCCACAATATCCACATTTGAATTTCTCCTAATCAATAAAATATATTACATACAATTGTATCTGTTTTTTAAATTTCTATTATATATTATAAGAACAACTTAACCTAATCTATTTTATGAGTTTCATGTTAAATAATTGAATTTATGTGAAAACATACATAGTGTTTTAATATATATATTTTATTTTTATACAATAATAACGTACCGATGACGACATTGCTTTTTATTTCCTTCCAACAGCTTCCAAAATGCACGTACGTTGCAAAACGAATAAACAAACGGACACTTCGCGAATTTTTCATGTCGATAGGTTAGAAATTTTTCCGTTCCGTAACAGTTCCGTGCCATGGGGAACCCAGTGGTTAAAAAGCGGAACGGAATTGAAACGGAATCATTCTGATTGGCTACTTTCCATCTAGTTTCTTTTCCGCTACTGTTCCGTTCCGCTATTTCTTCCTTCGTCGGGATGCACCCTTAAGCACGAACTTATATTCGCTCTCTTCGTCAGACACAATCTATGTGTGACGAAGAGAGCGAATATAAGTCCGTGCTTAAGACGATTTTAAATATAAGAACGGACTATGAATACCGCCCTATATACCATACTGGAACGAGCACAGGCTACCCCCTCCATTTGACAAAACGGTCAGACAAGGCAGTGACTCGGTACCGGATTTCTCTTTCTATCTCGTCTACTCTCGACTAACAGTAGTTGTGAACACGTGACCAAAACTGTTGGTTAGATAGAGAGATCCGGGTCCGAACAGCTATCTCCATCTGACCGGTCGAGAACAAAGGCGTGCTCGTTCCAGTATGGTATATATTTCAATGCTATAAACCAACTTGGCAATGGGTGTTTACGATAATTCAAGTTCGAGTTAGTTTCACTAGGGGCGGTATTCATAGTCCGTTCTTATATTCAAGATCGTCTTAAGCACGAACTTATATTCGCTCTCTTCGTCAGACACAATCTATGTGTGACGAAGAGAGCGAATATAAGTCCGTGCTTAAGACAATCTTAAATATAAGAACGGACTATGGGCGGTATTCATAGTCCGTTCTTATATTTAAAATCGTCTTAAGCACGGACTTATATTCGCTCTCTTCGTCACACATAGATTGTGTCTGACGAAGAGAGCGAATATAAGTTCGTGCTTAAGACGATCTTGAATATAAGAACGGACTATGAATACCGCCCTATGAATACCGGCCTAGGACCGAAAAATAAGATAGACATAACCATCTAGAACTTTTATGATTTATGACAACTCGACGCTGTCTTGTATTGCTTGAGTTAAATTCATTGAATTTGTTGAGTTTATTGAGCAAATTTTATTGTAATAGAAAAATGTCATTTATTATTATTATTAATTATATTATTATTATAAAATTATATTTTATATTTATATTATTATTATTAATATAATAGAAAGGCATAGAGAGCCGTCGCGGGATGTTAGTGCGAAATTATAGTTTTTCTTAAAGAAATTAATTTGTTAGTCTACGTGAGACAGTTAAATTTGTACACCGATCTCTGGTTCGAGATACTTAAAGTGTACGAAAATTTTAGTACATTGTCCTCACATATGGAGAATCAGTATGTACTGATAGGAATTATTAGAAAGAAGGGAATAGAGAAAAAATATCAGTATTTTCTTAAAGAAATTAATTTGTTAGTCTACGTGATATTTATACGTCTGATATTTTTTCTCTATTCCCTTCTTTCTAATAATTCCTATCAGTACATACTGATTCTCCATATGTGAGGACTATGTACTGTGACGTGACGCTTTTCGAGCGCCGTCACAAGGGCGATAGCCCGGCCGAGGAAGCAAAGAGTCCTGGTGTTGCTCCTCGCGTGGAGAGAGCAACCCGCGAGACTCCACAATTTGTACGCGTTGTTTGTATTGTCATTCCCGTTTTATGTCATTAATATCGTTTTTAAATTGTAAGACGAGACCCCGTGCGGGCGGCGTTGCGTGTTTTGTGCCTCAGGGCGAAGATGCAGCATCGCCAGGAAGACCGGACGCCGAGGGATCATCGACGGGTGTCACGCGTCAGTGACCCCACGGCATAAGGTCAGGTACCGCGATCCCGTCGCCTCCGCCATCCAAGCCCTATCTAACTCCGCTTTGGTTTCAGCCACAGAGTCTAAGAAACGCAGAAACACGCAGCAGCGGACCTCGCCCGGCTGCAGACGGCGCCGGGGACCCCGAAGATGCTGCACCCGGAAGGACCGGAGTATGGCCCGGCCAGCCTAACCAGTCTCTTCCGGGAACATCGACTCATCGACACGTTAACGGCCGAAAGATTTGAGGAAACCACAGAGAGCGGAGGGGGGCGTCCTGGATGAACTGTGGGCGGTTCTCAGGGGCCCCCCTTTTCGGAAAATCGGCAGGATGCGCAGGAAGGCGACGCGGACTTGGAGAGGACCTACGTGCAGAGCCGAGAAGAGCCACTGTTCGGTGTGCCGCAAGTGCGTGAGGACGACACCCAGGACTCAGCCCAACGACACCGAAGACGCCGAAGACGCCGAAGACGTCCACTCATTGTAAGCCGCCTCTCGGGTAGCCGTAGAGTTCCGTCCGGTTATGGCTGGTAGCGTGAATTATTTCTGTATTTTGTGTCTCACAACATTAACCATAGTTTTGATACCGTGAGCGCTCAATTACGCTCAATTACCGCATGTCCAGCCGGCTCCGGATATCGCGTAAAAAGTCTCTCCGACTTGCGGGAATTAAGTGCCGACAGTCTCTTCTCGTTACCGTTTCGTTTGTCGTTCGTTTCGTTACCGTACCGTTCTACCGTTACCGTTCTTTTAAAATTACCGATTGTTACCGTCTTTCTGTCGCATTACTACCGTACCGGAAGTACCGTGGGTGAATGTCCGCGGGCGGATTTTGGTTCGGGAACGTTCTCCGCGAGATTGCGGTTACCGTAAAGTTAGCGTCTCGGCGAGAAACGGGAAAACCCGCGAAAAATAGCCGTTCCGCAGCATTTCATTTCTGGCCGTTAGGTTACCGTCGTTTAGAGTATATTTATTTGGCCTTCACCGGCCGTATCAGATGATCAAAACATAAGTCCTTCGTTGGCTGTATATAGTCGGATCAGCGGCGAATTATCGCAATCGCGTTCCCGAGATTTGATGTAGGCATCGAACTCGATTCTCGTTACCGAATTTATAGAGCAAAAGGCCCTACCATCGTATCAACCTATTTCCGCCGTATCGGCTCCGGCCGAATAGTTTAAGCATCTTTACCCTTGTAAACTAAATCACTGAAATACATCATTGTTAACTGTTAATTATTGGGCTTGTTCGTTTTAGCTACACTGGGGCTGCTCTGGGTCTGCTCTACACAGGATAATACAGGACAGATAAATAGTTTGTCCTGTATTATCTTGTTTAGAGCAGACCCAGAGCTGCCCCAGTGCAGTTAAAACGAACAAGCCCATTGAGTTATCCTTGCGTTAGCCTCTCACTCCAGATATCTAACGTTAAGTAAAAGAACTGCGCCCCTCTGCCATATACTGAGCGGGGAGCGGCCGAGCAATTTTGTGAACAGTTAAAGTTACCGATACCGCGGTGCGATTACTCGCACCTGGCGCCCATTTCCGGTTACCGATATCGCGTGAGTTACCTTGCTCCCGAATTTTGTGGAGTACCGCGAGTTACCGAATCGTGCAGTTATTGCCGATTTTGCGAGTTATTTTGCTCCCGACGAGCGTGGAGTACCGCGAGTTACCGAATCGTGCAGTTATTGCCGATTTCGCGAGTTACCTTGCTCCCGACGAGCGTGGAGTACCGCCAGTTACCGAATCGAGCATCTGCTTCCGATACCGTAAGTTACCGAATCGAGCATTTATTGCCGATACCGCGAGCTACCGATTTCCATTGGGCGTGCTCCCTCGGATCTGGCGTGATTCCGAGGCCAGTTCACGTCGCAGTACTAAAATTTTCGTACACTTTAATAGCGTTTTCGAATAAACGGGGTTTGAACGATCTAGGGTTGATCAATCACTATTTTACTATAAATGCAAGTCTTTCATTGGTGGAGAGGTTGCAATGACGTCATTAACCAATCTTGGGTCGTTCAAATCCTGTATAATCAAAAACGCTATAAGTATCTCGAACCAGAGATCGGTGTACAAATTTAACTGTCTCACGTAGACTAACAATTTAAATTTCTTTAAGAAAAATTATAATTTTGCACTAACATCCCGCGACGGCTCTCTATGCCTTTCTATTATATTAATTGATTGTTATCATTTGAGCCATTCCTTTATATGTGTTAAATTATTATTATTATATTATATTATTATATTATATTATATGTTATTATATTATATTATATTATTATTATATTAATTATATTATTATTAATTTATTAAAGAGGTATACCACAACAAACATACCAACATTATTTGTTTCTTTTATAGACTGATTTGCAGTTGACATTTTTCTATTACAATAAAATTTGCTCAATAAACTCAATAAATTCAATGAATTTAACTCAAGCAATACAAGACAGTGTAAGTTATAGCTACGGTCGACCGATAGGAGGCGCAAATATGCACTAAGCGATACACAGGGTCGCAAGATATCGACTCTCGATAGATCGAGAGTTAACGGATCGATCTATGCGCGCGCCACCGGATCCGCCGAAGGATCGAGAACGATCCGGAATCTTCCCCAGGAGCAGGATTATCCGAAGAGAAATCCGGTAAAGCACTCTGTAAAGAACCGGCGATAGAGTCAGTCGCGTTTAGAGTCGTCGATAATTGTCGTGAGAATAGATTTAGTCGAGTCGAGCGATATGCAGTGTAAAATGTATTAAGGCAAAGTAATAAAGGCCATTCTTCTTTCTGGTAAAAGTGATTTATTCATACACCGCGTTTACATTATTATTGCTGTCGGTAGCCAATCGGAGCACGTGGTTTAAATTAATAAGGCTAACGGACATTTTGAACGAGAGAACTCAGTGCTCCGACCGTTACAAATTATTGCTAAAAAGACTAGCTGGATTCTTGTCCAACCGGGTCGAGCCGCTTGTCGATTAAAACTAGTCGGAGAACTTTCAGTATTAAATTCAGAAGTGGGATTACGGGCTCAAAAACCCGCGTCGTGTCGGATAAGTGAAGTCGGTAAAGAAAAGTTGTCGTGTCGTGTCGAAACGGAGAACGGGCTCCAAAAACCCGCGTCGTGTCGAGAAAGAAACATTGTCGTGTCGTGTCGAGAAGAAAAACGGGCTCAAGAACCCGCGTCGTGCCGAAAAAAGCAAAGACTTAGTCGAGTGAGAGTAAAAGAAAAGAATGCCGAGGACAAGATCGCAAATGGAGCAAGCCGATTTGGAGAAGGCCTCATTGGAGCAACTCCAAAATTATGCGAAACATAACCAGCTTCCGCTGTCGGAGGACCGCGAGGTCCTCATAAAAACAATTTTGGCCCATTGGGAGAAGGCTAAGAGCACGGATGCACCGGCGGAGCCACACGGTGCGTTCGGAGAAGGACCGGTGCCGTCGGCCGCCACGCGGTCAACAGTTGCGGAGCCGTTGACCGCTGGGGTGTTCCGACAAGTTTTCGCTGAGATGACGTCGATGCTGCAGCACCAGCAACAGCAATTTATGGTACAAATTGTTCAACAATTGCAGGCAGCGAGGCCCGCTGCGCCTGCGAGCCGAGCCGAGGAGCCAGTGGCTCCGATAAACAATAATGAAAATTTAAATAGGACGAACTCCGCGGGGTCGTCCTTAAATACAGCTCAACCGATGCAATTGGTGAGCATCGGGAGCGGGCTGCCAGCAGGAAACGCAATTTCCTGGCTAGCCTCGCAAATTCCCGAGTTCGGCGGGTCCGAAGACGATTGTGTGTCGGTGTGGGTGCGACGAGTGGACAGAGTGGCACAAATACACAGTGCAACGGACGGGGTGACCTTACTTGCCGCGTCGAGCAAATTAGTCAAGTTCGCGCGCCAGTGGTACGACATACAGTCGGGACCGGAAATCGAGTCGTGGCAGGGCCTGCGCCTTGAGCTATTAAAGATTTTCGATAGAAAAGTGCCGTTTTATAAAGCTATGCAACGAGTCGAAGCGCGGAAGTGGAACGCGCAAAAAGAAACTTTCGATCAATATTCGATCGCTAAACTCGCGCTTATTAATAAAATGGACTTGCCGGTAAAAGACGCGATCCATCTAATAATCGGTGGAATCACGCAAAACTCAATGAGGGCTATCGCGCTTTCAGTGCCGAATGAAACCTTGGACAGTTTTCTGGAGCGAATGAGAATAATAACCGAGGGCAGTGTCGAGAATGAAAAAAAGACAGTGCCGAGTGCGTCTGTGAAAAACAAAGACGGTGTGTGCCGGAATTGTGGGAGAAAGGGCCACTCACATATGGTGTGCAGAAGCGACGTCGTTTGCTTCTACTGCAAAGTGAAGGGCCACCGCCAGTTCGATTGTCCCGCGCTGAAGGGTCGAGCAGGCGGGAAGTCGTCGTTGCCGAACCAGCCGTCGGCGGCGCGGACAGTAGCAGCTGTTACAGAGGCAGCCCCATCTGAAGTCGATGCTGAATCCGTCGTCGCTGCGGTCATGGAAGTAGAGGGCGCCAGTAGGAGTCTCAGCAAGCCGTTTGCGGTTGTTACAAGTATCTGTAATTTTAATTGCAATTTACGAGCTTTAGTTGATTCAGGGAGTCCTGTTTCATTTATTCGAGAAGAAGTATACCGAGATCTTGTCAAGCCGAGACCGCATAGGTTATTACCGACCATGAAACGGTTTTATAACTTTAGTGGCGTACCATTAAAAATAATCGGAGTCGTGTCAGTCGAATTAACAATTAAGCAATTAAATGATTTAGCACTAGCGGTAGAGTTATATATAATTAGAGAATCAGTTGAATGCGATTTAATTTTAGGAAGAGATTTTATTAGCTTACACAAAATTTCTGTATCATATGATCTTGTCGAGTCGGAGGACAGTCAAATTAACTATAGAGTTAACTTGTTGCAACAGTTGCCGCTTTACGCTGTCGAGAACACGCCGGAAAATCTGGAACAAATAATTGAAAATAATGAGATTGATTTTGACGCCGATGTTAAAAGAAAGTTGAAAAAAACGATTTTGAATATAGAGAGCGAAAATGTCACACCGATTAACGACGACTACAAGGTGCAAGTGCACCTGAGAGATGCGTCAATATATGCATACTCACCGAGACGATTCGCGTATGCGGAACGCATCAAGATCCGAGAGATCACGGACGACCTGATGCGCCGAGGAATTATACAGCCGAGTATCTCGCCATACTGCGCACGCGTGATACCTGTAAGGAAGAAAGACGGACAAATTAGATTGTGTGTGGACCTCAGACCGCTTAATAGTCGAATTATAAAACAAAAATATCCGTTTCCGGTTATTGAGGATTGTCTTTCACGATTGACAAATAAAGCCGTTTTCACGTTGTTAGATCTTAAAGACGGGTTTCACCAGATTCGAGTTCACGAAAATTCAACACAGTATTTTTCTTTTGCGACGCCCGACGGGCAGTATGAGTACACCCGCTTACCCTTTGGCTACTCGGAAGCGCCGGCCGAGTTTCAGAAGCGAGTGATCCAAATCTTGAATCCGCTGATACGTGCCGGGAAAGTGCTGGTGTACATAGACGACATACTGGTCCCGACGGCAACTGTAGAGGAAAATTTAACGGTATTAAAAGAAGTATTGAGCATTTTTAAGTCGTATAATTTTGAGTTAAATTATAAAAAATGTCAATTTCTTAAAAAACAAATAGAATTGCTCGGATACATAATATCTAGTAATGGTATTACACTGAGTCCGAGACACGTAGAGTCGGTTCGTAACTATAAAAAACCAATTAACGCACATGAGGTGCAACGGTTTTTAGGATTAGCCAGCTATTTTCGAAAATTTATTAAAGACTTCGCGATTAAGGCTAGGCCGATACAAGATCTTTTGAAAAAAGACACTGAGTTTAGATTTGATGACAAATGTATTGAGGCGTTCGAATTATTAAAGAAAGAACTCACCTCAGCTCCGGTGTTAGCGTTGTTTGATCCGGCCGCAGAAACTGAGCTGCATACTGATGCGAGCAGCTTAGGCCTCGGTGCAATCCTTCTGCAGCGGCAGAAGCACGGATCCTGGTGCCCGGTGGCTTACTTTAGCAAGACCACCAATGAGGCAGAGCAACGCTATCACAGTTTTGAGTTAGAAATGTTAGCCATTGTACGCGCAGTCGAGAGATTTCATTTATACTTATACGGTTTGCAATTCACAATAGTAACAGATTGCAGCGCGTTAGTATATGCCGTAAACAAAGCTAATCTTAACCCGCGTATTGCGAGATGGACACTCACCCTTCAGAATTATTATTTTCGGATGGTCCATCGGCCGGGAAAGAAGATGGCACACGTAGATGCCCTGAGTCGTTGCGTCGGCTATGTAAACGAGCACCCCATCGAACGCGAGCTGGAATTGAGGCAGCTCACTGATCCTAGAATTAAGGAAATTAGCGATAATTTAGCAGTTAGTGACAGTAATAAATTTATATTGTTCAACGGACTAGTATATAAGAAAACAGAAAATAATAATTGTAGATTCGTCGTACCTGCTTCAATGGAGACGAGTCTGATTAGGGCCCATCATGATGATATGGCTCATTGCGGCCTGACTAAAACATACGAGGGAGTTAGTCGAAACTATTGGTTTCCGTCGATGCGTAAAAAGATTAATGAGCACATTGCAAATTGTGTTACCTGTCTGATGGCGAACGATGCCGTCAATCGTTTTGAAGGGGAGACATCTCTCTACCCCTCGTCGTCGATCCCGCTGGAAGTACTCCACGTGGATCATTTCGGGCCGCTGGAAGAAACGAAAGATCATTTTAAACACATCTTCGTCGTAGTGGATGCGTTCACGCGCTTCACGTGGTTGTGCCCGACGAAATCAACCACGACGCGTGAAGTAACTGATCATTTAAAAAATATCTTTTGTACGTTTGGTAATCCGTCACAAGTAATTTCGGACCGCGGAACGGCGTTCACGTCGAAGGAATTCACGGAATTTACGGAAAAATTCAGAATTAAACACCGCAAAGTTGCCGTGGCTGCGCCTTGGGCGAACGGGAGGGTAGAACGAGTGAATCGCTTCCTAAAGTCCTCGTTGACTAAATTAATCGATTCCGCGTCGCAGTGGAAAGACGCATTAAGTAAATTACAATATATTATAAATAATACTTACCATTCGATGACGAAGTCCAGCCCGTCGAAGCTATTGCTCGGGTACGAGCAACGCAGCCACGCAGACTTTCCGTTCGCGCGTCTCACACGGGTCCTAGCCGACGTTGATACGGACCTGGAACGTGAGCGAACCGCCGCACGCGCTACGGCGCACGAGGCGTCAGAATTGATTCGCGCCTATAACAAAAAATACCGCGATGTCAGATTTAAGAAACCTTCAACTTATGAAGAAGGCGATTTAATATTAATTAGGAATACAAGGGCTAAACCCGGGGAAAACGCTAAATTAAAACCTAAATTTATCGGCCCGTATATAGTGGGCAAAAGTCTGGGCAATAACAGATATGTAATAAAAGATATACCTGGTTTTAATGTAAAGATGAAACCGCTGAACACGATTATGTCAAGCGAGCGGATGAAACCCTGGGCCAAACAGGTGCCCGACGCAGGAGGTCCTAAACAAAAAACGGACAGCCAGCACTAAATAAGTTGCGTTAGAATAAGTCGCGTTAGAATAAGTTGCGTTAGAATAAGTTGCGTTAAAATAAATTGCGTTAAATCAAGTTGCGTTAGAGTAAGATACGTTAGAATAAGTTGCGTTTAGTAACTAACAATTTTACTGTGATGTTAGTGAAAGAAACAATAAAAGTAAAATACAGGAATAGTTACCGGTACTGCATGATGTCACATGCACGTCACACACACGAGCTTCATCCAGAGTCTGCGTACTACAAATGGGACGTAGTACATTTGCAGAATGGCCGAGCTGTAAGTTATAGCTACGGTCGACCGATAGGAGGCGCAAATATGCACTAAGCGATACACAGGGTCGCAAGATATCGACTCTCGATAGATCGAGAGTTAACGGATCGATCTATGCGCGCGCCACCGGATCCGCCGAAGGATCGAGAACGATCCGGAATCTTCCCCAGGAGCAGGATTATCCGAAGAGAAATCCGGTAAAGCACTCTGTAAAGAACCGGCGATAGAGTCAGTCGCGTTTAGAGTCGTCGATAATTGTCGTGAGAATAGATTTAGTCGAGTCGAGCGATATGCAGTGTAAAATGTATTAAGGCAAAGTAATAAAGGCCATTCTTCTTTCTGGTAAAAGTGATTTATTCATACACCGCGTTTACATTATTATTGCTGTCGGTAGCCAATCGGAGCACGTGGTTTAAATTAATAAGGCTAACGGACATTTTGAACGAGAGAACTCAGTGCTCCGACCGTTACAAATTATTGCTAAAAAGACTAGCTGGATTCCTGTCCAACCGGGTCGAGCCGCTTGTCGATTAAAACTAGTCGGAGAACTTTCAACAGCGTCGAGTTGTCATGAATCATAAAGGTTCTAGATGGTTATGTCTATCTCATTTTTCGGTCCTAGTGAAACTAACTCGAACTTGAATTATCGTAAACACCCAAATAACATAGATCAAAAAATCATCGTAAAGAATCGTAATTCGATTACAACGCTAACTATATTCAGCCAAATATAAATATTATTGTTCGAGGACTCGGACCGAGATCTCGGATTGAGTTCTAGCATCGTGGACACAAGGCTTTAGTCCGTGGTGTCGCCTAAATGCCTTGATGGAAAGCTCCCACTGTGTTTATTTGTGTCTCATTAGTGGAAAACTACCATTATGTCGAACACTAGGCGCATTCAGCGGAACAAACCGCTCAGTAGCAATCGAACGTGATTGGCTCTTACTTTTACAGCCAACAAATCAGCAGCGTCATTCAGCGGAAAATCTAGTAACTTTGCTCAACTGTTGAGTCCACTGAATGCGGCCACTGTGTGATTTTGTGTCGCTTGTGTCTCTTGGGCCGGTATTCATAGTCCGTTCTTAAGGCCGGAGCACAGACTTTTACATAAAGCATAACGCATAAGCATAAGGAAATTGATTGGTCTATATATAAGCATAAGCAAATGTATAAGGAAATGGACCAATCAATTTCTTTATGCTTATGCGTTATGCTTTATGCAAAAGTCTGTGCTCCCGCCTTTTGGCCGGAGCACAGACTTTTGCATAAAGCATAACGCATAAGCATAAAGAAATTGATTGGTCCA
Organism: Linepithema humile; assembly: GCF_040581485.1. Lineage (NCBI taxonomy): Eukaryota > Metazoa > Arthropoda > Insecta > Hymenoptera > Formicidae > Linepithema > Linepithema humile. The sequence goes on along the minus strand of NC_090128.1, from coordinate 31,343,582 downwards.
TTTCCTTATACATTTGCTTATGCTTATATATAGACCAATCAATTTCCTTATGCTTATGCGTTATGCTTTATGTAAAAGCTTGTGCTCTCGGCTTTTATATTCAAGATCGTCTTAAGCACGAACTTATATTCGCTCTCTTCGTCAGACACAATCTATGTGTGACGAAAAGAGCGAATATAAGTCCGTGCTTAGAACAATCTTATAGCGTTTTCGATTATACAGGATTTGAACGACCCAGGGTTGATCAATCACTATTTTACTATAAATGCAAGTCTTTCATTGGTGGAGAGGTTGCAATGACGTCATTAACCAACCCTGGGTCGTTCAAATCCTGTATAATCGAAAACGCTATTAAATATAAGAACGGACTATGAATACCGGCCTATGAATACTGCCCTGGGTGGAAAATTATCAATGTCTATAAACCACGGACTAAGGAATAGAAGGACGGTGCACAAGGGGTGCGTTCCACTTAACGCCCGCAACGCTCCTAGAATCATTTTATCCTCGTTTAACTTTCGATGAAAAACAAGGATAAAATGATCCTAGGAGCGTTGCGGGCGTTAAGTGGAACGCACCCAAAGTGGTCGCTCAAGATGGCCGCTCAAGAGCGCCAATATTGAATGACTTGTTATGTTTAATTAGGAAATAATGTACAATTAAAAGAAAATAACTATAATATGCAACAATAATACCAAATTTTAATGGCGTTTTTCATTGGAATTGCACTCGTGCAGTATTTCCATAAAAACAATGTTAAAATCTAAAATCTAAATTTATATTAAATCCTTCGTCCTTACAAAAATTTATCCATGCATTTCTTTGATCCGGATTTTTCGGAAACCTGTTTGTGAGTGAAAATTATTTAGTAATTATTGTGAATCTACAATTTCACAATACTATACATATAATTATAATCTCCAAAATAAAAATCTCGTTATTGTTGATAATACTAACCGATGAAACGTTATTCCATGATTTCGAGCTGCTGTTATGCCATGATTTGCTGCTGTTATGCCACAAGCTCTACAGTATACCATTTTGATCGTTTATTTCCATACACTGTTGCATAAAAGACTATACACTGCATATTAATGCATACGGCGTACGGTATGCCGCTTGCCGCTATGCTCGAGCATTCCCTCTCACTTTCAAAAAGTGGTCGCTCAAGATGGCTGCCATGACGTACATCCGTCCGCGGATTTACCTAGTCCTGGCTAGTATATGCTCCCTCCTGTTTCTTTTTACTCAATGGTATCATCTGATTTTACCCTCTCTCTCTCTCTCTCTAATACGCTTATCTACATCTATTTAACATGGCGGAACCAATAGGAATTGTTATGGGAAGCATAATAATTTGAAAAGGAATGAAATAAGAAAATTAATAATAATTAATATCAGTCTTTTTTTAGAAATTTTTAAATTGGAAAATAAAGAAAAACTAACTACTAATAATACTCAAAATAATAATATAATACTTATATTCTAATACATATACTTATGTATTCTATATCACAATCACATAGTAAATAAAACTCATTGTAAATAAAACTCTCTATAAACATTTTGTAACATTACTTAATTATAAAATGCATAGCCATTTTAAGTTTCTGTGCCAATTCTGATAGACAACACTCTGTCAACATTTATTATTGAGCGCTCAGAGATTTTTAGCATTTTAGCATTTTTTATTATGTTTATTTTAATTACTTAATTATTCTATACTTTTTTCATACTACATGGAATAAAATTAATGAGTTTTCTCTACAAAATAACGTTTGATTTATTTTATTCTGTTCATTCGTTGCTAAGTAATAGTAATTTATATACTTTAGACACTTTCCAATGGTCACTTTGTACATAAGCTCTATGTTCCTATTCAATTTCTTAAAGAATTAATCTTAAAGTTGGAAATGCAGACGTTTACGCTTTTAATTGTATCGTAACTGAGAAATTTACGACCATATGGATAAGACAATTGCCTATCTGGTGTTAGAAAAGGGAAGAAGTGTTCCAGTATAGAAAATTCGCTGTTCTGATCGGAAATGTTTCCGAATAGTTTTATAATAGCTGCTTAGAAAGCAATGACGTCATTGGATTGTCTCCGTCAATAAACAACTTGAATTTATATTAAAATAATAATTAATCACTCTTGGATCGATCCAAATATTTTCAATAAAAAAGCACTATAATTGTAATCAGTTGTATATTTGTCATACAACACATTTAATATTTATCAAAATTTATAGTGTCTTATACATAAGTTTTTATCATGTTATAAATAGTAAACAAATTTATTTTTTATTTTTATCCATATTATTTTATTTTATACATTAAATTATTTTCCTTTTCTATGTTCTAATCTTGGTCTTCCTTTCTTTGTAGTTGGTTTATCTTTTCCTTTGTTTAGTAAGGGATGAGTTTCTGTAAATTGTATCAATAATTATGTAAAAAAATATATATTGCTAACCAATTACTTTTAAACAGAGTCGTGCCGTTAATATATTACCATCAGTTGGCGCCCCTTGCAAATTTATTTCGTGTGAACGGTGTTTTTTCATCGGTGGTTCATGCGATGTTACTTGATTATCTTCAGAATCTTCTACATCTGGAGATATAGGTAAAAATTGAAGAGAACCAATATCTTCAGTTTCCTCGTCAGAACTACAAAATGCAGGAACTCTGTCGATTGCAGCAACATCAACTTCTATTTCTTCGTCTTGAGCCTCTTCTCCTTGCACTACAGACTTATCTTCATCGCTCAAATCAAATTCACTTTCCCTTTCCTCATATTCAACATTTTCATCCAATTCCTTGAAATCTGGTGCAAACGCAGACCAATTTTCTACTTGATTTTGCGCCCAAATAGAAACTACACCTGATGATATAGATGCGATAATTGGCCTTACTGGATGCCACTGTATTGTAAAGAAATATAGAATATTATATTATGAACGATTGAGTCAGAATGTATTTTTTTAATCAAAGATGCAAGAAATATTTTAGCAATATTTATAAATAAATAGTCTTCTTACCACAACATCGAGTAAAAGTTCGCCTTTAGTTCCATGTAAAATTTTCACCAAATTTCCGATACTTTTTTCCCATACGTACAATGCATGTTGTCTGGCCGATCCAGCGCACACATATTCTCCATCACCCGAGAAACAACATTTTTTCCACATTGTTTTATTTACAAGGTCTTGTAATTTTTGAATTGGCTCAGGTTCACCGTCCTTACCGCATGCTAATATTTCGGTACTGTCATATACGCGAATCACTCTATCAGATGTATTTACAAGAAAACCACAGCCTCGTCGTGCAAATTCTATACTCTTTACTGCTGTATTACTAGCAGTGCCTTGCGTTATTTTATAAGAAGCTTTCACAATTAATGTCTCTGCATCTAAAACTAAAACTCTACCACGAGCATTACCAGTATATACATAATCTCCACGTCGATCAAATGATGCTACTATGTTTAAGTCGCTCTAAAACAACATTACAATATTTTAATTAATATATTTTTATTCTAAGACAAATATTATTTTAGAATAAATTTCTAAATTATCTATTTATATAGAGTATAAAAAAACTCAATCAGTGAACTTTTTATAACATTATGCAGTAAAGCTGCAACTAAAAAGCAATAACTTTTGTGACATTTTGCTAATACAAAATTGATCTTAATGTCCAAAAAAATAAACAATTTTATATTTAATTTCTGTCAATTTTGAAACATTCTATATGTATACCTCTTTTTCAATCTTAAATCTTCAATCTTAAATAATTTCATTGTAAACAAATATCATATAAAATATTTCATTAATGCCATAATTATACATTACATACATCTTCATCAAGTGGTATAACTTTATGTGTTCCTTCGACATCAACCATAACTGCAGCATGACGCATTGGGCATACCAAAAACTTGTTGAGATTCCTTGGATGAAACTGCACTTTTAATATTGGAGAAGGAAATCTGTATTTCTGATCACATTCTCCAGATAGAACATCCCATATACATACATTATTATCCGTAGAAGCACTTAATAATTTATGACCATTCCTAGACCAACTAAAAATACAATTTGTTACTTTCTTATTTAGTATTTTATATTTGTTAGACACTATTCAATTTTATTATATAGCAATAATATACTATTGCTTTTATTATTAGATAAAATATAAAGTAATGGATGTAATTTTATTTAATTCTATCTACTTGATTGATACAATTGTAAGAACACACATACACACACACGTCTCTTTATGTATGCACATATATATATATATATATATAATCAACCTATCCTACCTTAATGAACACACAGGATGTACATGAGCACTAATAATTTTAGCTATACCACGAGTTAAAAAATCCCAAATTACAATTCTTCCATCATTGCAACCAACAGCAAGTAATGTTCCTCTCTTGTTAAACATACAAGTTACCGCAAGAGATATACAATCTAATGCACCGTCAAATTCCTACAGAATTAATAATTAAAAGTAGCACATTAAGCTCTATCATTTTATCAATAAGAGCATAATTATTATATAGAATACATACCTCTGGATAGTTTTGCCCAAAAGATTCTGTAAAAAGGTATAAATGTTGAAATGGAGTAAGTTATAAGATACATATTATAATATACTTATATCAGAATATAAACTTGAAAAATGTTAAAATTTAAAATAATTAGATTAAAAATTAAAAAAAAAAAGTTGTATTTTTTATTTACACAGCTGAAAAATGACAAATATAATAATCTATATAGAAAAGAAAAAAATATGATATGCAAATCAAAATCATTCTTTTAATTCTATATATTACATTATTCACTATATTTCAGATTAAATGCATCTTCACATAATCATGTTCCTTGATATGAATTGTGATCAAACAATCCAAAAGGATAGTATCATTGTTACTAAACTAATAAAATTTACATATATATTTTTGCATAAAAGTTAAAATCTGGACAAAGAGTGCTTAGGATATTTTACTATACTCAAAAATTATTCCTATTTGACTTCTACCTTAATATAAAATTTTCTGTCAACTTATCAGAATAAATCAGAATTGTTTACATATTGATATAATATAGCATTTGTTAATTGATATACTTTTTTTACATTTTGTAATTTATTTAGACATTATTTTACATTGACTTGATAATGTCAACTAGATTTGTTAACAACGCTAACCTTTTAAGATCTCATGTTTTAGTGATTATGAAAGATTATAAAACTTAGCAGCTTATCATTTTCAAGTAAAACTATTTTATAAAAGAAATACAATCTTTTGTCACATACAACATCAATTTATCTTCCTCCCTTTTTATCCTAAAGCACAAATTCTGCACAATTTTATGTAAAAATTTCAAGTAAATCAATAAGAAACATTTATTTATCTACAATTTTATTACCTATATTTTCTAAATTATATTTTATTATTGGTAATGCATCTCAAAACAATTATACATTTACCTAACAGTTCCAAATTCATCTTGACTACTTTTGACAATAACAACTTGTTATAAGCTTGTTCGTTTTAGCTGCACTGGGGCAGCTCTGGGTCTGCTCTAAACAAGATAATACAGGACAAACTATTTATCTGTCCTGTATTATCCTGTGTAGAGCAGACCCAGAGCAGCCCCAGTGTAGCTAAAACGAACAAACCCATTGTTTGTCTTTTCAGTGATACAAACTCGAAATCACTGGCTGTCACTGGCACTTATCACCAGTGATGCGCTGTCGTGGGATTTTTTCCCGTACGGAACCTCCGTGCGCATGCGTAAGCTGACGTCACAGCTAGACGTCGGCTGCTACCACAGATGTATCTAGGGGTGCGTTCCACTTAATGGCCGGAGCACAGACTTTTGCATAAAGCATAACGCATAAGCATAAGGAAATTGATTGGTCCATTTCCTTATGCATTTGCTTATGCTTAAGCCGAGAGCACAAGCTTTTACATAAAGCATAACGCATAAGCATAAGGAAATTGATTGGTCTATATATAAGCATAAGCAAATGCATAAGGAAATGGACCAATCAATTTCCTTATGCTTATGCGTTATGCTTTATGCAAAAGTCTGTGCTCCAGCCATTATATATAGACCAATCAATTTCCTTATGCTTATGCGTTATGCTTTATGTAAATGGCCGGAGCACAGACTTTTGGCCGGAGCACAGACTTTTGCATAAAGCATAACGCATAAGCATAAGGAAATTGATTGGTCCATTTCCTTATGCATTTGCTTATGCTTATATATAGACCAATCAATTTCCTTATGCTTATGCGTTATGCTTTATGTAAAAGCTTGTGCTCTCGGCTTTTTGCATAAAGCATAACGCATAAGCATAAGGAAATTGATTGGTCCATTTCCTTATGCATTTGCTTATGCTTATATATAGACCAATCAATTTCCTTATGCTTATGCGTTATGCTTTATGTAAAAGCTTGTGCTCTCGGCTAAAAGCTTGTGCTCTCGGCTTTATGCTTTATGTAAAAGCTTGTGCTCTCGGCTTTAAGCCCCACAAATTTATCTATCTCAAGCTCGCTATTCGCCAACGTACGTAGCATGGCAGTGCCCATTCCAATATATATATAGTTCAGTGTTTGCAGTTGTCGTAAGTCCGCCTTTTGGAATCTCGGCATCCGTCATAGTCTTGTGCTTACTTGTAATGTGATCATTTGTCATGTTGTATACGCGTGGTGTGTGTAGTTTGTTCGGCGTGCCTTTAACCTAAGATCGATGACAGATATGTAAAACGATATTGTGTTAAATAAACTGAAGGGCCGAAGATTCTTTTAAATTAAACAAAAAAAAAACAAAAACGAAAAAGAGGATGCGTGAAGCGTCTAGCGCAGGAGAAGTGTGTCTCACGCAAAAGAAATGGGTAAGAGCAAATTTTCCACTGCCGTGCAAATCTCTGCCGCCGTCGGTCGAGGGCAAAACTCACGGCACTCTGAAGCTCGTTATCGATAAGGTGCTCTGGACTAGGAGAAGCCCTGGCAATGTCACGGTAATAGCTTCCTGGTGGGGCGAGCGTGACAGCGCGTATTTCAGGTAACTTGTTTAAGCTTGTAAAATGACTTTTTGCACTAAAATATACGAAAAAAGTAAAATTACATTTATAAAAAAATTTTTATTAATGACTAGATTAATCTATTATCTTTTTGCAATTGTTTGTCTTATGTATAAATATTTTCATGTTTCTTTTCTTAGGCCAATAGATATTATGACACATGTAGTAAGAAAGAACGATGATACAACGGTGATATATCCTATAAAAACTAGTGCCACACTTTTTGAAGAATATATCAAGAAATGTGAAACAATAGAACTGTTAGTTGTGCTAGAAAAAACTCAGGAGGTTATTGGCATAGGGCATATAAAAGAATTATCTCAGTTATTTACATATAAACCTTATTCTCAAATTATTCCTATATTAAATAACAGTAACAACAGAATTGGGAAAATACACGTTTGTTTATACTTAACATATTTAACAAAGTTTTCAATTACACAGATGAAAGAGCAAACAGATAACAATATTCTTACTGTTGATAATTCACAACCCTGCAAGAATATGGATAACATTGAAAAGAAAGATTCTATAAAATGTGCAAATGTTGATAGACCTATCATTACAACTAAACAATCAGAAATGCAAAAGATGATACATACTGAAACATTAACAGACAAGCTAGCTGAAATTTCTGAGATTGTTGCTCGAGCACAGCAGCTTAGAGAAAAGGTATCCAAAGAGACTTATAATGAAGATTTTTTAGATCTGAGTGATAATTCTATGAGCCCTGAACTATATCTTTATACCGCAAGAGAAAATAAGGCTAAACTTTATGAATATATGTTAGGGAAGGAAATGACTTTTTCAGAAAAAGAGAAAGCCTTGAATTTGTTGAGATTAATATCTCCAACTTCAAGTTTAATAGATCTAGCATCTAAAACAATTACAACTGATAAAAATGATAATGTAGAAACTAGAGAGGATAAAAATTTCTCTGCCAAATCAAACAATCCTGTAGAAAAGGCAATGTATAGGAAAATGATCTACACGGAGTCGAAAGGTTAGTAAAGTAATAGATTAAATTAAAATTTGTATAGCTCATATCAATAAATTATTTATTACATTACAGAGATAGATCTTTTAGAATATGTAAATAGTATGAGAATTTACATTGGATCCTTTATGCTAACTTCTGCAGGATACAGACACATAAAACATTATTTACCATGTATGTAAATTTAATTTTTCTCCTGTCACTTATATATCATAAAAATACACTTATTAATATACTTTTATAAATATTTTGTAAACTCCTCATACATTCGATTTCGATAAATAACATATCTTTTAAGCACAGGTTTGGCACATTCAAATTCAATAATATATTTTGTCCAATTTGATACAAAGTTTGGATCTGCACGGCAAAAAAATATAAAATCTGATAAAGAAGCTAAGTTCATAAGAATATATGCTAAAAAAGAACAAAAAATAGGAACAGGTAAAAATTTACATTGCTATTAGAAAGTAAATTTATATGCAATAATATGATTTAGTTAAAATATATGAGGTGCTGTCCAAAAATTCTCGGAATGTAATTATAAAAAAACAATTTACTTGCCTAAGTCTTCCATGTCTTTTAAACCAATTTTTATAACATTTTAAATGCCCCCCCCCCCCCTCAGCATTGAAAAAAATCTTAGAAATTCTTTTGTAACAACATATAACATTAATATTAACATTACTGATTTGAATCTCTACAAATCTTCCATGTCAAATCTTTGCTTCTTTAACATTTGGAAAATGGCAGTTGTCTAATCACTACTTGATTTAATTAATGGCAATTTCTATCTCTTTTCCAAAATAAAAATCAAGTTGAAGAGATGAAGATTTGACACGGTTGAAAAAATCCAAATAGCAGATTATATTCCAATGATATACCAATATAAAAAGTTTTTAAAGTCTTTTTAAGCAGAAATAATGGAATTGTATATTGTTTCAAAGGGATTATTTTGAGAAGTTTAGAATTTCAGCGCTCTGAGTCAATATTTTTTAGCAAACATTTCAGAAATTCTTGGGTAGTACCTCTGACAATAACACAATATTTAACAAGATGATATATTGTTTTACGATTTTTACAGTGATTGAATTTGGCTCTGAAGGTACTTGCAGTATACCAAGACATATTTTAAATAGAGATTTTCCTTTAAGATTCAAAATATTTGTCCAGCGTGTTAATCAGAATCCAAGCGAATTGGGACGTGGACATTTGAATATTGTTCGTATTGCACGTGCCAAAAACTTAAGTCTTACTTTAGGTATACCTATCAGCGGCACTGGTATAAAAAAAGGTACATTAAATGTTAAAGCAGAATTAGGCTGTCATTCTCGCTTTGGACGAGAGTTTGTTCAAAGTAAGTATAATATTGACATATAATTATATTAAGTAGCTATATAATTTTATTGGATATTTAATAAATTTGTTTTATATGTATCAGATACTGTAATGTCTGCAAAAGAAAATATCCCTGTTTTGGAAATAAAATCCCATGGAAACACAAATAGCAATAAATACAAAAGTGCAACAGGAACTCATTCCTCCAAATCTAGTAACAGAGTCTCATCTGCCTCTGCCAGACGAATTGAGTGTTTAACCAATAAAAATGGTGATAAGGATTCATTTGCTACAAAAGATATGGCAGAGCACCAAGAACGAAGCTTAGATAATAAAAAGATTGATACAAGTAATCCAGAAAGTGCTACTGAAGATAAGGTATCTTTAAGTGACATTGATTAGAACCCAGATGAGATCATAACGCTGTGCATCACTTGTGTATGTGAACACTACATAAGGAGATTATAATAAAGAGTAAATTAATCGTAGCTTTTTACATCTTGCTCAGCGCAAATGATCAAACAGAGCCTTGCTTTACAGTTCTTATCCGGGCTCTAAAACCATACAAAATATATGTTAAATTCTAAATAAATATTTTATTAAATGTCTTTTTACTTGTATTTGGTTTAAGGTTTTACTTTATGGTTTGATACATGTGTCAGAGGGGAAAGACTTATCAGAATCTAACACCTATCTAATATGTAGAGCGTTTTGGCGAGAGGGCAAAGCAATAAGTCAAGTGCAATGCAGTCGTTCAGGAAATCCATGCTACAATTTCTCTCAAGTAAATGTTCCTCTTTTCATCGTTTACCAAAGTATTTCAATTAAGCGAACGTGAGCTTTACGTTAAAAAATTTGTTGCAGTTAGTACCTTTAATTTACGGTACAGATCTTTTAGAAAGAATCAGAGATAATTACATAATCATAGAAGTATACAGTCGAAAGAAACAAGGAACAGATAACCTGTTAGGAATTGCAAAACTACCTGTGCATGAGTTATATATTGCATACAAAGATCTACTTATTTTACCCGTTCATTTGTTGTCGAAGGTAATTATAATTATACATTTAACTTTTTTATATTTAGGATTTAACATTTTAATTGGTTATATAATATTTGTTTTTTTTTTTCGACAGGATCCTATAATAGGCGTGGACGATTGGGTTAGCATTAACGATCCAGTAAGCGGAATACGTTGCGGAGAACTGCTTGCGCTGGTCGCGCTCGGTACTGCAGAGCAAATTGCATATCTAGAAATGACAAGAAATCTAAGAATATACAACTATCATTGTCGAGTACCTGAAAATACGAAATATGCGGTAGATGATGAAGAAAGTTCATACCGCAATATTCTTGAGGTGCCAAACCTCAGTTCAGAGCAATCCACTCATAATAATCATCTCGTTTATCACATTTATAATACGGCCGAGCGAGATTGGACTTCTGTTGATTACAAAACTCAAGAAAGTCAAACGGACATTTCAAGTCTTAAAGATGCGAGGCCGCAAGAATCAGCACAAGAAGTTATATCTTCGGAACGTTTAGGTTTACATGCCTTAGTTGATCGTTTAGCAAATGCGTTACATAATAATAAAACTAAAATCGACCAGTCAGCTCAAACAGAAACAAATCAAGTGAATGAAGGAGATAGAGAAGAGTTACGCCTAAATACTTTGAAAATGTTTACTGATGATAGTGACAGTTGTAGTCCGAGAAATGATTTTCAATTGCCTACCGAAATGTACAGAAGTGTCGGTGTCGGGGCGGAGTTTGATGAAGAATTGGATCAACAACAAATTAACGCTTACGATAATTGTCCCAACTCAGTTATAACGGAAGGAAATGCAGAAAGAGAGGAAACAAATACTAATTGCGATAGTTCTTTTTTCCGATCCGTCGTAGAAATTGAATGCGGGCTACATTTGCCAGAGATTGAAGGAGAGAATGAAGCAACAGAACCAAGTACATACGTGACCTTTCAAGATTTAACTCATAAAGTTGATCCCGGCGATCATTTAAATTCATTCAGAGCCACAAATGTTTTTACACGTAGTTGTAATCCAAAATGGAATTGGATATGCGAGGCAAAGCTACCAACAGACTTGCTTTTAAATGTATGCAACTTTATATTTAACTTTACTTTTTTTGCAGAGACACTTAATATGTGCTCTAGTAATATCTTGTATATCTTTTCAGAATCAGAAAAGATTGATCCTCAAAGTGTGGCATTTGATCGATCCAGATACGTCTGCAGAGATAAATTTAGAAAAAGACATTATGATTGGATTTGCCGCTGTCGATCTCTCAATTTTAATGGCTGGATTTACCGCGGTATCCGGATGGTTTGATATAATGGATTTTACCGAAAAACGCAATGGACAAATTAAAGTAAATTTCTGCGATAATTCCGAATTCGATATTCAGTTGAATATCTCGCTTATATATTTTAATATATTTTTTAATCTGCTTTTAGATAAGTATAACACCTCTGGATGTGCCATTAGGAAAAATTATACCAACTGGCGCTATTAATTTACCAAATCTGTGCAATTTACTGCAGATAAACTGGCAACATTCGCACGATGCACCTCACAACAATGTGGAATCAAGTAACGCGCATCAAAATGTTATCGCGTATACAAGTCATAAAGACAGATGTATGCAAAGTGAAGAAAAGACAAATAATTCTATAGTTGATATTGGTCATGGCTTAAAAGATGTTTCTATGTCTTTCCTATCATCATCTTTGAAGTAAGTGATACTTATGATTGTCTTCATTTTATTTCTGATTTTATTCAGTCATTTTTTTATACAGATCTTTAAATATGATCGACATATGTTGCAGGCAAAAATTAACTGAGCTAGACCATATCACAAAACGTTTGCAGTCGCGTCTACATGATGTCACCAATACGGCTTTTGAGAACGAATTTGACAATGATTTTGACATGATTTTAACTGAGCCGAATAGTGATAATGAAAACAATGACGATAAAAATGGCGAGATTACAGCGCCGCAGAGTTATACAGTTTTCGCATATTCTGCCAATGAAAAATCGCAAGTGCCGAATCAATGTGAAACAGAGAGCGATCGGAATGTTGTAAATGACGAAGGGCCAGCTTCCTCCGTTGTGAGCAGCAATTATGATTCACACCTCGAACCGGCATCTAATCACAGTAGGGCTGTAAGTTCCGAAGCAACCGACACTGGATATTACTCGAATTCCAACACACGTCTCAGCCAACAGTCTGGCTATTATCATAATCAATATAAAAATCTACACAGTTTGACTCGTAACTTTTTATCAAATAATAGCGCAGAGTATCCGGCACGAGGTACGAAAACACACATAAATCATCTGCTTGACAAACTTTCCTTAGACTTACCGCCTAAGCCGCTTTCTACAACACCAACCATACCAATGAGGAAAAACATTCTGGAATTATTCGCAAATTTGCGAAATCATAAGAATAATTCGCAAGACCAACACAAGAGCACTCGTGGCGCCAACACTTGTTCAGTGCCCACTCAAACCGATAACACGAACGAACAACAGACTCACTCTCTTACGACAAATCTTACGATCTCCGATACAACCATCAGCGAGAGTATTCTCAAATCGTCCGAAGAATCGCAACCTTACAGTAGAATATCGACGGTGATACGAGAAGAATTAGTCGCGGAAGAAAACAGTGACAGTTCGAACTGTGACGAACTAACGACATATCTGATTACTTCCAACATACGTCACATGGATTTGGACTGTATATTCAATCCGCTTCTCTATCAACATTTCTTACCGGATTTGCAAGTTTTATCCGCCGCATCGCCGGAAGGAGAAGCTGCGGAACAACTGGACAATCGATACGCGAGAAGTTTCGGTACACGCAATCACTCGGCGAAGAACGACGCTCTATCTCAAGCCGAAACGAAAAATTCGAACGTATTAGAATCCGAAAAAAATGGAACGAATTCTATTTCTGGAATTACGGAACTTTTTCAGTCGACACCTTCTGTATCGGGAAATGTCGACGGTAGTATCGATGTAACCGTTATTCACAAATCTGGTAACGACGATTTAATGTCGGGCAATAGCGCGAAATTGACTGTTGCCGCATCATGTGACAAATCGTCAGCACAGCAAGCCGATACCGAGAAGAATCATTGCTCTATCGAGCCTAAGTTACTAGCTGAATTATCTGCAGTGCCGAGGCAAGCGCCCGAAGGTGGCAATCCTGTGGAAGAAGCTAAGACGTCGGTTATAACGAAGCGACAGCGAAGTGGTACCCAAGTCACATCAACAGATAGCTAAAACTTTTGTATATACATTCTTCATAATTACGTGGTGATGAACTTTAAGCTAATAAGTATTAAAATGTTGGTGTGGAATATTTTACTTGACTCATCATTGGAGCTCATATATATACTCGTGATATTTTTCTGCTTGAAAATCCATTTGAAGTGTTGTGTTTCAACTAACTGGCATTGATATTTTTTTTCATTGAAAAAAATATCTCAGTTCTATCTTAGAACTTCTATCGACTGATGAACATGTATACGTAATAATAATATCAACTATTGACGTCAAATTAATATTTAGAATACTTAAACTACTATATGTATTAATTGAAGTATTTACTATACACACCCACATACACACACACACACACACACGCACACACCACACGCGCGCGATATGCACATATTTTTGTATAATCTTTGTGTGTATATAGTGCCTAAATAGACACTGGTTTACGCGGATAGATATTGTATAAATATTGACTAAGAATGAAATAAAGCTAATCTATGTAAAACTTTCATATTTGATACAACGGCAAGAGAATAGTATTAAAGATTGAAAAACCTGTTTTAATTTGACTTCTAATCTTTCAAATAAGCTGAGAGGTAAGTCTCTCTTCTCATCCATTGTTTGACCACAGTGGGATGCATCAGCCATATCTTTGCGTCAGTACCTTCATGAATGTGAATACCTGAGCAATCTCTTACTTTCTACAGAATATATCATAATCGTCATATATTTAGATACAAATAAAACATAAGAATTTAAATTAACTCTATAAAAACTTACGCGGAATAACTCCAGTTCTTTTTTCTTAAATCTTACTTGTTTTTGAAACTCTTTTGTCATACACATTCTGCACAAGAAGATTTTATTGTTCAAGTGCCAGTAATCTCCTACTGGTGTTTTAGCACATATCTTGCAAGTATCTGTATTGCGACTGCAACACTTAAAATCAACGCCAAGTTGCATTTTAACTTTGCCACCAAAACTGTGTTCAAACTTAATGCCTTTCATTTCTTTGCTGACATATAATCCAGGTCTAAAATAAAATTGTCGTTACTTTACAGAAGCTTTCACAAAGCGCAAAATTTTTACCCTGGATTTTTGTTAATATCGAAAGTTTTACGCTTGCTGGTAGATGCAAACGGATATTTTTGCGATTTAACGTGCTTAGGAAAGGAAAAAACGTTATAATCAGATGGTGATGGATAATCCTCCACATGGGCGACAGATTTGGCGAATTGGGCGAGGCCGCTGTAGCCTTTTTTACTGATACTATGAGAGCATGGCTACTAAAAGAGATTAAATGAATATAATTACGCATACTAGCGTTAAAAAAAGCAATTACTTAACATAAAAGTTTGTACCTTGGTTTTGATAGCATTAAACGATTCCAGGATATTGTAGAAACTAGGTCCTATATTGGGATAATCGTCTAAAGTATAGTATCTCATGAAAGAATTCATACCCTTTCTAGAGGTGTCGCGTGATTGTCCAGAACCGAAGCACAATCGTTGTTGCTTCGGTTTCCGCAGCACATATTCAAAATCTGTATTAATAGAAAACAAGTGTTTAATTCAAGCATTCCGAAAGTATTCCAAAATTGTACGTACTGTCTGAACAAATCCACATTGTTATCAACAGTAATATAATTAAATAATAAATTACATAGGTAGGATTCGGTAGAACTACTTACACTTAAGTTACTATGGTAACCTTAACATCGATCTAACATTTATGCTATCAAGATTATTACAGTCATATATATTTATTAATATTTTTAAAATAAAAAACTTGTTTGACGTTTACCCACACGTGCATTAAGAAATACATTTTCTTATCATGGTAAATATTTATATTCGTACCTTCCACGGAATCCATAGATCAAATTATTTCAATGTGCTTTGCTGGACAAATATATTACAAAAAAAGTAATTAATGCGGATATTTCTCGATCCAAATTCTGCCGAAAGACTTCCAAAATTATTTCAATCAATATATTCGTACATCTCTTCCTGTTTGGAAGCCAAATTGTAATTTTGCGCGCGTTAGCGCCCTCGCACGACGGAGCACGCTCACATTCAATTACGCGGCTGGCGCCAATGGTATTCTGCTCAGTATCATTACTCTGAAAATTGAAAATTATTTCCGCAGAAATATGCTTATCCGTTTTTACTTCTAAATACACAAAATAACATATTTTACACATACCAGTGTGTTTAACATGCACTGAATATCGAATGGAGAATGATATGTGAGTGCTGGTACAGGAAGCGGTGACAACGCCGTCACTTGAGTAACATAGTGCCGTCAGTCGCCGCAGGTCGATGGTGTTGTTCGTACCGACGGTCCGTCCGTAGCCGTGCTCGTCTCGCGATGCGTCCACCGACGTATGTTTCTGCACATGGCCGTGCCGCCCGACAGGCCTCTACGTTGCTCCGCGGCTTTTGGCGACTCGCCACCGGTAAATGCACGCTTTCTCGTCGTATTTCGGCACTCGTGTACGGGAAACACGCGTTTCTAGTGCTGAAACGTGCCAAAAGTTGATTTTCGTGGCATTTGAAGCACTTAATTGACGAAAAACGAGATTTACGAGATCCACTACGGCGCGCTGCATACATAGTCTCGGTATTGGCGCCGCAACGCGAATTACCATTTCCTTGTTGTTAAAGAATGTTTCTTCCCTTTGTGACGTACCGTTTTTTATGTTTTTTACTGAAAAAATTATCGAAAGTAATTGGGCGCCGAATAATCATTGCATGATATTCAAGGACGTCGTGTGGAGTAACTTGAGCTCTCTATATAGAACTATACATACTGCTTTTTTACTCGATAACGTAATATTCGTAGAGATTCCCTAATCGTCTTTTGCATGGAAAGTGTTTACGATCACAATATCTCGATTTAGTGTTTTATAAATGTGTCTGTCTCTCTGTAACAGTCATGAAGAAAATTATTTTTTTGGTTAAATTAAATCTATAGTACAGTTGAATCTATGTATAATTACAATTTATCTATTTTAATTGGAAACATTATAACTTATTTTAATTAGATAAACTGTAATTGTGTGCATAGTTTTTCTGATTAAAATATGTTATTCATACATTTTTTACATTAGTGTAAAAGTTTTTCTAAAATAATATTTATGTATATATGTGTACGAGCACATATATGTATTATTTTTAACCTAATCTCTTTATAAAAAATTATGTTTATTACTTTTAGAATTATACTGCACTTTACATCCACCATGACCACATCATCAGAAGATGTTTTGATGCAAGTGAGCCAAGTGCGTTTTAAGAAGGGAGATGGCACGTTATATGTGATGAATGAACGAATAGCATGGATGCTTGATAACAGGGATACTGTATCTGTCAGCCATAAATACGCTGACATTAAATGTAAGATTTTAAGGAATTGTGTACATAATAATATTAGTCTTATCACAAAGCATTATTTTATACACTATTAATTTATTATTTTTTAAATGATTTATTATTACTTTGTTACTTTATTATTACTACATTAGTTTTTTAACAACTCGTGTGTTATTTATATCGTATTATTTAATAAAATATATATATAAATGTATGAAACAAAGCAAATATATGAATTTATTGATGTGACTAAATTTTTTTCTTTACAGTGCAAAAGATATCACCAGAGGGAAAGTCAAAGATACAACTACAAGTGGTATTACATGATGGAACATCATCTACATTTCACTTTGTAAATAAAAATGGACAAGAAGCGCAAATTAAAGATCGTGATGATGTAAAGGAATTATTGCAACAATTACTACCAAAATTTAAGAGAAAGGTTAATAAAGAGTTAGAAGAGAAAAATAGGTAAAATTATCGAAATGTTTCTCTTTTATCTAGAAATGCCACGTCAAGTAATTTGTTAATTGCAAATTGTATTTTTCAGAACTCTTCAAGAACATCCAATGCTGCTTCAATTATATCGTGACCTAGTTATCACGCAAGTTATATCATCTGAGGAATTCTGGTCACAACATGCTGCAGAATATACACAAGCGAAAAAAATTCAACGTCAGGAAATTGGTGTTAATAGCGCGTTTCTGGTAGGATATTTTTTATTACATTTTTGTTTAAAATATAAATGACTAGGATTACAAATAACAGACTGGTTCAACTTTTTAGGCGGATATTAAACCACAAACTGATGGCTGCAATGGATTAAAATACAATTTAACTGTCGATGTAATAGAATGTATATTTAAAACTTACCCAGCTGTTAAGAGGAAACATCAGGAAAATGTGCCTCACAAGATATCAGAGTCCGATTTCTGGACAAAATTCTTTCAGTCGCATTATTTTCACAGAGATCGTATTAATGCTGGGACCAAGGATCTTTTTACCGAATGTGCCAAAATAGATGATCAAGAATTAAAGAAGGACCTTCAGTCTGGGATAAATGATCCATTGGTGGATATCACTTCTTTCGAGGATCAGTCACTGGATGAGAATTATGGGAGTGGATGTAGCAAATCTGATAAAGCCTCAGGAAATATTGTTCATCAAAGCATGATCAAGAGATTTAATCAGCATAGCATTATGGTCATGAAAGCCAGCACTGCCAAACAGTCTATGCAAAGCAATCAACCACAGTTAAATGGATCTACACCATCTGCAAGTAATAAAGTTGCAAATAACGAACCAGATGATGGACCAAAGACTAAAAAGGTATATATATATATTTTGTATTATTTTGTGTATTTATATCTTGCGCTATATATATAATATCAAAAATAATTTATTTTACGCATTTCAATACTCTTTACAGCGTAGAATACAAGAAAAGATAACTTACGATGATCTCGACACGAGCTGTGACATAAATACAAATAACGGAGCACCATTGAACCTAACGCATGTAGATAGATATTTGCACGGACCTGTACCAGGATATGGAGACACAGAACCGACTTCTGAAGAACTACTCATTACATTAAGTCACTTAAAAAGGGAGGCTTATGGATGGATATCCGGTAACGCATTGCCACGGCAAGCAGCAACATCCTTAGTTAGTCCTGCTGCAGCAGTATCGGCTTTAGGTGAACTAACACCTGGTGGATCCTTGATGAAAGGTTTCCGAGAAGAAAGTCTTGGACGTAAGTGTACATAATCTAATTAAATAAAAAACATGTATTAGATATATTATTATTTATTTTTTAATCAATATGGAACCAAATGTAATATATTTAAATTGTTTAAATAGAATTAATACCAAAGGATTTGGAGAAGGACTTACGTAATGTATATGTGTGCGCGTGTGAATTATTGAGGCACTTTTGGCGAAGCTTTCCTCCGACAACACTACAGCTCGAGGAAAAAGCGATCAGAATGCATGAAGCTTTGCATAGATTCCATTCCGCTAAACTAAAGCCTTTTGAAGTAAGCATATTACGTGTTGATCTCAAAACCTCTTTATTGCCTTTTATGAATTTTGATGTCACACAAGTCTCATTTTAGGATCGTGTGCAAAGAGAATTTTCTGCAGTTAGTCAGCATTTGACAAGCCATCTCAATCAATTGTTAAACACTGCATACAGGAAGTTTGCAGTGTGGCAACAACGGAAGATGCAAATGAGGTAGCCGTTCATAAAAATCCCTTAAAAAAGATAAAACAGAAACGTAAATGAAACGAAGCAATATTGATAACATATTGCATTTTGTAACGTTACCGTAATTAAATATTAATATGGATGTATTTTACGAAAAAGGGAAAAAAACCAAAGCTATGCCGGGTTATGTGTCCTGTGCTGCCACATATTGTTTATTTATTATTACTTTTAGACATGTTTATAACTTTTTCGAAACGCCCTTGCAAATTCATTATTCGAATTTAATCGCAGTCGATAATACGTCACTTTGCAACTATTTTCATAATATGTAGTTTATAGCTTATTTATTTACTTCAATAGTGGACGTACGGTTCTATACAGTATGTTTGAATGAAAGGAGAGAGAAAGAGAGAGCGAGAGAACAAGAGCGCATATATTTAAAAACGCACGAATATTCTAAAACTATCTCCCTATGCTCTGTGAAATAATGGATTTGTGAATCTTTATTGTGAAAAAAATAGTAGTTGCATATAATTACCCAGTGTCTATGATATGCAACTATTCTAGATCAATAAGAGTTGTGAATGAGACGGGCGACTGCAAATATTGTACGATATCAAAATAACTGTGATACCGTCACTGTAGTCAATCTTATTAATATATTTTTTCGCGCTTCTCGGTAACTCTTTCATGATTACAATTTATATGAATTATATTGTTCTATTGGCACGCATGGAACAGATTTGTGATTCTTTAATCATGTATTTTTTGATTTCCTTACTTCTGTAATAAACAAAACTTGAAATAACTTCTTATTGCGATCAAGTCGATGTACTTTGTAAATTGGAATCTCTACGTCTCGAAAGTGTGAAAAATGAAAATTATCTCGAAGACTTGGAAGGTCTCCAAGTCTCATTGTCTATTTCATTAAGGACAGTGGCATTGGTATACTTTGTATGATATCTGCGATATACTCAACTAAGTGTCTTAATTGTTGAATCCTATTTTTCCCTCGTACTACTGAGTAAGGCGATTTCGCGTGGTTTCATAAGCTGCCTACTCGGTCTTTACTGTAGCAATAATCTGGCAGTTGTAAAAATATAGATGGTATCTCAATCACAGTAACTATACTCGCGCGTTACGCTATTATAATTATTACTAGGATAATTATTTATATATACAGGGTGATTCAAAATAACCTGATGTCCTTGCAATGCCATATTCTTGAGCGAATTCTGAGACAATTTTTCCTTTTACAAAATTTTGTCCGAAGCTTAGTTTTCGAGTTATAATTGAAAATAATTTGCCACTTACGAGTCCGATACAACGGACAGGCAGGGACGGTGCAATGCGTCATGAGACGACAGTAAACACTTGACAGTCTCATTATACATTGCGCGTCCCTGCCTGCCCGTTGTATCGAACTCGTAAGTTGCTACCTATTTTCAATTATAACTCGAAAACTAAGCTTCGGACAAAATTTTGTAAAAGGAAAAATCGTCTCAGAATTCGCTCAAGAATATGGCATTGCAAGGACATCAGGTTATTTTGAATCACCCTGTATATATATTCTTACATTATGATTATAATAAATGTTATTATTGTGATTACGAATTTTTAATATTACATCCTAATCTATTTCGTCCCGCTTTTTCATTTTTATATTTATTTAAAAATATTCTGCACATGCTTATTTAAAATAAAGATACTTTCTGCATTTTAAATAATCTCGGTCATAAAGAACTTTGTGAAGTAACTAGAAAAGTACACACACTCGATTTAATAATCAACAGGTTGCCGGTGTTTTCGATTTGGATTGGTGTATTCTGTCTATTTTTATTCAACGGCTACGTTTTCAAGCAACACAAGTGATTGAATGAACGCTCATTACACGGAAAGTTGTTTCTAAATAATTTAGCGTCATATAACAATAACAATATTGTAGAAGAAGAATAAAAAGTAATATATGAAATATTTAGTTGAATTGCTCAAGCAATTATAATTATTAATATAAAAATATATGAAGAAAACATTTTAAAATTTGCATTATTTCAAATTTTAATTACATTATTTTTCAAAATCGAGAATTTAATTTTTAAATATTTAAATTTGCAACTCAGTTTGCTTACGATTTATCGAAATATTTTGATACTGTGTTAATTTATCGGCAATGCATGCTTACAAAGATTCTTGCAACAAACTCTAATTAATTACAGCTATGAAGTTACGAATATTTCATAATACCTGAAATATATGGCGATAAATGTTTTGTCGTAAAATGCTTTTCTTCAATAAACTTATTATACATTAGATAAATATTGTAACAATTATATATATATATATATTACAACTTATTTATTTATTCAAAAATTCCGCCCAGTGTATTAGTGGTTTAGTGCAATTTGTCTGAAGCAGACGGGAGATGGCAGTCCATTGTTGTCTGGAATCAAAATGGCGGCCAATAATGGGCAGCAATGCGGGACAGTGATATTGTGCACAGTGTGCACGAGCAAGTGTTAATGTGTGTATGTCGTTTATAAACGATAAATGAATCCGTGCGAGAACGTCAAGACGTCGCGACGCGTGTCATTAAGCGGTGCACGGAATGCGCGTTCATCGCCGTGATTACACGCGCGAATCATGTGAGCGCGACTCGCCGTTGTCCGGTAGGGTGCTACTGCTGCCGCTAGTGCCGCCCGCGTATCGCGTGTCGTGCGTTTATCGTGTAATAGCTCCTGCTGCTTGTGTAGCCATACTTATCATATTATTCGCCGAGACGACGTTTCGTCGTCTGACAGTCCGACAAGCGCTGCATTATTTCACAGCATCCGATTCGCCGTACGGCTGCGCGTCCTTGAAGAGAATAGCGTCGTCGCCGTCGCTGTCATCGTCATCGCCGTCGCTGTTCTCGTATTGCGGGAATCGTTCCCGCGCCGAGTATGCGGCGATCGTTTCCTGTCTTTCTGTCGTCGTCGGACGTACAGCACTTGCACCGATTGTCATCGCCACTGATTGTAGCTGAGCACTGTGTCGCAGCCTCGGCGGTGCGCTCTGAGAAGCTTCAACGAGCAATCTCGGATTCTGCGAACATCCGTGATCCTTTATCGACACTTATTCGAGCACCCGATCCTGCAACACTTCAGGAACGTCAGATTACATTGCACACTCTTTCATTGTTGTGCTTAATCCTGGATCCTATGCAAAACGTAAGCTAATCAACTAATTTTGTTTTTACTGATTGCACAAATAATTCTCTTGTTGTCACGAGAATGTACGCACAAAATCGCAATTATAAGAATTACTTGATCATTCTTTTTTTATTGACAAAATAATTCAAAATAGATGCGACTGTCATGGTTGCTACAACATATTTACTTTTCATTTATTTCCTTAAAATAGAGTTTTCTGGTTTTTGAACAGCAGCATATTGCATAAACACAATTTTTAGTTTGGAATGCAAAGAATGTTGCAATTTAGTTATATTGTAATTTTGATAAGTACACACTGTCTATCATTTACTATAAAACAAAATCAATCATGTGACTTTATTTTGCTTTTTCAGAGAGGATGGAGGTGCTAGTCCTGATCATCGAGTGAATTTTTGGTGATTGTATATTTACTGGAAATTTTTCAGCATAATTTACTACTTTGCACAGAAGCAAACAAACATAAAGAAGTTGTGATAACAAGTTATGAGTATCCTGAGGTATGTTTTTAGTATTATCAATCAGGAGAATCCATTGAACGTATACCAAGCAAGGCACTATAGTGCCAAGCTTGGGTAATGGATCCCGTTGGTCCATGGTACGCATACAATCGTATTACCGTGGGCAGTGCCACTGGGACATTTCAAGCAGCAACACCAACGACATCCAGTGATTTTGTCTCCCATCATTTAACAACAGCTGCTACACAGGCAGCGCCATCAACAACGACGTCGCAATTGCTTCTACAAGCAGCCCATACAACAGCAACTCTGGCGGGTCAACCGTCCCCTTTTAATCCGGGGGGATTTCTATCTCCGCCCCCCGTGGGTTACGACGTTTTCACTCCTCTGTTTCCCAATGCTAAACAGGCGCATTATGTTACTCAACATAGGCAAACTCTCGTTCAAGCGCAAACGGTGTCGGTGACGAAGCAAAACACCACAACGGAGTCTGATATTCCTGCGTTGAGAGAGAATTATAGCACCGCGCATCAAGCTACATTCTTTGAACAACAAGGGGTGCCGACGTCGCCCACGGCGTCAACATTGGCCTGGACACATCAGAATAATACACAGCTGCCTAGCCCGTTCGGCATTTTGCCACATGAGAGCGTTGTTCCTTCGTCCCCGGGCGCGCCGTCAACGAAATCCAGCGGCACCGGCTACGAGAACACTTTCAATACCCATTTCAACACGCAGACCATAAATAATATCAATGCTTCCCAGTTAACTAGTTCGTCTGCGTGTAGCGCAGATTTTAAGACATCCGGTTGTCCGACCGACGCGAAGAAATCAGTCAATGTAAGATCACAATCACCTACCGTCAGTGTAAAATCCGTGATTCCCACGTCGCAGGCCAGTAGCAGTCAGACGTTCTTCCATCAAGTTCCGACGACTTTTAGTTCCGAGAACTTGACGAGCACTTATCCAAGTGCGAGCAATGGAAGCCAATCCATTGCCGGAAACGGCAAGGTGCAATCGTCGCTGCAGCATCAGCAATCGTGCATCGTGTCGACACCGAGCAATAATGCCTCGGGTAAGGAATACAGAATACCGCAGCCGCCGTCGAGGTCAGTCGTGTCGACGACGGTTTTTTTGAGTGCCTCCGTGCGATCAGGCTCCACGCAAGCGATTCAGGACAAACAGGGAACGCGCAACGGCAATTTCACGTCGCCGCCTAACAAAGCGGTCACCAACGCCGCTCAGCAAAATATTCAGTCCAAGGCGCAGGCGAAGATCTATTCGGAATTGGGTAGCCACGGAGGTGTCGAGCATCGAAGAAACGAGCAACAGGGGCATGATAACAGTCAATCGTCTCCGATTAGCTTCTCCATTATGGACAATCGTAGCTTAAATTACGCCACGAACAATACCGCAAACTGCAACAATACCAGTGGCAAGCTCACGAGCAACCAGAGGGCATCGTCCAACAGCAATCTCCAGTCGCATCCTCAGCAGCAGCAACAGCAGCAGACGTTTCACATTTTGAATCAACAACAGCAGCAGCAGCAGCAACAACAACAACAACAACAAACTACGACCTATAGACATTATTTGACGGGATCAACGAACGACGCGGAGTACCATCATCCAGGCAGATCAAAATCCGCAACTTCAACGGACTCCGCGTACTCCTCCAATACTTCGCAAAATGGACCAGACTGCAGCGTTGTTGTTCCCCGACGACCGAGTCCTTTGCAAGCCCATTCGCAGGCCAGTCCCTTGGGCCACGTTCCGAGTCCGGCGTATCCCATGTACAATAGTCCAATGGCGACCATGTCGTCGCCGTCGCCGTTGCAACAGCATACCGAAAATAACAGCAATCAATGTGCCAGCGGCACATCGTACAAAGGCGGAGTTCAGCAACAGGTTACTCCGTCGTCACCTCTTGACGTCACCGTTTCTAGACCGGCGTCCCAGGGACAGGTCGCGTATTCGTCGGTGATTACGCGCGCGTTGGGCACCACAGAGAACAACAAAACCGCTTACAACGCTGAGGGTAAAACGTACGACAGGCAGCAGCAGGATTTCTCGCAGACGCAGAAGCAGCAAGTCTGCTGGGAGAGTGACAACCGGCAAACGGTGAACGATAACAGGAAGTTTGCCGTTTACAGCGGCACAAATGCGACCGCTGGCGACATGAATGCGCAGAGCTTGCCGGTTCAGCAACAGGTGCAAAGACTGATAAACGTTGCGGATAGACAGCAGCCGTATTTCGAGGCTAATCAAGTGGCGCTGCAGGACTTGAGCAGCTGCCGGGGAGACCCGATGAGTATTGTGAAGAACTTGCAGACGTTGCAACAGAGCCCCTGTCAAGTGCAGCAGCACACGACCGCTGCTATACCGACCAGTACGACAGAGCAACAGAAGCAGGCTGAGGAACGGCGAAAAGCCGACAGTGCTAACAAGAAGAGGAAAAGTTTGGAGAAAAGTGTACACAATACGCCATTGGCGAACGAACTTACGGGCACTGCGACGATGACGGAATACCTCAATAGGATACCACCGCCGGCTCACCACAACGCGGTTAATCAACAACAACAGAACGGTTACTTCGAGTTCGAACGGTGGCCGCCCTCACCCGCCAAGATGTTCCCCACTGCGTCCGGCGCCTTTAGCTCTCAGTCGTCACTGCACCATTCGACTAATTTTGTGGGCACCCCGGCACACCAGCACCAGACGCTAATGGTGTCGCATCATCACGCGCCGCCGCCTCTCCCATATTTTCCGGCCTTCCATATTCCCGCGGGTCATCATCCACATCACCCACACGAATTCCAATCCTCGGTCGAGATAACGCCGATAGGATTCGAGAATACCGCGAATCAAAACACCAATTACAATCAAGAAGTCAAAGACGACCAGCCTAAAGTGATCGTTCCTAATATCGAAGAGGAGCTAGGTTTCCTTAAGCAGGATCAGCAACTGATGCCGAGCGCGAATCAAATGAACAAAGACTTTAAACGGCCCAATCGAGACCCGAATACAGGCTTTATGACGAGCTACTTAAAGTTTCTGCAAGGTGAAAGAGATCCCTCTCCGCCGCCTGCTATACGCGGTGGCAGAAAGGCTACATGGAACAGGTCAAAACCGTATATACCCGTTGAGTCGAATAAACCTACGGAAGCTTTAATTAACGGCGAAACTACTAAACCCCAAGAAAAACCGGCGCCGATTAAGGAAACATCGGTTAAGGAAACACCTGTAATAGATTACGCTAATGATCCTAGGTACTTTCCATTGCCGAAGGAGAGAAAAAAGTCAAACTTTGATTCGAGTGACGACGGATTTACTAGTGACGATGACTTTCTGTTTGCTCCTAAGAAAACTGAGAAGAAAGTGCAGAACGCAAGTAATTCTAGTAATACTGAAGTTGTTACTGTGAAATCAGAAGGAAAAGGTAGGAAAGGTCGGCCTATTAAGCCCGGTGGACCCACAGATAGAAAGAGAAGAGCTGCTGCAGCGGCAGCGGCGGCAGCAGCGGTAGCAGCAGCAGCAGCGGAAACAGAGAAAAAGTCTTCAAAGAAGGCTGAAGAAGGTAATATGGATGTATCTTTTATATTCTCTGTTTTGTTTTAATTGATACTTTACAGCTTTGAAAATATGTATATCTTGCACAGTAGATCCTTTACTCCTTCCTCCCAGACGTGAGACATCGAGAAGAAAAGCGAAAGAAAAGACCTCAGTGAAACAATTTCTGGATCGACAACAGGGTATAGATTATTTCGATAATGACGAGGAACAAGTCGATTCCGATTCAGATCCAGCGTGGACTCCTGCTGTAAAATTGATCGGGGAAGAAGAAGAAAAGAGAAAGAAACGTGGTAGACCTGCTATCACAAAAAAAATTAGGAAGATCTTGGAGGAAGATGGATATTCGTCTGGGGAAGCTATTGTTTCCAAAAAATCGACAAGGAAAAAACACGAAATGTCTTCAAAAAACTTTAATAGTTCTGGCAAAGTTTCTTCTAAGAATGATGAAAAATTAGCAGCGGCAGCAAGCGACGAAGATATCGATATCTCACCATTTAAGGTACAGATTTTGCAAAGATGATTCAACATATTAATTGGCCTCATATTACGAATAACAGATTAATAATCTCATTATATTTTGCATGCAGCATTCTGTAAGCAATTCAGAAGACACGGTAATCTTTAATTTTTTTTAAATTCTAATTAAAATTTGCTACAATACCCCATGCATATATGTATTTCTTACAACTGACTTATAACAATATCTTTGACTAATTAAAGTATTAAATATTAGCAGTGGATTAAATAAAAAATAATATTTTTTCTTATTTTCCAGTCTGGTGAATTTGTTGTGATCAAGACAGATTTGATTGAAGAATATCCCCCTCTTTGGAGAATAGACGGCAAAACGTTACTCCAGAAATATGAACCATTCAAATCCAATGGAAAAACTTTATACAGAAACATATCTACGGTAAATTTAACCAAGTGTTGTAAAATATATTAAAAACAGTAATTAAATATATTATTCTGTAATTTTTATTTTACATTTTTTTTTCAAAGTATTCTGCATGGGTTTCACAAAATCGACATATATATCAACAAGTTCCTGTGAAATTCTGGCAGCAAGGCAAGATAGAAACAATTGTGGAATTCTTGAGAGATGAGATGATCATTGATGATAGGTGAATGTTTGTATAAGACTTAAACAAGTTTTGTGACTTTTTATTTATATTTTTTTCTTTTTTCCTGATTGCAGCGAGAACATCATTAAATCTATGAAAGATACCGAAAAGTATCAAGATAATTTTGAAGTTTATATACAGACATTGATCTCGCAAGCTTTGGATTCGAATTTTCTTACAGAAATATTACAAGAACAAGGTAAGAAATATAAATTAAATTGATTTATTACTATCTTTAATAAACGTGCATCACGACGCGATAATAATTGTGTGTTTGCTATTATTCTTTAGATGATTACTTCCTGTCAAATGTTAAGATTGTCGATGAAGTAACAGAGGAGAGGAAACGTCGTCTCTTGTTCACGACTAAATGGAAACCGAATGTTGTGACAGCAATATCAACATGGCCGTGTGTTGATGTGCTTAAAGATCTACCGGCATCGGAATATAAAGGGAAATCTTGCGCTGGTTGTCAACAGACAAAAATCTATGCGAGAGTTCTGCTTTATGGACAGCCATATAATAGTACTACATTGGAAGGCTCACCTCCTGATCCAAGAGCACCTCACGACAAAGTACGATATATAAATATATATAATATAATATAATATAATATAATATAATATAATATAATATAATATAATATAATATAATATAATATAATATAATATAATATAATATAATATAATATAATATAATATAATATAATATAATATAATATAATATAATATAATATAATATAATATAATATAATATAATATAATATAATATAATATAAATATAATATAATATAATATAATATATAATATAATATAATATAATATAATATAATATAAATATAATATAATATTATATAATATAATATAATATAATATAATATAATATAATATAATATAATATAATATAATATAACAAAATCTCTATACTTATTTTTATTTTACACTAGGCTTTTTTATTATGCCGCATTTGCCAAAAAAAGGTAACTTTGTATAATAAAGTTGCTCATCAAAAGTATCTAATGTTTTTGGAATGTACGAGAAGAGTGGCCGATAAAAGAGCAGCTTCTCCGCACAAGGACACAACAAAAATATTGAATGAATTGTTAGCAGATGAACCATGGTTGAATCAAGTGAGTATATCTCTCACTGCTGTCTTAATAAGAAATAATGATATTAATTATTAAACAAAAATAAATATTTTTTTTAGCTTTTCAAGGAAGCAAGAAGCATTTGGGCTGAAATTGATAGCATGGAGCAACAAGCTATAACAAAAGCGAAACCGAAAGCAGCATTGTCGTCGTCAATAAAACAATATCATAAAACAGAGACGACAGTCGCCAATGATTCTACTGTACTTACATCTAAAGAGTCTGCTAATATTTCTGAATCACAGGTGCCTATGCAGAATATCGAAAACAATCCTCAAACAGCTTCTAGCGACGTGCAGATGGGCAGCGAACCGTCTTAGTGGTATTATAATGATTATTTACGTTTAATGCGAAAAGCACCAAGCTGTTACAGGTTCAACGATACAACCAGTAACGCACGAAAATTTGTTATGCCAATCAATGTCAATCAAATGGACGTCTCACTGCGATAACAGTGAAGAATCTTGTAAAGATATATACTGTGAGAAACGATCGAATTAAAATTATAATCAACTGTAACTATAATGATAAGCCATATATATAAAGTATACATATTAGGTAAGTATAGAAAGAGAGTTTCATATATACATACGTACAGAATACACCAAGCATATGTAACATATTCACATTTGGTATAGAAGTTTAGTTCTAGCCCAAATATTGCCATTATCCTTATAGCGTAATGATAGCGTAATAACGGAAACTGATATTCATGTGAATATAGGCATCTAGTTTATTTAGTTTAATCTTTGTATTGTGTGACGATCTTATATAAGTTTATATTAGTTCTGGATATATGACGAGATCTGAAACATGTTGAAATATTACGGTGATATGACGTATTAACGTCACTACTTTCTGTATTATATTTGTATCACATTTCATCAATCGCGAAATTATAATTCATGTAGTATATAGAGAGCATTATATTATTTTTTTGAGTATTTTACGCAAATATATGAGCGTTAGTCTTTTTATGGAGAAATTTACAGTAATTATATATTGTTTACAATTGACAGAATTTTGTAAACGCTTGCTTTAAATTTTATCTTGCGTGTGTACATATGAAATGTAATAGTAATAAATCTTAAAACTGCAGTAAAACTAGCCAGAATCTACGTTCACATTGTTTTAAAACAAAGCTTTATGATCAATGCAATAGTTTTGAAACATTTTTTATAAATTGTGAAGTTAATATATTTATATAAAAAAGCATTTCTAATTTCTATATATAATTTACATTTCTATTCATTTTATGTTATTTGGTATGTTTCTAATGTGTCATATTTCACATAATAGTATATATTCAATAAGTATTTCTTCCAAAAGTGCAACATAATATAATATACAATATGAAAATTCTTCCATGTTAAGGGAATTTATATAAATGAATTTGAACATATCTTATATTGCTTTAAAAGGAAAAAAATTGTTATTTTAATGTTTTTTATTTTTTATTATTACTCCATATCTTACACAATAAATACTAAAAGCCGATTTTTCTTCTAACATAATAATATCTATCAAAAATATGAAACAATATGACACAGAAAGATGGTTGTTTATTCTATTTTTTGCATCAAAGTTACACATTTATCGTGAAACATTCAAGAATCTAAAAAACAATTGATTATACGAATAATATAATATGAGAATAATTAGTTATATCAAAAATTTAGGTATAATGACACCAATAGTTTCTTTAAAAATGCAGAACACATCGAAGTAATTTCTAATAGCGAAATACAAACAAAATGCGATTGCTTTAGAAAATCACAACTATTTTTGTGTCTCTCCGGAATAAATCTATCTATTCATAGAGTATTCTCAAAAATCGAAACTTGGATATGTTTAAATTAGGGGAAAAAGGAAAGATATTACATCTGCATTATATGTTAAGGCCATTTCTCCATAGATATTTTCCAATAGTTGATAGATATTTTATGATAGTGCGAAATCTTTTAATAATTTTGCTGTACACTAAATACTATTATATACTTTTAAGTAACATTGTGCTTACTATAAAATTGATTGATTATTATTAATTATTATTATTAGTCTATCGTCATTATTATTGTTTAAACTTTAATTGTTTAAGTTTTTAACAAGTTTCCAGATTTATTAAAAAGAAAGAAATCACTCTAAAGAGCGAATAGAAATGGTGATATACGTGTGTGGCGCGAATGTATTTTTCGATGATGTATCAAATTATATTTGTAAATTGTAAAGATATAATAGCGAGTGAGAGGACGATCGGTTGCTGCGTATCAATTTATAACACGATAAGAGCTTCAGGGATTTTTCGTATATTTCGACGAATCGAAGTTCGTGTGTTAGTAATTATCTCAGTGATATTCGGTTGTGTAATAAATTATCAAATGATTTATAATTGATGAAACAGCTATAAAATCACATTCGGATACTGAAGCAGAACAATTCGGATAAGTAGTAGCAGACACGGAAAAGCATGCAACTGTATAAGATGTTCTTTTCAGCGAATGTGCCATGCAATAATTCATATCGCGTTGTATTACGTGCGACAATTCGACTTGCAATGCGAATCAATTGCTAATAAGTGGAATTTACTTTTCCAGAAAGTTGCATTATCGCACGTAGTATTCACTTAATATACGATACAGTTATTATCAATATTATATAAAACAAGACTATTAATATTGTTATATTGTATTTTTTTCTTTAAGAAATGTCCGATAATATTAGTTTATTTGTTCAATTGTAAATTACTTAGCGCTTTTTCAATTTACGCAAACGAATTATAAAGAATTATTAATCTTAACGAGACAGCGTATGCAGTATTTTCTGTATCGCAATCGAGAAAAAAAGATCAAAATATAAATATTAGAGCGAAATCTTACTCGCATAATTTATGTTTTTATTAACCATTTTTCAATAAAACGGAAGAAATCTATAAAACTGTGTACAATTGTTATGCTCTTTTATCTTTTATGAATTTAATTTTGTATATAATAAATGAACTAGTAATTAAAATTTTGGTATCGTAAAGATATTTTAAAGCTACGCTCGCTCTTTTGGCTATTACAATAACTTCATGGCATATTAGCGTAGAATGCAGAACGCAAACGTTTCGTGAATAAGCGCATCCACGCTTATCTGTACGTATTCCTAAATGTATATCGAATGCGAATCCAAGTCGGGAGTTCTGATTAATGATATCAGATTATCACAAAAAAATACAATAGATTGAACTTTTAATAACTGAATAAGTGATTGGAAAAATGTACTGTAAAGACCTGAATATGTTTATTGAGAGCTGATTTGTCAGGAAATGAATGTGATTCGTCAGGATAAGCAGATTGGGAGAGCAATAGGATACGTTCACTTTTAAATAAAAGACTTTATTCACCGGCTATGCCGGCCACTGATCCTTACTTCAGCTATCGTTACAAAAGACTCTCTGTTCTCGCCTCGTCGCTCCCGCGTGCGTAGACGTAGTCACGTGTCCTTACGGACCAATCCGAGAGCGGCTGTTAGCCAAAGGGAATCGGCCAATCGCGAGCAACAAGAAGAACACTAGCGCTCTAAAGCCTTGGGTGTTTACGATAATTCAAGTTCGAGTTATAGCGTTTTCGATTATACAGGATTTGAACGACCCAGGGTTGGTTAATGACGTCATTGCAACCTCTCCACCAATGAAAGACTTGCATTTATAGTAAAATAGTGGGCTTGTTCGTTTTAGCTACACTGGGGCTGCTCTGGGTCTGCTCTACACAGGATAATACAGGACAGATAAATAGTTTGTCCTGTATTATCTTGTTTAGAGCAGACCCAGAGCTGCCCCAGTGCAGCTAAAACGAACAAGCCCAGTGATTGATCAACCCTGGGTCGTTCAAACCCCGTTTATTCGAAAACGCTATTAGTTTCACTAGGACCGAAAAATGAGATAGACATAACCATCTAGAATCTTTATGATTTATGACAACTCAACGCTGTCTTGTATTGCTTGAGTTAAATTAATTGAATTTGTTGAGTTTATAGAGCAAATTTTATTGTAATAAAAAAATGTTAACTGCAAATCAGTCTATGAAAGAAACAAATAATGTTGGTATGTATGTTGGTATATCTCTTTAATAGATATAATTATATATATATGTATATAATTATATTTATTAAACTCAACAAATTCAATGAATTTAACTCAAGCAATACAAGACAGCGTTGAGTTGTCATGAATCATAAAGGTTCTAGATGGTTATGTATATCTCATTGTCGGTCCTAGTAAAACTAACTCGAACTTGAATTATCGTAAACACCCCTTGTGTCCACAATACTAGAACTCAGTCCGAGATCTCGGACTAAGAGAAAGTTACTAGAACTCGGATCATGTACACACTGGGTGCATTCGTTTATGCAGCGGTTAGCGCATCCACTGCGTTTATCATCTGCTAGTCACGTTATCTAATTTACCGAACGCACACCTGCGTGAATGGCTGCGTGAATGGATTTAAAAGCATTGGCGAAGTTGCATTACGTTGTGTCTATACAAAATTTTGCGAAAATAATGAAGACGGGATCAAAACATTCTTAAATTGAGAGTTCTCTGATCCTTTTTCTATATCAGCTGTAGACGAAATCATTACATGGTTAGGAACTATTGCAGCAGAACCTGTACCTGAGATAAATTTACAAAAACAAATCCCAAAACATTACAAAATTTGTTTATAGAAAATTCAGACAGTTTAAAATTTTATAATGTGTTTAGATTTTCAATCTACATTTAATACGTGTGCATTTTTAGGTTAATTTGATTGTAAATACGAATATCGTAAACTTTAAAAAATTTTTCCATTATATAATACTTATCTTGGATTACTTTTACTTTTGCGGGATCGATTTCGAGGAGTTGTTCTACCCCTTTTTGATTTTTTATTTTAATAAAATCTATTTTCACATTTTAATTAATCAATGTGGATGCAGATAATTAAGCTAGATTCGCAATGGGTGTATTCGTTTACGCAGTACTGCAAGCAGAGCATCCAGAGCAGGACCTCCGAAGTACCTGCGCAGATGAGATACATCCCTGCGTAAACGAACGACAAACTGCGCTGCAGTTATTTTCGCAGGCGGAGTAAACGAACGACATCTGCGGCAGTAACTGCATAAACGAATGCACCCACTGGGTGTTTACGATGGGTGTTTACGATAATTCAAGTTCGAGTTAGTTTCACTAGGACCGACAATGAGATATACATAACCATCTAGAACCTTTATGATTCATGACAACTCAACGCTGTCTTGTATTGCTTGAGTTAAATTCATTGAATTTGTTGAGTTTAATAAATATAATTATATACATATATATATAATTATATCTATTAAAGAGGTATACCAACATACATACCAACATTATTTGTTTCTTTCATAGACTAATTTGCAGTTAACATTTTTTTATTACAATATAAAATTTGCTCTATAAACTCAACAAATTCAATTAATTTAACTCAAGCAATACAAGACAGCGTTGAGTTGTCATAAATTATAAAGATTCTAGATGGTTATGTCTATCTCATTTTTCGGTCCTAGTGAAACTAACTCGAACTTGAATTATCGTAAACACCCTATGAGTATCTTATATTTTATCTTGACAGATATAGCGTTTTCGAATAAACGGGGTTTGAACAATCTAGGGTTGATCAATCACTATTTTACTATAAATGCAAGTCTTTCATTGGTGGAGAGGTTGCAATAACGTCATTAACCAATCTTGGGTCGTTCAAATCCTGTATAATCGAAAACGCTAATAGTAAAAGAAACTAGTAAAATCTAATAACTCGCAATAACTCGTACCGAAAAATGGGACGCAACGCATTATTTCGTTTGAGCTTCTTATTCGAGTTTTGCATCCAAATTCAGTGTGTACATGATCCGAGTTCTAGTAACTTTCCCTCAGTCCGAGATCTCGGACCGAGTTCTAGTATCGTGAACACAAGGCTTAAGGAATAGAGGGACTGAGTTAGAGACCCTAAAAAGAGAGACTCGCCAACTCGTCACGTGACTGTTAGTGGACTCTGATTGGCTGGTGTATGGATCACACATTTGTGCCCCGTGTGCACCATAAAGCTACACTGAACTACACTATGGCCATTATTCATATAGCGTTTTCGATTATACAGGATTTGAACGACCCAGGGTTGATCAATCACTATTTTACTATAAATGCAAGTCTTTCATTGGTGGAGAGGTTGCAATGACGTCATTAACCAACCCTGGGTCGTTCAAATCCTGTATAATCGAAAACGCTAATAGTGGGTGTTTACGATAATTCAAGTTCGAGTTAGTTTCACTAGGACCGAAAAATGAGATAGACATAACCATCTAGAACCTTTATGATTTATGACAACTTGACGCTGTCTTGTATTGCTTGAGTTAAATTAATTGAATTTGTTGAGTTTATAGAGCAAATTTTATTGTATAATAATAAAAAAATGTCAACTGCAAATCAGTCTATGAAAGAAACAAATAATGTTGGTATGTATATTGGTATACCTCTTTAATAAATATAATTATATATATATGTATATAATTATATTTATTAAACTCAACAAATTCAATGAATTTAACTCAAGCAATACAAGACAGCGTCGAGTTGTCATAAATCATAAAGGTTCTAGATGGTTATGTATATCTCATTTTTCGGTCCTAGTGAAACTAACTCAAACTTGAATTATCGTAAACACCCAGTGTAGTTCAGAGTAGCTTTATGGTGCACACGGGGCACAAATGTGCGATCCATACACCAGCCAATCAGAGTCCACTAACAGTCACGTGACGAGTTGGCGAGTCTCTCTTTTTAGGGTCTCTAGACTGAGTCTAAAGTCCTAGTTTAGGCGAGAAGGGATGGTAATTCAAGCGTGCGGGGGGGACTGCTTTCCGCCATATTGATGTAGCGATTCTCACACAGAGATTCTGTGTCTGTGACATGAGGTTTGTTTTTTATTCCTGAACTGGCTGCACTAGTTCAAAAAGTGTACACTGAAGCGTTCTTTATTGCAGAACTGGTATTACTGACGCTGTTCGTTATAACTACGGACTAAGGAATAGAGGGACTGAGTCTAAAGTCCTAGTTTAGGCGAGAGGGGATGGTAACTCAAGCGTGCGGGGGGGACTGCTTTCCGCCATATTGATGTAACAATTCTCACACAGAGATTCTGTGTCTGTGACATGGTTACACTCGTGTAGTGGTGCCACTAGACATAACGAGTGACAAGCATAAAGAAATTAGGCGATTTTATTATTGTTGTATTATAAATTTTATAAAATACTTTAACTTTTATTACTCTGAGGCTCTGCATACAGTAGACAAAATATTAGAAATAGCAATAAACATTTAATATTAAAAAGAGAAATTATTTTACATCTAACAAGAGAATAAAATATATTAATTAGTTCCAATTCTTATTTCTTAATTCATGCATTAATTTTTTCTATTCTTTTTATTTTTAAAATAAATAATTCCAATTTTTTATTTCTAATATTTAATAATTATTCCTATTTCTATTTCCTATTTTGTTTATTGTGCGCAGGATCTGACTTTCATTTCTCACACATACGCAAATAGTGAGTTCTATGTGTGGTGATTACTAAACAAATATGGCGGCCCCCCCCCCGCCGCAAACGTGCTCCACCGGTACAGCTTGTGCTCCGTCCTTCTATTCCTTAGTCCGTGGGCGACACACATCGACACGGGCTTATAGCGTTTTCGATTATACAGGATTTGAACGACCCAGGGTTGGTTAATGACGTCATTGCAACCTCTCCACCAATGAAAGACTTGCATTTATAGTAAAATAGTGATTGATCAACCCTAGATCGTTCAAACCCCGTTTATTCGAAAACGCTATTAGTTTACACCGATAGTTTAGTACGCGTACCAAGTATTAAATCTGCTTCTTTGATTGGTGTAGATTTTACACTAAACGATTTATACCTATCAAAGAATCAGATTTAGTATTTGGTACGCGTATTAAACAATCGATGTAAACTAAGCCACGGTGGCAGACACGGTGCTTTTCAACAATGACACGCCACGGCACGGTTCGACACAGCAGAAGAGCATAGTCAAACACAGAGTCTAGTTCATGATGGCTGCCAATTTTTGGGATGGTATTCTAGAGAATTTTCATTTTATCCATCTGCAAAATATATTTATAGTCATCGCGATCGTAAACAATAATTAATGATGGTTATGTTTGATTTGTACGTACTTTAAATATGTCAATATGCTCTTGGTACGCCAATTTTTCAATTAAATAAACTTACTAGATATCATGGGAAGACATAAGCAGATTCTAGCAGTCTAGTTCAGAACTAAACGCATTCCATCAAGTATCCAAGCACGGTGTTTGACCGTGTCACACAGTGTCGATCTGTGTCTCCTAGATGGAAAGCTCCCAGTGTCCGGCACAAAACAGTTGTATAAAGCCGCTTGTTGGAACATTATGGTCGGTATTCATAGTCCGTTCTTATATTTAAGATTGTTTTAAGCACGGACTTATATTCGCTCTCTTCGTCAGACACAATCTATGTGTGACGAAGAGAGCGAATATAAGTCCGTGCTTAAGACGATTTTAAATATAAGAACGGACTATGAATACCGCCCTATAAGGGTGCTTACGACAAATAATCGGATCTCTAATCGGACCGAGCAGTGGTACTCAAGCGACACTTCCAAATTTCCCTAGACTAATCCGGAATCTGAATCGCTGTTTCCGCACTAATCGGACTAGATTAGAAACAGTTATAGCGTTTTCGATTATACAGGATTTGAACGACCCAGGGTTGATCAATCACTATTTTACTATAAATGCAAGTCTTTCATTGGTGGAGAGGTTGCAATGACGTCATTAACCAACCCTGGGTCGTTCAAATCCTGTATAATCGAAAACGCTATTAGGCCGGCGTCACATAGAACCCGTAATCCGTAATCCGCACCGAAAGTCCGCAAAAGTTACTAGGGATTGTGTCCGTAACGTTACGTGTGTTTTATCTCCTTGTGTCCCATGGAGCCGTAATTCCATGAAATTTCCGTAAAAGTTACTAAAAGTTACTAGTTATTACTAGTAATGCTTTTTTTAATTTTATTTATTTAACTAAATTTGACGATTTAATTAAAATTTTTGTTAAAATTATAATACACTCACCCGAAAAAAAAGCGGTACACTGAAAATGTGGGAAAAATTCATCAAATTTCAACTGACGATAACTTCGTAAATAATAAAGATAGAAAGTTCTATAAAATATGAAAATGAAGCTAAAAATCTCTACTTTAAGAATCAATTTATTTCAATGTTGCAAAATAAATTTATTGAAAATGGCGGATGACAAAGCGCGAGCATGCAAAATTGAAAAATAATGGTTCGAGTTTGCGACGGTGCACGGTATAAACAAAAAATTGTAGCTTATTGGGATCAAAAGCGTACGAAAGTACAGAGTCTCCTCTTTAAAATGCTTTTTTATGCATCTCGATACGATGATTTTTCGCTGAGAGATTCGCATTTGAAGTAAGAATCTGCCTTTTTCTTCAAATGCGAATCTCTCGGCGAAAAATCATCGTATCGAGATGCATAAAAAAGCATTTTAAAGAGGAGACTCTGTACTTTCGTACGCTTTTGATCCCAATAAGCTACAATTTTTTGTTTATACCGTGCACCGTCGCAAACTCGAACCATTATTTTTTAATTTTGCATGCTCGCGCTTTGTCATCCGCCATTTTCAATAAATTTATTTTGCAACATTGAAATAAATTGATTCTTAAAGTAGAGATTTTTAGCTTCATTTTCATATTTTATAGAACTTTCTATCTTTATTATTTACGAAGTTATCGTCAGTTGAAATTTGATGAATTTTTCCCACATTTTCAGTGTACCGCTTTTTTTTCGGGTGAGTGTATATTCTGTAGTTTTCTTAAGAATAAAATACAAATAAACAATTATAATCTGTTAAATAAAAAATAGTAATACCATTACGTGTGTATTTACGGCTCCATGGGACACAAGGAGAAAAAACACACGTAACGTTACGGACGCAATCCCTAGTAACTTTTGCGGACTTCCGGTGCGGATTACAGATTACGGGTTCTATGTGACGCCGGCCTTAAGGAAATAAAGGCAACAAAAAACACAGCGTGATAAAATAACATTCCACGAAATCCAACA
Organism: Linepithema humile; assembly: GCF_040581485.1. NCBI lineage: Eukaryota > Metazoa > Arthropoda > Insecta > Hymenoptera > Formicidae > Linepithema > Linepithema humile. Next base: position 31,304,550 of record NC_090128.1, on the reverse strand, counting down.
TTTATAAAACAAAGGTATTACTATTTATTATTTCTCTAATATTTAATATTGCTATGTTTATCAAACATATATTAATAAAACTGATTGTATTTTATTAATATAAGTTGTAAAAGGAAAAATAAATAAATCATAACCTCACACTTTACTTTAATTGTTAATTAATTAATTGTTAATTAGTTAATTGTTAATTAATTAATATATTAATATACAGGGTGATTCAAAATAACCGTATGTCCTTAAAGGGACATATTCCTGAGCGTATTCTGAGACAACTTTTCCTTTGGCAAAAGTTTGTGCGGAACTTAAGGGGATGCTAGAGTTACCGGCCGGACATTATATTTTTTCGAACAAGAATATCTTTTTATTGGTTGCATAGAATTGTAAATCCTTTTGCAGGAGTAAAGTGTACACAAAAACGGAATTCGGGCTGCTCGACTTTATTTGGAAAAAAAAGAATTAATAACAAAATTTGTTTCTATTCATTAATTTCTATTCTGCTCTTAGGATAACATATTGTATAGAGCTATCTATTTTCGTTTTTTATAAAAGTTTAACAGTTTTAAGACGCTGAATAAGAGCAGCCCGAATTGCGGACTGCAGAATAGAATGTTATGGAACCATTAAAATTGGGCTGAAAAGTCTAATGTAAAAAATATTCTTGTCCGACTATTTTTACATACATGTGCGTCCAATATCGGTATAACAAATGAAAAAATAACAGAAGATTAGTTCCAAGATAATATCAGAGAGGCGCTATACAATAATATGCAAATATATACACGCACCACACATACGCATACACAATACATTCATACTTAGATTATGGGCGGTATTTATAGTCCGTTCTTATATTCAAGATCGTCTTAAGCACGAACTTATATTCGCTCTCTTCGTCAGACACAATCTATGTGTGACGAAGAGAGCGATTATAAGTCCGTGCTTAAGACGATTTTAAATATAAGAACGGACTATGAATACCGCCCTATGACTTATGCCGATAATATCACTCTAATTTTTAGTTCCATCGAAATGATGGCGCTTTCGCGTCGGAGTTCGTCAGGCACTCCAGCATCCTCTTAATTTTTAAATTATAAAAGAAAATAGTTAGCGTATCGTGAGTTGAGTACAAGAAACAAGCAGGGGCGCCGCAACTCACCACTACACACGGGTGTTTACGTGAGGCGCCTGCTACAATCAGCTGACACTCACGATACACAATTACTCGAAAAACACATGTTTCTTTTTTCGAGTAATTTTCACGCATCAAGTGATTAGTAGTGATCATTAAATAAATTCCTCGTTTTATCGATGAAGTGAGTGAACAGAGTATGTGAATGTGTTGTGTTTTAAAACGTGAAACGTGAACCATAAGAAAGTGGAAAAACTTTTACTCAATATGGATCTGTCTCATCGCGGGAGAAAGAGAGAGAGAGAAAAAGAGAAAGAGAGATGCGTATACGTATTTGTGTATCGTGAGTGTCAGCTGATTGTAGCAGGCGCCTCACGTAAACACTCGCGTGTAAAGGTACCTTTTCATGGTAGCGATCGTCGCGACTTTTATAGCGATCAGAGAGTCACGTGACTTCATCAGTTGCTTGAAAGTCGTCGCTGTTAGTCGCTTCTGTAGTTAGATTTGGTCTATCTTGCAGCGACAATAGGCTACTAATCGCTACTTGCTATTTGAATTTTTTATCATGAGTGATACAGATGAACTAATTGAGCAGGAAAATGAGGTAAGTAATATAATATTAAAAATACAATATAAATATATAGCTCTTTTTCTTATTCAAATAATATTCTTGAAAAAAAACAAGCTGACAGAGCCGGAGCTAGTTATAATTGCTCAAATTTCCTTTTATTATAAACATTACATACGTTTCGGCCTAAAGGACGTGGCCATCTTCAGTGTAACAAAATAAAAAAATCGTCGTTAGTCGTAAAACGTTGACAAGATAGTCAATTTAGGTAACGCATCCTTATCTTGATATGGATAGTACATTTTTTCATAAATTTATGAGAAGCCATGGATCATCTATCTTCGGAGATCCGTTAAAAATAAGTATCAAGTAAACATGCGTCGACGGCAGTAAGCCAGGCTTGACAGTCAATGTCATTTACAGTCATGTTATTTACTTGATACTTATTTCTAACGGATCTCCAAAGATAGATGATCCATGGCTTCTCATAAATTTATGAAAAAATGTACTATCCATATCAAGATAAGGATGCGTTACCTAAATTAACTATCTTGTCAACGTTTTACGACTAACGACGATTTTTTAATTTTGTTACACTGAAGATGGCCACGTCCTTTAGGCCGAAACGTATGTAATGTTTATAATAAAGGGAAATTTGAGCAATTATAACTAGCTCCGGCTCTGTCAGCTTGTTTTTTTTAAGAATATTATTTGAATAAGAAAAAGAGCCCCGGTAAAAAATTTCTCATACATAATTAGACAAAAATAGTACATATCTAATTATACAAAATTATATACCAAATTTGTCCATACATAAATAGATACACCTATATATAAATGAATATGAATATATATATTTATATATGATTATATAAAGGTGTGTATGAGTAAATATACATTTTCTTGTTTTATTTTGTTGTGTTTTTATTGCGCAAACATAAAGTACATAATCATACATACATCACATCATATATATATATATATATACTCATACAGTACACAAAGATTGCATACACATTGCATCAATCTTTCATCGCAATGTTGCAATATTGCAAATTTACTGCAAAATGTTGTTGCATCATTGCTGTGGGATTGCAGCAACGTTAAAATGTCCGCTTTTAGGAAGATTGTAACGAAAGATTACAGTAATATTGCAATGTAATGAATTTGCAATAATGTATTGTTATTGCAATCTTAGAATAATGTTGCATATATTTTTATTTATTCGGACATTTATCTGTCCAATTTTTGAACAATCAGTTCAATATCTGAATTCCTTGTGTTGAGGTCGTATCAGAAAAATTAAACTGATAAAAATAATTACTATGTCTTTAATCTTACTAGCCACTCTTTGCAAGTTTCATATAATCATCATGACTAAAACTTAAATACGAGATAGATTTTGCAACGCGCGTCGCATAGCGGTAAACGAACGAACTAGCAATTACCGAATATTGCTATTGCAATGTTACTGGAATGTTGCTGTCACATTCTCATGAAATATTACAATTACAGGTTGCAATAATGTCTCAACAATATTACATTGCAACTTGCAAGATTGTAACATTGCTGCAATGTAATTGCAATGTTCTGTGCTGTATGGGCAGTAAGAGTGACTTGATGAGGTCCTTTCTTAAAAATCTCTTCTTTAAATACCCCAAGCACTAATTTTCGAACTATTTGTATCATTCATAAAATGTATTTATATCTCATGTTATTTATTTTTCTCATATTATTTAGAAATACAATAAATAACATATATTTCTTATAAATGTAAAATAGTTTTTTTTTTATTTTATTTTGTTTATATTCCTCTCTTGCATGCACGCGCGCGATGAGAAAAAGGTATAGAAACTTTTAGAAAAGTAAAATATTTTTAAATCAAGGCATTAAGTGAAATTAAGGAAAAAGTGACACAATTAGCCAGAATTTCTCGTTTATACAAAATCATATACAATTGCGTATGACTATATCTGAAATTTGCTTCTTACTTATATATGTTTATACATGATGCAAGACTTATACATAATCATATATTAGACTAACAGAGATTCATATATAATTATATATAAAATATTGTGGACATTATATATAAGTATGTATAAAAAGTACTTACATGTAATTCTATACTGCAGTCGCTCCATTTATATATATATATATATATAACGTTTTATATTTCGTCATGTATAATTATACATATTTTTACACAATTATGTAAAATATTGTATAACTCTATTAAATGCTACATGATTATATATGAGAAATTTTTTACCGGGGCTATATATTTATGATGTATTTTTAATATTATATTACTTACCTCATTTTCCTGCTCAATTAGTTCATCTGTATCACTCATGATAAAAAATTCAAATAGCAAATAGCGATTAGTAGCCTATTGTCGCTGCAAGATAGACCAAATCTAACTACAGAAGCGACTAACAGCGACGACTTTCAAGCGACTGATGAAGTCACGTGACTCTCTGATCGCTATAAAAGTCGCAACGATCGCTACCATGAAAAGGTACCTTAACGGTGAGTTGCGACGCCCCTGCTTGTTTCTTGTAGGTACTCGACTCACGATACGCTAACTATTTTCTTTTATAACTTGAAAATTAAGCTCTGCACAAACTTTTGCCAAAGGAAAAGTTGTCTCAGAATACGCTCAGGAATATGCCCCTTTAAGGACATACGGCTATTTTGAATCACCCTGTATATATACAGGGTGTCCCAAAAATTTTGACACAGCGGCCGTATGCCGGTAGAGCAGACCAAACTGAACCGAAAAGTCCTCTACCATTTTACAATTTTTACAAGGGTTAAAGAGATATTAATTATTAAAGATTACCGAATGCGAACGCACGGCTGAGATACGACCGCCTACAGACTACGGTCGCTCAATGCTGCCAGAAACGAGCGGCGGCATCACACTAATAAAACCGAGAACCGATGACGTCACCCTATCCGTGTGAGCTCGACCCGGTCGACCAATGGAAGAGAACGTCGTCTCCCTTCCACCGAGCCGACGCAACAGACCGTCTGTTGCATCGGCTCGGTGGAAGAGAGACGGCGTTCTCTTCCATTGGTCGACCGGGTCGAGCTCACACGGATAGGGTGACGTCATCGGTTCTCGGTTTTATTAGTGTGATGCCGCCGCTCGTTTCTGGCAGCATTGCGGTCGCTAGGCGCGCGGCGTGCGGTAAGCGGCGAGCGACTCGTAAAGCCTTGTGTCCACGATGCTAGAACTCAATCCGAGATCTCAGTCCAAGTCCTCAAACAATAATATTTATACTTGGCTGAATATAGTTAGCGTTGTAATCGAGTTACGATTCTTTACGATGATTTTCTGATCTATGGGTGTTTACGATAATTCAAGTTCGAGTTAGTTTCACTAGGACCGAAAAATGAGATAGACATAACCATCTAGAACCTTTATGATTTATGACAACTCGACGCTGTCCTGTATTGCTTGAGTTAAATTCATTGAATTTGTTGAGTTTATTGAGCAAATTTTATTGTAATAGAAAAATGTCAACTGCAAATCAGTCTATGAAAGAAACAAATAATGTTGGTATGTATGTTGGTATACCTCTTTAATAAATTAATAATAATATAATTAATAATAATAATAAATGACATTTTTCTATTACAATAAAATTTGCTCAATAAACTCAATAAATTCAATAAATATAACTCAAGCAATACAAGACAGCGTCGAGTTGTCATGAATCATAAAGGTTCTAGATGGTTATATCTATCTCATTTTTTGGCCCTAGTGAAACTAACTCGAATTTGAATTATCGTAAACACCCTTATGTTATATTGCCAAGTTAGTTTATAGATATCATCAAGTGATGCACCGCTTGATTTTGAATGTTTTATTTTATTTAGATGGTCCAGATATTGTGATCTTAAATTATTAATTTTTTTTTTTGCAATTTTAGTTGTTAGTAGTTGTTCTGTTAATTCTTTGTACTGATTACAGATTATCTGTAAAGCTTGATCTCGTTTCATACAATTATGATAATCAACACTTTTTGTAACATATAAACAAGAATGTTGTTGATATAACATTAATAAAATTTTAACATTTTCTTTATTATCTATTTTTTATTATAAAAGAAGTTTTTTTCTGAAAATCAATTTCATATATTATTATACTTTTCTTGAAAAATAATATATATAGGTATATATAGATTATAATATATTTTTAATGTCTAATTTAATCTGCATTAAAACTAATAATAATTACTTATGTAAATCTTATTAATTATTAATCTTATTAATTAATTTTATTTAAGAATTATATTTCTCTTATTTTTTCAATTTTATAATTACTTACTAAAATATTATTTATATTGTTCACAGCAGAGAGAAGACTGAGAGTGGACATGCCCGCATTTTTCGTGTTTCTGTGGGCTAGCGTCTCTATGTGCACAAAACGTGCACATTGAACTACGTAGCCAATGTCCACGAATCCCGTAGGTAACGTCCACGATCTTTTGGGTCTCTTCCGTGCTACGTCCACGACTTTTTGGTTCCGATATGTGCTATATCTACAAAGTGTCGGTAATGCATACTTATAAAACATGATTATGTATATCAATCAGATTTGAAATATAAATACACACGTATTGTAAATACATGTATTGTAGCATTTACAGTTTATTTAGCAAAAAATCAGTTATTTTCAATTGTTACGTCCTGATCAGACTACACGATTCTTTTCTTTTCATTAAATACCAGATCTAGTAAACGCGGAACTAACAAAAACTCTTAAGAAATATTATAACGCCAGAGCTGTTTTTCTCATAAGACACCAGGAGCTCGAATCTTCTCATAGAGAAAAATAGCATGGATATTTCAAAATACCTTGGCCGCTCAGCGTGCCTATCGTCGCCAGAAAAACCGTAAAAGTCAAAACTTCGCGGTAGCTGGAGTCCTTAACCGACTCCAGACGGTTAGAGTAAGAGATAAAAAGAAAAAACTGGCACCAACTAGACATACTCTTAGATTCCACCTACGGGAACTCTAGCTAGTAGATAGGGTTTTACCGAGTAACGATCGGGGAATGACCGCAGTCGCATGCCGAGAAGGCGCGACACCTGATACGGCGCACGTGTTTAGTAGGTCTGGGAAACCGAGATGCATTAGTCGCACTCTCCACGCGACACCAAGGGCACGCGACAGTCGTAAACTGTCAAATTTATTAGATCAGTGACCCAAGGCTTTGCGAACTTATATACCGATTCTTAACCACCCAATCCGAAAGCCGAGAATCGGGGCAAGCACTTCTATAGACCACCCATCATTCCATCGTATGGTTTAAAGACTACGCCCACCCAGATCTTAAGACACTGAGATGCACCCCACCTATACTAATTAACACCAACCGGGTTACGCCACCTCAAAAACCTACCCCCATCATATATGGACCCGAAACGACGCTATTCCTTATTCGTTAGGGCCTCTTTCTTCCTATCTCATTTCAAGTAACCTAATCATCTAAACCCAATCCTATTAGCTAAAAATGACGCCATCCTCCCCCACATTAAAAATTTTCTCGCAAGACTAATTCCTATTCGATTCCCGCTCCAAAAACCTAAGATTTTCCAAAGGGATCTACCCCAAAGAAAAAGTATAAAAACCGTGTTCTGGTGGCTCCGGACACAATCACACACAGTTTTTCAAGCAGTTTGCGCAGTTATTCTGTTTAGCTCAGTTTCTCGAAACAGTTTTTCGAGTAGTTCGGGGGCGCGAATCAAAGAGTAAAATCAGTTGATACTTTGTCGCGACCATCTCGTGGTGCATCTCAAGTAGAGGGTCCATTACCTTGACGACACCATCCCGCAGTAGGGTGCCCACTCGTTTACAAAAGGGTCCGACGCCTATACAACACCTTCCCTCAACGGGGCGCCTGCTCAGAACCACCGAACATATTCAACGCGATCCGAAACTACTCTGCAACGAGTAAGTCAGTTCATTTCTCTTTATTTTATTATTTCTTCTGTCCTCCCTCCGGAAAAATAAAACACTCACACACACACACACACACACACACACACACACTTGTAAAGAATACATGAATAAAATTATTAACATATGCGATTAAGAATTAAGTTTTTGTATCCTAATTATAAATTCAATCAAATTAAAATGTTGTCTTTAGTAAATTAAACTTTTGTTCTTTTTCATTTAACCACACCTTCCTCGTTTGTCACCCCCTCACACCTTCCCTCTCAAATTGCGCACAAAGGTTCCGCCCCGGGTAATAGGGATTCAATTCCTTGACCCAAAAAGGGAACCACGAGCGGTTGACTTGTTGACGGAGTAAAAACGACTCTTCCAGTCGCTGACCCGTCGCAAGTCTTATAGCGTTTTCGATTATACAGGATTTGAACGACCCAGGGTTGGTTAATGACGTCATTGCAACCTCTCCACCAATGAAAGACTTGCATTTATAGTAAAATAGTGATTGATCAACCCTGGGTCGTTCAAATCCTGTATAATCGAAAACGCTATTAAACGTGCCGCTCGGCTCGTGCGGTCAGGTCCGTTTACGTCGATCGCCGAGCCCAACGAAAAAATTCTACATCTATCAGGACGTAACACAATAACCTGTGTAATTTGAAAATGTACATTTAAATTATTTTAACAAATTACTTCTATAATTTTGTTTGTGTGTGTGTGTGTGTGTGTGTGTGTGTGTGTGTGTGTGTGTGTGTGTGTGTGCGTGCGCGTGTGTAAATAAAATGTTGCATTTTTGTCAATATTTAAAAAGATGATAAACTCTTATAGATATCTCATACAGTAATGACCTATAACTTATTTTGAATAGTAAAAGCCAGGGTTGGGCGTTTACACGTAAACTATAATAGATGCAAAAACAAGCATACTTTTATTATATATTTTGGGTATGCGCTAAAGTGATTGAGGCTATTATCAACTCGATCGGCCCAGGCATTATTGAGTTCCGATAATCTCGGCTCTCTAGAGAGTCCAGCGCTGGACTCTTCGGGCTCGCGTAAAGATACACGTTTGGTTTCGCGCTGCGCGTGAACTTGGCGCGAGACCTACCGTGTCTCTTGATTAAAGGTCAAGTATTAAGCAGCTGCATTTAAAAATTGTCATTTGTCATCGTACGCACTGTGTGCTACGATGAATAATCGTGCAAGAAGATATGTGTATTTAGGTCAGCATTAGAAATAATTAACAGTGAAACGGAAATTGCACATTGCATACTTTTTGTAGAAATAGAGAAAATTATGAGGCGACTTCAGAGGTGACCACAGTGTTTTATACGTATGTTCTTGCTTTTCTCAGTAAATTCCGGATGTTCCTTCATCATCACTCAACCCATATTTGAATAAAAAAAAGCTGCGCTTGGCATTGTGAGGATTCACATTGATATCGCAATACTTGTGATGCATATGATAGTTTTTTGCCCATTTGCATATAGTATTCTGTAATAAAATTCAAAAAAGATTGTAAGTAAGATTGTAAAGTTCTATCTATACTTTCAAATTATACATTATATATAATGCAAGCAGAGTTGTTCAAATTATTGACAAAATTGATTGAGAAATTCAAATTACCTGTGCACACGCGCTGAAGCATACCAACAGCAAAATTCTCAATGGTAACTTTGGATCATAGCATTTATGAGTCTAAAGTCGAGTTGCGCCAGTAGACACGTCAAAATTGGATATAATGAACATACCAATTACTTAACAATATATAAAAATATATTTCTTAAATATTCTATAAACATCTATAGGTAACAATAATGTAGAGATCTAACAATAAGAAGTAGAACTTAAAAAAGTTTTAATATTTTCAAAAGATTTTCAATAATTGTAACAATAATTATTTTTCGTAAGAAATTATCTTTCAATTATTTCGTAACTTTGATACGCGTTGAACGTACGTAAATTTGTTAAAAATGTTTTATACTTTGTTGTTGGTATTTATTGATGTTTTATTTATTAATAAAATAAAAAATATACAAGTTAAGTAAGTAGTGAAGGAAATATTACAGCTTTTTATTATAAAAAATAAAACAAATTCAATTTGTTACAGTAGTTAGTGTCAACGATAATTTTCAGTGTTCTATGTAATTTAAATATCGATGAATATCGCTAACATTGTGTGAAATACTTACAATAAATTATAAATCAATTTGACAATTACAAAAATTTACAAAGAAGTTGCCGTAATTTATAAGTCCGTTTTCAATAGTTTATAATTTGTGACAGAATTTAAGATAATATTTTATTTATAATTTTGTATTTCATGCGTATAATACAGAAAAAACTAAAAAAATCGGAATAGATATACAACATATTAATAATATTTGAATTGTGTTTTTGACTAAATGTATATTCTGGTTGTTCAAACATTTTTTATTATTATATATAACAGATTTTTATCTCGAACTTTGTTGTGAATTGTAGATCGCCTCAAACGGGTTTAATAATATCTCATCCGTACTATCATTGATATCTTTCACTGCGCGAGAAGAAACTACTCTGTTGGTGAAGCACTAATCAATTACTTTAATTTTATGCTAAAGATAATATTTTAAAGAGGTCATATTAGAATTACCTAGTAAGTGTCCTAAAAATCTTGAAGATTTCTTGAATTTCTATGTACATACTGAAATTTTTGTGACGGGTACACTTACTCCACAATGTAGTCATAAGATTTTTCATGTAGTTGAAAGTTAGTAAGCCATAAATACCAATGGTGCGCAACACAACTTGCAGAACAATGTATTATATTAAATCCGTTTCCAAATCGGAAAGAGCTGATTTTATCTTTTCGAATTTTTTATCGGTAGCGTCATTATCAGTGTCAACGATTTTTACTGGATTCATATCGTTGTTTAGTTTTTTTTCGATATTTACCTTTGTACTGGTATTGCATGCAGCCACTGACGTATTGGCATCCATTTTATTGACAAATGTCAGGAAATTATTCTGAAAAAGAAATCAAATTACATGATTATAGCACTTACATTTGAAGTACGACAAAATGGAACGCGATATTACACAAATCAATCTCATATTCTTTTTAAATAGAAAGGAAGAAAGGCGTTGCATATTCTATTTGCAACAGCTTTTCCGATGGTATCTAGCAGTTTTAAATTTACGCAACTATGAATCTTATATATTATGGATATTCTTTAACAGAGAAATAAAGACAAATTGTATGAAGAAAGGTTGAGAAAATCAAGTACAAAAAATTATTATTGTTTAATTTACGTTTATTTAATACTGTTATGTTATTTAATATAATTATGTTAATTTAATATTGTTAATTTATTATTAGACTTAGAATGTTGACAAAAGAAAATTTCCGAATTCGACAATTTCGTCATTATTATTAAATAATTAATAAGTGGATAAAAAAAGAAATATATATATATATATATATATATATATATATATATAATATGATTATATATGTACATTGGCAATATCAAGAAATAAAATTATAATAATTAGGAAAATTGATTTCAAAAATCGCCTTAAAAAAGTGTTGTTTTGGCACATTATACTTCTGGCCTAAAACTTTGATCATCATTAATGACGACAATGAATTTAATAAGTCACATAATTCATATTTATTACGTTTTGTACATCTCGTGGATAAACCAAAAATAACAAGCATAAAAACAATTTTGGAAGAGTTCTCTTATAACAAAAGATTGATTTCAGAAATTATTTTTATTATGCGTCAAAACATGTGGTAGAACAGTTAAAGTTACTAACTTTTTATCAGAGCCTTATCTCCTAATTATAAACCTATTGCCGCCCCTCTAACTTAAATGCCTTCTCCTCCTATCGCCCTCATTTCCTACTACATTACCCTCCCACTCCTTATTTTTCCTCTATTCTTCAATTCCCCATTGCTTCTGATGTACATTTATAGTGCTGATATTAACAATCTGATAGCATTTTCGATTATACAGGATTTGAACGACCCAGGGTTGATCAATCACTATTTTACTATAAATGCAAGTCTTTCATTGGTGGAGAGGTTGCAATGACGTCATTAACCAACCCTGGGTCGTTCAAATCCTGTATAATCGAAAACGCTATGACTCTTAAGCCTTTCGTTCTCTTCTATTTCTTTTTTAACAAATCGAACGATTAAACGAACGATTATTATAGACATTAGGAAAGACAGGTATGTACAACTTATATAATTCTTTATTTTGCGAAAAAAAATCGCGGCAAATTCGTACAATTCGAAATTTGATAGAAAATATTATTATATTGTGTTATTATTATTTATTTCAAATATCTATTAGTATCTATAATAATACCAAAGATGTTGCTGTTTATCAAAATCAGTATGAATTTATTGGATGTAACTGCTCTACACTTGAGATTATACTTAAATTATACTTGAATATGTAATCTATATTAATATGTAATCTATTTGAATATGTAATCTATATTAATATGTAATCTATTTGAATATGTAATCTCTCAAATTTTTGCATCGTCTATACATAATATGTACATATCGGTAATTAATAATATCAAGATCAGACATCTATAAAAATTTATAAAAATGTATAGAATTTGCAATATATAAAAAAACGCAATTTTCGTGATTCGAAGTTACGATTAATTCAAAGCAACCGTTAACATTTCCGTGTATGACCTAAAGTATTTTATCACTAGGAAAATGGCAACCGATATCTTCAGCATAGAACCCAAGATGTGCACAGGAAATAATTTTCTAAAAGAGAAACCTTTAACAATTGCAAAAATGACGGAAAATGAAAATGGCATACAAAATGAAAATAAAATCCATACAAAGGTTAAAAAATGGTTTAATTTTAAGACAGAGTTGAAGTGGATGAATATCGCATTTTTTTTCTCTTACATGGTGGTTTCCTGTATGCGTTGTTTAATTTTAATTGGCTTGAAAAATGGGTAAGAATTTTGTCGGGGCAGGGGAAAGAAAGGAAAACCATGCTTCTCGCAATGTGTTCTTTATTATTATGCTGTCGCTATATTCTTCCTCTCATCGATCTACGCAGTGGATCGTGTATCACTCCGTGCCGCGGGTGGGTGCGGCGCTGTATAAGCCTTACAAATTATTAATCCTCATTGCTCAGTTTTATTGTTCGCTTCCGATACAATACTCCAATGACTCCCGTCTCCTTTTTTCCTAAGGACAGTTTTCACGAGTTCCGCTGATGGTTGCTTGAGATCGTATGCCCAGCCGATCTTCGCGAATAGGTCAATGTACATCGTGACTATATTCAATTTATAATCTCCTAATTCAGCCGCCTTGTAGTCCCATGGGAACACATGATGATAATTGTGCCAACCCTCGCCATATGCCATAAACGCCACGAGTCTATTCTCCGACGGGTTGATTTGTCTATCGTTCAAATAAAATACGAGACAAAATTACTTTGTTGCATGCAAAAGAATAGCGAGAATTCTATAAGTATTTGTAGCATTGTATTTTTTAAATACGTAAAAAAAAATTTTTACAATCTTTAAAATCGATCACTGCATATTTGATGTGAAAATAATCGATTAGCAATCATAATCTATGAGTTATAGAAAAATTTATTCTGCATTAGTCAAACATAGCTGTATACTTACGTATTGTATGGCTTCGAACCGAACATGTGAGCTGCACTATTAACGCTCCACGCAAAATTCAAACTGAGTACGTAACGAAGAATCTGTGACATAACGGCCCTGGACCAGATCTCGTTCCATGCGTATACGGGTATTAAAATCGGTAGCAAGAAAGCAAAAACAATGTTTAATATCAAGAAATATCTACAAGAAAGAATAAATTAAACGCTACACATCAAGTCCCACAAAAGCTCTATTGAAAGACATGGCAATTATAAAAATTTGGAGGAGAATAAACAAGTGTTTATAAATTTTATTCTCACTCGTACTACCCGAGTCAAAATTTAAAACCTACTATAAACCTCATACATGGTTATTTGTGCCTCTAATAATGTTCCTTGACCTACAAGTTCTATCTTGAAAGTGTTATGTCTTCTTTTGGCCTTTCTTTAATCTTGTTGTCCTAGAAAACCCTTATTTTTATTGATGTTAAATATACAATTCCTACTTTCGTTCTTACAACTCCTACCTCTTTTGAATCTCCAAATCTTATCGAAATTTCTAGCAATAAAAATATTAATATTTAATCTATAATTGAGTTCAATTTCTATTATTTCAGATTAATATAATAAATGTTATAATATAAAATAAATAATAACAAATAAATAGTAAAAAATATTTAAAAAAATTAAGTGCCACTTAGTATTATATTTAGTAAAAATACAAATAAAATTAAGTTATTGCTCTTCCTTAATTAAATTAAAAATTGTTTTAATATATAAAGCCAATAGAGCAAGAGCTGGATCGATTTGCTCAAAAATTCTTTTTTTATTATAAATTTATACAGACGTTTCGGCCAAGGTACGTGGCCATCTTCAGTGTAATACAAAAATTATAAAGTTTAGTACATAATTAGAGAAGCGTTGGTAATATTTTGACTAAGGAAACGCATCCTCTGATAAAACGTGTATATTTGTGGTTAGTAAAATTATATACGTGTGAAGCCACGGACCGTCTAACTTGAACGGTTCGTCAACGACTATGTAAAAGAAATGTGACATGTGTCCACGGCTGTGAGTGGGACTCGAAACACGAAAACGATTATATTTAGTATTATAAATAACTAAAAATTTATTCGAATAAACAAAAAACAATTAAAATTCAAAATTTTATTTAATATTTTATTACATATATTTGACCTATAATTCGAAATTATTTAATATTCTATTACCACATTTACTTGTATTTAATGCATATCTTAATTTCAATAAACGCAATACATTAATTATGTAATTTACTTAACTGCAGATAGATATGTAAGAGATAAGTGAATATTATTTATATAATATTTGCTTATAGTAGTCTATTTACAGTTAAGCAAATTATAATAATTAATATATTGTTTATTGAAATCAAGATCTATACATTAAATGCAAGTAGTGTATATGAGATAATAGATTATTAAGTAATTTTGAATATTTATTTTCTAGAAATACATATTTATAGAACCTGGAGCCTTTTTAGAGGTTCTCAGTAGGTACTCTTTTGAGCTTCCACATGGAAAAAACGGCAATAAGTAATAATTTTTAGTATCAAAGGAGGGCAATAGCCAATGTAATGTTATATCTATATATATGAATTAAAGCTTACATTGGTTCTCCAAATTCGACAAAACTTGTAGGTTTAATCTAGGCTAAAAATTTCGACTCGGATACTTTTCAAGTAAAAATGTATTTCAGAGAGAAGAATAATTAGCAACTCTTTGATGCGGACTTACTTGCAACCGAATATGAAAATGGGATCCGCCATTACATTACTCATATCAATCTGACTACCTTTTTGTATCACCTCTGGATGTTTTTTCATCATCAGCCAGCCGACATGAGAGAAAAAGAATCCTCGATTGCTATTGTGTGGATCCGCGTCTGTGTCTGTGTACTTATGGTGTACTCGATGATCTCGCACCCACTCAAATGGATTGTTCTAAAAGGGAATCATTGTGAAGCAAAACGCTTCTTTCTCGTGATGCAAAAAATAATTATTTAAACATTTATCTACCATGCCAGCTATGCAATAGAAAATAAGTAATATAACTCTGAGCTGCCATTTCGCTTTATAAGCTCGGTGAGTCCAAAAACGATGAATACCGCCATTTACACCGATTGCTTGTAATGTACCCACGACGTAGACTTGAAGTGAGAAAAATCAAGGTACATAAATACCATTATAAGATTATATGTCAGTAGTATATGGCAGGTATGGGGCGTCACAACAAACCCCCACCACCTACCCCATATTTGACCCACTGACCTACATTTGGTCTGGCGTCAAAACAAATGACGTCACAGGGAGGGGAGGGGGAAAAGATGGCGGCAGTGGGTCCAACATGGCGGACGTCTACAAGATAGCGGCTGTTGACAAGATGGCGGCTGTTGACAAGATGGCGGCTGTTGACAAGTGATTTTTATTTTTCGGAATTGAGAAAAATCCAAGCTGGGTTCGAACCTGGATCGCTGGATTTCTAGTCCTGGTCCTAGTCTGCTGGGCTACCTATACATCTAATGATAGTAAAATGGTGTGTCGTATTTATGGCTATAGGACCTGGCAGGGAAGGGATGTATATATGCTGGGACCGCGTCTATATGATGTACCCCGGACTCTGTGGCAAGTATGGAACATGTAAACAAACGACGTCACACAGTCGCCTCTAGTCTGCGAAGGGAAGGGATGTATATATGTTGGGGCCGCGTCTATACGAAGTACCCCGGACTCTCTGGCAGATATGGAGCATGTAAACAAACGACGTCACACAGTCGCCTCTAGTCTGCGAAGGGAAGGGATGTATATGTGCTGGGGCCGCGTCTATATGAGGTACCCCGGACTCTCTGGCAGATATGGAGCATGTAAACAAACGACGTCACACAGTCGTCTCTAGTCTGCGAAGGGAAGGGATGTATATGTGCTGGGGCCGCGTCTATATGAGGTACCCCGGACTCTCTGGCACGTATAGCGAACAAAAGAATGACGTCGCAGCGACGAATGATCATTCGACTTTTAGTTTGATATTTGGTGTGATGGTTAAGGGGTCGAGCGCGCGATATTGCGTGAACGGGGTGAGCGTCAGCCACCCGTTTTCGCAGATTGAGCGTGCTGTAAAAATTGACGATGGTGAGTGGAGCGTGCAGGAACATGTGAAAAGGGGAAGGAAACGAATGCAAGAAATGAAATACAAAATCGTTTATTTGGAATTTTTTTTTAAAAATACATAATTGAACATTACAGTCAAAATATAAAAATATTTTATTCGACTTACTGAATACATTCTAAAAATATTATTTCAAAGCGCGCATCGAGAAATGTTAAATATATGAAAAAAATGTTTTATTTAAAATTTTTAAAAATACATCGTTGAATATTACAATAAGTACTAGTAGGTAGTTTCGTTTGCTCATTCTTTTTGCAAAGAAAAATTTTGCGATATAAGCATACTATCAGTCTGTCGTTTTGGTTATAATCATCGGTGAAAAGACGAAGAAATTGCTGAAGGCTGTAACCAAGAGACAAATAGTAAAGAAACACGCAGCAATATTGACCGCATGTTTGCGAAAAAAATCCTTGTAGCTGCTCGGTGTTCCATCGATACGTGATGGAATTTCGTCGAAGTCGCAGATGAAATCGTTGATCCGAGTGTGGCGGGATTCCGTAACTATCGAAATATGTGCCGGTACCATGCTCGTCGATGTAAAAGGCGACCCAGTGTCTTCCGGGGCGGTCATGTTCGTCTGTATTAGCGACAATGGCTGTCGACCTCGTCCACACCCTCGGTAGTCTGTCGGCAGGATAGACTCCCGCATATCTGACATTGAGACGATGCAACGCGTGTAAGATTTCCAACGAATTCATTTGTCGCGTAACAAGACGGTGCTCGCGTGCGAGGAATTATTTGTATAGTAGAGTCGCAGGGGTTTACCTCCTTACGCAAAGAGTAGACGTTCTCGAATGATTGTGTGTTAACGGGGATGGTTTGTTGAGCGTAGCTATCGGTAGGATATTCTTCTTCTTTCTTTACGTACGGTGTATCTTTTGCAATGTAATAAAGTGATTGATTCTTCTCTTCTTCTTCTTCTTCCGTAGCGTTACGCCACGCTTCGATATTGCGAATTATATCAAGATTTTTATTCTTTTTCATAAAAACAGCACTGTCGGTTTTTTCGCTTACGCTCCAATTCTCATGAGAAAGATCATCGCAGCTCGAAACGATGCTACACTCGCTGCTAGTGTTTTGAGTGACTATCCAGCGTTTCAATTTGCAAGCGTTGCGTAACGCGCAAAGAAATTTGTCTGTAGAGCAAAATCGAAAGCCGTGGTGAGAGCACCGATGTCCGCTCTCTTTGACTTCTGGTAAATTTTTAAATGCCGGAGAAATTCCTTCTAGATTATATACGTTTCTGGAAAGTAGACGCCTCAGATAGTGTGCCTTTTCCTGCCCCCTGCTATAGATGTAGCGCGCTCGACGTGTTATTTCACGTAGTTGTATTACGAAACATTTAAGATCAGTTTCACCATCGAACCACTCGATACCGTGATAATTTCGCGAAAGCCAGTTGTTTTCTCGTCTCGATTTATCGGGTAAATCGTCAAAGGGATAGGGAGGCGTCATAATCCAGTGTCCGATGATTGGTGAGTTAATCGCAACGACAGCTACTTCTTTCGGAATAAACTTCTCGGCGGCATCGCGGAAACCCTGTATATCAATGACTATATCCATAGTTATGTCCAAGTACTCACTCTTTATTTTTAAACGAAGCGACGACGTTCGTGTCTCGAACAGGACTGAATCTGTTTCCGCTGCTTCACACGCCATTTAAGAAAACAGACGTGAGGGAAAAATGTGTGTAGTAGTAGTGGTGGGAGGCGGGGGTTTGGTGTTATAAAAGTCTAACCGGCAAAATCGACGATAACTTGTCGAGAGGAGTCTATTTCTAGAATGTTATCGAACTCTGCGTAAACGATACAATTAACGGTCGTGGTAAGCGCCTTTTCAAATTTCACTTCTAATCGCAAACTACCATGTTTCACGAGATTCCAATGTCCGGCGCAATGAGCGGACAAGTCGGGGGTAAGATCAAAAGCGAAAAGAGTGTAGCCCTGGCCATAATCCTCTCTACTTATAGAATTTCCCTCGTTCAAGAAGTGAATGCCGGTTCCCGAGAAGAGCGTGTGGTAGGCTTCGACGTAAAGGCCTTCGTCTTTCGAGAAGTTCGGTTGTAACGGTCTACTGGGAATTTGCATACCATCGGCATACAGAGAAAAGAAATTTATACCATAGTTTTTGAAATTAAACGGATTCAGTTTTCTATCACCATTAAACGCTCTGTTATCGACAAAACCGACTATTACACGTTTTGGCAGTTGTCCGAGTATTACATTATCTATCGATTCCCCTATGAGTCCAGCGTGAATCGTAAATGTTTTAACCTCGACTTTTGTAAGAGGATATTTGGCGGTGGTTTTACTCAACATTCTCGCATGCGAGAGTAACACACCAGGGCTTATCTTTGCTCTTCTAACGAGCAGACTAGCGTCTAGAAGGCGTATTTTTGACAGTGAATTAGATTCCATAAGGCAAAACAAATCTTTCGAGCGAACGAGCCTCATTCTAACTTCCACCCCGTTGATTAAGAATTTATCCTGATTGAAAACGTCGCAGTGAAGATGGCCTATGAGATCTAGCGCCTGTTCGTCTCGAATGTAACGCGAGCGTCTCACGAGAGCCTGATTTGGGGTTTGCGACTCTAGGAGGGCGTCCATTAAACCTGGGGTATCCATATCCCACAGACAGCAGATGGGAGTCAGATGGGAGTTTTTTGCGGGTGAAGAATAATTTAATAACGCCTCGATGTAAGCCCGATACGCGTAAGCGTTGTTTGGGGGCGACACGAGTTTTTGATTGAAATATATGTCGATTTGGTTGAACATGGAATGCAGTAAATGATTTACAGGGCCTACTTTGAATTAGGGGGTGCCAACGGCGGTACCACCTCCTGCTAGGGGGGAAGATTCTACGCGTACGCGAAGGCTCAGCATGGTGTGCGTGAGATCTAGATAATCTTCTCCATGACCGGGTATGACGAATTCTATAGGCGCGTCGTCCGCGAGCGACGTTACGGGTTTGTAATAAATCCATTGCGAACTCTCGATGCTGGTTTGTGTGAGTGGTAAAGAAAAGAGATCGAGTTCACTTTTTAAACACTCGTTTGAATGTGTATGAAGAAAGGACATGCTCCGTAAATTCCTAATTCATGCACTGATTAAGAGAATATGTCGGCTACACTACGTTTCTTGACTCGACGACGCCTCGTGATGCCGGATGGCTTTTTGCTGTTGGTCTTTCTAGCCGCTGTGCGAATTTTCTTTTTTTTCGTTGTCTTTTTTTTCTTCGTGATTTTCCTTCGCACGCTGCTATTTTTCGACGATTTCTTTTTGCTCGTCTGACGATGAGGACGACGACACTTGGGAACCGCGATGCGTCTTTCGTGACTGAAGAAAGGAAACTGAAGCGCGGCTGTTTTCGCTGATACTTTATAACCTGTACCCTTCATCAAGCTAGTTATTTTTTCTTGGGCTTTTCTTTTGAGATTTCCACTCGATTCCTTGAAACGAGATTTGACCGCCTCCTTGAACGGTGTATTATTTTCAACATCCTCCATCACGCTAATGCCGGCGCGTAAAGCTTCTTTACCAACCGCTCGTACACCTTTACTCAGATAAGGAAGCGCTCTCCTGAATAATCCTCCGAGAAAACTACCGATTCCGTGTCCTCGTTGATAGGGTGCTCCGACAAAAACTCGTGTGATTCCTTCACTCCGACCTCCGTTTTGTATATCGTAATATTCATGGTCCTCCGGTCTAGTCATAGCGTGCGGCTTTTCTGACTGATTTTTTCTTACTGGAAACGTCTAAAGTGCAACGTCACCGTCAGCGTTCCCGATTGGAATGGTATTCTTTTTCCGAATTGATCTTTTATATCTATTTCAATCCTACGAAAATACGTTTGTCGTAATGGTATATAATGCGGGACGGAGAAATGTTTCACTTGATTCGCTCCGTACGCGTAATAATGGCCGTAATGCTGCAGCTCGACCGGTACTATTCGAAGAAGTGGAGTTTGCACATCGCCGGTTATATAAGGTTCACAAATATCACAATAAACAAAGAGTTTATCGGGAATACCGCGCAGCAATCCGTGCGGTTCGAGAGTATAGAAATTTCCAGCGCGCCCTCTTTGTTCTCTTTTAAACCCGAGTTTGATAAAAGGTGCTGTAAAAATATCTTTGGAATTAGGATTAGTTGCAGTAAGTGTTGTATAGAATTCGATTTCACTAGTCGTTAGGGCCCAACCGCAACCGAGTATTCGTAGAAGATTATCGGAAACGTTCATATGATGAACCAGATTGCATTTATTTTCATCGCATGTAATCTCGAACAAGATTTTACCACCACTAGCGTCTTCTAGTGTCAAATTAATATGCGAATTCGCATTTTTGCACGCTGAATTAATAGCGGAGATAAGTTCCTCGATATTTTTGTAAATACCATTCGGTATTACTCCTTGCGTCGACGTTAACGTCGTCCCGCCTTTCCTCGTCTCGCGACCATTTTCAATATCGACGAATCTAATGACATTTTCACCGTGATTTATGTGTAAAAAAGTAGTGGGAAATTGGATCTCGTTAAGCGCGACTTCCCATTCGCCGTGTAAGTGTATAGGATGGGGTAATTCTGTAATGAAGGAAGTGGTTGCATTGTCCGGAAAATAGCGCATACTACTATTGCTGGGAAGAATCAAGAGAAATTGATCCGTCCTCATTTCGAACAAGCGGGGTTAAACTCGAAGCAGGGATCCAAGAATCAAACTTGCTGGGATAACCACGCCAACTAACCAGCACCTGTTTATTATTATCGCGACCCCGACTTCTTATCACACGATCGACGATAAACTCCTCCTCCTGCAAGTTTTTCTCAACCCGAGCCAATTCTTGTTCGTAAAAAATGCCGTCTATGACTTCTCCCGCTAAATCGCTCAGTTCGTACACACGTGGTTTTCGCCAATCGAGTATACGGTGAATTCGAAATATCTCCTCGCTCCACCGTGCCTCGTATCCTTTCTCGGAGACGACTTTTGCTCTACTGATACAAACGAGATCACCGACGTGGTATTTAGCCTTTCGACGTTTCTCGTTCGCTTCGTCGTCGTTGCTCCTCCATTGGCGCGTTATATTTTCACGTGCGATACGTGCATTTTCTCTCGTAACGACATACGGTTGCATTCTGGTGCTCGAATGACGGGTGTGATTATAGGCGTTTACGATATTTTGCAAAACATCGATGTAGCGTCGCGTATTTTTATGCGTAAAATAACGCCACATTCGTTCTTTCAACGTTCTGTTGAAGCGCTCGACGATGGCGGCTTTGACATCCGGATTGCGGGCTACGCGAAAACGAATGTCATTTTCTTCCAAAAGCTTTTGTAGCGGTCGCCCGACAAATTCTTTACCCTTGTCCGTTTGTAGGTATACGGGTACGCGTCCGTTACTTCTCGAGAGCACGCACTGAAAAGCTCCCATTACGGAATTACTCGTCTTGTCGCGCAATGGTTCTACCCAGACGTATTTACTAAGTACATCGATAATCACGAGTAAATACGCATATCCGTCGTTGTAACTTTTGAGATTTCGGAGTTCGATCAAATCAGCCTCCCACAGATCGTCGATATTCGTTACGTTGTAATGCATTCGTGGAAATTTCCGTCGCAATGGACGATGTAGTGTGTACGCATCTTGCGCTTCGAGCCATCGCGCGACATTGCTACGGGATAAATTCGCCGCGCGAAACAGATTATCAACAGCCGAATAACCGGCATAATGCGCGGGATCATAGTACAATTTTTCAAGACCCGTCATTCCAATTTATTCCAATCGAGCAGGCGTCTCGCTACCGGTGAATCCGTGTTTCTCTTAGGAGTGGAACTCGCCGTAGGACCGCTAAGTTTCGCGATATTTTGCGAAGAACCGACTGCTAATAATTTTTTATTTCTCACTAGTGTGGAGGGAATGTTCAAGTCGTGAAGTAACCGCGCGAACTGAATTCTTCCCACGGCTTTCACGGTTTTTCTATCGCGCATCGCCTCGTTTATCAGGTCTGAGATATTTGAATCTTTTACGACGTTACCGTCTATAGTCACGACTCCTTGCTCATCCCAGCTAATTCTACTCGACGATGTTTTATCGAGTAGGTGTTTCGTTAGTAAGCGAGCTTCGGCACGGTAAGATTTCGGTACGCTTTCCACTATTCTTCCGACGCTTTTCATCACCTCGAGACTTGTGTCGTGTTCTTTCGGGAAGCTTCTCGTACGACTAGAGTCCGGAACGAATGAGCCCGTGAGATCGTGCGCCGGTACTCCTTCACGTGTGTCCAACGCATTTTCGTCTTTTTCTTCCTCTTCTTCTTCCTCGGCGTTACGCGTGTCGTCCTCTTGATTTCGTCGTCCTCGTGCTACTCGTACAAAGTGAAGATATCGCCAAAGAACCTCTTTGTACATCTTCCATCTCTCGGCTTCATCCTTCGGATAGGGTGAATTAAGAATTTGACTCAACTCCGCATCGAGTCTGGATAAAGGGGTCCCGGGAGTTCGCACGGAATTATTATTATTAGCGCTTTCGTTGTTCCCCGATGTGTTTTCCACCAGAGGTACACCGTCGGTAGTCGGCTGCGGATGATGTAATTGACGCTGCATTCTCTCGAGATTTTCCGTAGAAATTAAAACCATTTTTTTCGGTGTTTCCATAACGCTCAATATTATTTTCTCTCTTATGTTTTAATCCGTCGCCCTGTCTATAAATCGCGAAAATAAGGCCTCTAATAAAGGAACGATGATATAGGATAAGAATCCACCTCGTTGTACCAATAGCTTTCTTTTATTCTTCCAATTTCCACGCTTTGACGCGATACGACGCAGCGCCGTTTTGTATTTGCTCAGACGATTTTTTTCGCGTCGTTCGAGCGCAACGTTACCATTGAGTGTGTTGAAAACGCATTCGCAAATACAGCGAATAAATTTTTCATCCGCGGTTCGCAGGAAGGTGCGTTGATTTTTGTTCAGATGACACAATGCCTCTAGAAGACAAACGTTTCTCTTTCCGATCGAACGTTTAGCGGTTTTCGTTGCACTGTCTGACGCTGCTACCGCTTCTTTCATCGTGTGAAAGTCTCTCGCAACTGACGTCACGCGAACGCAAGTACATACTTTTTATACGCTTGAGAATGATCTGCGCGGTACGTAGACGTAATGCAACGCATCGTCGGGAAAGATGTTTGTCCGAAATCGATATTTGTCCGGAGTCGATTGTTTCAGATCGAGTAATAAATATCCGTGAGGGCGTGAGGTTGCGTCAAAGTATGCTTCTTCTAGAAACTTTGGGTCATGGGGGTACACTTGTCGCGCGAGATAACGAATTTGAGCGCGATCGCGCGGGTTCTTGAAGACGGTTATGTAGTTAGAATTAAGAGATATGTCGCGCTGTCCACGTCCCTGGTGAAATAGATTTTGCGTGATGAGTATAACACTGAGATTCTTATGATGACTACCCTTTGTAAAAAGATCCACGATTACGTCGCACGAGGATGATTCTCTCATAAGATCGTCGATTATCACCAATTTTGGTGCGAGAGGATCGCAAGAATAATCGTCCGTTTGCGGTAGCCCTTCGCGAAACTCGATTATATTTCTCTTTATTTTACCCTCCCCTCTTCCATGTCCTCCCACTTTCTCTTTTGTTTTCGCAAACATGTATTGTAGTTGACGATATGCGTCTTGCCATTCGGCGTAATAAAATAAGACTCTTTCAAAAGAAACATCGGCCATTTCGGGTAAATATTTGAGAAAGGATTTTACAAAGACCGTTTTACCACAGCCGGTGGGACCGCTGACAATAGCCGTCCAGGGATGTTTCCAGCGTACGTCCATCTTGTGAAATGAACACCGCTCGTGTCTTCACT
This sequence comes from Linepithema humile, assembly GCF_040581485.1. Classification (NCBI taxonomy): domain Eukaryota; kingdom Metazoa; phylum Arthropoda; class Insecta; order Hymenoptera; family Formicidae; genus Linepithema; species Linepithema humile. The sequence continues at coordinate 31,280,186 of NC_090128.1, read as the reverse complement.
AACATAAAAAAAGCCGTGTAACGGTACGATGAAGTAAGCTTACCATCGCGGCAGAGGGCATTACGCGGCGGAGGTGCGCGCGCGCCAGCGTACTTTGCGGCGGTCTTTTACGAGCTAATTCAGACCGGAGAAGCTGGACAAGCGTAAATGCTGAACAAGCGGAATTGCTCGCGTCAGCGCCTGCGCGCGCGGGGGAGTGAGTTCATGAGCTTATGATACTCCCCCACGATGAAAAGCTGCTTTCCACGGAAAGAATTGGGCAAAAATAGTCGTTTTACGTTTTTTTACGTGAATGTATGTGGGGGGAGAGAGAGAGAGAGAGAGAGAGAGAGAAAGGGGAAAATAAACTTGGAGAAAAATCATTGGAGAATTATTTTTTCAGAATATAAATACAAAGCAAAAACGATATAAAATATAAACAATTTTATTATTTCTTAAATCTTTACATGACTTTTTTCTATAATTTTATCATTTTCTTAGCCTATTCTTATTCTATTTTTACAACACAATTTTTATTTACTTTTTACAAAAAAATTTATAAACTTTACATATATGGGGAAAACATGCGTGTAATTATTTAAATAATAAAATAGAGCGAAGGAACAGCATCGTGAAATAACAATTAGCGTTCGGATAAATATCCATAAGGGACGGAACAACGACTGTCGAGAAATCTACGTTTTAGCAACACGGGTGTGCAAGCTTTCACTTCGTCGCGTGTTATTATTTCGTGAAAGGCTGTACGTCGAATTGCTCTGAAACATAGATTTATCGAACGCGATTCTACCGTTGCCGACTCCGTCCCTTCCTCCTCCTTCTCTTGACCTTCTCGCTCTTTACGTAATAATAATTCCCTAATACTATTAAAATTAACTAAGCGTGAGTTTTCGAAATTTAGAGTTATGCCCTTTACTTTGCAAACTTCTCGCGTTTGCCCTTCCGCTGTGCGAACCACGTATGCGTAAAATTTCGGACCACCCGATACAAACGCCTCGATATAGCTACCGCGACCATAGCTCTCGAGTTCGTCCGTCATATCGCCTAGGAAATTACCTTTACGCACTTCGTATTCATCGGAGACACCGCTGCTCACGTAAATACACGAGTCGGTATTGTAATATAAAACGCGACGATTCAATTTATCTAAATATTCGTATAATACAAGACGCGCCTGTGCCGTCGTGAAAGCCGCTATAACTACGTTAGTAAGAGGCGAGGGTACGTCCAGCTCTTCTCGCAGTCGCCACGAAACATACATCACTTCCTCGTTTACGGGTAATATTTCGATTATCTCATGCTGAGGACTCGTGAGTAAACTCGCTAAACGCTGTTGAGTTTTTACGATCTCGGTATTCGGCAGGTTGGATCGTTGACCAAATTTCCCCCAAAAAGAATTTAAACATAGCTTCGCGACCGAGCGCAAACCAGGATTTTTCGCGATGTTTTGCTTATCGAGAGCGACACCCTCGGTTTTCTCGTAGTCGCGAAGATATTGTTCTTTAGACACGTCATCCTCACACTCGCTCGGCCATCCGCTGGCTTCTTGTTTCAATTTTAAAAATGTGTTTATATATTCCGTGAATAATCCACCCTGCTGTGTATCGGGATCGTAGCGAGATGTGGTGTATTGCCAAATCTCACAAACCCTCGTTACGAGATAACCTTTGTCGATGGCTTTGCGCAATTCAAGCGATACCCACGTACCCTCGAATTCTCGCTCGGACGGCTCGTGGGTACATTCTTCGTGTGAAAATGTTTCGCAACAACTGCGACACAACGCGAATAGTAGCTTTCCACGCACGCGATAGGGTAATACGGGGTGAAAGAGATCACTCGGAGGGAGTACCCTGCAACGCACGAGACCTTCGACGGAATCAAAATTGTAACACGGTCCTATGCCAATTAGAGTCGAGCATTCCTCCGCGACGTACACCGTGGGATGTCCGATCGGGAAAACCCCGGTCTTCAGTACGTACGGGTACAGAGAACACACATCCACGTAACGTATCTTCTCCGTATCCGTAATCTCGTACCGCGTCACGATGTTCCCCGTACGTCCACCGTAGAACGCATCGCGCGGGTTGAGCGGCTCAATTTCTATCATCGGGTGATTTTGTAAAAATTCACGCATTTCCCTATTTTCCATCATTTCGCGATCAAAGACGCATTCCCACTTCTCTATCACCGAGTACCCCCGTCTTCGAAGACGATACGTTGTTGCGATGGTGCGCTCATAACGCAAATCAATCGTATCGCCGCGTTCGTTGTTTACCGTTAGTTCCCTATCGCGATTAATCTTAAAACACGACGGACATCCGTGCCAAAAACAACCGTGGAATTGCAACACGTGATAGTGTGTTATACCGTTTTCCACCGACTCGTAATAACCATCGACTAGCGTGCCGTCTTGCAGACGATATTCCCGAGTGCGTCCTGCGTGGGTGATGTTATGTCCGAGCTCGCGCTCCTTCCACACCAGCCACTGAAGCGCCTTCCGCGATTGGGTATTCGCGCGTCTGTACCCGCCCGGTGGAATTATTCCAATTTCTCTTTCACGTAAAAAGTTTTTTCTAAAAACCCTCATACACGTGGAAGCGATTGTTGTGCATTCCTCGAACGGACACACGCGACCGCACTTCAAGAAAATCTTTCTGAAAGACATACACGCGCGTCTCAGAATATTCACGTCGTTGCGACAGTAACGCAATATCTCGCATTCGAAATCAAACACATAATTCGTACGAATCATTTCCGCGTGCCACGCTAAAAACTTTTCTCGCTCGTTCGTATTCATACTATCGGGTGAATAATATCGAATATCCGGCAACGGACCGACATATGACTGATTATCGTTGGTATTAAATAAATGCGGAAAAATGCCTTTGTCCGAAGTATTCGTCAGGCCAAAAGCCTTCGGTAACTCCGATAAACGCATTGGCATATAATTAATACTATCGATAAATTTCGTATGTCCCACTGTTAGTACTACAATTTTCGTCCCGTTTAAAATTACCCGCGGTTCTAAGGCGGTTCCGCTCTCAACAATATAGCGTAGGATAAATTGCGCATCGAATGCTTTCGCGTTATGAGCTATACAAATTATGTGTTTAAAATATTTAGTCGGACGTGTCGCGAAATCTACAAACTCCTTTACAGGATCACGACGAAATATGTATTCACGAATACCGCACCACCGACAGCGCACCGAAGTATCCTCAATCTCGGCACACGTTTCGCAAATCTGCTGCGCGACGCAAAGTGTAGGTACGTGAATATTTACACTCGCGGTACCTTGAAGCGTGTCATCCTGTCGCGTCTCGAAATCGTAAAACACGAATGCGACGCGACTTTCTGTTTTAAGTACGCACTCACCCGCGTTTTGTTGTTGCTCTCCTCCCTCTCCCAAAATGTGCTCCGTGTCGTTAGTACGGAAATTAGCTTTGTGAGGGAGAGGAAGCATGTGACAAAGATGATTCAACGGCTGGGCAGAACGACACGTTGAACAGTAAGTCACGCCGCATTCGTGTTGTCTATTACGCTCGATTAAACGACCGCATTCTTCGCAAAAACATACGGTGTTGCAAACGCTACGAGACGATTGCCCATCGTATGATTTTTGCGCACGATGATGCTCAAGACACGCGTGATTGAAAAATTCGCGATTACAATTTTCGCAATGAATACGTTCCGCGTCGAATCGCTCGCACGAAGGTACCGCGTAACACCGAGGGCATTTATTTGAGCATCGGTGTCCCCTTACATCGCTGCGGTAACCGACGTTACACGGTACACAATAACCTCGGCTACCCGCGGCGGCTCTTAAATTTAAAATAACGCTGTAATGTCGTAATTCAGCGTGATGTAATATGTTTAAACACGCGACCGGTTCGCGATGTAGTGAGGCTAGTATCGCATTTCCATCAAATAAGACTTTACCCCCGTGACCAAAAGTTTCCGCGCTATAAACCATTATCGCGATGTTTTCCGCGGCTAAATATTGCTGAAAATGCTCGATTTCGCGAATACCGCAACCCTCTTCTGGAATTGTAATACCGACTTTCCTCGTTAAATCACGTGCCAACTCACGTTGTAACGAGGAATGACGGTATCTCACGGCGTTCCATCTTTCTTGTAGGCTACCCGTACGTAAATTACCACGTTCATTGTAAATTTGCGCCGTTACGAGTGCGCGAGGAAAACATAAGTTATCCGAGTTGGATATCGTTAAAATCGAGCGTTTACCAGCGATATCAAGCGCATTACCCGCACGACCCGTAGGAGGAGTGACACGGTAAACGTGGATATTGAATTCTTGCGCTACGTTCAAGCCCCCGGAGCTTTGAGCTAACGAACTCACGAGGTTCCAGATATTCTCGTGAGTCAAATCACGAGATGGTCGGAACGAAATACCCGCGGGCCCGTGTGAAAGATTCGGGGAATCGAAACTAAGTCCGATGTAATCACCGGGAACACAGGAAAGTACCGCGTACGCGTGAAGCTCGCGAAACGCGTTTTCTAACCACGCGTAAACCTCCTCCCCCTCTGGTAATGATCGAAGGCGAAAACCAGCCTCTCTCCCTACTACACCGAAATTTCTAAACTCACGCACGTTTTCCCTTATTAAATCTAAATAATTAAAATTATCCCCGTTATGATTCGCGATCTGTTCCGGCGCACCAACCTGATTCTCCGGAAACAACGCTTCCTCATCCTCTTCTCTCTCCAGTCTTCCCTCCCCACGAACTCCTATCTCGTTGTCGTCGGTTTCTTCGGCTTGATTTTTCGCCGACTGCTGCTGCTGCTGCGTGTTTTCTTCCATTCCTCCCCCTCCTCCACCAAACTGAACTGGAAAAATCGAAAACAAACGAATTAGTTTATCTTTAAAATTATTGTTTTTACACTTCCATACTCGAATTTTACGCGTTGTTAAAATTAAAAATAGTAATACATTTCATATTAAATTCTCTCACCTTTATACAGGATTATTCCCTTTCTTGTTCACCGTTGATCGTGTTGATCATTGATCACTAATATTCCGGCGAGTAAGAAATTTCCGGGAAAACAATTCCTAAAAATTTCCTCCGGTTAGAATAAAGGTATTCGAGTATGAAAGCGTTATCTATGCAAAAATGTATAATTGTATTTACCTCTTTCCCTCAAAAGTTCCTCTAGAGTCTGTTCTTCCGTTCCACTCAGCTCCTCCCCCATATCTTCCTCTTGTACCTCATTATCATCATCATCCTCATCCTCCTCCTCCTCCTCCGAATCTTCTATTATTATTGTATTTTCACCTTCTTGGTTAAACTCTAAAAAATTCACCATTGTTTTTTATCGGATAAAAAATTTTTATCCATTTTCTTACTGCGATAAATTTCTCATTACTCACCTGGTGAAAAAATCTCTTCCTCGTCAAATAAACTCACTTCGTGAGTTCCAACTTCTTCTTCCTCGCTCTCGCTATCCAAGTTAACGAGAGGTGGCTCAGGTGTGAGCTCGATACGTGCACGCCCTAAAAACATTTAATATTTCATTATTTTAAAAAAATTTACCAATATGAAATGCTTATTTTTCATAAAAGAATGTGTGATAAGACTCACGTGAGGGTCCGGCTTCGGGTAAAGTATCAGCCCGTCGCCTTATTCCGTGAGGAGGAGTATACTCTTCAGGACGTGCAATACGTTGCACTCCTCTCACCCCCGCGATCCTGCGAGGCGATACGTTCCGATGTTCTACTCCTAAAAGATTTTACTCTTTTAATTTTTGAAAATTATATATACATATATATATAATAAAAATTGGAATATAAACTCACCGTTTTCACTCGCTTCCGAAATCGATCGATGAAAATAAAATAATAGAAAAGCTATATGCCCACCCGCATCCTCCACTTCTCCATCACCGAAAATACTTCTCATTTCGATAACTTCACCCGCGTAGATTACAAGTCTCTGATAGGAGGCAAAATGCCCCAAGCGAAATAGCACCGCTAGCACTGCACTAGGACACAGTCCCGCAAATTTCGCAAACACTTCAAAATTTTTTTCATCGTTGTCTGATAACAGCGATAAATATCTGCTCACATCGAGTCCGCACAAAGCGCGTGACAGTAGTAAGCATGTCTCGACGGTTTTTCTTAAATTCTCAACCATTTTCGCGTACTCAAGATAATTTCGCCCGAATTCACGATACGAAGAAACACGACGCGTGTTGTCCACTACACTGAGAATTTTGAAATGCGATTTTTCTCCGTCTCAAACTTCCTATTTATACCTTCAGTCGGATCAAAAAAATCAATCAGTTTCAAGTTGTACATCTTTCACAAAGATTTCCGCACATTGGCGGCAACTTTACAAGGTGTATATTACTTTAGTGTTCGAAGGGTTTATCAGACAAAAAATACCCTTCGGACGATGTCGATATTCTTTTCCTATAACTTTTTACAATTTAATTGAGAGTTAGTACGTGAGCAAAACTTAATTTCGAAAACTCACAGTAATAAACTTTCACGTGTAATATAAAAAGGTTTACATTTGCTTACCCTATTGTAAATTGCTTCTTTTTGTAACGGTACGGATATTTCCGATCTTTTTTTTTGTCTAACCCTTTAGATTCCATATGTTTAAAATGTAATTTTTCCAGGGTCCAAGTGTAAATAAATAGTTTTATCGGATTGGAGATTTATAGTTTTAGAGCTTTTTAGGATGAAAGCTCGTAAAAATTCCGTTGACTGCAATATTTTAATTTTTTCTCATTCCTCAGTCCTCAGTTTCTCTTCCTTTTGTACCCTTTGATTTTTTTCCGAATAATTGTAATGCGAGACTGTGCAGGATGTAACAGCGCACGAACCGATGTCCTTACTCCTTCTTTTATCAACGGTCGTTTTTAAGAAAGTTCGAGAAAATGTAGAAGCAATAAACATCGTATCCAATCAGATGACTCAAAATTTTTATGCGCACGCATTTTCCCACTACTTTTCCGATTTTCTACTCCATGCGATTGGGAAAATTTTAATCATTCGTTTTCTGACATTCGAACGTGCGGGTTCAGCAGCAGCAGCAGCAACAGCAGTAACAACAGCAGCAACAATAAAGAAGATACAGCATTTTTGTATTTCATTTTGTGTCTACGTGAAAACTAGTATCATGAGTAAACGCAAAGAAATTTTAAATTCTGAACATCACGAAGTGCGCGGTGACGTTTCCGGAGCAAGATACTTCAATGGAGAAAAATTTGAGCAAAATTATATGATGTTAGCCAACACCACTTACGGACTCAATTCCTCATATACGAAAAAAATTCATGTTGGGTTGCAAACTTCAATCAACGATGACGAGTTTGATTTCCAACCCGCTGTTAAATTTACTTCCAAGGGAGCCGAGGGTATTTGCTTCAACATGGTGGAGTGGCAGCAATTTCAAGAAAACATGGAACTTATGACTGATTATTTAAATGGAAATAGTGTTAAGTCTAACTCTATTATTATCAAGAAGATAATTATAAATTTCACCACCACCTATGGAGCAAGAGCCCTGCTATTGAAATATCAGGAGCAAGAAGAGTCTTCTTCGGGAAGTAACTTGGCTGCAGAAGAAATCATCCATACTCCGAAGAAACCACGAACATATTCCTACGCAATAGCAATGCAAAAGACTACTTTTCTCGGACTGGAAAACTTACTCGATTGCGTAAACGCTAATTTAAATCAGTTAAATATAATCGCAAACAGTGTTAATGATTGCTCTAAATATCTTATTAATGAAATACAGGTAAATTTACCCAACAAGAACTTCATCGAAAGTAACATTGTAAAACACACTATAAACACTAATTGTCACAATATTCAACATAATGTACGTTTGCAACTAAAAGATTTAACATTTCTCGATACGTACTTTGAAATAATATTTTTAGAATTAATTGCACTTTACTTCAATCAAATTGTACGGATAATCAAGTTGCAGCGAAAATTGTAATCTATACGAACGTACATTTTTCTTGCATATATGGATTTGTTTATGACTCTCTGAAAACTCTCCAAATAAATAAAATATTTTTGTCTATAACGTTCGACCATGTACTTTTAAGAAAAATTGTTGCAAATAAACATATTTTTGTATTCCATTTCTTGCATTTGTTTCCTTCCCTTTTCGCATGTTCCTGCACGCTCCACTTACCATCGTCAATTCTTACAGCACGTTCAATCTGCGAAAACGGGTGGCTGACGCTCACCCCGTTCACGCAATATCACGCGCTCGACCCCTTAACCATCACACCAAATATCAAACTAAAAGTCGAATGATCATTCGTCGCTGCGACGTCATTCTTTTGTTCGCTATACGTGCCAGAGAGTCCGGGGTACCTCATATAGACGCGGCCCCAGCACATATACATCCCTTCCCTTCGCAGACTAGAGGCGACTGTGTGACGTCGTTTGTTTACATGCTCCATATCTGCCAGAGAGTCCGGGGTACCTCGTATAGACGCGGCCCCAGCACATATACATCCCTTCCCTTCGCAGACTAGAGGCGACTGTGTGACGTCGTTTGTTTACATGCTCCATATCTGCCAGAGAATCCGGGGTACCTCGTATAGACGCGGCCCCAACATATATACATCCCTTCCCTTCGCAGACTAGAGGCGACTGTGTGACGTCGTTTGTTTACATGTTCCATACCTGCCACAGAGTCCGGGGTACATCATATAGACGCGGTCCCAGCATATATACATCCCTTCCCTGCCAGGTCCCATAGCCATAAATACGATACACCATTTTACTATCATTAGATGTATAGGTAGCCCAGCAGACTAGGACCAGGACTAGAAATCCAGCGATCCAGGTTCGAACCCAGCTTGGATTTTTCTCAATTCCGAAAAATAAAAATCACTTGTCAACAGCCGCCATCTTGTCAACAGCCGCCATCTTGTAGACGTCCGCCATGTTGGACCCACTGCCGCCATCTTTTCCCTCTCCCCTCCCTGTGACGTCATTTGTTTTGACGCCAGACCAAATGTAGGTCAGTGGGTCAAATATGGGGTAGGTGGTGGGGGTTTGTTGTGACGCCCCATACCTGCCATATACTACTACTTATGTCATTAATTATAATACAATATTATGTACATTTCATACGATAAATCTATCCTATAGTACCGTTATAAGTTACGCTACAAAGATAAATTATATTAGAATTAGAATAAATTATGTAAAACCAGATGTTTAAAAAGAAAACAAATTGCATAATCATTAAAATCTTTTGATTTAGTAAAATCAAGTTATTAACTTTGATATCTTAAAGTAATAAAATATTCTCATAATCAGTACAAAAAACAAACTATTTTTCAGCGTGATGTCTGTTATAAAATAAAAATTGTACAGTAGAAACAGAACCCTGATGGAAATATTTTGCTGAAAGTATTATGAAATCAATAAAAAGTAAAATAAAAGTTTTTGAAAAATTACTGAATATATATTTCAAAATAAATCATAATTTTCTGTATGAAAATTTAATGTAATACTATAAAATATAAGGAAAGTTAAAATATACTGCTGAAAAGTAATAAAAGAGTTTTAAAATAATTATCATTATGAAATTTACTGAATTAAACTGAAAATTGTTACTTTGTAATAAAAAATAGCTGAAATATTTATGAAATTAATTAATAGGGTCATACTGAGAGAAATTTTCAAATACATTTCAACAAAATTTCGTTAAATTTTTAGAAAAATATTTCCATTAGGGAAGTCTTCAATATCGTCAAGCTATTATCGCTAGCTCCCTATAATTTTACATATATATGTATATGTATTTCATTGCTTAATTTCCAAACCAATAATTGCTAAAGATAATATCAATGTTTTAAAAAAATGTGCGATATAATTGTAACCATCATATTTAAAATATCCATGTATGTGTAAAAAGAGGTATAAAAATGATTAATCTATTAGTAAACTGGTTTTTTGCTTATTTAAAGTTTTTCTAGAAGAAAAATCAAAGTTAATCATCAAAGTTAATCATCTTCCAAAGAATATACTTACACCAAATGGTTGTCTTCCAATTTTCAAGCCAATTAAAATTAAACAACGCATACAGGAAACCACCATGTAAGAGAAAAAAAATGCGATATTCATCCACTTCAACTCTGTCTTAAAATTAAACCATTTTTTAACCTTTGTATGGATTTTATTTTCATTTTGTATGCCATTTTCATTTTCCGTCATTTTTGCAATTGTTAAAGGTTTCTCTTTTAGAAAATTATTTCCTGTGCACATCTTGGGTTCTATGCTGAAGATATCGGTTGCCATTTTCCTAGTGATAAAATACTTTAGGTCATACACGGAAATGTTAACGGTTGCTTTGAATTAATCGTAACTTCGAATCACGAAAATTGCGTTTTTTTATATATTGCAAATTCTATACATTTTTATAAATTTTTATAGATGTCTGATCTTGATATTATTAATTACCGATATGTACATATTATGTATAGACGATGCAAAAATTTGAGAGATTACATATTCAAATAGATTACATATTAATATAGATTACATATTAATATAGATTACATATTCAAGTATAATTTAAGTATAATCTCAAGTGTAGAGCAGTTACATCCAATAAATTCATACTGATTTTGATAAACAGCAACATCTTTGGTATTATTATAGATACTAATAGATATTTGAAATAAATAATAATAACACAATATAATAATATTTTCTATCAAATTTCGAATTGTACGAATTTGCCGCGATTTTTTTTCGCAAAATAAAGAATTATATAAGTTGTACATACCTGTCTTTCCTAATGTCTATAATAATCGTTCGTTTAATCGTTCGATTTGTTAAAAAAGAAATAGAAGAGAACGAAAGGCTTAAGAGTCAGATTGTTAATATCAGCACTATAAATGTACATCAGAAGCAATGGGGAATTGAAGAATAGAGGAAAAATAAGGAGTGGGAGGGTAATGTAGTAGGAAATGAGGGCGATAGGAGGAGAAGGCATTTAAGTTAGAGGGGCGGCAATAGGTTTATAATTAGGAGATAAGGCTCTGATAAAAAGTTAGTAACTTTAACTGTTCTACCACATGTTTTGACGCATAATAAAAATAATTTCTGAAATCAATCTTTTGTTATAAGAGAACTCTTCCAAAATTGTTTTTATGCTTGTTATTTTTGGTTTATCCACGAGATGTACAAAACGTAATAAATATGAATTATGTGACTTATTAAATTCATTGTCGTCATTAATGATGATCAAAGTTTTAGGCCAGAAGTATAATGTGCCAAAACAACACTTTTTTAAGGCGATTTTTGAAATCAATTTTCCTAATTATTATAATTTTATTTCTTGATATTGCCAATGTACATATATAATCATATTATATATATATATATATATATATATATATATATATATTTCTTTTTTTATCCACTTATTAATTATTTAATAATAATGACGAAATTGTCGAATTCGGAAATTTTCTTTTGTCAACATTCTAAGTCTAATAATAAATTAACAATATTAAATTAACATAATTATATTAAATAACATAACAGTATTAAATAAACGTAAATTAAACAATAATAATTTTTTGTACTTGATTTTCTCAACCTTTCTTCATACAATTTGTCTTTATTTCTCTGTTAAAGAATATCCATAATATATAAGATTCATAGTTGCGTAAATTTAAAACTGCTAGATACCATCGGAAAAGCTGTTGCAAATAGAATATGCAACGCCTTTCTTCCTTTCTATTTAAAAAGAATATGAGATTGATTTGTGTAATATCGCGTTCCATTTTGTCGTACTTCAAATGTAAGTGCTATAATCATGTAATTTGATTTCTTTTTCAGAATAATTTCCTGACATTTGTCAATAAAATGGATGCCAATACGTCAGTGGCTGCATGCAATACCAGTACAAAGGTAAATATCGAAAAAAAACTAAACAACGATATGAATCCAGTAAAAATCGTTGACACTGATAATGACGCTACCGATAAAAAATTCGAAAAGATAAAATCAGCTCTTTCCGATTTGGAAACGGATTTAATATAATACATTGTTCTGCAAGTTGTGTTGCGCACCATTGGTATTTATGGCTTACTAACTTTCAACTACATGAAAAATCTTATGACTACATTGTGGAGTAAGTGTACCCGTCACAAAAATTTCAGTATGTACATAGAAATTCAAGAAATCTTCAAGATTTTTAGGACACTTACTAGGTAATTCTAATATGACCTCTTTAAAATATTATCTTTAGCATAAAATTAAAGTAATTGATTAGTGCTTCACCAACAGAGTAGTTTCTTCTCGCGCAGTGAAAGATATCAATGATAGTACGGATGAGATATTATTAAACCCGTTTGAGGCGATCTACAATTCACAACAAAGTTCGAGATAAAAATCTGTTATATATAATAATAAAAAATGTTTGAACAACCAGAATATACATTTAGTCAAAAACACAATTCAAATATTATTAATATGTTGTATATCTATCCCGATTTTTTTAGTTTTTTCTGTATTATACGCATGAAATACAAAATTATAAATAAAATATTATCTTAAATTCTGTCACAAATTATAAACTATTGAAAACGGACTTATAAATTACGGCAACTTCTTTGTAAATTTTTGTAATTGTCAAATTGATTTATAATTTATTGTAAGTATTTCACACAATGTTAGCGATATTCATCGATATTTAAATTACATATGTAACGGTTCGCCTTTCTCGACGCCGCGGATCTGCTCGCCGGAGTCAGGATTCGAGAGAAGGAGGGAAGCTTGATCGATCACTCAATGAAATATATTAAAGCTGCGTTTATTCAGTCAATTGTGGTGAAGAATACAAAGTGCGCTTCTGCGCGGACGTTCCCTCTTAAGGGCTATGGCGTTCACTTACACTAACGTTAACTACACTCTATATAATACAACCGCGTACCGGGAGAACCCTGGTTTTAGGAGAGGGAGCACCCGTCTCCTTTAGGACGGCCTAGCGCGCCGCGAGCCGGGAGAACCCTGGCTTCAGGGCGGGAGCACCCGGCCCTGTCGGTGGGACGTCGGAGAGACCGAACGCCGGGAGAGCCCTGGCAGCAGAGCGGGAGAACCCGGCCCTGTCGGCGGAAAATCGGAGATACCGAATGCCGGGAGAAACCCTGGCAGCAGAGCGGGAGAACCCGGCCCTGTCGGCGGAAAGTCGGAGAGACCGAACGCCGGGAGAAACCCTGGCAGCAGAGCGGGAGAACCCGGCCCTGTCGGCGGAAAATCGGAGAGACCGAACGCCGGGAGAAACCCTGGCAGCAGAGCGGGAGAACCCGGCCCTGTCGGCGGAAAGTCGGAGCAGGTATATCTCGGGAGCACCCAGAGATGTGGTCTGGTCGGATACCGGATCGGGACAGGTCTCGTTATGCTGGCCGAGCCGGCTTATATACCCGGCTCGGGCCTCCCACCCGCGAGTATCGGTCGCGCAGTGGGAGCGGTCCCCACGCTGGGGCGTCGCATGGGCGCGAGCGCTCGTGGGCGTCATAGGCGTCGAGCCTACGTCTGGTCGGTCGCTAGGGACGATGAGTGGTAGGCGCATCGTCACATCACCCCCCCTCTTAGGCTAACGCAAGGAATAGACTCTGGCTTAAATGACTTGAATTTTCTGTGTTTATTATTTATTATTTTTTTTTTTCCTTAACCTAGGCTTACAATGTACTCCTTAACCTATGCTTAGACTAAGCGCTGTACGCTACGGGGACGGCCACGGCGGTCGAACCGGATGATCCACCGTCCGGTCGCGGTGCGGATCCGGTACTTCCGGCCGAGGATGGCGGTGAGGAACGGGACCTTGACCTCGGTGCCGTCGCCCAGTGTCACGGTCACCACTTGGGGCCCAGGTTGCCGGGGTCCCAGTCCAATAGACCTGGCGAGCGCGGGTTGGCCGGAACTGGCTGGTGGCAGGTCGGGCATGGCTGGCCCGGGCGTTGAGGCTGGTCTGGCCGGGGCGGGGCGCCTGATGAGCCTGGGCGGAGGCCGACTGGGGCCGGTGGCGACGGGCGATGCGCCGGGCGTGGTAGACCCGGGTGCCGGAACGGCGGCCTTATCGGGGCCGGCGACAAAGGCCGGCGGCGAGTCGGGCGTGGCTGGCCCTGGCGGGTTACCCGGGCTGGCTTCGGTGGGCGGCCGGGTGGGTGGTCGGCTGCGAACGGCGGTCGCGACGCACGACCGTCGCCTGGGCTTTGGCGGTGGCAACGGGGCGAGGAGCAGGATCGCTTTTCGGCGGTTCTCCCGGTCCGAGCGTTGTACTGACGTCCCGGGTCGGGGCGGCCGAGAAACAGGTCGCTTCGGGGCATCGGGCGGCTTGGCTGCTGGCTCCGCCGTTGGCTGGGGGCTCGGGGTTGGTCGAGGCCCTGGCGTCGGCTGGGAATCCGGTGTGGTCTCGGTCTGACCGGACTCGCTCGCGCTGTCGGAGATTTCCCCGAATAGGGCGTCCGCTATTTGCTGTGCGTTGGACATAGCGAAGGATTACTAAAAGCTCTATTTCCGGGCGGCTTTATATAGGCAAGCTCGAAGGGGCCGGAGTGGGGATGGAATGCGGCACGTGTCGGTTCTCGGCCGGCGTGCCGACGCTGGGAAAGCGGCCGGGAGTGGGAGTCAGGAATGCGGGCAGTAGTTCGTCCGTACGGCAAGCGCGCCGGAGTCGGTACGGGGACTGTGTCCCTGACAGTGGTCGTGCCGTAGGGCGGGCGCGTCGGTCGGCGTGCTCGGCTATTCCCCCTCTCCGTCGGACGGTTCTTCCTCGTCTGTGGGCCCAGTTTTGAGGTCCTGAACGTGGACGTGACGGTACCATTTGCCCTGTGCGCCCCGCAGGTCGACGATAACGGGTGACAGGATCCTCCGCACCTCTAGGGGCCCGATGAACTTGGGCGCTAGCTTAGCGTTAAATGCTTCGCTTCGGTTGGAGAGCGGGCGGTCCCGCTTCCACACCCGGTCGCCCAGCTTTGGCCGCCAGTCGCGACGCCGGAGATTATAGTGGCGCTCCTGTCGCTGGAAGGCGCAGGCCAAGTGGATCCTGGCGACTTCGAAGGCCTCGTCGAGTTGTCGGCAGACGTCCTCCGGGCTCCTGGAGTTGATCGGTATCCGGCGGTCGCGCGGATCCGGCCTGGCCAGTTCTCGGCCATGAGTAAGGAAGGCTGGCGTATATCCGGTGGCCTCGTGCCGCGCGGTGTTTACGGCGAATTGTAGAGCGTCGACATGTTCGTCCCAGTTTCGGTGACGTTCCTGGACGTACTGCGCGATCATGGTCTTGATCGTCCGGTTGGCTCGTTCCACCGGATTGCAGTGCGGTGCGTACACCGGCGCGGTCTGGTGTCGTATCCCGAAGGAGTCGAGCATGGTCCGGAATTGTCGCGATGTGAATTGCGTTCCATTGTCCGATATGATGCGTTGCGGGCACCCGTGCCGGTAGATAACTCGCCTTGTAATTTCGCGGGCGAGAGTGGGAGCCGTGGCCTGTCGCAGGGGTACTAGCTCTATCCACTTGCTGAAACGGTCTTGGGCCGTCAGTAGCCAGGTGTGCCCTTTCGCAGACCGGGGTAGAGGACCCACCAAATCTACGGACACCTGTTGCCACGGCTCGGTGACGGGGGTGGCGTGTAGCCGTCCGGCTGGTCGTTGCTGCGGTGGCTTGTATGCCAAACAGGTGGGGCAGCGGCGGACATATCGCGCGACCTCCCGGAACATTCTAGGCCAATAATAGAGCGACGCGACGCGGGCGACTGTCTTGGCTACGCCCAGGTGTCCGGCCGTGGGATCATCGTGTAGGCGCCGCAGGAGGTCCTCCCTCTGGTCTCGAGGGACGCATTGTTTCCACTGGTCGGAGGCGGGTGCGTCGTGGAAATCCAGGCTGTGTAGCACGTGCCGGTACAGCTGTCCGTCGCGTATATCGTAATCAGGGTATTCTGCGGGCTGACTCCGCACCCGCGAGAGGAGTCGTCGGTACCACGGGCAGGCGGGACGTGGAGTAATTGCGCTGACCTGCGGCTCGCGTGACAGGGCGTCGGCCACCTGGTTCTGCGTCCCGCGCCGGTATCGTATACAGAAATCGAACTGCTGCAGTTCGAACAGCCAGCGGCCCAGTCGGCCAGTCGGGGCCTCTAATTGTTGCAGCCACTTGAGGGCCTGGTGGTCCGTGATGACGACGAACCGGTATCCCTCCAGGTATCCACGCATTCGACGAATGCCCCAAACTACGGCCAGGCACTCGAGCTCGGTGGCGCTGTAGTTACGCTCGGCGCCATTGAGAGTGCGGCTAGCGTAGGCAATCACCCGTTCTCCCTCTGCAAGCTGTTGGGTCAGAACGGCCCCGAGGCCGTGTGAGCTGGCGTCAGTTTGCAGCAGGAACGGTTTCGAGAAGTCGGGGCAGGCTAGCACGGGAGACGAAGTCAGCGCTGCCTTGAGCCGTCCGAACGCGAGGTCTTCCTCGGGCCCCCAAGACCACCGTACATTCTTCTTGGTGAGATGGGTCAGTGGTGCGGCGACCGTCGAGAAGTCCGGTATGAATCGCCGATACCACGAGGCCATCCCCAGAAACTGGCGGACCTTGCGGACTGTGGTGGGGGCAGGCCATCCGGTTATGGCGGCCACCTTGATCGGATCGGTGCGGACTCCATTTCGGTCGATGATATGACCAAGATAGCGCAGGCTCTCCCGTCCGAAGTGGCACTTGGCGGGATTAAGGCGGAGCTTGGCCTGGCGTAGGCGCCGGAAAACTTCGGCCAGGTGTTGTAGATGTTCCTCGAAGGTCCGGCTTGCGATCACGATGTCGTCCAAGTACACCAAGACGTGTGGTTCCAATTCCGGACCTAGGACGGAGTCGAGTAGCCGTTGGAAAGTAGCCGGTGCGGAGTGCAGGCCAAATGGCATAACTCGGAACTGGAACAATCCTTTTCCCGGGACCGTGAACGCGGTTGCTGGTCGGCTCTCTGGCGTGAGTGGAATCTGCCAGTACCCGCTCTTTAGATCTAGTGTGGACAGATACCGGGCCCCACGGAGTTTGTCCAGTGTTGCGGCAATATGTGGCAGCGGGTAGGCGTCCTTTACTGATGCGGCGTTGAGCTTGCGGAAATCGATGCAGAATCGGTGGGATCCGTCCCGCTTCCGTACGACCACAACCGGAGAGCTCCACGGGCTGTTGGACGGCTCAATTATGCCTTCGGCAAGCATGCTTTCGACCTCCCGATCGATAATAGCTTGCATGGCCGGGTTTCGGGGGCGATATCGCTGCTTGATGGGCGTCACGGGCTTGAGCCGTATATGGTGGGCCCCGCGATCGGTCGGCCCCTTGATGGCCTCAAAGCTCGGTAACTCGCGTTCTAGAAAGGTTCTCAGACGCGCCTCTTCTGATGGCGAGGCGTGGGTGCTGGCGGCCACCAGGCTGGTTGCTGCCGTGGTCGATGTCTCGGTTCGCGGAGGAGGAGGCAGAGTGATGCCCAGTTTTGCCCACAGATCGACACCGATCAGCATCGGACTACCCAGGCGGGGTAGTACCGCAAAGCGGTGAGTGTATGTGTTTCCTTGCACGGAGATGGGCAGGACTATAGTTTCGGTGATAAGGACGCTGGTCCCGTCGGCGAGATCGACCCGATCGGTCGCGGCTTCTAGGTGGTACGGGCTGCCTTCGCACAGGCGTACCGTTGCCTGATCGACGAACGAGAGTTCGGAACCTGAGTCCAGCAGCGCCCAGCGCGTATGTTGTAGAATCCGAACTCGGAGGTGCGGTCGGGGCTGGTACCTCATTCGGAGGCGGGCTGGGCGGCGGCCGCAACGTCCCCGGCCCGGCTGGCGTTTCCCGACGGTGGGTGACAATCGCGAGTCAGGACGCCATCCTTCCCGCAACGGGAACAAAACTTCTTGGCCGGCCGTCGGCAGTCCTGACGTGTATGCCCACGCTGCTTGCACCGCCAGCAACATTCATCCCGGCTGTAAGCGGCAGCCGCGGCGGTCTTGCAGCCGGGAGTTCCGGTCCGCTCGGTCCGACGGTGGTTTATGGCCTCCAACTGGGCGGCTCTGGTGCTTAGCTCGCCCACTGTGGTAGCGTCGGTCAGCTGAACGTACAGCTGGTACTCCGGGCCCATGTTTTCATGTAGTTGCTCTACTTGATCTCGCGCGGTGTAGCCCCCAGCCCGGCGCATCATGGTCAACAACGCCGTGGCGTAGGCCTGAAATGGCTCGTCCGGCCGTTGATAACGGCCTTGTATGTCCCGCCGGAGCCGGCGCTGGTAGCCCGGCGGCAAATAATGCCCGCGGAGCTGGTCGCAGAACTCCCTCCATGTGGTCCAGGTATCGCGGTTATTTCGATACCACAAGAGGGCGTCGCCTTTTAGCATTTCGGGCAACCCCAGCAACAGCTGATCGTCTCGGCACCCGTATCCTTGCCGCAACTCGTCCACGCGCTCGAGGAAGGCCAGCGGGTCCTTTCCGTCGAAGTGGAGCCCCCATTTCCTTATCTGGTTCATGACCTTTGCTGGGTCGGCCATGGGTGTTTCTACGACGGTGGACGGGCCGGGGTTTGTGCTAGCGGTGTCTAGCGGCATATTCCCGGATCCCGTGGCAACGCGGTTCTCAAACAGTGAGGGGTTCTGTGCCACAAATCGCCGCAGCCGCTTTCGCAATTCGTCGAGAGTTCCCTCGGTCGATAGTCCTTGCGCGGCTAGCTCCTCGATGGCCTCTCGCTTGGAGATATAGTCGATCCACCGTGGCATGGAGTCTTATGCCGATCGTAGCTTCCTCTAGTCAGGTCCCTGTTCGGGCGCCATGTAACGGTTCGCCTTTCTCGACGCCGCGGATCTGCTCGCCGGAGTCAGGATTCGAGAGAAGGAGGGAAGCTTGATCGATCACTCAATGAAATATATTAAAGCTGCGTTTATTCAGTCAATTGTGGTGAAGAATACAAAGTGCGCTTCTGCGCGGACGTTCCCTCTTAAGGGCTATGGCGTTCACTTACACTAACGTTAACTACACTCTATATAATACAACCGCGTACCGGGAGAACCCTGGTTTTAGGAGAGGGAGCACCCGTCTCCTTTAGGACGGCCTAGCGCGCCGCGAGCCGGGAGAACCCTGGCTTCAGGGCGGGAGCACCCGGCCCTGTCGGTGGGACGTCGGAGAGACCGAACGCCGGGAGAGCCCTGGCAGCAGAGCGGGAGAACCCGGCCCTGTCGGCGGAAAATCGGAGATACCGAATGCCGGGAGAAACCCTGGCAGCAGAGCGGGAGAACCCGGCCCTGTCGGCGGAAAGTCGGAGAGACCGAACGCCGGGAGAAACCCTGGCAGCAGAGCGGGAGAACCCGGCCCTGTCGGCGGAAAATCGGAGAGACCGAACGCCGGGAGAAACCCTGGCAGCAGAGCGGGAGAACCCGGCCCTGTCGGCGGAAAGTCGGAGCAGGTATATCTCGGGAGCACCCAGAGATGTGGTCTGGTCGGATACCGGATCGGGACAGGTCTCGTTATGCTGGCCGAGCCGGCTTATATACCCGGCTCGGGCCTCCCACCCGCGAGTATCGGTCGCGCAGTGGGAGCGGTCCCCACGCTGGGGCGTCGCATGGGCGCGAGCGCTCGTGGGCGTCATAGGCGTCGAGCCTACGTCTGGTCGGTCGCTAGGGACGATGAGTGGTAGGCGCATCGTCACACATAGAACACTGAAAATTATCGTTGACACTAACTACTGTAACAAATTGAATTTGTTTTATTTTTTATAATAAAAAGCTGTAATATTTCCTTCACTACTTACTTAACTTGTATATTTTTTATTTTATTAATAAATAAAACATCAATAAATACCAACAACAAAGTATAAAACATTTTTAACAAATTTACGTACGTTCAACGCGTATCAAAGTTACGAAATAATTGAAAGATAATTTCTTACGAAAAATAATTATTGTTACAATTATTGAAAATCTTTTGAAAATATTAAAACTTTTTTAAGTTCTACTTCTTATTGTTAGATCTCTACATTATTGTTACCTATAGATGTTTATAGAATATTTAAGAAATATATTTTTATATATTGTTAAGTAATTGGTATGTTCATTATATCCAATTTTGACGTGTCTACTGGCGCAACTCGACTTTAGACTCATAAATGCTATGATCCAAAGTTACCATTGAGAATTTTGCTGTTGGTATGCTTCAGCGCGTGTGCACAGGTAATTTGAATTTCTCAATCAATTTTGTCAATAATTTGAACAACTCTGCTTGCATTATATATAATGTATAATTTGAAAGTATAGATAGAACTTTACAATCTTACTTACAATCTTTTTTGAATTTTATTACAGAATACTATATGCAAATGGGCAAAAAACTATCATATGCATCACAAGTATTGCGATATCAATGTGAATCCTCACAATGCCAAGCGCAGCTTTTTTTTATTCAAATATGGGTTGAGTGATGATGAAGGAACATCCGGAATTTACTGAGAAAAGCAAGAACATACGTATAAAACACTGTGGTCACCTCTGAAGTCGCCTCATAATTTTCTCTATTTCTACAAAAAGTATGCAATGTGCAATTTCCGTTTCACTGTTAATTATTTCTAATGCTGACCTAAATACACATATCTTCTTGCACGATTATTCATCGTAGCACACAGTGCGTACGATGACAAATGACAATTTTTAAATGCAGCTGCTTAATACTTGACCTTTAATCAAGAGACACGGTAGGTCTCGCGCCAAGTTCACGCGCAGCGCGAAACCAAACGTGTATCTTTACGCGAGCCCGAAGAGTCCAGCGCTGGACTCTCTAGAGAGCCGAGATTATCGGAACTCAATAATGCCTGGGCCGATCGAGTTGATAATAGCCTCAATCACTTTAGCGCATACCCAAAATATATAATAAAAGTATGCTTGTTTTTGCATCTATTATAGTTTACGTGTAAACGCCCAACCCTGGCTTTTACTATTCAAAATAAGTTATAGGTCATTACTGTATGAGATATCTATAAGAGTTTATCATCTTTTTAAATATTGACAAAAATGCAAAATTTTATTTACACACGCGCACGCACACACACACACACACACACACACACACACACACACAAACAAAATTATAGAAGTAATTTATTAAAATAATTTAAATGTACATTTTCAAATTACACAGGTTATTGTGTTACGTCCTGATAGATGTAGAATTTTTTCGTTGGGCTCGGCGATCGACGTAAACGGACCTGACCGCACGAGCCGAGCGGCACGTTTAAGACTTGCGACGGGTCAGCGACTGGAAGAGTCGTTTTTACTCCGTCAACAAGTCAACCGCTCGTGGTTCCCTTTTTGGGTCAAGGAATTGAATCCCTATTACCCGGGGCGGAACCTTTGTGCGCAATTTGAGAGGGAAGGTGTGAGGGGGTGACGAACGAGGAAGGTGTGGTTAAATGAAAAAGAACAAAAGTTTAATTTACTAAAGACAACATTTTAATTTGATTGAATTTATAATTAGGATACAAAAACTTAATTCTTAATCGCATATGTTAATAATTTTATTCATGTATTCTTTACAAGTGTGTGTGTGTGTGTGTGTGTGTGTGTGTGTGTGTGTGTGTGTGTGTGTGTGTGTGTGTGTGTGAGTGTGTTTTATTTTTCCGGAGGGAGGACAGAAGAAATAATAAAATAAAGAGAAATGAACTGACTTACTCGTTGCAGAGTAGTTTCGGATCGCGTTGAATATGTTCGGTGGTTCTGAGCAGGCGCCCCGTTGAGGGAAGGTGTTGTATAGGCGTCGGACCTTTTTGTAAACGAGTGGGCACCCTACTGCGGGATGGTGTCGTCAAGGTAATGGACCCTCTACTTGAGATGCACCACGAGATGGTCGCGACAAAGTATCAACTGATTTTACTCTTTGATTCGCGCCCCCGAACTACTCGAAAAACTGTTTCGAGAAACTGAGCTAAACGGAATAACTGCGCAAACTGCTTGAAAAACTGTGTGTGATTGTGTCCGGAGCCACCAGAACACGGTTTTTATACTTTTTCTTTGGGGTAGATCCCTTTGGAAAATCTTAGGTTTTTGGAGCGGGAATCGAATAGGAATTAGTCTTGCGAGAAAATTTTTAATGTGGGGGAGGATGGCGTCATTTTTAGCTAATAGGATTGGGTTTAGATGATTAGGTTACTTGAAATGAGATAGGAAGAAAGAGGCCCTAACGAATAAGGAATAGCGTCGTTTCGGGTCCATATATGATGGGGGTAGGTTTTTGAGGTGGCGTAACCCGGTTGGTGTTAATTAGTATAGGTGGGGTGCATCTCAGTGTCTTAAGATCTGGGTGGACGTAGTCTTTAGACCATACGATGGAATGATGGGTGGTCTATAGAAGTGCTTGCCCCGATTCTCGGCTTTCGGATTGGGTGGTTAAGAATCGGTATATAAGTTCGCAAAGCCTTGGGTCACTGATCTAATAAATTTGACAGTTTACGACTGTCGCGTGCCCTTGGTGTCGCGTGGAGAGTGCGACTAATGCATCTCGGTTTCCCAGACCTACTAAACACGTGCGCCGTATCAGGTGTCGCGCCTTCTCGGCATGCGACTGCGGTCATTCCCCGATCGTTACTCGGTAAAACCCTATCTACTAGCTAGAGTTCCCGTAGGTGGAATCCAAGAGTATGTCTAGTTGGTGCCAGTTTTTTCTTTTTATCTCTTACTCTAACCGTCTGGAGTCGGTTAAGGACTCCAGCTACCGCGAAGTTTTGACTTTTACGGTTTTTCTGGCGACGATAGGCACGCTGAGCGGCCAAGGTATTTTGAAATATCCATGCTATTTTTCTCTGTGAGAAGATTCGAGCTCCTGGTGTCTTATGAGAAAAACAGCTCTGGCGTTATAATATTTCTTAAGAGTTTTTGTTGGTTCCGCGTTTACTAGATCTGGTATTTAATGAAAAGAAAAGAATTGTGTAGTCTGATCAGGACGTAACAATTGAAAATAACTGATCTTTTGCTAAATAAACTGTAAATGCAAAAATAAATGCTACAATACATGTATTTACAATACGTGTGTATTTATATTTCAAATCTGATTGATATACATAATCATGTTTTATAAGTATGCATTACCGACACTTTGTAGATATAGCACATATCGGAACCAAAAAGTCGTGGACGTAGCACGGAAGAGACCCAAAAGATCGTGGACGTTACCTACGGGATTCGTGGACATTGGCTACGTAGTTCAATGTGCACGTTTTGTGCACATAGAGGCGCTAGCCCACAGAAACACGAAAAATGCGGGCATGTCCACTCTCAGTCTTCTCTCTGCTGTGAACAATATAAATAATATTTTAGTAAGTAATTATAAAATTGAAAAAATAAGAGAAATATAATTCTTAAATAAAATTAATTAATAAGATTAATAATTAATAAGATTTACATAAGTAATTATTATTAGTTTTAATGCAGATTAAATTAGACATTAAAAATATATTATAACCTATATATACCTATATATATTATTTTTCAAGAAAAGTATAATAATATATAAAATTGATTTTCAGAAAAAAACTTCTTTTATAATAAAAAATAGATAATAAAGAAAATGTTAAAATTTTATTAATGTTATATCAACAACATTCTTGTTTATATGTTACAAAAAGTGTTGATTATCATAATTGTATGAAACGAGATCAAGCTTTACAGATAATCTGTAATCAGTACAAAGAATTAACAGAACAACTAATAACAACTAAAATTGCAAAAAAAAAAATTAATAATTTAAGATCACAATATCTGGACCATCTAAATAAAATAAAACATTCAAAATCAAGCGGTGCATCACTTGATGATATCTATAAACTAACTTGGCAATATAACATAAGGGTGCTTACGATAATTCAAATTTGAGTTAGTTTTACTAGGGCCAAAAAATGAGATAGACATAACCATCTAGAACCTTTATGATTCATGACAACTTGACGCTGTCTTGTATTGCTTGAGTTATATTTATTGAATTTATTGAGTTTATTGAGCAAATTTTATTGTAATAGAAAAATGTCATTTATTATTATTATTAATTATATTATTATTAATTTATTAAAGAGGTATACCAACATACATACCAACATTATTTGTTTCTTTCATAGACTGATTTGCAGTTGACATTTTTCTATTACAATAAAATTTGCTCAATAAACTCAACAAATTCAATGAATTTAACTCAAGCAATACAGGACAGTGTCGAGTTGTCATAAATCATAAAGGTTCTAGATGGTTATGTCTATCTCATTTTTCGGTTCTAGTGAAACTAACTCGAACTTGAATTATCGTAAACACCCATAGATCAGAAAATCATCGTAAAGAATCGTAACTCGATTACAACGCTAACTATATTCAGCCAAGTATAAATATTATTGTTCGAGGACTCGGACCGAGATCTCGGATTGAGTTCTAGCATCGTGGACACAAGGCTTTACGAGTCGCTCGCCGCTTACCGCACGCCGCGCGCCTAGCGACCGCAATGCTGCCAGAAACGAGCGGCGGCATCACACTAATAGCGTTTTCGAATAAACGGGGTTTGAACGATCTAGGGTTGATCAATCACTATTTTACTATAAATGTAAGTCTTTCATTGGTGGAGAGGTTGCAATGACGTCATTAACCAATCTTGGGTCGTTCAAATCCTGGGCTGCGTTCCAAAACTCTACTCTGAGTAGCGGAGTTAACTCTACGCAGTTCCAAAATACAGAGTGATTAACTATATGGGCGGAGCTTAAGCGTTCCAAAAGTTAGAGTAACGTACGCCGGAGTTAACTCTATGAACCCTGCTTTCGAGGTGGGTTAAAAGAGTAAGGCTGGTATTACTCTCTATCCAAGAGCCAATTGCTACGTCCGATGGCTCGTTGTACGACAAATGTAATACCAGCCTAAGTTTAGTATCAGAAAAAAATAGAAAAAAATTTTAAGGTTATAATTATTATTAATATTGGGATTATTATTTTTGATTGTAATGGCTCTAAAGTTAATTAAAGGTATTCATACCCTTATTACCACTGAAAATGGAATGCCAGTGCAACAAAACGGATCATTTTTAGTAATGGATGTGAGAGGTAAGTAAAAAAATATTTATATTGAAATTTTTTTACAATCTTTTCCGAAAAAGGAAAAATTGCCGTGTCTTTAATTTCTCCTCAGATTAATCTAACACAGATTTTTTACTGAAATATTTATATTAATGTTAGATGTATATATATATCTAAATTGTATACATATATATATATATATTTATATATATAGTTATAATCTATCTTACACATAAACATGCGCGCCCACGCGCTATAATTAGAATTATAAATATTAGATTTAATATTTATATTATCCATCTCTCTCTCTCTCTTTTTTAGAATGAACATTTATATGTGAATATTGTATATTTATATGTATATTTTTAATATACACATTCTTTATAATATCATGTTTATGATTTAATTTGTTTAATTTGTTAATTAATTTGTATTTTTGTAGACAATAGTATCCTTACAGTACTTGACACAGAGACAATGCGAGAGTTTTACAATTTAAATCCTAAGAATCCAAAAAATATATGTGTAGATATCAATAAAAAGCTTAATTGTCAACAAAAAGGTAAATCTATATTATATGATCGTGATTTTTATTAATTTTTTAATAAATTAATTTTGTTATGATTGCTATTTATTATAATATTTGTTGCACATATATACTGTTCACTTACAATCATATATATATATATGTATGTATGTATGTATGTAGGTATGTATTTCTTTTTTCAGATTTAAGAAAAAATGAAACAATTACTTCTGATAATTTTATAAAAAATATTGAAGATGTCACTGCTTCTAGCAGAGCTTCTAATAAAGATGCTGGTGAGCTAAAAAAATTATATTTATAAATTGAAACTGTCACATATTTTTATTACTATACTTTTTTATATGTTTGTAATTGTATTGTATTCATTACTTATTATAGCTACATTTTGCTATATGCCAACAGAAAAATAAATCTATTAATCATACTTCTAATTAATTTTCTAATGAATTAATTTTTGTAACGATTTGTCACTATTTATTATAACATTTTTATATATTGTTTATTTAACAATCATAAGATTAAATATTATATTGTTTACATATATATATATATATATATATATATATATATATATATATATATTTTTTTTTTTCAGATTTAAAAGAGAATGAAACTTCTCATAATTTTTTACAACATATTGAAGATGGTACTGATTCTAGTAAAGATTCTAATAAAGATACTAGTAAGCAAAAAAAATATATTAATTACCTTAAATATGTCACATTTTTTTTTCTTATACTTTTTTATATGTTTATAATTATACTGTATTCATTGCTTGTTATAGCTACATGGGAACATTCTGCTACATAGGAACATCCAACAATTATGCTTCTCATTTCTTTATATAAAAATCATCTTACATTATTCAAGAATGATAAAATAAGAAATGAGGTTGTATGGAAAAAGATTGCGGATTGTTTAAAAGAAAAAGGTTATATATATACTGCAAAACAAACTGAAAATAATTGGAAAAATTTAAGGAAAAGTTATATAAAAACAAAAGATCATAATTCAAAGTCAGGAGCGTCATTTAAGAAATGTAAATACTATGATGAAATGGAAGAAATTTATGGAAAATCTCATATTGTGCAGCCTGTAGCCATTGCATCAAATCTTTCACAAAAAATTGTATCTATTTCAACTGACGAAGAACAAAGATCTGATAGAGAAAATGAGGACATAGTACCTCCTCCAAAGAAAACTAAAATGGAAAAACAATTGCATGTATTAACAGAATACATGGACAAAAATGAAAAAGCGAAAGAAAAAAGGCATAAAGAAAGATTAGAATATCAAAAAGAAGCTATAGAAACTTACAAGCAATTAATGAGCAAGTTATTGGATAAATTATAAACATCTTCTCTTTACGTTTAAACACTTTTGCTTTTTATTTTATAAGTTACAAATTTATGAAGCATCTTAAATAATATTTTATTGTTCATTTAAATCATAACATATATTAGTATTTAATGTTCGCGTGTTATACTATTAATATAATTTATATAATATTATAAGTTATGTTTAAAAAATTATACAGTATTATGCGTTATGTTTAAAAAATTGCAGTATTATGAGTTATATTAAAAAAAATTGCAGTATTATGAGTAATGTTTAAAAAATTGCAATATTATGAGTTATGTTTAAAAAAGCAGTATTATATTAAATAACAATTATATTCGTTCTCTATATAAACATATTGCTAAATAATTGCGTTTTGCTGCACCCTCGTTATCATGATCTCTATGCTGCTCTTCTCTTTCAAAAATTTCTATATTTTGATTTTTTTCAGTACCTTCTAAAATGTAATTTTCAATGTCATCAATATTTTGTAAACAAATATTATGAAGAACACAGCAAGCCAAAATTGTCAGTGATATTAAATCCACTCTCGTCATATCTAAATATTTCAGGCGTCTAAATCGGCCTTTTAATAATGCAAAGGCACGTTCTATCGTTTGCCTCGTTTGAGATAATATATGATTAAAATTATTTTCGACCTGTAACATATAAAAATAGTACATATAATAATAGTACATATAATAACAATAACACATACAAAGTTTGATGAAAGTGATTCTTAATATATTAATTTCAATATCTTAACATTATAGTTTCTTCAAATTTACCTGTGACAAGTGACCATTATCTCTATAAGCTGTTAAACACCATTTATACAAAGGATAAGCTTTATCTCCTATAATATATTCTTCATTAGGGAAAAAATTGCGATAATTTCTGTTGACATTGTGCCAAAAGTCTGAATTATGGAAAACTCTGACGTCACTCACAGATCCAGGATAACCAACGTAACAATCAGTGAAATATAAATCTGCATTACATATTGCTTGTAAAGTTACAGCATATCTGCATTTTCTTGTTAAATAGGATCGCGTGTCTACCTACAATCAATTCATATTTTCATTAATCAAAGAATATATTAAATTTAAAAAAAAATAAAACTATAAAAATACTTACAGATGGTGCTGGAATTTCAATGTGCGTACCGTCAATAGCACCAAGAACATAGTTAAGACCTGCTATTCGTTTAAATTTTTCAGTAACAGTATTCATGTCATTTACAGATGGCCATTTGATCACATTATTTGAGATATTACACAGAACCTGCACAACACGTCGCACACAATGATTTAATGACGACTTTGCCAAATTAAATTTAAGTCCCACTGATCTATAAACAATAGATATATTTCATTATTGAATATCTTATAAAAATTATCATTTACAAATGCATACTCTGTAGCAACCTGTAAGAATCAGGAGTCGCCAATAACCACAAAGTTGCGAGTAACTGTACTCTCGGTGATATATAGGATCTTCCTATTTTATTATGTTTTGATAACATTAAACTTAAATTGTTTTCTAATAAATGAAAACAGCGTGGTGTCATACGAAAATGTTCTTTAAAATGATGTGTTGTAAATCTGGGTATTACATTATCTACATAACCTTCTATGCGAACATTTTTTTTTCGTTTTCCTCTTAATTGAGAAACTTGAACCATATAATATAATTCACCCATTTCGCTTTCACTTTCGTTTTCGCTTATAAGATCTAAATTTAAAATATTTTTTGTAAATATTTCATTGCAAATAGCAATGACACTTATTAAACTATTTTTATTTTGTTCCGCCATTTTGCTTCACTCTACTGCGTTCAAAATCTATTCGACTTGGTAACTTACTCTCGCTTACTCTTCTCCCCACTACTCTGGGTTTCATAAAGTTAATAGAGTAGAGTTTTGGAACGCAGCCCTGTATAATCGAAAACGCTATAATAAAACCGAGAACCGATGACGTCACCCTATCCGTGTGAGCTCGACCCGGTCGACCAATGGAAGAGAACGCCGTCTCCCTTCCATTGGTCGACCGGGTCGAGCTCACACGGATAGGGTGACGTCATCGGTTCTCGGTTTTATTAGTGTGATGCCGCCGCTCGTTTTTGGCAGCATTGAGCGACCGTAGTCTGTAGGCGGTCGTATCTCAGCCGTGCGTTCGCATTCGGTAATCTTTAATAATTAATATCTCTTTAACCCTTGTGAAAATTGTAAAATGGTAGAGGACTTTTCGGTTCAGTTTTGTCTGCTCTACCGGCATACGGCCGCTGTGTCAAAATGTTTGGGACACCCTGTATATAGTATTAAATTTTAGACAATATTTATTTACATGTTTGCAAACATTTTTAATTTAGAAAAATAATCCTGAAAGTAAAAAGATAAATTTGTATATATTAAGAATTACAATAAAACTTCACCATTTTGATTATTGATTTCTGTTTAATAAGAATATGTGGGTGTAAGAATATAATTTGTAATTATTCATATTAATGTATAAAAATAATTTATTAATATATTTTTATAGATAAGAAATGGATATATTTTTATTCTGGAACATTTTTTTTAATAATAATGAAGAAAATAATAATGATTGGGAAATAGCACACAGAAGAGAACGACATCTTAAAATCAATAATTTCTTTGAAAATGTTGCTCTTGCTTATTCTTTAACAGGTAATCATAAAACTATACTTACGTATTATTTATTTTTTATTATATCATTTATAATAGTATTTTTACATTATTTTATTATAGATTTTAAGTCACATTTTCGTATTGATAGAAATACTTTTGAGTACTTCATACAAACTTTTGGAGCAGCTTTATTGGAAAATAATCCTATATTGAAAAAGTGTCCTAAATTATCACCATCAAAGCAACTTGCCATTGCCGTATGGTTTTTTGGCAATCAAGAAGTTTATAGGTTTGTAATAAAAACATTCGATTTTTCTGTTTTATTATATAACAACAAAAATATAATATATATAAATCCTTTTATTTATTTTTCTAGTTATTTTAATATTATCTTTAATATTAAGATTTATATGTTAAAAAAAATGTAAATATTACTAATTTAAAAAAAAACTATTTTCTATCTAAAATATCTAAATTTATTTTTGAGATCTTCAAACTTTGAATTATATAAAATTATATAAGAATAAATAAAAAAATTAAAACTTGAAAATTGTTCACTTAAAACTAGTTTAAACTTAAGTCTACGTTGAAAGTAATATATTGTTAAAATGGCAACATTTATCATAAATGACACAATTATTTAATTAATCACATATAGTTGAAATGACCATTATCTAAGCAACTTTTTTCTCTGGCAAAATTACTCTAAACACTTTTAAAATGAAAGCAGCTCTAAGCTAACGAATAAGTTCTAAGTATTTACGCATGAAAAAAGCGTAAATAAAAATAATAAAAAAAATAAATAGCAATATTTAGATATAATAACGTACACGCTGTGTACGCCGTCCCTGATGTATGTGTAATGTAGAGTACTCATTTATTAGTTTAAAATAGCTTTCATTTAAAAAGTAGTATTTGAATGCAATTTTGCCAGAGAAAAGTTACTTTTTTTTGGCACGGACAATCATACTGTGCATTTCTTTAGATATTATTATTGGAATTAATATTTTTTTAAATTTTAATTTATTTTGTTTTTGTTATTGCATTGAAAATGTTTTTTATTTCAGATCCATTGCAGATCGATTTGGAGTGTCTAAAGACACTGTATGGAGATGTGTTTTTAATGTAGCTTATATATTGCAACAACATGTGCAAAATTATATTAAATGGCCAGAAGCTTATGAGATATTAAATGTACAACAGAAGTTTGCTACTATTAGTAATTTCCCAGGTGTGGTGGGTGTCATAGATGGTTGCCATATTTCCATTAGTGTTCCTATTAAACATCCAAATAGTTACATAAATAGAAAAGGATTTCATTCAATACTATTGCAAAGTATTTGCAATCATAAAATGAAATTTATTGATGTTTTTACGGGAATGTGTGGTAGTGTTTATGATGCTCGAGTTTGGCGGTTAAGTGACATTAGAAATATTATACAGCATGATATACAGAGATATTTTTCACAACATGGTCACTTGTTAGCTGATTCTGCATATCCGTTATCATATAATATGCTCACTCCATATCGTGACAATGGTCACTTAAATGCTATACAACGTAATTATAATACTAAATTATCAAAAACTCGTGTTATCATTGAAAGAGCATTTGGAATATTAAAAGGACGATTCCGAAAATTGAAATATGTATATATGTATAACACAGAAATGATACCATTAGTCATACTCGCATGTTGCATTTTGCATAATATTTGTATTGATATTGAAGATGAACCATTGGACATATTGGAAGAGGAAAATGAAAATAATAATAATTATGCAGTTATGGAAGCTGAAGAAAAAAGAGAAATAATTGCACAATTATTATTGCAATAGTGACTTAGTCAGACTAAAAGTGTTACAGATACATTAACAATTTCTTATTTATAATTTTATTTGTAATGTTATAACTTTAGAATTTTGTATGAAAATAAATATAATCTACATAATATTATAAGTGCATAATTTTTATTAAATTAAATGTAAAGATACATATTTTTGTATAATTTATAAAATAAATAAAATAGCAACTAAAATTTTATATTGTGAATTAACACATCAGTCTTTGATTTTACATATATTGCGTAATAAACAATAACGTAACATAAATTGCATCAGTCTTCAATATTTAAGAAAAATAAACATTTTATTTTATAATTATATTTTTCACTTTTACGAACTAAAATTATAAATATTTATATTATTGGCACATACGTCTTATTAATATTAATAATATAATAAAATATTATTGTATTTGTTTACTGAAAAATTTATCATGAAGAATTAACTATAAAGCATTGTGAGTTCTTTCTCAATTCTTGTATTCCGTAGGTAAAAATCTATTATACTTATCAGTATACTTAAATCGAATTATAATACTTAAAAATATTATATACGTATCGGTAAATTTTTATATGTTCCAATAAATAAATACAATTATATTATAATATTGTAGTAACGTTAAAGAACATATCCAAAAAAAAAAAAAACATTTAAAATATGCATTAAATTCAGAAATAAATAAAAAGATTTCTTTCTTTAATAATTTTTCATTTTTATATTATTCTATTAAATTAGAATCTAAATGAAAATAAATATATAGAATTTAAATGCCACACAAAAATGTAATAAAATTAAGTAATTAAAACTATTTTAATAAAAATACTTAATAAAATATTTAAAAATTATACTCATAAAAAAAAGTAATCTTATGTAATAATATTAATCACAGAAACAAAATAATGACATATAACTGAGATATATCACAGAAATGTTATTTGAAACTAGATTGAATTTAATAATTTTTAAATAATATTTTAAATTTGTATAATAATACACTACATTAATTAGAAACTAAAAAATAATGAAACTAAAATGTCAACTAAAAAAATAAAAATAAAAAATAAAAACAAAAATTTCTTTTTCTAATACAGACGTTAAACTTCAATATTTTTTCATTGAACGTTATCCCCTTGCACGTATTTTTCAAATAATTTAAAAAATTTTTTTTGCATTTTAATGTTTTTCTTGTGATGAATTTCTTTTTGTTTGTATAGTGTTTTGACCCATTCTGGTTCATTACTTTTTCGTTTCCTGGTATTACATCTTACATCATAAGAAGTATTGGTTACTGCAGAGTCATTTTCATTGGTGAATTCTTCAATTTGCTTTGCACTTGATTGCCTTATTCTAAATTCATGTGTACTAGAGGCAATTGATGCAGGTGTTACTTCGGGTGTTACATTAATAAAATCATCAATTATATCAAAATATTTCCAAGATTCTCTATTTTCTCTACCAGTTTGATTTTTTGTTGAGATCTCGTATACTTTTATATTTTTGCTTCAAATTCTTCCATTTAACAAAACATTGATCTCCTGTTATGTTATAACCTTTTTCATTAAACTTATTTGCTATTCTTTTCCATATTCTTTTTTGCATACAATTTTTATTAGTTAATAATTCCATATGATTTCTGACTTCTTCTATTAAAAGTTTTGTAGTTTCATTAGTCCATTGATATCTGTAGTTTTCTATAAAAAAACAAATTTATAAAACTAATATAATAATATATAATATTATAGCATAATATATTAAAAAAAAAAATTTTTTACAAAAAATATATTATTTTATCCAAAAAATCTGCGTTTTAAAATAAATAATTATTTCAGTCAAGAAGTTATCTTAAAAAAAAAGTAATGTTTCTTTACTAGGAGTTTTATAGTAGAAAAAAATATTTTAAATAAATATAATTCTTATTTCATACAATATTTAAATATTTCATATAACATAAAAATGCTCAGTATTTTACAGGTATCATAAAAATCAAGATTTCAGAAAAAATATTTGTATATAATATTACAAACATTTTAATGTTTTATGTTATAATTCCTTATAAAATAATAGGAATATGTATAAAACAAATTTACATTGTAAAATAAAATTTATTTAGCATCTTGTTTAAGCTGATAATTTTTAATGTTGAACTTATAATTTTTGAGACTATGTTTTGCAAGTATTACATATCTATAGACAATAAACAACTTTGAAGGTAATTACATAATTATAGCATGTCTTGTGTAACTCACAGAAATTTTTGATTATTGCTATTTTACAAATTTACAAAATTGACAAAAAAAGCTTATAATATATTGTTTATATACTTTGATATATCTTGATATTGCTGATATTTACATTGCAGATAATGACTCAAAAGACATATCCAAAGTCAATAAATTTTAAGACATTTATGTGAAAATTAATAATAACGTATTATTCTATGTGTGTATATAATAATAATAACAAAACAAGAAACATAATAATAATAAAATAACAAAATTATTTGCAGTTTTATAATAAATATACATATCAAATTGATTTTGCTCAATATCATGTGAATTTTCAAGATCAGATGGATTTGTAGCATCGTGTTCATTACTTTGCGAATTCATTTTCTTTATCCTAACATACAAGTTAATATTTATGAAAAATATTAATTAAATTAAATATTAATTAAGTAAAATAAACAATTAAAGTGAGGTTATGATTTGTTTTTCCTTTTACAACTTATATTAACAAAATACAATCAGTTTTATTAATATATGTTTGATAAACATAGCAATATTAAATATTAGAGAAATAATAAATAGTAATACCTTTGTTTTATAAATGTTGGATTTCGTGGAATGTTATTTCATCACGCTGCGTTTTTCGTTGCCTTTATTTCCTTAACTAATTTCTAATCTAGTCCGATTAGTGCGGAGACAGTGATTCAGATTCCGGATTAGTCTAGGGAAATTTGGAAAGTGTCGATTGAGTACCACTGCTCGGTCCGATTAGAGATCCGATTATTTGTCGTAAGCACCCATATTATTATAATTCTTAGTCATAGACTTATATGAATAGACGGAGCATACCGCTAAAAGCATGTCCCTGAGCGAGTAATCGGACTGCGATAGAAATAGGGAGTGTACCAGCGCTCTCTCTCTCTTCGCGCATGCTTATAGTGTTAGCTTTTCCATCAAATACACAGCAACATATTTGCTCTTCATTCAATATGTTATAAAAATGCCTCGAAAATGTGCAGTGTGCAGTTGTGAACAAAATAAAGGAATACTTTTTCATAAGTAAGTATTTATTCTAACCAACGCATATTTATATTTATTCACATTTACTACTCTCATATATCAGTTTTGGCATCCTAACCTTTATTTTACAATTGTATAAAAGTACTTTTAAATATATTTTTAAACAAATTTTATGTAAAACATTGCTATGTAAAATTATAAAATTACAGAAAAAGTAATGAATCCTTTAATGTAAATACAAGAAAGAAATTTTAAATTTGTTACTTACATTTAATGTGATATATTTGTTAATATTACTTGGACATTAATAGAATTTTTATAATTATTTCTTTTCTTCTATTACAGATTACCTACTAAAGAAGAAATTAAAAAAAAATGGATAGATTTTATAAAATTTAAACATGGGACAGCGTGGCGAGAAATTAAAAATATATTTATTTGTGAGTTACATTTTGATGCTGCGTCATATAAACCTTCAATAATATCTAATCCAGACAGGAAATATTTGAAATCAGATGCTGTACCAATATTAGCTATAGATTCTGATACGAATTTTGATATTGATCACTATAATAAAGAAATAAGTACAACAGAGATATATACTACTAAAAATCAATTTTATACAATGAATGAAACTTTACTTAAAAAAAATAATACACATAAAGAAATAAATACACAAACATATACTGATCAAGAACAACTCTGTACAAGTAAAAGTTTATTGGAAATTGAAAATCAAAATATAAAACAAACTGATAATTTTCAAGAAAACCCTTTAAAAAAGGAAAGGTAATATTATTATACTTATTATTAATGATAGTTTTATTTTTTATTCTATTTTTTCTAGTTCTATTTTTTATTCTTTGCTACTTTATAATTAATAGAAATAATAAAATTATTAATAATAAAATAAATTTATAGAAAAAAGCAACACAACATTCCCATTAGACGTCCTCGAATAGGAAAGCCACGTTATCTTGGGGATATTAAATCATGGAATCTAGAAAATCCTGAACGATTAAAACAATATTTGGAATTGACAACAAAACATATTACACAATTAAAACAACGGAATGGTACATTGGAAAAAAAATGTCAAAGATATAAGAAAAAAATAACAAATTTAAAAAACCTATTGCTTCATTTGAAAGAACAAAATTTAATATCAAATGATATAGAATGAAAACTCAGTGTATGTATATAAACAAAATTTCTTTATAAAGTAACGAATCTATATATTACACATGTACATTATGTATTAATTTTTGTAAATAAAAATTATAATAAATTACAATATATTATACTTCTAAAAAAATAATATTCTTAACATAAATGTCCTTAATAAATTTTGCACTTTCCGTATGTTTCTTAGGGATCAATGAGTGCTCCAGTCATAAGATTAATTAACAGAGCTTTAACATCGTCAAAACAGAAATATTCAGAAGATCTTCAATCGTTTGCAGTAACTCTGCATTTTTATTCTGCAAAAGCATACGAATATATAAGAACTAATTTTATGAATAGTCTTCCTCACCCAAAAACACTTTCAAGATGGTATAAAAATATTAATTGTGATCCTGGAATCAATGAACAAGCTATTGAATCGATAAAGGTAAAGTGTAAGAAAAGAAGAGAAAATGATAAACCATTATATTTTAGTATGACTATGGATGAAATGTCTATAAAAGAAAAAATTGAATATTATGGTCGAGAATGCTGTGGGTATGTTGACATTGGTATTAATAATGATATTAATATTGAGAATAATAATAACATACCTACAGCACGTTATGCGTTGGTTATAATGTTAGTATAAATGATGACTGGAAGCTTCCTATAGCATATTATTTAATCAATAGTTTATGCAGCGATGAACGCGTAGCAATTATTAATCAATGTTTAGAACAATTACATGCAATCGATGCAAATATTGTTTCAATAACAGCTGATAGTGCTGCATGTAATTTATCAACATTTAAAAAACTTGGTGCTTCTCTCGATATTGACAATCTTAAACCATTTTTTAGTCATCCGCCAATAAGAAAAAATGTTTATATACTTTTAGACGCTTGTCATATGCTCAAGTTAATTAGAAATTGTTTGGCTTCTAAAGGTACACTTATTGATGGTGACAATAACATTATTAATTGGTTATATATTATTAAACTTGTTCAGCTACAAGAAAAAAAGGGTTTGCATTTAGGCACCAAAATACGAAAACGTCATATAATGTGGCAACAAGAAAAAATGAAAGTTGCACTTGCTGCCCAAACATTAAGTCTAAGTGTAGGTAATGCATTAATATTTTGCAGAGAAACGTTAAAATATCCAGAGTTTTTAGAATCCGCTGCAACATCCCGTTTCTGTATCTATATAAATAATATTTTTGACTTATTAAACAGCAGAAATTTATTTTGTAAAACTTCTACAAAACAATGTATCACTCGAGAAAATCTTGATAACATCAAAATACAAGTTAACGATTTTATTACATATTTGTCTTCATTACGCGATCAACATTAAACTCATCTCGAAAAACAGGTTTCTTAGGAATGATAATTTGCTTAAAAAGTATGATTGGTATCGCCGAAATGTTATTTGAAGATAATTGTGTAACGGTGCGGCTCCCCGTATGGGAGCGGTTAGCACGGTTAAGCTCGCCGGTGCCAGGATTCGGAATGCGGAACGGGTGAGACTCCAAATAAGTAGGCGCGGTTAGTCGTAAACTATGATATATATTTTAGCTTTCTTATGTACAATATATACAGGGTGTTCTGCCGTCGGACTTGGTTCGGCCAAGCTAGGCGAAAGAATATCGGTAGGCGCAAGATGCAAAGTAATGAATACAAAGAATAGTGGTAACCGCATGATACCGTAACGAAAGTAAGGAATAGCGGTAGGCGCAAGATGCAAAGTAATGAATACAAAGAATAGTGGTAACCGCAAGATACCGTAACGAAAGTAAGGAATAGCGGTAGGCGCAAGATGCAAAGCAACGATTACAAAGAATAGCGGTAAACGCAAGGTACCGTACAGAATAGCGGTAAGCGTAAGATGCAAAGTAATGAATACAAAGAATAGTGGTAACCGCAAGATACCGTAACGAAAGTAAGGAATAGCGGTAGGCGCAAGATGCAAAGCAACGAATACAAAGAAAAGCGGTATGCCGGGTATAGCGGTAAGCGCACGCGGTCGGAGGCCGGGAGCACCCGGCTGAGTCAGGGAGCGCCCTGGCTCGGGTACGGAAATCGGTCGGGAACCGGGAGCACCCGGTAGAGTCAGGGAGCGCCCTGGCTCGTATACGGAGATCGGTCGGGAACCGGGAGCACCCGGTAGAGTCAGGGAGCGCCCTGGCTCGTATACGGAGATCGGTCGGGAACCGGGAGCACCCGGTAGAGTCAGGGAGCGCCCTGGCTCGTATAGGATTGGCTTCGAGGTGTCACGCTCGAAGCCGGACGGGACTGTCCCGGTCTCGGCCGAGACCGGCCTTTTATACCCGTCACGGTGATCCCCACCCGTGACGGGCTCCCACCTAGCCGCCGTTCGGACCGGGTTCGGTCTCCGAACTGGCGGTTCGTAGGGATGACGCCTTAAGGCGTCGTCACAATTGTTTCAAATTTTTGATGACATATAAATTGTCACAAGATCACCTCGAAACATTTTTTAGTGCAATCCGTAGTCGAGGAGGTTTTAATAACAATCCTACTGCATGGGAGTTCAAAACAGCTTTGAAACGATTGATGGCAAAAGCAGACATATGCATTTTGCATAATGCAAATTGCCATATATTAGATGACACTAAACTAGTCATGAGTGATAAAGTATTAGAAGGACAATCAGAAGAAATTCTTGATGAAACCAATTTATTTCTTCAGGAACATAACTATTGTATTAATTTTGAAATTAATTTGAGTGAATATGCTTACGAAGTAATTATGTATATTGCAGGCTTTGTATCAAAAAGTATAGCTAAACATTTGCAATGTGAACATTGTAAAAAATATTTAACAGACACAAAGATATTATCTAAATTACAAATTTTAAAATGTAGAGGAGCTCTTACTAATGCTTCACCTGATGTAATAGAAATATGCATCACGACAGAAAAAATTTTAAAAACTAATACAAACAAATTAACAAAAAAAATGCAATTTCTATATTAAGCTTAAAAGTATTAAAAAATATAAAATCCAGTATTTTTAGTTCTAAAGATTATTTAAATCATATTTTAGAGCAAACTTATTTGGAAAATCATCGGCACCAATTAGTAAAACTAATTATAAAAAAATATTTAATAGTAAGATTAAATCATATTGCAAAAACTAAGAATGATGCAACAAAACGAATAAGGTCAATGCATTCAAGACTGATTATTTTTAAGAATCAATAAATAAATTAATATTATACACACATATTCAAGCAAGCTAATATAT
This sequence comes from Linepithema humile, assembly GCF_040581485.1. Classification (NCBI taxonomy): domain Eukaryota; kingdom Metazoa; phylum Arthropoda; class Insecta; order Hymenoptera; family Formicidae; genus Linepithema; species Linepithema humile. The sequence goes on along the minus strand of NC_090128.1, from coordinate 31,241,067 downwards.
ATAATTTATATTTTACAATTACGTTTCTTTCAATTTAGTACAATAATAGTTTTTTTTTATTATTGAAGCAAGTATATTCTATAAATGAATGCGTGCATTGTTTACTTTTTGGTGCAATATTATTTTATTTATTTATTCATAAACAGATTATTTTATAAATGAATGGCGTATTCTCTAACTTTGGTGCAAAAATTTAAGTTAAAGTTTCTTTTATTTTATGTAAGCAGATTATTTTATAAATGAATGCGTGTATTCTTTAACTTTGATGCAAAAGTAGTTTTGTTCTTTTATTATATGTAAGCAGATTATATATTTTATAATCTTTAATTTTGGTGAAAAAAAATAGTTTTTGTTTTTTTATTATATGTATGTATAAGTAAGTATCAGACTGGATTTTGTGAATAAATTTGTGTATTTTTCAATTTCGGTACAATTATATTTTCTCTTTATTACATACAATATAATTTTTTTTACATGTAAGAAAATTATATATTTCAAATAAATGCTTTTGTATTTTAATTTTGTTGCAAAAAATAATTTTTTGTTTTATTATATATAATTATTTTATGTTTAAAAATTTTAATTGTAAATTAAATAATTATTTAATTTACAATTAAATTATAATTAATATATTAATTATATAATAGATTTTTATTTGTAAATTTATTATTTATTTAATTTGTAATTTTATAATTAATTATAACTAATTACTATTTTTATAACTAATGCAGTTTTATTAAAATAAAATTTTTAATTATAAATTATATTTCTATACATTGAATAAAAATATAAAATGATATAAAAACAAAGAATATTTTTTAGATAAATTTTATGTAAATGTAATTTATTGTTAAACAAAATGCAAATGTATATGTGTGTATATGTATTTGCACATTTGCATTTTGTTTCATAATAAATTATGTTTACTTGAGTTCTTTATTTCCCTACATTTTTCGGAACAGCGCATGCGCGAAGAAGAGAGAGAACGCTGGTACACTCCCTATTTCTATCGCAGTTCGATTACTCGCTCAGGGACACGTTTTTCTTAGGAGGAGATAGGCAATGCTCCGTCTATTCATATAAGTCTATGGCGCGCACGAAACATTTCCCGTCGCAGAACTCTTGCCCTGATTGCCATTCTGAGTATTATTATTGGAACGACTTATCTAGTTAATCTGCTGCTTTAATCTGCTCAGCGCCTCGTCCCGCTGCTTCAATTCTGCTTGAATTTGCTCCCGCTCCGTTTGAATTTGCTCCCGCTCCTGTCTTTACTCCTCCCAAAGCTGTCCGAGCTCCTGCAGAATTGCACGCAGCGTCTCCGACTCAGCCGACGTTGATGGAGTCTGGGAACGTGTTTTTCTCGGCGAGTAAACCGTTGACATGATGAAACCACTGCTCCGCACTGCACTGCACCACTGAATAATCGCTTCGATCCCGGACGAGTCCCCAAAATGTTGCGCCCGCGGAACGAAGTATCGCACACGTCAACAGAACTCGCGGAAATCAAAGAACACTTTATTTATGTAAAAGAACACACTTTAATAAGAAAATTGATAGTTTTCCACCAAGAGACACAAGCGATACAAAATCACACAGTGTTCGACATGTTTTCCTACAACGACACAGCCCGACACAAATATACACAGCTAAAGAGATGAGTCGAGGTGATTTGTGTTTAATTCATGGCTGCCAATTATTTGACAAACTTAGGGAAATATTATTTTATGTACTATTAGGGTGCATTCGTTTATGCAGTTACTGCCGCAGATGTCGTTCGTTTACTCCGCCTGCGAAAATAACTGCAGCGCAGTTTGTCGTTCGTTTACGCAGGGATGTATCTCATCTGCGCAGGTACTTCGGAGGTCCTGCTCTGGATGCTCTGCTTGCAGTACTGCGTAAACGAATACACCCATTGCGAATCTAGCTTAATTATCTGCATCCACATTGATTAATTAAAATGTGAAAATAGATTTTATTAAAATAAAAAATCAAAAAGGGGTAGAACAACTCCTCGAAATCGATCCCGCAAAAGTAAAAGTAATCCAAGATAAGTATTATATAATGGAAAAATTTTTTAAAGTTTACGATATTCGTATTTACAATCAAATTAACCTAAAAATGCACACGTATTAAATGTAGATTGAAAATCTAAACACATTATAAAATTTTAAACTGTCTGAATTTTCTATAAACAAATTTTGTAATGTTTTGGGATTTGTTTTTGTAAATTTATCTCAGGTACAGGTTCTGCTGCAATAGTTCCTAACCATGTAATGATTTCGTCTACAGCTGATATAGAAAAAGGATCAGAGAACTCTCAATTTAAGAATGTTTTGATCCCGTCTTCATTATTTTCGCAAAATTTTGTATAGACACAACGTAATGCAACTTCGCCAATGCTTTTAAATCCATTCACGCAGCCATTCACGCAGGTGTGCGTTCGGTAAATTAGATAACGTGACTAGCAGATGATAAACGCAGTGGATGCGCTAACCGCTGCATAAACGAATGCACCCTTATATTTTATTTACTATATTATTTTATGAAAATTGTGAAGTTCAAAATTTATATTTGTAAATTATACTTACTATGTAATTAAAGCAGATGTACATATACATATAAGTAAAATTTCAAGAAAAAATTCACTATAGAACGCCAACTATGGCTGTACTAAGAACATAGACTTATATGAATAGACGGAGCATTGCCTATCTCCTCCTAAGAAAAACGTGTCCCTGAGCGAGTAATCGGACTGCGATAGAAATAGGGAGTGTACCAGCGTTCTCTCTCTTCTTCGCGCATGCGCTGTTCCGAAAAATGTAGGGAAATAAAGAACTCAAGTAAACATAATTTATTATGAAACAAAATGCAAATGTGCAAATACATATACACACATATACATTTGCATTTTGTTTAACAATAAATTACATTTACATAAAATTTATCTAAAAAATATTCTTTGTTTTTATATCATTTTATATTTTTATTCAATGTATAGAAATATAATTTATAATTAAAAATTTTATTTTAATAAAACTGCATTAGTTATAAAAATAGTAATTAGTTATAATTAATTATAAAATTACAAATTAAATAAATAATAAATTTACAAATAAAAATCTATTATATAATTAATATATTAATTATAATTTAATTGTAAATTAAATAATTATTTAATTTACAATTAAAATTTTTAAACATAAAATAATTATATATAATAAAACAAAAAATTATTTTTTGCAACAAAATTAAAATACAAAAGCATTTATTTGAAATATATAATTTTCTTACATGTAAAAAAAATTATATTGTATGTAATAAAGAGAAAATATAATTGTACCGAAATTAAAAAATACACAAATTTATTCACAAAATCCAGTCTGATACTTACTTATACATACATATAATAAAAAAACAAAAACTATTTTTTTTCACCAAAATTAAAGATTATAAAATATATAATCTGCTTACATATAATAAAAGAACAAAACTACTTTTGCATCAAAGTTAAAGAATACACGCATTCATTTATAAAATAATCTGCTTACATAAAATAAAAGAAACTTTAACTTAAATTTTTGCACCAAAGTTAGAGAATACGCCATTCATTTATAAAATAATCTGTTTATGAATAAATAAATAAAATAATATTGCACCAAAAAGTAAACAATGCACGCATTCATTTATAGAATATACTTGCTTCAATAATAAAAAAAAACTATTATTGTACTAAATTGAAAGAAACGTAATTGTAAAATATAAATTATATATATTAGCTTGCTTGAATATGTGTGTATAATATTAATTTATTTATTGATTCTTAAAAATAATCAGTCTTGAATGCATTGACCTTATTCGTTTTGTTGCATCATTCTTAGTTTTTGCAATATGATTTAATCTTACTATTAAATATTTTTTTATAATTAGTTTTACTAATTGGTGCCGATGATTTTCCAAATAAGTTTGCTCTAAAATATGATTTAAATAATCTTTAGAACTAAAAATACTGGATTTTATATTTTTTAATACTTTTAAGCTTAATATAGAAATTGCATTTTTTTTGTTAATTTGTTTGTATTAGTTTTTAAAATTTTTTCTGTCGTGATGCATATTTCTATTACATCAGGTGAAGCATTAGTAAGAGCTCCTCTACATTTTAAAATTTGTAATTTAGATAATATCTTTGTGTCTGTTAAATATTTTTTACAATGTTCACATTGCAAATGTTTAGCTATACTTTTTGATACAAAGCCTGCAATATACATAATTACTTCGTAAGCATATTCACTCAAATTAATTTCAAAATTAATACAATAGTTATGTTCCTGAAGAAATAAATTGGTTTCATCAAGAATTTCTTCTGATTGTCCTTCTAATACTTTATCACTCATGACTAGTTTAGTGTCATCTAATATATGGCAATTTGCATTATGCAAAATGCATATGTCTGCTTTTGCCATCAATCGTTTCAAAGCTGTTTTGAACTCCCATGCAGTAGGATTGTTATTAAAACCTCCTCGACTACGGATTGCACTAAAAAATGTTTCGAGGTGATCTTGTGACAATTTATATGTCATCAAAAATTTGAAACAATTGTGACGACGCCTTAAGGCGTCATCCCTACGAACCGCCAGTTCGGAGACCGAACCCGGTCCGAACGGCGGCTAGGTGGGAGCCCGTCACGGGTGGGGATCACCGTGACGGGTATAAAAGGCCGGTCTCGGCCGAGACCGGGACAGTCCCGTCCGGCTTCGAGCGTGACACCTCGAAGCCAATCCTATACGAGCCAGGGCGCTCCCTGACTCTACCGGGTGCTCCCGGTTCCCGACCGATCTCCGTATACGAGCCAGGGCGCTCCCTGACTCTACCGGGTGCTCCCGGTTCCCGACCGATCTCCGTATACGAGCCAGGGCGCTCCCTGACTCTACCGGGTGCTCCCGGTTCCCGACCGATTTCCGTACCCGAGCCAGGGCGCTCCCTGACTCAGCCGGGTGCTCCCGGCCTCCGACCGCGTGCGCTTACCGCTATACCCGGCATACCGCTTTTCTTTGTATTCGTTGCTTTGCATCTTGCGCCTACCGCTATTCCTTACTTTCGTTACGGTATCTTGCGGTTACCACTATTCTTTGTATTCATTACTTTGCATCTTACGCTTACCGCTATTCTGTACGGTACCTTGCGTTTACCGCTATTCTTTGTAATCGTTGCTTTGCATCTTGCGCCTACCGCTATTCCTTACTTTCGTTACGGTATCTTGCGGTTACCACTATTCTTTGTATTCATTACTTTGCATCTTGCGCCTACCGCTATTCCTTACTTTCGTTACGGTATCATGCGGTTACCACTATTCTTTGTATTCATTACTTTGCATCTTGCGCCTACCGATATTCTTTCGCCTAGCTTGGCCGAACCAAGTCCGACGGCAGAACACCCTGTATATATTGTACATAAGAAAGCTAAAATATATATCATAGTTTACGACTAACCGCGCCTACTTATTTGGAGTCTCACCCGTTCCGCATTCCGAATCCTGGCACCGGCGAGCTTAACCGTGCTAACCGCTCCCATACGGGGAGCCGCACCGTTACACAATTATCTTCAAATAACATTTCGGCGATACCAATCATACTTTTTAAGCAAATTATCATTCCTAAGAAACCTGTTTTTCGAGATGAGTTTAATGTTGATCGCGTAATGAAGACAAATATGTAATAAAATCGTTAACTTGTATTTTGATGTTATCAAGATTTTCTCGAGTGATACATTGTTTTGTAGAAGTTTTACAAAATAAATTTCTGCTGTTTAATAAGTCAAAAATATTATTTATATAGATACAGAAACGGGATGTTGCAGCGGATTCTAAAAACTCTGGATATTTTAACGTTTCTCTGCAAAATATTAATGCATTACCTACACTTAGACTTAATGTTTGGGCAGCAAGTGCAACTTTCATTTTTTCTTGTTGCCACATTATATGACGTTTTCGTATTTTGGTGCCTAAATGCAAACCCTTTTTTTCTTGTAGCTGAACAAGTTTAATAATATATAACCAATTAATAATGTTATTGTCACCATCAATAAGTGTACCTTTAGAAGCCAAACAATTTCTAATTAACTTGAGCATATGACAAGCGTCTAAAAGTATATAAACATTTTTTCTTATTGGCGGATGACTAAAAAATGGTTTAAGATTGTCAATATCGAGAGAAGCACCAAGTTTTTTAAATGTTGATAAATTACATGCAGCACTATCAGCTGTTATTGAAACAATATTTGCATCGATTGCATGTAATTGTTCTAAACATTGATTAATAATTGCTACGCGTTCATCGCTGCATAAACTATTGATTAAATAATATGCTATAGGAAGCTTCCAGTCATCATTTATACTAACATTATAACCAACGCATAACGTGCTGTAGGTATGTTATTATTATTCTCAATATTAATATCATTATTAATACCAATGTCAACATACCCACAGCATTCTCGACCATAATATTCAATTTTTTCTTTTATAGACATTTCATCCATAGTCATACTAAAATATAATGGTTTATCATTTTCTCTTCTTTTCTTACACTTTACCTTTATCGATTCAATAGCTTGTTCATTGATTCCAGGATCACAATTAATATTTTTATACCATCTTGAAAGTGTTTTTGGGTGAGGAAGACTATTCATAAAATTAGTTCTTATATATTCGTATGCTTTTGCAGAATAAAAATGCAGAGTTACTGCAAACGATTGAAGATCTTCTGAATATTTCTGTTTTGACGATGTTAAAGCTCTGTTAATTAATCTTATGACTGGAGCACTCATTGATCCCTAAGAAACATACGGAAAGTGCAAAATTTATTAAGGACATTTATGTTAAGAATATTATTTTTTTAGAAGTATAATAATATATTGTAATTTATTATAATTTTTATTTACAAAAATTAATACATAATGTACATGTGTAATATATAGATTCGTTACTTTATAAAGAAATTTTGTTTATATACATACACTGAGTTTTCATTCTATATCATTTGATATTAAATTTTGTTCTTTCAAATGAAGCAATAGGTTTTTTAAATTTGTTATTTTTTTCTTATATCTTTGACATTTTTTTTCCAATGTACCATTCCGTTGTTTTAATTGTGTAATATGTTTTGTTGTCAATTCCAAATATTGTTTTAATCGTTCAGGATTTTCTAGATTCCATGATTTAATATCCCCAAGATAACGTGGCTTTCCTATTCGAGGACGTCTAATGGGAATGTTGTGTTGCTTTTTTCTATAAATTTATTTTATTATTAATAATTTTATTATTTCTATTAATTATAAAGTAGCAAAGAATAAAAAATAGAACTAGAAAAAATAGAATAAAAAATAAAACTATCATTAATAATAAGTATAATAATATTACCTTTCCTTTTTTAAAGGGTTTTCTTGAAAATTATCAGTTTGTTTTATATTTTGATTTTCAATTTCCAATAAACTTTTACTTGTACAGAGTTGTTCTTGATCAGTATATGTTTGTGTATTTATTTCTTTATGTGTATTATTTTTTTTAAGTAAAGTTTCATTCATTGTATAAAATTGATTTTTAGTAGTATATATCTCTGTTGTACTTATTTCTTTATTATAGTGATCAATATCAAAATTCGTATCAGAATCTATAGCTAATATTGGTACAGCATCTGATTTCAAATATTTCCTGTCTGGATTAGATATTATTGAAGGTTTATATGACACAGCATCAAAATGTAACTCACAAATAAATATATTTTTAATTTCTCGCCACGCTGTCCCATGTTTAAATTTTATAAAATCTATCCATTTTTTTTTAATTTCTTCTTTAGTAGGTAATCTGTAATAGAAGAAAAGAAATAATTATAAAAATTCTATTAATGTCCAAGTAATATTAACAAATATATCACATTAAATGTAAGTAACAAATTTAAAATTTCTCTCTTGTATTTACATTAAAGGATTCATTACTTTTTCTGTAATTTTATAATTTTACATAGCAATGTTTTACATAAAATTTGTTTAAAAATATATTTAAAAGTACTTTTATACAATTGTAAAATAAAGGTTAGGATGCCAAAACTGATATATGAGAGTAGTAAATGTGAATAAATATAAATATGCGTTGGTTAGAATAAATACTTACTTATGAAAAAGTATTCCTTTATTTTGTTCACAACTGCACACTGCACATTTTCGAGGCATTTTTATAACATATTGAATGAAGAGCAAATATGTTGCTGTGTATTTGATGGAAAAGCTAACACTATAAGCATGCGCGAAGAGAGAGAGAGCGCTGGTACACTCCCTATTTCTATCGCAGTCCGATTACTCGCTCAGGGACATGCTTTTAGCGGTATGCTCCGTCTATTCATATAAGTCTATGGTGCGCGCACGTAAATTCAGTGTCGGTGAATTTAGGGTATAAATTGAAACTAGATATGTATGACGGGACGGGATCTTTAAGGGAATTCTTTTCTCAGTTTAATTTAATCGCGAGTGCAAATAATTGAACAGAGAATGCAAAAACTATTGCGTTAGCATCCTGTCTTAGGGGAAAGGCAAGAACGGTATTAGATTGTGTTTCGGAGATCGAAAATTTAAGTTTCGCAGAATTAAAATCAAAATTAGAGTTACGATTTGGTGAGGGTCATCTCTCCGGGACGTATTACACGCAATTTACAAATAGACGACAAAAATTTGGTGAGGAAATATCGAATTTAGGCGCTGACATAGAAAGGTTGTCAAGGTTAGCCTATTCAGAATGTTCGGCAGAAGTCCGAGAAAAGATAGCGTGTGCGCAATTTGTTAATGCGCTGAATGATTAATTCATAAAACGGACTCATCAATTAGAGGGAGTTTCCTCATTAAAATTAGCAATTGAGAGAGCGAAAACCGTGAAAGAAATTCATGAAAATAGTTTTTTGGAATCTTTTAATGAAGTTGAAACATCTGTTAACCCGTATTAATGAAAGAAATGGAGAAATAATTTCTTTATGTGTTTAGAAATTAATTTTATTTATTTGATTCTGCTTATTTTAATTTCTGTTTAGAGTTTCCTAAAAAGAAAAGAGAAGGAGAAAGAATATTTGAAGAAAGGAAGTGGAAAGGATATTTGAAAAAAAGAAGTGGAGAAAGGATATTTGAAGAAAGGAAGGAAAGGAAATTTTGGAAGGAATAAGGACAAAGTTAGAAAGAAAAATGGAAAAGAGAAAAGAATTTTAAAGCTTTCATAGAAAATTGTTTTGCTCACGGTTTTTGAGTCGTGGTTTTCCTGTGAGCCGAAGGGCGAATGCCAAAGCAGAGGGCTTGAGAAGTCCTTTTTAGGGCGAAGGGTCCACGGTGAATACCCCTCTTGTCCAAAAATGAGAAACTAGAAAACAAAAAAAAAACCAGAAAAATTCGAAAAGAAAGTCGATTGAATATAAGAAGATGGAGCTCGATAACCTGCAGCGAAAGTGGCTCAGGGTAGAGCAAGAAACCATGAAGGTATCCTGGCCCTCTCGTTGTGCGCCACCTTGTCGTGGTGAGAGGGCTCACCGGGGGAATACCTGAAAAGGTGTTTCTGCGGTGCCAAGAGCGCATAGTTCCTCCTATGGGGGAACAGGGAGCCCGACGACTCCCTTAGGGCTTGCCCAATCGCCGGTAGGAGATGGGGACTCCGACTACAAATCCCCTGTAGCATGGCACCGTTAGGGGGAGATTTTTATCTCCCCTCCGTGCACGGGCGGCCAGGTTCGTTAGCCCAGTGGGGCGACTGGCCAGGGGGGTGCTCCCCCCATAGTTGAGGCCTGTCCTGGCCGGGGCTGCTGCTCCGGCGGGACGGGTCTCTGGTGGGGCCACTTCGGTGGCCCCGTTTAAAGGGAAGGGATGTGGGTGCCGGTCCTCTTGTGTCTGGGGCCGATCCTTTTTCTCCCGGTCTTGGGTGAGAAACGGATGCGGTCTGGCATGGGAGGAAGCGGCGTCCCACAACAAGGGTGGATCTCTCTCTCCGCTCAAACGGCACGGGGACGTGGTCTCTGTGTACGCGAGCGTGATGGGGAGCGACGGACCGTCAATGTCCTGGAATTCACCGGGCTCGTCGGGCCGGGCCGTACCGAGCCGCTCGGAGGCAGTGCTCCCAGACTTGCTCGGATGGGCGCGCATGTGCGGCCTAACGAGCGTAAAAACAGTGACGTACGATGGATGCGCACTGGTGTACTTTTGGCGGGATCCACACAGGTAGAACCAGGGGGTCGATTCTTGAAATGTGTGAAATTTTGTCACTAGTGCGAAATGTCACTTTCTGCATCCCACTATTCAACGTGTTTTGGTATTCTCGAACTCATCCGAGATGACATTTAGCACAATCTCATGAAGTGAGAAGAGTGCGATGTTGCCATCATTACAGCGAAAATTTTAACCAATAAGAAACGACCAAGAGGGAGCTTGGCGCAATTCTATACGTTTCTTTAAATTGTTGTTTATAACTTTCATTTGGTTACTGTTTCTTTGGTTAACGTTTCTTGCAAGGGCGCTGAAAAAGTTGTATTTATTATAGTTAATATTTTAAATATATTTTTTTAAATATATTTGTGAAAATGGAAAGTGCTGTCGAGCCTAATAATATTAATAAAATGAAAAAGCAATATGTTGATATTGATCAGAAAATGGCTCTCATAGAATTTGTAAAAGCTCATTCGGAATTAAATTCTGCAAAATTAAGCAATAATTGTACAAACAAAAGAAAGAAACAATTGTGAAATGAAATTGCTGAAAAGTAAAATAGTATGCCCGGTTCAATAAAAACTGCAGATAAATGGAAGAAAGTAAGTCTTTTTTTATAATTTATAATTATCTTTTAGACAACTTTGTCCATAACAGTGTCATTTCTTCATAATATTATTGTATGTAAATTTAACAATTTTCCAGACATTCTATAATATCAAAGGCAATGTAAAAAATAAAGAGAGTAATAGAAGGAAAAGCTTAACAAAGACTGGCGGAGGACCTCATGTAGAAGATAAACTTGATGAAGCAGAGAGTTCAGTCATTGAGCTTATTGGAAATACTGCTATTCAAGGATTGAGTGTACCTGAAACCGTCATAAATTTTGTATGTTCTTATTATATAAATCAGTGCTCGGAATTAGTCTGAACATTTCAGCCGATTTCCGTGGTATACGCCTCCTTTCCTCTCCTTACCGCGCGCGCCGCAGCCGCTAGGGCCAGCGCCGCCGAGCGTTAGGAGCGACACTATCTGATTATGAGTGGGTTCTTCTCCCTATTTATTAAAATTTAAAAAAATGTATTAAAATTTATTAAAAATAAATTTTTTATTTTTAAATTTATTAAGTGGAAATATTTCAATAGATTTCTATGTCACCCATGAGGTACTAATACTGACACGTTTTTCAAAAAGTGGTTTTTATCTACATTATTGCATCAATTGTTTATTCTCATAAAAGGCCAAGAAAATCTAATTAAGAAAATCTTTTTTATATATATTTTTTTAAAATTAAGAATTTATTTTTATCTTTAGTGGAATAGGTCTACGGGGGAAACCATTTAAAATAAAACGCGTCAGCATTAGTATCTCATGGGTGACGTGGAAATCTATTGAAATATTTCCACTTAATAAATTTAAAAATAAAAAATTTATTTTTAATAAATTTTAATACATTTTTTTAAATTTTAATAAATAGGGAGAAGAACCCACTCATAATCAGATAGTGTCGCTCCTAACGCTCGGCGGCGCTGGCCCTAGCGGCTGCGGCGCGCGCGGTAAGGAGAGGAAAGGAAGCGTATACCACGGAAATCGGCTGAAATGTTCAGACTAAAGCCGAGAGCACAAGCTTTTACATAAAGCATAACGCATAAGCATAAGGAAATTGATTGGTCTATATACACTTATCCGAAAAAAAAGCGGTACACTGAAAATGTGGGAAAAATTCATCAAATTTCAACTGACGATAACTTCGTAAATAATAAAGATAGAAAGTTCTATAAAATATGGAAATGAAGCTAAAAATCTCTACTTTAAGAATCAATTTATTTCAATGTTGCAAAATAAATTTATTGAAAATGGCGGATGACAAAGCGCGAGCATGCAAAATTGAAAAATAATGGTTCGAGTTTGCGACGGTGCACGGTATAAACAAAAAATTGTAGCTTATTGGGATCAAAAGCGTACGAAAGTACAGAGTCTCCTCTTTAAAATGCTTTTTTATGCATCTCGATACGATGATTTTTCGCCGAGAGATTCGCATTTGAAGAAAAAGGCAGATTCTTACTTCTAGGCCTCTCACTTACAGTACAGTCTGCAAATCGTTCTCCAACGCGACGGTATACTCGTTCTCGTCCGTCTGAAGAATACAGACAAAAACGAGATTCGTCGCTAAAAAGAACGGTACTCCATTCTGCATATGTCCAGCCTGCATGCTCGACAGCAAAATTGAGTCGAGTTACGCGATGGCGACGCATAAGCGAAGGTACATTTCCTGGCCTGCGCGGAAAAAGACCGTGTTCCGCTAATCTGTTTCGAATAGTGTCAACGGATACATTACATTCGCGGACATCTCTTAAATTGTTTCGAATTTGAACAGCCGTTCGATGTCTGTCTCTTAATGAATTTAAAACAATAAATCGGTCATCGTTTTCATTCGTACAACGAGGACGTCCCGAACCAGGTCTTCTTTGGACAGAATTAGTCTCCAAGTACCTAGCATAAGCACGTTGCACGGTTGACACTGATAAATCAAGTGCCTCAGCAACGTACCTTCGACTTCTCCCATCTTCAATTAACGCTACAACTTGAGCAGCTTTTTCAGGACTTATCGTCGCCATAATTGACCAATAATTTCAATGCGAAAAGATTAATTATTGTTTACTTTGACGAAATCGTACGAATAAGTAACGCGTCTCGAAAGAAAAAGATCAAGAGAAATCAAGCACTCTTCTCGCAATGTGCGGTCGAGCATAAACAAAAAGTCAGGGCGGAGAAATCACAAAAGATCTGCAGACATCTCCTTCGGATGCAAAACAATTGATTGAAAAATAATGGTTCGAGTTTGCGACGGTGCACGGTATAAACAAAAAATTGTAGCTTATTGGGATCAAAAGCGTACGAAAGTACAGAGTCTCCTCTTTAAAATGCTTTTTTATGCATCTCGATACGATGATTTTTCGCTGAGAGATTCGCATTTGAAGTAAGAATCTGCCTTTTTCTTCAAATGCGAATCTCTCGGCGAAAAATCATCGTATCGAGATGCATAAAAAAGCATTTTAAAGAGGAGACTCTGTACTTTCGTACGCTTTTGATCCCAATAAGCTACAATTTTTTGTTTATACCGTGCACCGTCGCAAACTCGAACCATTATTTTTCAATTTTGCATGCTCGCGTTTTGTCATCCGCTATTTTCAATAAATTTATTTTGCAACATTGAAATAAATTGATTCTTAAAGTAGAGATTTTTAGCTTCATTTCCATATTTTATAGAACTTTCTATCTTTATTATTTACGAAGTTATCGTCAGTTGAAATTTGATGAATTTTTCCCACATTTTCAGTGTACCGCTTTTTTTTCGGGTGAGTGTATATATATATATATATGTATATATATATAATTATTTTTTTGTGTATCATATTCATTCATAATAAAAACAGTTTTACAAAATTTAATAATTGCATATGTTACGTCCTGTACGGACCTTTCCCTTGCACAAGTTTCTCACGACCAGTCGGGAAAATTCAAAGAAACGTTCCAAAAATATTATTTTAATGATTTAAGATCCCGAATGTACCATAATAATCTTTTAGGCCTTCAATCAAAAATTTGTCGAGATAAGACACGCGACCGCGATAGTAGACTTTGAATTTTCGCCGACAGAAAAGCCGACGGAACAATATACATGTCATTCGAGCAATCCATTTATTAATCTTCAAACAACCTTTTTTATCTTATTTTTATTAACAACCCCTCGGAAGGAATGTCTCCCTTCTAGAACCCAAAATTTCGAGTATAAAAGGAAGACACCCACTCGTGAAAGCAGTTAAGCAGTTTTTAGTTAGAGAGTCAGCCAGTTAGTAGAGAGAGGCTTTTAGTATTACCCGAACAGTTTGAATATTGGGACTTAGAAACAATTCACAACATTTTTAAGTGACTGTAAGAGTTTGTAATAAAATAGATTCAGTAAAGTGTCTGTTAAAACTATTCAATCTCTTTTCTCGTGTACAACCTACACCCTACCTAACACCCAACCACCCAGTTATCTCTCTGAATCAGCACTCAGAACTATTTGCTCCGGTGCGGACCACCGCACGTTGTACTTGGTTTCTGTATCCCCGCTAATCGTGGTGCGGACCATCGCATGCTTTTAGCCTGGAATTTTCAGATTGACGACATTATCCTTCATGCCCAAATCTAAGACGCGACGTGGGAGAGTAAAATACCGTGCGCGCCAATTACTTCTCCAGTACACGAGACCGGTTACGGAAGACAATTCAGAATACATCGGTGTTCAAAGAAATTATTTTGACTACGAATACGAGGATCTGTGCAACGCCTCCGATCAGTTTTCTCGGCGCGAAGGATATAACGCTCATCGGCCGTGGCCCTTCACTCTCATCCCCCTCAGCTGCAATCAGTCTCCGATCGACCCAGTGCGGATACCACTAACTGACCTCAGGAGGATCAAGTACACCTCAAGGCCGACTACACCTGGACTTTAGGATTGGAGATCTAAATACATTTCGAAGACATCCAAGTAGTAAGTTTAATTTTCACAATCATCTCTCTCTCTCTCTCTCTCACCTCTCTCTCTCTCAAACACCTCTCCTTTTGAAAATTGCACGAGGTTCCGCCCTTGGTAAAAGGAGTTAATTCTCTTGACTAGAAAAAGGAACCACGAACGATTGGTTGGGGCCTCTAACAGGGTAATATCGGTCTTTACGATCGTTGACCTGTTCTCAGCCAAGGAAAATCGTTCGGCTCGCGCGGTCGCCTCTCCTCATACCGACCAGCGAGCAAACACCACAAATTTATACTTTTATTGTTGCGTCCGTCCGTATACCTGACCCGCTCCTTTCCCTCCAGGTTAGGACGTAACACTAAGAAATAGTAAATGTTTAACAGTTACTAGGATATTGTAAATAAACAAGTTGTTGCTAAGAGAATGTAAACAAAGAGACAGATGTCAGATTTTCGGGAGCTGCAGAAAAGTGCGGACGTGTTTCTGCTAGCTCAGCGGTGTACAATTTAAACGGGCTTGTTCTGTGCATTACCGTTCAGTGTTTGAGTGAAATAAAGTTTCTGTTGTGTTCATAAAAGTGTTCTTTCTTTTGTGCGTGCCGTTTGTGATGGAAAGACCGTTCGCGGGCGCAACATTTTGGGGGCTCGTCCGGGATCATAACGAACGATCGGACTGTGCAGTGATTTATTGTTTTTGGGAATGGCAACTACGCATACGCCAAGGAGAACGCGCTCGCAAACCTCAGCGATGTCTGCCGAAACGGAAACGTTGAGAGCGATCCTGCAGGAGCTGGAGCAGCTTCGGGAGGAGCGCAGACAGGAACGGGAGCGGTTGCAGATGGAATTGGAGCGGCGAGATTTGGCGATGCAGGGATTTGAAGAATAACTAACCCAGCTAAGTCGTGCACATAATAACTCTCAAAATAACGCTAGTCGCGAAAATTTAATACCGCGAGATGAATTGTGTGCAAATGCTATGAATTTGGGTTATAAATTAAAGCCTGATGTTTATGACGGAACGGGATCTTTACGCGAATTCTTTGTACAATTTAATTTGATAGCTAGTGCAAATAATTGGTCGAATAGAGTAAAAACTTTCGCGTTAGCTTCTTGTTTGAGGGGAAAGGCACGTTCGGTGTTAGAATGTGTCCGAAATAGAAAATTTAAATTTTGACGAATTAAAATCAAAATTGGAATTACGTTTTGGAGAGGGATGCCTCTCAGGTACATATTACACTCAATTTACGAATCGTCGGCAAAAATTTGGAGAAGATGTTTCGGATTTAGGTGCTGAGATAGAAAGACTTGTTAGATTAACTTATGAACTTATGGACTTGTGGAATGTACAGTTGAAGTCCGCGAGAAAATTGCGTGTGCGCAATTTATAAACGCGCTAAATGATGGATTCATCAAGAGAACCCTTCAATTAGAAGAGATAACATCGCTAAAATTAGCGATTGAAAAAGCAAAAGTCATAAAAGAAGTTAATGAAAATAGTTTTTCTAATAGAGAAAATAAAGAATGTTGGCAGTGTGGTGAACAGGGGTACTATCGGTCAGAGTGTCCTAATGTGACCAATGAAGAAAAAAAAAAAATTAATTAATCTTGATAAAATTTTGTTAATTTTGAAAATTTTTAAATTAATTTTAAACAATTTGACAAATTTAGGAATTATAGAAAGTTTTATTACATCCGAAGCCCTAACTAATATTTTTCTTTTGTAATCAATTTACTTGTTTGAGTTTTATTTTTTTTAGTGTTCTGAAGATTTCATCTTTACGAACATGGAACTGTTTGGAAATAGAAAGCAGTTAAAGGAATGGAAATGGAAAGAAGTGAAGAACAATTGATTGAAGACTGTCTCGCCCACGGTTTTTGACCGTGGTTTTCCCGTGGGACGAAGGGTAAATACCGAGACAGGGACTTGAGGAGTCTTTTTAAAGGCGAAGGGTCCACGGAAGCTACCCCCCCTCTTGTCCGAAAAACTCGATTGCAAGACGCTTGGATGTAAGGTTGATTGGGACCTAGGAACGAAGCTCGGTAACTTGCAGCAGAAGCTCAAGGTAGAGCAAGAAAATCGTTTGGGTGCCCTGAAATCAACGAAATAAGGACCGACGATTTACGCTTGGTAACCTACTGCAGCAGCATAGGGTAGAGCGAAGAAGAATCTTGGTACCTTATAATCATCACAAGAGGACAACATTGGAACTCTGGAATAATTGTCGGGACGACAATTTTGAAGAAAGGGGGAAGTGTTGCGTCCTCGCCGTTTTGATTTTCGTCGCCCGATATCGCGTTTGACAGCTGATAGAACCGCGATCGATATATTGATTTGCGGAGTTAATAAAAGAGGATAGTTGCTAAGAAATAGTAAATGTTTAACAGTTACTAGGATATTGTAAATAAACAAGTTGTTGCTAAGAGAATGTAAACAAGGAGACAGATGTCAGATTTTCGGGAGCTGCAGAAAAGTGCGGACGTGTTTCTGCTAGCTCAGCGGTGTACAATTTAAACGGGCTTGTTCTGTGCATTACCGTTCAGTGTTTGAGTGAAATAAAGTTTCTGTTGTGTTCATAAAAGTGTTCTTTTTTTTGTGCGTGCCGTTTGTGACGGAAAGACCGTTCGCGGGCGCAACACTATATAAAATATATATATGGCAGATATAAAACCGTATATAAAACCGTAAAACTGTATATTATGTAAACATATTATAAATAAATGTTATGATTAAAACTTAAAATTGAATTATTTATTTCAGGTTTTAGAACTACACAATAATAAATTGTTAAGAATACATTTTAACGTGCTGAGGTTTTAGGAAAACTACCAATTTAATTCATTTGATGTTACATGAAAATCCGTGGGAATGCGACTGTGATGCTAGAGGTTTCTACAATTTTATTCATTCAAAAGCCGAAATAATCGAAATGTCTAAAATAATATGTCATAGAAAAAATACATCCATATCAGAAATGATCTGGGACGAGTTTTGTCCGTCTGACACAACAGTGATTATCAGCATTATCAGTGCAGTAATTGCTCTTATTGGATTAATTATTTGTATTTTTAGTCTGCATTACAAATACAGATCAAGAGCACATTAAAATATGACTTTTTGCACATCAGTGGTGTTTATGGTTTGTGACGAAAGAGGAGTTGGATAAGGACAAATTGTACGATGCGTTTGTGAGCTTTTCGTACAAAGATCACGATTTTATAGCGAGCTGATACCGAAGCTACAGAGTAGCCCGATACCATCCAAATTGTGTGTTCACTATCAAAATTGGTTAGCGGACGAATGGATACCGGATAATATTGTTAAATCCGTGGAGAATTCTAGACGAACAAGAGTGGTACTCTCGTCAAATTTTTTGGAGAGCATCTGGGGAAGAATGTAGTTTCGGGCTTCTTATCGCCAAGCGTTAAACGAAGGTCGGACGCAAGTGATATTGATCTTGTATGGTGACATCGGGCCGACAAATAATTTTGATCCTGAAAGCGTACATATCTATGAATATGTACGAATAATGGAGAGATCTTTGGTTTTGGGATAAATTAAGATACGTTCTGCCGCATTAATCCTGACGACCGAAAAGCAACCATGCCCGAAAAGAGGTTCTGGAATCTGAACTGCAGAATCATGAACTGTCAACAAACAAAGATAACAAAAAACTCATTCATTGTATTTCTCAAGGCACTTGCAATTACTCTATCGTGAA
Organism: Linepithema humile; assembly: GCF_040581485.1. Lineage (NCBI taxonomy): Eukaryota > Metazoa > Arthropoda > Insecta > Hymenoptera > Formicidae > Linepithema > Linepithema humile. Next base: position 31,222,603 of record NC_090128.1, on the reverse strand, counting down.
CTGATTTTTATCAACAGATATAGCTATAATAATGAGTAATGAAATTGATACAACTACAAAAATTATTTTCTATAATACAAAGAAAGAGGAGGTTTGATAGCGAGTAAAAATGATAAATTACGTAGGAATATCACCAACGATAAAATATATTAACTCAATACATTATTATATGTACTGTGTAAGATAGTTTATTCATCGGTTTGTTACAATATTAGAAATAAAGCACTATTCCATAATTATACAATCTAAAACAAAAATATAGTAATACAGTTTCGCTATGCATGCAGAAGATCATCGTCTCTGTTCGTTTGGCATTATGTGCGATCTAAAGCATCGAGCAAGAAGTCCAGCTTCCTCGGTGGTATCAATTTCTATTATAAGAAATTACATATTGAAAAAATATATTGAATGTATGCAGTAATTTCTAAAAAATATTTAACGTATTTGCATAAATATTAAAAATAAAAAGAGGTATACAAATGTATTCTACAGTACTGGATACGCTCCTCTTCTGAAACTAAGCGAATCTATCTAAGAGCGAAAGCAGAGCGCTCTTTTTTTTGGTTTACAAAAATAGATTAAAGCGATTAGTACTGCGATCACAGTTATTATTACGACAGCAACAGTTTCAGCTGTAAGTACGATTCATCGTCATAGTAAAATGTGAGAAGTAGAAAGAAACTAATCGTATAAAAAAACAAAAACATTTATTGCATATTCAATTCTAGCAAAATATCTTCACAAATAAAATAAAATAAAATTTACTTTCTTTTTTTGTACATATTGTTTTATTTAATCCTTTTACCCTTGACCTATTTTTGCAAATAAAAAAAGATTAAAATAATATACTTTAAAAATAAACACTTTATAAAAAAGATGAATAAATAAAATATATAAATCAGCACATTATACACATGTTCATAATCTATTGATACTAATTGTTTAAATAGCATCTCGTAGAGTAGAGTAGTGGAGTATTTTGAACCTATTATGAAACATATTTGTTCCAGTGGAAATGAAAGGGTTAGGGGCTGAGCACAATGAAAAGCACAGGCAATAGGAACAGGGAATAATATAGGAAAGAAAGAGAGAGAAATAGCTTTTTTCTCTTTCTCTTCTATGTTATTTCCTGTTCCTATTGCCTGTGCTTTTCATTGTGCTCAGCCCCTTAGCGTCTATAAGTAGTTCAGTCAAAACCGTCTTATCACTTGTCTAAATCTGTCTTAATATATTGAATGTTGTCGTAATATTAATGTAACATTATGTTTTATGTTTGAAATTGAATATTTCGAAAACTTATTTACTGTGACTTGGAAAAAGTTTCTTGCCAATCTTACAGAATATAGGTGCTTCTCGATTCGCGGCTTTACAATTAGCATGTTTCGCGCAGATTATCTCGATGTGCCATTCAAATTTCGCGTTGCATTGCGATTCTTAAAATATAATAAAGAAAGATAATGATAATTGAATTAATTATAAATAAGCTAAATAAATTTATAAAAATTTTGCGTAGCATCTAAATACATATATGTCAAAACTGTCTCAAAAAAATAAAAAATGAGGCAAACATAAATTGTCACTGTTGGGGAAAGAGCAGAAAAAAAATCACAGTGTTTTAAAAAAAAAATTCAGTAGCGAACGGTTTTTCTATTCTAACAATAAGACAAAAACAAAAATTCCTTTTTCTTTTCAATTTTACTATACTTTCCAACAGTCATATTAAAAAAACGTTTACAAATTTTTATTACTTTTTTAATACATTTTATATTTTACTTTTTAATCGCCACCTAAATTAAAACATTTGTCGTACCAAAAAATAAACTAATGAATTTTCTTTGTGACAAAACCTGTTATCAGTAAGATTGAGGAGTGCGTGTTGTCATGCCTTAGATTTATTGCCTCTCTAAAATTCAACTTTTGTATAATATATAAACTTTTATATAAAACATTTATTGAATAATGCAGATTTTTTTCAAAATATTTTAGGTTGATATTAAAAATGGGTAACCCTATATGATACTTAACTTTTAATTAATTGTACGACTTAATTAGTTATACAGACATATTGCATAATATACATACATACATAAACATATCACTCACAATTTAAAAGCATTGACAATATATTATTTACTGACAAATGTTGTCCATTTTCTTTAAGCAATAAAAATAGAAATATTTAAAAATATTATTAATTTAAATCAGTTTTAATTTTTGTTTATCTTATTTTGTAATTAAATTTTGTAATTAAATTTAAATATTAATATGTAGTATGTGTAGCCTAAATATAATAATGTAACAAACATCACGTTTTTAAAAAATTAGAGCGCAATAAAGTAATCTTTCTCCATATCTTTCTTTCTTCCTTTCATGTGGTTTCGTGATAGGAAATTCTGCTGATAATTAAAGACGAATTACGTCGAATGTTAATTGTTTTAGAAAGTCTGAAACATAGTCTCAAGAAAAATCAATTATTTATGTTTTGTACTTTCAATTTCTTATGTATCACGCATACAATTAAACGCATTTTTGTATATTGTATAATTATAAAAAGAATAAGTAACAGAGAAACAGTACAAAAGAAACACTAAAAGAGCGGATACAGTCAGAAGAGAAAAAAAAGTACGCGATTACTCAGTCAGTCTACGTCGAACCAGCTTAGGAGTAGCAACACTCTAACTTTATTAAAGACAAAAAAGTTCAAGCTTCCATCAGCCGTCTAACGAATAATTGATTGTAGTTAACAATTTTTTGAAATATATTGTTTGCGAGTGTGAAATGTGTTTATAGTTTTGTAAATTAGATGAACATGATATTCTTTTATGTCGTTTTGGTAATCCATTGCTTATATGAATTTTCTAAAGAACATAGTTCACAACTGAAAAAAACAAATCTATCAGAAATGTTGCAAAACATACCAAGCTGTGCTTATGTGTGATACCCGTAGATAGAAATAATATTATTCAGCATTATTTGTCATTATTATTTTTCTATTAGAGGAAGAAATCTAGAAACGGAGCTCGAAAACAATTGCAATTTATCTAATGTAATGCAAGGTGAGTAAACAGTTTAAATTTTATTTTTATGAATCTATTTATATACATCACCTTCTGTTAATTATCAGTCACGTATGTAGCGTAAAATTTAACCATATATACGCGCTGTAGTAAATGCGTTTGCAAAATGTGTAAGCCCTGCAATCGTTAAGAAATAAATATCGGCAGCTAACAGAATATTTTTCGATTTATTGATGCAATTTATTTTCAAGCATAACCGATTTCTGTTTTTCTGAACATTGCTTCCTACTTCTTATAATATTTAAAGATTATAAAGAAGATTAAAATTATTATTTGCAAGAGTAACATGTATATTTATATGTCACTTAAGTGGACGATAAACAGCGTCTAATAATTTTACTATTTATATTTTACTATTTTGTTTCAATACAATTTACGTACACAGTTAAATTAAACCTAGTCAACAAACAACTGCACCTATCAGTGCAAAAAATTGTCAGGAGCAATTCATGCATTAAGTATAGTTTATATACATTACAATACAAAATGCTAGCAAGAAAAATGCGTCTTTAAAGCTGTTCCTACAATTTCTGAATTATTTAAGATTTATTTGAAATTTTAAGAAATAAATCTATCTAATGTTAGGCAATAACTCAAATTAAAAACAAAATGTTTTTCTATGTAATTATTAAATTTATCTTTATTTAATTATACATTTACTCAATGGTTTTTATAGGTTAATCAGACGAAAATGAGTACCCGTCATAAAACATGCATCGTAATTCTGTTCATTGCTATGACAAGCGTTTTCGCCATCAAATATCCAACAAACACCAAGTGTCAATGTGTATGGTCGAACTGGTTACCAGCTTTTATAAATTGTACAATAAATAATAATAATTCTGTTTCAACGTATATGCTGACAACTTTGATACAATAAGTGTACGTATTCATTAAATTATGAACGTTACATATTGATGTATACACATATCGCACACCCAAAAAACGTGATACACGTCAAAAATATAAAAGGTTCAGGAGAAAGGAAAAAAGAAATTGCGTTAAAAATAACGTTTTTTGTTAATAATATTGTTACGCCTGTGCTTTTCGCCGCTGATGCTGTGTGTTACAGTCGACGGACCGATCGATAATATCGATCGGTCACTATAAAGTTAAGAGGATGCTGAAGTCATATTGTTACCGACCGAAACTTCAATTTTCTAAAAAGGGTGGCGTTTTTTATTGCTTTAATAGAATTACAAATTCTTTGGTGTAAATAAAGTACATATGCTAATCTTTCGGCAGGTGGTCAAATTTAAACCAAAAAATAAAAAAAATTTTTGAAAATTTACCGACAATGTCACCTCAAAGAATTATATCTTTTATATCAAAATTATACTGCTTCAATCTGCAAAACAAGACCATGTGCCGAAGAAGAGCGTATGAAACAATAATGGAAAACCAAAAAAATAGAGCTTAGAGACTTATTTTCAAAACGCCACCCTTTTCCAGATTTATGTAAAGCATGGTGCAATATAGAAAGAATAAGGTAAAAAAGAGCTATAGATTAGTTCCGAGATTTTGGGATAGAGGCGCTATACAGTTCTCAGTGCTATCTGTCATATACAGAATCTTTTAGGTTAGTTATGTGTGTGTTAGTTGTGCGTGTGTGTGTGTTTGTGTTATGTGCTACGAAACCCGGCTGAAAAAAATGGGTTGAAGGCACTCTGAAGGATAAAAAAGTGTATGTATTATACATAAATTTTACAACATTTTTGCAAACATTTATATTATTTAATTACATACATTCATATTCTAATTTCTACAAAATACTTTTATTCATGTGCTTTATGTGTATATATTATGTATATTATGTGCTCCATATTATGTATATTCACATCAAAGTATCTATGTAAAAAGTTAATATCATTTTGTATATTGTATATATTTTTATAATAAATGTATATGTCATATAACTTATTTATAAAGCATGAAATATAAAGGTATTTTTAGTTTCTTGTATGTATCATTTGTAAAAAAATCTTGATAAAAAAAACATTAATTTTGTGACTTGCAATTATCTGTTTCAATATATACTTCTTTTAAATACTTACAACTAGTCTTATTTTATGCGTTTTTCTTGGTATCTAAAATACACATCAAAATATAAAATTAATTTCTAGTTCAGTAGAAAAAAAACATTGTAGTCTTACACCAGAAAGGAATGGTAAAATATCATGTATATGTAATAACAAATAAATCACTTTTCCACTGACATTATACACAACTTTGCAGAAATAAATTTATTCTGTGAATTTTGAATGTGTAGTGCAGTTTAAAACACACAGTCGAAATATATCTATATTTTTGAAATAATAATTCTGATTTTTCATGAATCACAGTGGTTTTATAAAATGTTCAATTTTAACAGTTTTTATTGGACTGTACTTTAGACAATATTATATTTTGCCATTTCTCTCTGTTGTAAGACAAGAATGTTTCGTTTCTACTGTAATAGAAATACATTTTCGATTTTGATACGTATTTTAAATACCAAGTTAATCACATAAAATAAGGCTAAGTGTAAGTATTTAAAAGAAGCATATAATGAAACAGATTATTGCAAGTCGCAAAATTAATGTTGTTTCTTTTATCAAAATTTTTTTACAAATGATAGACACAAAAAAATAAAAATATCTTTATATTTCATGCTTTAGAAATAAAAAATATGGCATATATCATATACATTTATTGTAAAAAGAGTATACAAAATGATGTCAATTTCTTAGAAAAATATTTTGATATAAATATAGATAATGTGGAGCATATAATATACATTATATATATATATACATAAAGCATATGACGTAATAAAAGTATCTTACAATAAAGAATAAGACAAGCCAGAGGCGGTTTCCTCGTGGACTGGCAATATATAATAAGACAAGCCAGAGGCGGTTTTCTCGTGGACTGGCATTAGAAAACTCTTATTCTTGTCTTCAAGCCAGAGGCGGTTTCCTCGTGGACTGGCAATATAGAATAAGACAAGCCAGAGGCGGTTTTCTCGTGGACTGGCAATATAGAATAAGACAAGCCAGAGGCGGTTTTCTCGTGGACTGGCATTAGAAAATTCTTATTTTTGTTTTCAAGCCAGAGGCGGTTTCCTCGTGGACTGGCAATATAGAATAAGACAAGCCAGAGGCGGTTTTCTCGTGGACTGGCAATATAGAATAAGACAAGCCAGAGGCGGTTTTCTCGTGGACTGGCATTAGAAAATTCTTATTCTTGTCTTCAAGCCAGAGGCGGTTTCCTCGTGGACTGGCAATATAGAATAAGACAAGCCAAAGGCGGTTTTCTCGTGGACTGGCAATATAGAATAAGACAAGCCAGAGGCGGTTTTCTCGTGGACTGGCATTAGAAGAAAATTCTTATTCTTGTCTTCAAGCCAGAGGCGGCTTTGTCGTGGACTGGCAATATAGAATAAGACAAGCCAGAGGCGATTTTTCGTGAGCTGACAATTTTAAATAAATATAGTCAGAGGCGATCTAACGTCAGCTGACAGTTTAGAAGAAAGAGAGCTAAAGGCGATTTATTCGTGAACTGACAAATTGTAAGAAATATTGTCAGAGGCGATCTATCGTGAGCTGACAATTTTAAATAAATATTGTCACAGACGATCTAACGTCAGCTGACAGTTTAGAAAAAAGAGAGGCTAAAGACGATTTGTTACGTGAACTGGCAAATTGTAAGAAATATTGTCAGAGGCGATCTATCGTGAGCTGACAATTTTTAATAAATATAGTCAGAGGCGATCTAACGTCAGCTGACAGTTTAGAAAAAAGAGAGCTAAAGACAATTTATTCGTGAACTGGCAGATTTTAAGAAATATTGTCATAGGCGATCTAACGTCAGCTGACAGATTTGAAGAAATACGTATTTATTTTAGTTAGCAATTTACTGCACGTGTGGTCTGTTTATATTTTATCAGATAATTTATAAGGTCATTTAACCTTTTTTCTCGCAATTGAAATTCTATCGTATGGCTGAATGATGTACATACGAGACAAAATAGACTTATACAAGGTGTCTAATAGATATAAGTTAGATATGATAAAATATTTTATTTGAAAAATGTATGTATAATACTATATATCTAATTGGAAAAATATGTTATATGCTTTTCCTATTTTTATTCTTATGTAATAAATACAAAATAAATAAATAAGTTAATTAATTATTGAATACATACATATACATATTGAATATAGTTATCTTTATTTTGTATTTTATATAACTGAAATAATATATACTTTCATTATTTTAGTCATTATCATATAAAATACAAAATAAAGATAAATATTTATTGAATATATGTGTATATGTATATATTAATTAATTGATTAATTAGTTATTTAGTATATATATTTACTACATAAGGATAAAAGTAAGAAAAGTATATGACATTTTTCTTTAATGATATATATAGTATTATATGTATATTTTTTATTTATTATTTTGTCATATTTAGTTTGTATTTATTTGACACCTTGTATACGCTTATGTTTTCTCGGACATTATATTGCAGCTTTGCGACGAAATTTCAATCGAGGAAACAAGCGCAAGCATCGTTTGTTTACAAACTTCCGATGACACACGTACACAGACCACACGTCAGTGTAGTGAGTCACCACTACAAACAAATGCGTACACACGGACCTACGCGGCATAGGTCCGTAGGCTGCGCCGATAATGTCATTTCATTTTTAGTACCATCGAAATGATGGCGCTTTCGCGTCGGAGTTCGCCCGTCACTTCAGCATCCTCTTAAAGCCATATGGCATTTGTAAATAACAAGAGTTTTTCTTATATTTCTTGTCAAGACAATACCGATTAGCGGTTTAAAGGGTCTCTATGACAGTTTGTAAACAAGCTGTTATATGTCAGATCTTCGGTAGCTGTCTGCTCGGGCGGACGTTTATGACAGCTCTGATAATTAAATTGTATTCTCGGTTACTATTTGTTAAGTGTTTATAATTAAAGTGTTCTCTCTTATTAAGTGTTGTGTTGTTTTACTAATTTTCCGCGAGTTCTGTTGACGCGTGTGATATCTCGTTCTGCGGACGCAACATTTGGGGGCTCGTCCGGGATCGAAGCGATTATTCAGTGGTGCAGTGCAGTGCGAAACAGTGATTTCATCATGTCAACGGTCCACTCGCCGAGAAAAACACGTTCCCAGACTCTATCAATGTCGGCTGAGTCGGAGACGCTGCGCGTAATTCTGCAGGAGCTCGGACAGCTTCGGGAGGAGTGAAGACAGGAGCAGGAGCGAGTTCAAACAGAACTGAGGCAGCGGGACGAGGCACTGGGCAGATTGGAGCAGCAGATTAATCAGCTAAGTCGTTCTAATATTATTACTGGGAATGGCGATCTGGGTGAGAGTTCTGCGACGGGAAATATTTCGTGCGCGCTCGTAAATTCGGTGTCAGTAAACTTGGGTCATAAATTGAAACCAGATATGTATGACGGGACGGGATCTTTAAGGGAATTCTTTTCTCAGTTTAATTTAATCGCGAGTGCGAATAAATGGACAGAAAATGCAAAAACTATTGCGTTAGCATCCTGTCTTAGGGGAAAAGCAAGAACGGTGTTAGATTGTGTTTCAGAGATCGAAAATTTAAGTTTTATAGAGCTAAAATCGAAATTAGAGTTACGATTTGGTGAGGGTCATCTCTCTGAAACGTATTACACACAATTTACAAATAGACGACAAAAATTTGGTGAGGAAATATCGAATTTAGGCGCTGATATAGAAAGGTTGTCAAGGTTAGCCTATTCAGAATGTTCGGCGGAAGTCCGAGAAAAGATAGCATGTGCGCAATTTATTAATGCACTAAATGATCAATTTATAAAACGAACATTACAATTAGAAAGGATAACCTCTTTAAAATTAGCAATAGAAAGAGCTAAAACGATAAAAGAAATTAATGAAAGTTGTTTTTCGGAAAAAATAGAAAATATGGAGAAAAATTTGGGGAAAATAGAAATAGAAATTATAAAATTGAAAGAAAAGAGAGTGAAATAACGAAAAAGGAAGAAAAAATGAATAAAAAAGTAAATAAAGAAATAAATTTTTCAAAAAATAAAAATTTTAATAATAATTATTTTCGAAAAGAAAAAGAATGTTGGCAGTGCGGAAAATAGGGACATTTTCGAGCAGAATGTCCAATTTTAATCAAAGAGAAACAAACAAACTAGATTTTGTCGAATTAATCGGGGTCGATTCGGCAAAAAAGAAAAAGACCCCGGAACAGTGTTGCCGCAACAAAAATATTAAATGTACTGACATCTGGTGGCAAAATGTAACAAATTGTAATAAAATATAAATATATATTTAATTTATATTTTTAATACATAAGTTTATATATAAATACATATATATATATATATATGTACTACATTATATATATATATATATATGTTTGTGTTATTTAATATAAAAATTAAGCGAAAAATTTGAAATTTAGGTAAGATAAAATTTAAATATTTTTTTATTTGATAAAAAACAGTTTTTTATTATTCTTATACAAAACTTTGTACAGAAGAACCTTAATCTTGTACAAAAGAAACAAAATATATATTGCACTAAAAAATTATATTAGCAAATAAACTATATATTATTAATAAACATACGAGATCGCAATATATAATTAATTAACAATATATTGCAACATGTAGCCTTTTATGCTTTTAAAGTAAATAAATTATCAGGTCATAATAATCACATAATCACAAAATACTGTTATTATTACATATAAAAATAAAACTATTTTAATATTATGTCATCACAATCATTTTCATAGTTATTATGGAAAGCATATTTTGAAAATTGTTTTAATAATTCTTTAGAAGGCTCCCATTTATAACACTCTGTATATATAATGTTTCTTTGGCATGTAAAAGAGAATTACATGTTTGTATATGCAATCTATTTCTGATTTTAGTTTTTATCAGATTGAGATTAGAAAAAATACGCTCTGTTGTCGCACTACTATGAGGTAAAGACAATATTGCTGTGACAAATTTATATAATCTTGGAAAAACTAATTCATTTCCTACTTTTATTGAACCTACTTTTACCCAAAATTGTTCAGCTTCTTCAAAATGTGACAATTTTTCTTTATATTCTGGCAATAATCTCCATTCTAAGTTAAGAGCTTCCAAATCATTTAATGTAACGCAATTGGGAAATTCGTTAATAAGAGGAACAATTGATGTATATTCTCCACTTAAAGCGTTTTTTGGGTCAAGCATTTCTATTAACCTTAGTGTTCTATTTTTAAAATCAAATCTTTTTTTAATTTCTTGCGACACTGTTACAAGAAAATCTAAAGCTCTAACTTTAAAAGAATGAAGTTCTGTGGAGCTCACAGTTGTATACAGTATTTCAGTTTTTGCTCCAAAGTACATTTTATTTATCTCTAAATATTCTTTAACATTGGCAGGATCTATTAAAGTTAAAGGAGTATTATTGATGTAATCGTTCTTAAAATAGCATTTTAAAATTAGAATATAATATTTTTCAATTGAAGTTAATAATTGAGTAATTAGAGATTTCCTACTTTGAAATATATAAAAGATTAATTTTATTAATGATTTCTAAAATAAAGGAAAGAAAACTATAATAAATTTTATAAATAGGATTTCTCAGAGCATTGAGAATTGTCTTTGCTAATTGTAAGTTGTCCTCAAGAGCTGCACGGGTGAAAAATAATTCTATTGCAGTCCATTGTTCTAAAATCCGATTAACAACAGCTTCAATTGATAGCCATCTAGTTTGGCTGACTTTTAAAATTTTGTGTGGCTTTAAATGTAAAAATGTTTGAAGTTCAACAAATTCATTCAAACGCTTTGAACTATTTTTAAAATAGCTGTAAATATCCCTTGCTAAATCTTCCATAGATGATGGTAACTTTAGGCAGGCAGCTGATGAACATAAGTGCATAGAATGGCAGACACATCCTAATACAAATAAATTAGGAATTTTTTTTTTGAATTGGGCTTGTACTCCATTGGAATCGCCCATCATGACAGCACAATTGTCTGCAGCAAATCCTATAACATAAAATTTATTTAATAAAACACATATACACACACATACAAATACTTATTTATACCTACCAATCATATTTTCAAAAGGTATTCCATTTGTTTCAAGGAAAAACGCTATGGAATTATAAAGATCTTCTGCTGTGCAAGATTTCACTTCCAATAAAGTTAAAAACCTATCCCTAATAATTAATTTTATCGTATCAAAATATCGAACAACTACAGCTAAACTTTTTATAACAGAAATGTCAGTTGTTTCATCAATTATTAGTGAAAACTTCGTTGTTTTTAAAATGTTACATATTTCCATCATGCTACAAGGTGCTACATGTTCTTTTAAAATCTGTGTGCCCTTTGTTCTGCTACATTTAATTTCTTTAGCAATGTTTGAGTCAGGGCAAACACTTTGAATCAACTTTGGCAAATGCTGTAGTATCCTAAATGGTAAATTATGCTCACTAAGAAACATACATAGTTTCAGTTCAGCTACTCGTACTGTTGTATTTCTCGAATATAATATTTTCAAATCTGTCATTGATACTTTAGATAGATATATTTCTTGTTTTTTGTGCATGTTACTTTGTGCATGTCTTTCTAAGTGTGTTATTCCACCCATTAAAGTTTTATTGCACAGAGTGCAGTAAGAACTTCCTTTTATGTTTTCAAGTCAAGTCCACTTCTGCTTCCATTCAATTTTAAACTTTTGGGTATATTTCTTTTTCTTTGATTTTGTTATATTTTCTTCTACCATCTCAACATCACTTTCACTTTCGCTACTGTCCTTGTTATTATATTGTATAATTGTGTCAAGTGGAAGACTGCAATCATTACCAACAGCATTAGTTTTGGTATTGGTTTCTTCAGATTTTTTTTCCACTGCTTCTTGATGCTTTTTTATAACAAACCTGAAATAAGCAATTTTATTTTTATTTTGTAATTAAATAAATAAAAATTCAAATTAAAAATTATATAAATTATAATATATATATAAAACTATATATAAAACCCAAGTGCAACTGCAATTGGCTTATGGGGCAGTATTAAAATAAAAATGTTTACAAGAATAAAACATAAATATATTTAAAAAATTACTTACTTATCCATTATCGCATATGGGCAGAAAGATCTTAGTGTTTCTCGTTTATGCCTTGACAATTCATATATTAAGGTTTTTTTCTGTTTTTGAGCATACATTTATTTTCACTTTTCACTTCATAACTTACTATCATAGATGTTGTAGAAGATAGACCATAGATCATGGCTCTTGCACATAGAACGATAACGCTTACCGCACTGCAAAAGACGACGCGATAGCCAATCAATTTATTTTTCCATAAGAGCGAAAAATTGATTGGTTACCGTGTCGCCCTTATTGCGTCCTGTATGCAGGAGCCATCAGTGTTTCATATTAACTGCCAAGTGAAACACATGTAACAAATTGTAACAAATTCTTGAAAATGTAATAGATATAAGGTGTTCTGTAATGACGTACTAAAATAGGTTAAAATGTAATAAAAAAATACAATTGTAATAGAAACGGCAACACTGCCCCGGAATTTAAATTGGAACGAATAGCAAAAGAAAGTTTTTGTTATGAAGGACTTGTAAATGATAAAAGGTGTAAATTCAAGATTGATATAGGTTTAGAAGTTTCTATTGTAAATAAAAAAATGATAGAAGAATCAAATATATATATATATTAAAAAGATTTTCGGAAATGAAAAAATAATTTATCCAACAGGAGAAAAAGTATTAATTCAATCTCGCTCAGAAGTAGAAATCAAATTAGGAAAATTTTTTTTAAAAATTCCTATGATAGTGGCTAAAATTTCAGATGATTGCATTTTAGGAGAAGATTTTCTTAAAAAAATAAATCTGGAAAAGATTTTCGAACCTTATTTTAGAGATACTTTCTCTAAAGTGGAATTCTCTTGTTCGCGGATTAATTTTTCAAACAAGGTTCCAGAGAAATTAAAAATACTTTTTGAAGAAGATTCAAAGAAATTGAATTCAAACAAAAAAAATGTTTTTGCCGAATTCTTGAATGAATTCCAGGATATATTTTCTGAAGAAATTATTACAGGAAAATGTAATGTTGTGGAACATGAAATTGAATTAAAGGATTCTAAACCCATTAAGCAGGTCCCTCGACGAATTCCTATTCATTTGAGAAAGGATGTTGAACAAATTATTCTTGACATGAAATCGCAAGGTGTTATTGAAGAGTCTAAAAGTCCTTGGATTTCTCCGGTAGTGATTGTGAAGAAAAAGGATGGTTCCCTTAAATTTTGTGTAGATTATAGAAAATTAAATGATATCACAATTAAAGATTCTTTTCCATTACCTCGAATTAAGGATATTTTAGATCAGTTGTCTGGGAATTTGTGGTTTTCTTCTTTAGATTTGAAGAGTGGATATTGGCAAATTAAGGTTTGTTCTGTGGATAAGGAAAAAACGGCGTTTTCCATAGGAAATGGCCTTTGGCAGTTCACAGTCATGCCATTCGGTCTTTGCAATGCCCCAGCGACTTTTGAACGATTAATGAAAAAAATTCTTCAAGAATTCTTATCTAAGATTTGTTTAGTTTATTTAGATGACATTATTGTATTTAGCAAAACTTTTGAAGAAATAATGGCTAATCTTAGATCAGTTTTTCTTCGATTTCGTTCAGTAAATTAAAAAATAAATCCAAACAAATGTTCTCTTTTAAAAAGACAGGTGAAATATTTAGGCCATGTTGTTTCTGAAAATGGAATTTCTACGGATCCTGAAAAGATTTCTGCTGTAGAAACTTGGCCGGTTCCTAGGACTAAGAAACAGATACGAAGTTTCCTTGGATTTTGCTCTTATTATAGAAAATTTGTGGAAGGATTCTCGTTAATAGCCAAATCGTTATTTTTACTTACTGAGAATCAAATCAAATTTGAATGGACTGAAACATGTCAGGAAGCCTTTGAGAAACTAAAACAGAAAATGGTTTCAACACCGATTTTATCCTTTCCAAACGAGTTAGGAGAGTTTATCTTGAATACTGACGCTTCGAATCATAGGATAGGAGCAGTTCTATCTCAAATTCAAAATGGTAATGAAAAAGTTATTGCTTATTTTAGCCGAGTTTTAAGCAAACCAGAGAGAAATTATTGTGTTACACGCCGAGAATTATTGGCCATTGTAGCTTCAATAAAATCTTTTCATTATTACCTTTATGGTAGAAAATTTATAATTCGAACAGATCATGTTTCATTACGATGGTTAATGTCTTTCAAAGAATTAGAAGGACAGCTGGCTCGTTGGATGGAACGATTACAACAATATGAATTTGAGATAATTCATCGAAAAAGACGGCTACATCAAAATGCTGATGGCTTATCAAGACGACCTTGTTTAAAATCAGGTTGTACGTATTGTTCTAAAATAGAAATAAAGGAAAATTCTATTGCTCGGATAATTTTTCAAGAGGAAAATTTAAAGGATTGGCAAAAGAAACAAGAAAAAGATCCCATTATTTCTATTTTCATTCAAAAAAAGAAATTCGGAGAACGACCTCTCCAACAAGAATTAGCTATGTTTGATCCTTCTGCAAAGATTTATTTATCATTTTGGGATGCATTAATATTAAAAGACGGAGTGTTATTCAAAAAATGGGAAACTCCGAATTTGAAATCTGTAGTTTTTCAAATTATTGTTCCTAGAAAAGACATTAAACAAATATTAGAATTGGCTCATGATTCTGCGATAAGTGGACATTTTGGAATTAATAAAACATTAGAAAGAATACGAAAACGATTTTATTGGGCCACATGTAAGAATGATGTAGAAAATTGGATTTATTCCTGCAAAATTTGTGTTGCAAGAAAAGGACCATCTGAAAAAGGAAAATTACCCATGCAGATTTATAATGTAGGAACTCCATTTGAAAGGGTGCAAATGGATATACTAGGTCCCCTTCCTTGTTCTTCAGAAGGAAATCGTTATCTTTTGGTAATTATTGATTGTTTTACAAAATGGATAGAGGTGTTATTCCATTAAAGAACATTAGAGCCAAAACTGTTGCCGAAGCATTTGTAAATTAAGTAGTTTCTCGTCATGGTGTTCCTCTAGAGATACACACGGATCAAGGAAGAAATTTCGAATCTAGAATTTTTCTAGAAATGACAAATTTACTTGGCATAAAAAGACTAGGACAATTCCTCTGCATCCTCAGTCAGATGGACAAGTAGAACGCCATCATCAAACAATTTTAAATTATTTAGCTAAATATATTTCGGAAAACCAAAAGGATTGGGATAAGTGGATCTATTTGTATTTATTGGCGTATCGATCTTCAAAACATGAAACTACTGGAGTTTCCCCAGCAGAATTATATTTCGCTCAGGATTTAAGATTGCCTTTAGATTTATTAAGAGGAAGTCCTCCAAATCAAAATATTGACATAACGGTTGATGTTTATTTACAAAAACTTAGAGAAAACTTAAATAATATTCACATTGAAGCTCGACAACGAATAGAAACTCAATCGTTGCGTTCTAAGGCTAGGTACGATCAGAAGGCTCGTCAAATCTGTTTTGAGGAGGGACATGAGGTCCCGGTGGCACGGCACCGTTAGGGGGAGATTTCAATCTCCCCTCCGTGCACGGGCGGCCAGGCTCGTAGCCCAGTGGGGCGGCTGGTCAGGGGGGTGCTCCCCCCACTGTTGAGGCCTGTCCTGGCCGGGGCTGCTGCTCCGGCGGGACGGGTCTCTGGTGGGGTCACTTCGGTGGCCCTGTCTAAAGGGAAGGGATGTGGGTGCCGGTCCTCTTGTGTCTGGGGCCGATCCTTCCTCCTCCGATCAAGGGGGTGGACAGGATGCGGCCTGGCATGGGAGGAAGCGGTGTCCCACAACAGGGGTGGCTCTCCCTCTCCGCTCAAACGGTACGGGGACGTGGTCCCTGTGTACGCGAGCGTGAAGGGGAGCGACGGGCCGTCGATGTCCCGGAATTCACCGGGCTCGTCGGGCCGGGCCGTTCCGAGCCGCTCGGAGGTAATCTGAGGCAGGGTCGGACGGTGGGGGGGGCTGGGGCGGATTCTGGGAGCATAGCTCGCGGTTTCCGGCCTGGCCTGATGGCTGCTCGAGCCGCTCAGAAGTATTCTGAGGTCGGGGTCGAGTAGCGAGGTCCGCACACTCTCGGAGTGCGTCCCGGTAACTCATTACCGGTCCCAGAGTGGGCGGACGAGGAGTGGGCTTGCTGGTTGCCACGGCGGGCAAGGCGGTTGGTTGTGTCGCAACGACCCTCCGCCCCATCCGTCCGTGGGGCCCCCCGCGTGGCGGCGCCCATCACGGTGCCCACAGGTCGGAGATGTGGGACCCCTGAAAACCCCTGGGTTAAACCAGGGGTGTGTAGGGGGCTGGAGGCCCGTGCACCGGATGTTTTTTCCCGGTGCCAGAGCCATATGCCGACTCCCCGGGGGAACTCGGGGGTAACTGGGCATGCCCGGTCGGCGAAGCCGTGATGGGTTGTGGGTTCGATACCAAGAATGGATCACTTTAATTTTTTGGATTTGGAGGAGGAGTGCGAGCAATCGCAACACACCTGTGTCGTGACGCAGGTGGAAAACGCCAGACACCGGCGTATGGATGTGTCGGAGGCCACCACCTCTTTCTCTCCTGAGGAATTGAGGGGGGGAGGAGCCAAAGACAAGAAGCCTGAAGGGGCTAATGGAGGGGACTCGGAAGAGACAGACAATACCCTTGTCATGTCTAATTCCGAGGGGGACGCGGAGATGACCGACACCTCACACATCTCGGTCGGATCGAGCTCCGATCTTGGGGGGAAGAATTCCCAACCCAGGAGGAGCAAAAGGAAGAGGCAGGTGACCACGAAGACCGCGGGCCTACAGATATCCTCCGAGGACGAAGACGCGGACAGTCCACCTTCCCGACACCTGAGGAAGAAGAAGCAGGGCCGCCCTGCTAACTCACCCAGCCATGTAGGGCAGTACACTGCTGGGAAATTAAGGGAAAGGAAGGAGTTCCTAAAGGTTGAGAGGAATGAGGAGCTTGCCCTCGCCATAGAGGAGGGTACCGAGACCATCGATAAAACGGTGAGAAGGTACAAGACGCACGTGAAGTCGACGGTGACTTGTGCAAAGCAGCTGGCGGACTCATCCGTCCAGGACGTCGTGAACGCCCTGGACAAAGAGGTAAAGGCCATTATGACGGTGGCACAAAAAGGCTGCGGCATGCATGGCCGCTTGCAAAAGCTCCTGTACGACGCGGCCTACAGGATTGAGGCGGGCACCAGGGTCCTGGCGGCCCGCACTGAGACGGGTCACTATGACCTTCAGGCCGGGAGAGCTCCCTCCTCCGTTAGCCCGCAGGTGGAGGATCTAATAGCGGCTAACCGTCGAATGGAGGAGGAAATTCGTAACCTCCGAAAGGAAATGGAGGAATTGAAGAGAACCTCCCCTCCCCCCTCTCCCTTAATACCAGTGGATGGGGAAACGGAGGAGGAGGAAAGGATGGAGGAAGATGAAAGCGGAGGGGGGCTGGGGGGGATTCTCCCCTCCCCGGGGCCCTCTCTCGATGTCCTCCGTTCCATTGAAAAGGAGAAGGCGGCTCACCCCGCCAGAAGGCCCCCGATTAAGGGGGTCAGCAAGATATTGGCTGACACCCCCCTTCCGGCCGTCACAAGTAACGTGCTTCTACACGGTGACGAGTCGGCTACCATTCTAGGGCGGGTACTGATGGGTCAGATGAGGGAGGAGTGGAGAAAGGAGATGAAGGAAATGAGGGAGCTCATTGAGTTGAGACTCCCTCCCCCCTCCTTGCCTGACCCCCTCCCTTCCGAGTCCCCTAGTGGTTCGGGTCCACCCCCCGTTAAGGCGGTGGTTCCCCCCACTGGGGTCTCAAAGAAGAAAGGAGGAAAGAAGGGGAAGAAGAAGGAGCCGGAACAACGGTCCGCCGCCTCGCGACAGCCCAATGCCGGCCCTCCTCCTCCCCCTACGGAGAAGAAGAAGGACCCGAGCAAAAAGCCGGGTCCTCCGACTCCCCCTGGAGGGGACAAGACCGCCCCCGCTGCCCCTTCTGCCGCCGTAACTCGGCGGGAGGAGGAGCAACAATCCTGGGCGACGGTCACGAAAAGGGGGAAAAAGAAAATCCCCCCTAAGGCAGAAGGGATCAAAGCAGTTCCCAAACCTCCCCCCCCTCCCCCCTCCCAAGAGGGTGGAAGGAAGAAGGGGGGAAAGAAGAGGAAGAACCCCCGCACTGCTGCGATCACACTCACCTGCCCGGAGGGTGAGTACTCCGCAACGGTGAGGCAGATGCGGGAGAAGATCTCGCTGAAGAACCTTGGGATCTCTGGGAAAATGACGCTCGGCAATGCCCAGACAGGGGCCATGCTGGTGCAACTGTCGGGTCCCGACAGAAAGGCTGAAGCGGACAGGTTGGCCAAAAGCATGGTCGACCTGTTCGCGGATAATCCCGAAATCCGGATCGCCCGCCCCCAAAAAATGGGTGAGATCCGGATTAGCGGAACAGATCCATCCGTCACGCCCGAGGATATCACTTGAGTAGTGGCGGAATTAGGAGAATGCTCCCCCGCCGATATAAAGGTGGGGGACCTTAAAACATCGGGGAGAGGCATAAGATCCGCCTGGGTCCGTTGTCCCTTGGAGGTGGCTATCAAGGCCACCAAAACGGGCCAGATCGCAATAGGGTGGTTCCCCTTCAAGGTGGAACTGCTCGACGCACGGCCCCTCCAGTGCCATAGATGCCTGGAGATGGGGCACGTGCAGGCTAAATGTCCCTCGGGCAATGCGGACCGCAGAAAATGCTGTTACCGCTGTGGCACCGAGGGGCACGAGGCCAGGACGTGCACGGCACCGGCACATTGTGTCGTGTGCCAGGCAGCAGGAAGACCGGCCTCCCATAGAGCAGGGGGACCGGCATGCAAGGCCCCGAAAAATGGGGAGAAGAAGAAAAAGGGGGGGACGGTCCCGACACCCCCCCCCAACAAAAAAAGGGGAAGAAACAGGCAGCGGCGATTCTGCCTGCCCTGGAGGGGCCCTGCCCCCCCCAGGCCATGGACTGCGAGCCTACCCCCTCGCAGCACCCCACCAATGAGGGTGCAATGGAGCTCAGCCTGCAGGAGTAACGGGTCTTCGTAGACTCAACAATGTCTACGAGACTCCTGCAGGCGAACCTGAATCACGCCGTTCAGGCCCAGGATCTTTTCCTTCAGGACCTGAACGAGCGTGACGCAGGGCTGGGAGTGGTGGCGGAGCCATACAGGGTACCCGGCTCCAATCCCAATTGGGTCGCGTCCGATGATGGCTTCGCTGCCATCGTAAGAAGGGACTCCCCGCGCTCCCCCCCCGTATCCTTGTTGGAGAAGGGGAGGGGATACGTCATCGCGCGGTGGGGTGCCCTAAGGGTGGTGGGGGTCTATACTTCCCGCAGCATGTCTCACCCCGATTTCCTACATCTCCTGCGGGAGATGGGGGGGGGCATTCGCCGATGCCTCCCCCATCCTGTGTTGGTGGCCGGGGACTTCAACGCCTGGAATATGGCATGGGGTTCCCGGTCCACCGATACTAGGGGTGAGTGCGTGATGAGATGGGCGTCGGAGCTGGACCTCGTGCAATTAAACACGGGGTCCGCGAGTACGTGCGTGCATCCCCGTGGGGAGTCCATAGTTGACTTGACGTGGGCCTCCTCACGGGCTGCGCGATTAGTGGAGTCCTGGAGGGTGACGGACACCGAGTCCCTGTCGGACCACCTGATCATAGAGGTGGTCCTGACGGCCACCCCCAGGGACGTGCTGCTCCGGCGCCTGCGGAGGGGAGATAGACCCCCACGCAGATGGGTCCTGGCCAAACTCAGCCAGGACCGGTTGGAGGCGGCGGCCTTGTTGGAGACGTGGGCGGAGTCTCCCGCCCACGTCGATACCGAAGAAGAGGCCGCCGAGATCGTGGGTGTGGTCACGCGTATCTGTGACGCGGCCATGCCCCGATCAAAACCCGCCCCTCGTCGGGCGGCGTACTGGTGGAACGAGGAGATCGCGGAACTCCGTAGAGAGGCCAATTCGGCCCGACGCGATCTCCTCAGGGCCCGACGAAGGGCGGGTGGGGACGATGAAGAGACTGCGATGGCGCGCGGTGTATACCTTGCCGCAAGGGATGCACTGCGGTCGGCCATTCGCAGGGCCAAGGCCAAGGCCTGGGATGAACTGATCGCGGAACTCGACAGGGACCCATGGGGGCGTCCGTACCGGATAGTCCTGAACAGGCTAAGACCGGCGGCGCCCCCCATCTCGGAGACGCTCGATCCGGAGTTTCTCGGCCAGGTGGTGGAGACCCTCTTCCCCGTAAGGGATGCTTGCATCCCCCCGAGGAGGGACCCTCCCCCCTGGTCCGAGGACCTGGAAATCTCAGGAAGAGAGCTCTCCGAGGCAGCTAAAAGACTGGGGGCGGCTGGAAAGGCCCCCGGTCCGGATGGGATCCCTGGTCGAGTTTGGGCCTTGGTCTTTGGTGGAGTAGGGGCCCGCCTGAGGAGGTTGTACAACACCTGCCTCAAGACGGGCTCCTTCCCCTCGGCGTGGAAAACAGCCAATCTGGCTCTCATCCACAAAGAGGGGAAGCCGGCGGAGCAGCCTTCTGCCTACAGGCCGATTTGCCTGCTGGACGAGGTCAGCAAGTTGTTCGAGAGAATAATTGCTGACCGAATCGTCCAGCATCTGTCGCGGATTGGTCCCGACTTAAGTGATGACCAGTTTGGTTTCCGGGAGGGTCGCTCTACTACAGATGCGATTCTGCACCTGAGGGCCCTCTCGGACCAAATTGTAGGGGAGGGAGAGGTGGCACTGGCAGTGTCTCTAGATATTGTCAACGCATTTAACTCCCTCCCCTGGGACTGGGTGGGGGTGGCCATGGACCATCATGGCCTCCCCCACTATTTAAGGGATGTAGTTTGGGACTACTTCCGCGACAGAACGCTCCAGTACAAAGACCAACTGGAGCGTGTAAGCAGAAGGCCAATGCACTGCGGGGTTCCACAGGGGTCAGTTTTAGGCCCCCTGCTGTGGAATCTCGCATATGATAGAGTGCTCCGCACGGCGCTTCCCCTGGGCTGTCGTCTGCTCTGCTATGCAGACGACACACTTATAGTGGCCCGGGGGGAGACATGGGTAGAGGCTCGGGATGCGGCTAATGCCGCAACTCGAGCCGTCGTATGCTCCATCAGAGATATGGGACTGGAGGTCGCCCCGCACAAGACGGAAGCCTTGTTCTTTTACAACAAGGCCATGGGGCGTCCTCCCCCCATCCAAATGTGGGTGGGGGAAGTCCGAGTCCTAGTGGGGACCCAGATGAAATATCTGGGCCTCACTCTGGATGGGCTTTGGGGATTCGAACAGCACTTTAAGCAAATCGTCCCCAAAGCGGACAGGATGGCGGCTGCGCTAGGCCGTCTCCTGCCCAACGTGGGTGGGCCGAACGTCAAAGTTCGGCGCTTATACGCCAATGTCGTGCAGTCGGTGTCCCTGTACGGGGCACCGGTATGGGCCGATAAAGTCCTGGCCAGCCGGCGAATCAAAGCGATGATTCATCGCCAACAACGCCGGTTGGCCGTTAGGATAATTCGGTCCTACTGCACGACGTCGTTCGTGGCGGCCACGGCCCTGGCGGGCCTCCTCCCGGTCGAGTTCCTGGCGAACTCGTACGCCGAGGTTTATCGGCGTACGAGGGACCCAGACCGCACCGGGAGCGCCCGTCTAAGACCAAGGGCCGTGGACAGAATCAGGAAGGAGGCCCGTCGCAGTGCAATATCCGAATGGCAAGAGGCCATGGCGGATTCTGCGACGGGCAGATGGACCACCCACGCCATCCAGCCCTGTCTACCGGAATGGGTAGACAGGAGAGGACGAGGACTTCAGTTCCACCTGACACAGGTACTCACCGGGCACGGCTGCTTCGGTGATTACCTGTGCAGGATCGGTCGGGAGCATACGACGGGTTGCCACCACTGTGCGGCCGGTCGGGACTCGGCGCAACACACTCTTCAAGAGTGCAGCGCATGGGAGGAGGAGCGTCGGGTCCTGACCGCAGTGGTCGGCGGAGACCTCTCCCTTCCGGCATTGATCAAGGCAATGCTGGAAGGGGAGGATAAATGGAAGGCCGCCTCTGACTTCTGCGGCGCCGTAATGTCGCAGAAGGAGGAGGCGGAGCGAATCAGAAGAGGGGAGGTGGAGGTGGCGGACAGTACTCCGCCACCCTCCCCGCCTCCCCCCCCTTCGAGAAGAAGGAGGAGAGGCAGCGGCGACGGGGGTGCTCCCCCGACTGCGGTTTTGCGACGGAGGAGAGCAATTCCCCCTCGTCGCCGTTTACCAGTCTCAATCGGGGACTGACGAGAGTAGGGGGCCTCTCAGATGGTGGCGCTCAAACCACCTTTTAATCTGAGGGACCCCCTGGGGAGCAACGTCCCAATAGGGATCTCCCCAAAAACATACACAGGCTGGGAGAGGGGGGTACTTAATCCCTCCTCCCCCAGTGGGGGCCATCCGTGAGCGGGGGCTCACGGTGGTCCCGGCCCCCCACATAAACCAGGGAGGGCGGGGGAGACTGTGGTAGCCCAGTCTTCCCCCCTTAGAGAAGAAACAGTCAGGGTTGGGGGAAGAAGGGAGAAGTTCTCCCTCTTCCCCTTACCAGGAAGAGGCCGATACTCGGCCAAACCCCAAGAGGGGGTGAGATGAATGCCGCTGGCGATGCCTCACCCCCTCTTACTATGGGTTAGGATGGCTACCGGCGGGGGTTTTAGTGGGTATACCTCAGGGACACCTTCCCTGAGGGACTCCCACATAACCCTCGGGCTCTCCCCCGAGTCCCGAGGGTATCCATAAAGGATTTCCCCCGCCTTACCAAAAAAAAAAAAAAAAAAGGAGGGACATGAGGTTTGGTTTTATAATCCTTGTAGGGTTAAAGGTAGAACACCCAAATTGCAAAGTTATTGGGAAGGTCCGTATAGAATTATAAAAAAATTAAGTGATGTTGTCTTTTGTATTCAAAAATAAAAAAAACACAAGAAGAAGATTATTTATTTAGATAGATTAGCTCCGTATATTCCGAGACAAACTTTGAGTTAAAGTATAACAGAGTTAAAAAAAAAAAATTGAAAACTATTCAAATAATTGTATGACTATAACGATTAATGTAAATATTTATTTTAAAAGGACGATTTATCTGTTTAAAGTTTTTATGTATTTTAAGGTAAGAAATTTCTTTGGAAGAATAAATCTGGAGAGATGGATTTCTTTCTCGTTTTCAAGAAATTTTTCCGGACATTCTTCACACATTTTCAACAAGGACTGCCTCGCCCACGGTTTTTGACCGTGGTTTTCCTGTGGGCCGAAGAGTAAATGCTGAGGCAGAGACTTGAGAAGTCCTTTTTAGGGCGATGGGTCCACGGCAGATACCCCTCTCTTGTCCGAAGAATTGTGAAGAGCGGCGGCATAGGAATTGAAGATGGCGAGAGGAAGTTAATCGATTGGGACCTGGATTGGTGCTCGGTAACTTGTTGCAACAGCACAAGATAGAGCAAGGAAACCAAGAGGGTACCCTGGAGTCGACAGTTTTTTCGAATTTAAAGGTGTTCGATTAGGATCAAGATAACGGTGCTCGGTAACTTGATGCAGCAGCACAAGATAGAGCAGGAAGTCGTTGAAATGCCCTGGAGTCGACACTACAAGTTCAAGGATAACAATTAACCTTCCTGGATTAATTTCAAGAAAAATTGTCGGGACGACAATCTTGAAGAAGGGGGGCAGTGTTACGTCTGTGCTTTTCGCCGCTGATGCTGTGTGTTACAGTCGACGGACCGATCGATAATATCGATCGGTCACTATAAAGTTAAAGCCATATGGCATTTGTAAATAACAAGAGTTATTCTTATATTTGTCGTCAAGACGATACCGATTAGCGGTTTAAAGGGTCTCTATGACAGTTTGTAAACAAGCTGTCATATGTCAGATCTTCGGTAGCTGTCTGCTCGGGCGGACGTTTATGACAGCTCTGATAATTAAATTGTATTCTCGGTTACTATTTGTTAAGTGTTTATAATTAAAGTGTTTTCTCTTATTAAGTGTTGTGTTGTTTTACTAATTTTCCGCGAGTTCTGTTGACGCGTGTGATATCTCGTTCTGCGGGCGCAACAATATAATAAATTAGTTTTTATCTTAAATTCTGTCGCAAGTTATAAATTGTCTGAAGCAAGCTTGATTTTACGGACAATAATTTCACATGTCTTTACTTGGTTAAACAATAATTTTAACATTAATTATTTACAGCAGTACTAAACATATCGGATTCACGCGGAAAGTATTTAAATTCAACTTCTATCACTTTTATTAATTGAAGACCGATATATTTAAAACACAATCAGTACACAAAACAAAATTCGAAAAAATTTGACTTGTGTCACTTTTCATGCAAGTGTGCGATATATGTAAGTAGTTATACTATGGGGGTTCTAACCCACGGGGCAATGAGGGGGTGCGCGGGTGAAGAGGGGAAGAGGGGTATCGGATAACAGTGGAGGGGGTAATAACGTCATCGTTTTTGGAGGAGAGGGGGTAAATGTGGAGTGGTAGGGGTATCAGATTACAATAATTCCCGGAAGATAAGGATTGTTAATACAAATCGCAAGATAAGGATTCCCGGAAAAGATAAGGATTGTTTATTGGAAAGAGAACTGTGTTTACATCCTATGGTTTTTTTTCTACACATCAAAGTAGAGCGCTATGTTGTTGGAATCGCAATGTTTATAGTATGCAGGTTCGTGCAGGTTTACGGATTGCGTCATCGCTGTATTTTAGAACAAAAAGGCAGCATTTGAGCGCCGTTTCTTAGAGGGTGTGATAATGATTGTTAATACAAATTGTAGGCATCGCCATGTTGCTAGATGCGTCATCGTGTTTGGAGGAGAGGAGGTAATTTTGGAATGGTGGGGGGTATCAGATCACAATAATTCCCGGAAGAGATAAGATAAGGATTGTTAATGCAAATATGAACCATCGATAGTTTTAATCAATGTCGTGTGCAACAAGCGGGTACATAAGGTAAGTGAAAAAGAATAGGAACCATCAGTCGTTCGAAATCATTGAGAAAATCACTAGTTCGCTGTGACGTTTACTAGCAACGATGTTTTGCACCATGTCAACCGTGAATAATCAGATCAACGAACAGCAGAGTGCGAAGAAGCTGCAATTACCCAACGAGTATGTTGTTTCTTTAGCCACATCTTTAAACTTAATTGTTATACTTTTAAACTAACAATTTATTTTTTCACAGAAAACAAAAAAGTAATATGTCAAAGATGGAAAAAGAATCATCTAGGATCTTGGTTAGAAGATACCCGTTGACAAAAACCAGTTACAAATATCTCGACATCGGAATCAACGTCTCAACGCCGAGCCGTGTGGAAATCGCTCTCGGTGACAACCATGGCAAGGAGCTACGTCTATCATACGACGTATGGAAAGAACTCATGAATCAACGGAGCATCATCGCCAGCTTCTTTAAGAATGATGCGGACGAAGCACCGTTTCAGACCGTTGGACACTGCATGTTAAGTTTTGGAAAAATGAACAACCTAAAAGTAATGCGCCTGGCAACATCAGCATTATGTTTAATCATGTCAAACCAAACCGTGTGTAACATGTTTGCACTTGAATATTGCGTAGACTGTATCAATCATTCGTTGAACAACATCACTGGTACGGTTGATGTCAAGTTCGCACACTTTTCAGAAATCGCGAGGAATGCGAAGGATCCCGATCACGTGGCGATTCGCAAAAGCGATTTATTCGATAAGAATAATATAATTGATTGTGAACTGGTGACTCAGGTCTTTGCGGAGTTGTAACAATACATATTAATAAATATTATTTCAACTGTAATTAAAATTTTTTATTATTTTTCCGTGCCATCTTATCCGCTATACCGACTTATCCTACAACGCGCGCATCAAAGTAGAGCGCATGTTGCTAGATACGTCATCATGTTTGGAGGAGAGGGGGTAAATTCGGAGTGGTGGGGATATCATATTACAATAATTCCCGGAAGAGATAAGATAAGAATTGTTAATACAAACATGAGCCATTGTTATGCTTATAGTTAGTGTCGTGTGCAACAAACGGGTATATAAAGCGAGTGAGAAAAATATAAATCTTCAAAATCATTCGCAATGGAGAAGGAGCGCGATCTTACCGTACGAGCAGCGAATATCAAAACGACGGGAGAGTTCCTTCCATGGGACTACGAGTGCGACGAGTACCTCGATTCTCTCAAGGAACAATGTCGCAAGAGACAACGCACTGGAGTAGTCAACTCTCTGGTGGCGCAAATTGCGCGTCTGGAGGGTGTGAGGGACGCCCTGCACGAGCGTTTCGTGCCCGTCGGTGCCGGATACGGTGGATACGAGAAAAAGGGCTACACGTGGAAGGAGATCGAGACGGCGTTTAGGAACCGTGTGCTGACGGGTGTGGTTGTCAATCAAAACTATATAGATCCACACGAGTTTTTGAAAAACGTGAGAAATATGGTTATCGAGCGGATCCAGGGCGTCATGGCGGAACACAACAGCGTCAAGATTAACACCGCGTTCAACGGGGAATTCGTCGCGGGCGACAAGACTGCCGTGAAGACCATCGCCACCAAAAATTGCGAGTTGTTTCCCACATCCGATCTCAACGAGTGGTACACGCGGCACGTGGAGGATGATATTCTGGCGGCTCTGGAGGAGTTTCAGGAACGCGATAGCGGATGGGCGTTGTCGCGTATCCTGAATCTCACCGTCAATGTGAACAAGTTCAATCCTCTGCACGCGGGATGCCACATCGAGTTACCGTGGCAAATTATGCTAAAAAGAGCGGTGGTCAACGTGCAATCGACGGACAATGCGTGTTTCGCGTGGGCGGTGGTAGCAGCTTTACATCCGGCGGAAAAGTACCCGGAAAGAGTATCGCAGTACCCGCACTATTCAACGGTGTTGAATCTGTGCGGCATCGAGTTCCCCGTGACGCTTCCGCAAATATCAAAGTTCGAGAAACTAAACGCCATCTCCGTCAACGTCTTCACCACCGAAGACTCAAAAATCGTCCCTCTGCGGCTCGCCGACGACAAAAAGGAGAAGCACGTCAACCTGCTATACGTGCGTAAAAACAACGATGCACACTTTGCGTGCATAAAGAACCTGCCGCGGTTGGTGAGCTCACAACTGAGCATGCACAAATGTAAAAAGTACATTTGCGATCGGTAAGTAAAAAAAAAGATGCGTATAAAATAAATCAATATTTTTTATTCATAGTTTTAATCAAATAAATTATTACAGGTGTCTACACTACTTTTATACACGGGAGAAGTTGTCAGTCCACAGCGTCGACTGCGGGAAAATGAACGACTGCGCCGTCGTTCTCCCCAGCGAGGACGACAAGTGGCTGACGTTCCGGAATTACAATCGGAAGGAGCGGGTTCCGTTTGTAGTGTACGCCGATCTCGAATGTACGCTCGAGAAAAAGGAGGATCAGGACGGTACTACTTACGCCTACCAACATCACAGAGCCTTTAGCGTAGGATATTATGTAAGTTGTGCTTACGATAATTCGCTCTCTAGTTATAAGTCATATCGCGGTGAGGATTGCACAGCGTGGTTCGTCAACGAACTGCACGATTTGACGCACCGCGTGAAAGCGATCCGCACCACCGTCGTCCCCATGGCGGATCTTACGCGGGAGGAATCGGAGGAATTCCGTAGCGCCGTAACGTGTCACGTGTGCGAGAAACCCTTAACAGCGGACGACACGCGGGTGCGCGATCATTGTCATCTGACCGGGCGTTACCGCGGTGCCGCGCACTCGTCGTGCAATCTAAATTACATAGACTCCGACGTTATCCCGGTGATATTTCACAATTTATCCGGTTACGACGCGCATTTCATTATTAAAGACGTTGCCAATGCTTTCGAAGGCAACGTCGAATTGTTGCCACTGACGAAAGAGCGTTACATTTCATTTACAAAAAATGTTAAAGATACCATGAATCAAAAATCAAAATTGTGTATAAAATTACGGTTTATTGATTCGTTTAAATTTCTCAGTACGAGTCTCGACAAATTGGCATCTTATTTAACTGTGGATGAATTAAAAATTTCACGATCGGAATTCAAACATTTATCCGCGGAAAATTTCAATCTGCTTACTCGGAAAGGTGTGTTTCCCTACGAGTACGTCGACAGCGTCGACAAGCTCCGGGACACAAGCCTGCCATCGCGCGAATCGTTTTACAGCTCGCTCACCGGAGAAACGGTATCCGAGAGCGATTACGCGCACGCGACAAACGTCTGGCAAACTTTTTCGATCGAAGATCTAGGCCAATACAGCGATTTGTATTTGAAAACAGACGTTTTTTTGTTGGCGGATATTTTCGAAAATTTTCGAAACATGTCTATAAAGAGTTACGGTTTAGATCCCGCTCATTATTACACTCTACCGGGATACACGTGGGACGCTATGATGAAGTACACGCGTGTAAAATTCGAGTTGCTCACGGACATCGATATGGTACTGTTTGTCGAGCGCGGTATACGCGGTGGTCTCAGCCAATGCTCCAACCGATACGCCGCCGCCAACAACAAATACATGCCATCCTACGACCCATCGGAACCGTCGTCGTACCTAATGTACTATGATGTAAACAACTTGTACGGGTGGGCGATGTGTCAACCGTTGCCCTACGCCAAATTTCGATGGGTCGATGATGTCGCGAGCTTTGACGTAATGTCCGTTGCATCCGATTCGGCTACCGGTTACGTGCTGGAAGTCGATCTCGAGTACCCGGTGAATCTTCACGACGCGCCCGCCGACCTGCCGTTCTGCCCGACGCGCGATAAGCCGCCCGGCAAGCGGGAGTTCAAGTTACTCGCAACGCTGTACGATAAGCAGCGTTATGTCATCCACTATCGTAATTTGCAACAATGCGTGCGACACGGTCTGCGAATTGCAAAGATTCACCGCGTACTGCAATTCGCGCAATCTCCGTGGCTCCGCGGATACATAGAACTGAATACACAGTTTCGGACACGGGCGAAAAATGATTTCAAAAAAAATTTGTACAAATTGATGAACAACGCGATTTTCGGCAAAACCATGGAGAATGTGCGAAATCACATGGATGTCCGGCTCGTTACACAGTGGGATGGTCGGTACGGAGCGGAGGCTATGATCGCGAAACCGAATTTCCACAGCCGAAGCGTGTTCTCGGAGGATCTGATCGCCGTAGAGTTGCGAAAACTCGAAGTGAAATTCGACAAGCCGATCTACGTGGGTATGTGCATCCTCGACATATCCAAGACCTGCTTGTACGAGTTTCACTACGAGTACATGGCGCCTCTCTACCGCGACAATTGCAAAATTATGTACACCGATACCGACAGTCTGATATACTTTCTGCACTGCGAGGACGCGTATCGGGATATGAAACGCGATATATCCAAATTCGACACGAGCGACTACCCCGAGAACAACGCTTACGGTATGCCGCGCGCCAACAAGAAAGTACCCGGTCTGATGAAAGACGAGAACAACGGCGCGATCATGACGGAATTTGTCGGACTGAGAGCGAAGATGTACGCGTTGAGAGTCACCGGCCAAAAAGACACCAAAAAGATTAAAGGTGTAAAAAAGAGTGTAGTCGCTAGAACGATAACGTTCGACGACTACACTCGGTGCCTCAACGCCGAAATCGAGCTGACGCGGCGTCAATCGTGCATCCGCTCAAAGATGCACGAGGTGTACACCGTGTCAGAGTCGAAGCTCGCGCTCAGTCCGTACGACGATAAGCGGCACGTCGTATCCGGTTCCACCGACACTCTACCATGGGGACATCGCGAGAAACATTTGTAAATAATGCTTAGTAATATACATAGTGTTTAATTTATATAGTTTAATATTTTATGTATTATTGTCATTATTAGTTTTAAATGTATATATTGTAACATATTGTAGTAGTAATAAAGAACACCATTGTATATATGTATAATAGTTTATTATAATACAATGTAAAATATACACAGTTTATTACAATACATCGTCTTTATTTATCCAAGAGTTGTGCGAATTGTCGAATCCCAACCACTTTACAAACACCTTGTCGTCCTTTCGACGCAACACCTTCTCCACGAGATAAACGTCGGGTTGAGCGGTCTTGAGCAATTCGTGCTCGTAAAAGCCTCCCGCGACCGGATCTCCGCGATAATCTTTAATCAGATACGTCACAGGATTGGTACGTTGCACCGCGGCGATCTTAAACACCTCCGTCGACCAATTCGGCGTGTATCCTTTCTCGAATACAGTTTTGAATTTGCTCACGCGCACCGGATCACCCACCCTGAATTTCGCCGGCGCGGCAATTTTTATTCTACTGTACACGGTGCTCAAGAGTCCCTTTGCGATCTCGGGAGTGACATCGATCGGGCGCATACCGATCGTACGATGTTTACGACCGTTGTATTCCGAGACCAATCGCGGTAAATCGTCGATCCACTTGTACGATCCCGCGAGCGTAAAAAACTTCCACATTTCGTTCTTTAACGTGCGATTGAATCGTTCCACCACCGAAGCCTTCATGACCGAGTATGTCGAATAATGATTGATGCCGTGTTTCTTGACAAGATTTTGGAAATCTCTGTTGTAAAATTCTTTTCCATGGTCGGTCTGCAAGTTTTTCGGAATTCTCTCCCTAAATATCGCGGAAAATGCTTTGGACGTTTCGATTCCACCTTTGGTCTTTAAGGGCACGGCCCACGCGTACTTGCTCAGCACATCGATAACGGTTAGAATGTAGTTGCAGCCGCCGTTGGATCGCGAGTACGGTCTCATCTCGACAATGTCAGCCTGCCACAAATCGTCGTATCCTTTCACGACGACTGGCCGACGCGTAAAGTTTCTTCTCGCCGGTGCGTGGAGCTCGTCCACGAGCGATCTCCTCTCCAGGCTCACCGCTTCCTTCTTGCTCATTGTGATTCGTTTTGCTTCTTCTTCTTCATCGCATCATCGTAGTATTCGATGAAATTTTTTCTCACAGCTCTGCGAAGATTGTGAATCTCTCGCTCGACAAGACTCTTCGTCTCTCGCTCGCGATCGACGAGTTTTCCATCGAGTAGCGCCACACTCTCGTCGAGGAGACCTCTCAGATCGTGAATCTGTCGTTCCAACGCCACGTATTTGGTCTCGATGTAATCGTCGTGGTTCCTCTTCCAGGTCCGCTCGGTATTCTCCGAATCTTTGAGTCGCGAAAGTACTTCTCGCTTAAAATTTTTATGGAGCATACGATCTCGATTCGCACGATCGCTCATAAGCTTGAGGTGATGATCCAGATGCAGTTTGTTACGACAGTGTACTAGAAGACTCCGAGGAGGAATTTTCGGTGTTTTTGAAAGAATCTATCCTACCGATATTGATGCAAAAGTTGTGCTCTTCCATCGAGTAGCGCCACACTCTCGTCGAGGAGACCTCTCAGATCGTGAATCTGTCGTTCCAACGCCACGTATCTGGTCTCGATGTAATCGTCGTGGTCCCTCTTCCAGGTCCGCTCGGTATTCTCCGAATCTTCGAGTCGCGAAAGTACTTCTCGCTTAAAATTTTCATGGAGCATATGATCTCGATTCGCACGATCGCTCATAAGCTTGAGGTGATGATCCAGATGCAGCTTGTTGACAGCGTCGGTGTCCGCTTCAGGGTCGGCGAGATGTCTGATTACGCGTGACTTGGCGTTGAAAACCTCACCATCCTTGCAGAGACAATTCTCGCGCACGTAATTCTTCGAGACTCCGCCGCTCTGTCTCGTCACCCTGGCGCTTCCTCCTCCTAACTGTAGTCCAAATTTGTTGATAGACATTCCTGTAGCATCACACGAGCAATACTGGCGATAGTTGAAAAGCTGTGATTAATTTATAATCAGACCGGCTTCGCGCAGTTCCTCGATAATCGAGAGAAACTCGTTATCGTGCGCGTTGTTTCCCGCCTGACGGGAGGCGTCCAGCAATCGAAGGCGATCCACCAATTCGTTCGGATCATCCCAGTGCACGTAATCGACCGCGTTGTCGGTCACAGTCATGGTCTGTGGTACGTTACACTTGGGTAACGTGTGACCCACACCTCTCTTGTCGAGATGTGCAACACCTCCACCTTTCTTAGATATCAGAGGTGTGATGATATGTTTGTATTTGTATCCTTTGTTTCCCAAAACAGGTAAATGCGCGTTATGACCGCGTCTGTGAGCGTTAGTAGCGAGTAGTATGCTCTTGTACTTTTGTTTGTCATCCTCCGTACACAGCGTATCGTCGGAAAGTCTTTTGAATATTAATTCAAACAGGCCGGGTGTGCCAGCGTATTTCACACCGTCCACGATCACATTGTCGTCTTTATCAATGTCGAAGACCTTGTCTCCGAGAAACGTTCCCGCATCGTTAAAGTATACACCGTACACGTTGTCGATCCCTCTCTTCTTGTCACCGCTCAAGAGCTCCCCGATGTACTCTTGACCCAGCGGACCCATTTGGCCGTACAGAGCTTCCCGACCATCGGACGTTTGCATCGTCTGTCTCACGGATGTTACGAAAGACGGGTCCGTGATTTCGAACACGTTTTCGGTCGGTAAATATGTCGGCGCTTCAAACACCAATTTTTGCGGCTGGAACGGAGTCGAGGCTTGTATCGGTGGCGTCAATGGGGTCTGTATCGCTGTCGTCAACGAGGTACGCTTGATTTTCTTCTTCTTCTCAGAGCTTGTCCGCTTTCGTTTGATGTCCGGTTCGTTTTTAATCTCGAAATCGTCAACCGAATCATCGTCACCCTTGATGTTCTCGACGATTCGTTTCAACGGCTCTACGATCGGTTTCAACCGTTTCTCCAATTGTACCTCTTGCTCCACTCTACCCGTCTTCAACGTCCGATGCTTCTTGCGAATCGACTCGCTCGTACGAGCGATTTCCTTCGCGATCTTCTCCCTCTCGTCGATATCTTTCATGTCGAGCGTCATCGTCAACGTCTCGAGAACAACTAACCATTCCGCGGTACCGCAAACTCGTTAAAACCACGCCTGTAACGTCCATCGTTAATCGCACTATCCTTGTCTATCACTAAAAATCCGTACTTGTGCTGCCAACATGCGTGACACAATGTACCGAAATCTTCGTACGTCATGTCCGTATTCATATGATCGTTGTAGACGTGCTTAAGGTTTGTTCCATCCTGCTTGAATATTACGAGTAAATTCGCGTTGTCGCGCACGAGATGTTTCGGTATTTTTGCATACGTTTGGCATAGATAAAAACAATCGACCTTCAAATGTCGACCCATAGCAAAGTACTCACGTATCGCATTCTGCTTGTCGCACGCTATATCGTCGAAGACGAATACGGAATTCGGTAACGCCTCGCTGTGCGGTACAATTGTGTTGTTGTCCGAGAATGTAAAGTAGCCGATTTCATCGATCGATCCGAGCAATCTTTCGAGATATCGATACTTTGGTTGATTCAACGATTTCGAGTACACGTACACGTTTTCGAAACGTACACCGTTCGGACTTTCCAGCAGACTAATCATTACATTGGTTTTACCGCAATTCGAGGGACCGCAAATGATACCGCGTATCGTGTTTGGCAGCATTTTACCGTGTCTGCACGCCTTCTCACAAACCCCTTGCGTCTTATCATCCATGTTTTTCACACGGATCGTGTACGGTTGTTGTACAAATTTCATTTTTTTTTACCAGACTCTTTCTCATCCTTGTTATTACGCGACGAGTGCGCAGCATCGGTTGTTGGAAAGAGCGGTGCTCGGATATTTGTCGCTAGATCTAAAATATCTCTATTTCCATACATGATTCGGACATTATCCTGAAAAAAAAAAAAAAAAATATTGTTTCAAACACACGATTAGCGATACACGTTTGCGACATTCACCTCCTTCCGTTCTTTCTTATTATCCCGGTTATTCATTGTACTTTGTCGTCCGACAAACTTTGATATTCTACTGGTTAATGATCGATACGCGCCTCCTATTTATAGGTGAGCGCTGTCGAAACACACCTCAGTTGGAAATATGATTTACACGCGATACGTTAGAATTCGCGCTCTATGAAACGATACAAGGGTGCCGGTTTACTGAACAGTGTGATAAATCGACTACCGTTGGAGCTGCATATACCCGGCTACCAATTTTGCGGGCCGGGGACTCGTCTGCGGAAACGACTCGCGCGAGGGGATCGAGGTATCAATCCGTTGGACGCGGCGTGTCGCGATCACGACATCGCGTACTCGCAAAACCGCGAATCAGCGGACCGCCACGCAGCCGATCGCGTTCTCGCCGATAAAGCGCGGGTGCGGATCACCGCTGCGGACGCGACTCTCGGTGAGAGGGCTGCTGCTACCGCCGTATGGGCTGCTATGAAAGCAAAGACGAAATTGGGGATGGGTATGACAAAGAGAAAGAAGAAGAAGACCAAGAGGAGAACGCTTCCGACGGCAAAACGCGGTGGTATGTTACCGTTGTTACCGCTCTTGGGAGTCATCGGTTCGCTTGCCGGTGGAGCGGCGGGTGTTGCAAAGGCGGTGAACGACTCTAAGGCCGCGCGACGACAACTCGAAGAGACGAAACGTCACAATAAAACAATGGAAGGACGGGGGATTTATCTCGCTCCGTACAAGCGGGGCAAAGGATTGAAGAGAAAAAAAAACGTCGAAAAAACGATAGAGATGCCCACGGGTGCCACCACCAATCTACAGTTGTCACGAATAGCGAAGCGTATGCGAATACCGTATTTCCGAGGTGTCTACATGCGTAACGCTTTACCCGACAAGATACATAAAAATGAGAGCGGTATCGTGAATTTGGACGATGTCGACGGGCCGGGCACGCATTGGGTGGCGTACGCCAAGAGAGGCGATCGCGCCGTATACTTTGACAGCTTTGGCAATTTGCAACCGCCGAAGGAGCTTACACGCTATCTCGGAGACACCGATACAACGATAACGTACAATCGCACGGTCTACCAGACGTACGATCAAACGATCTGCGGACAATTGTGCCTCCTGTTCCTCCAGAAAATAGATATAAAAATCGATCCGCCATCGATCGACATCAGTCGTCGATGGAATCTCGGCAATGTCGCTGACGCTCACTCTAAGCGGTAAAAGCAGCGTTCTCACAATGGATTATTTTCCACCGATAGACTTGAGCGATGGGGACTACGAGCTCGGCCTAACCACGATGGAGACCTACAACACGATTCCGAACGTGACGGTAGCGAACAATAAATTTTATTTCGACGACAATGACGAAGAAATTACAATTCCCGAAGGATCGTACGAATTGGACGCCATTGCTTCTTATCTGAAACGCGCGATACTGCAAAAACGAGGAAAAAGTGAAGAGCAAGATTATCCATTGTCACTTCGTCCCAACGTTAATACCATGAAGAGTGAAATCATGTGCGCTTTTCGAATAAATTTCGCCAAACCGAATACCATCGGACCGCTGTTTGGATTTTCGACGGGTCGTATACTGGAACCGAGAAAGTTGCACGAATCAGATTCCTCGGTAAACATCGTCAACGTAAACATTATTCGAGTGGAATGCAGCATAACCACGGGTGCGTACGCCAACGACAGGTCGGTGCACACGATACACGAATTTTCACCGAACGTGCCTCCGGGATATAAAGTCTCGGAAACACCGGCGCAAATCATTTACCTTCCGGTCATCGCGAGGAGCGTTACCGATATCACCTTGCGTGTGGTAGATCAAGACGGACGATTGATCGATTTTCGCGGAGAGGAGATTACCATCAGACTGCACTTGCGGCGACGTGGTGCGAGGAAATGCTCGTGTTGAACGAACAGCGAATGATTGAGAGAACAACGAAAATTGGGAAAACATCGCCATTCAAGAGGCTCAGTACGACGAACGTAAACTTTTTAAAATCGTTGGGATTCGTTGTGAGAAACGTTTAAAGAGATGGATATACTCGACATCGCTGACGAGCCCGTCTTCGACGAGCGTGTCGTGAAATATGAGATGCACACGTACAATCCGTACGCTAACACGACGTTGGGACACAGCGACGAGATACGAATACCGATACAGCAACAGGATTTGTACACGTTACCGTGTGAGAGTTTTCTCTACGTTGAAGGAAAACTCGTTACTTCTGCCGATGAGAATAGAGATAACGTGTGTATAATGGGAAATAATTGTGTCGTGTTCATGTTTGATGAAATGCGATACGAGCTCGACGGAGTTGAAATCGATCGTAACAGAAACGTTGGAATAACGAGCACGATCAAAAACTATGTATCGCTGACGACGGAGAAGAGTAAGACGCTGAAATACGCATCGTGGAATCTGGATGGAAATCCGTTGCTCGATGGAAACTTTAATTTTTGCGTTCCGCTCAATACTCTTTTAGGATTCTGCGAGGACTACAAACGGATTGTAATCAACGCTCGTCACGAACTTGTATTGATACGATCGCGCAACGATAATAATTCTCTCGTTGGACGAGTCGGTACGAATCCAACGATCGAACTACTCAAGATACAGTGGCGAATGCCGCATGTATCTCTGAGCGAAGTCAACAAGCTGTCTCTTCTTCGAACTTTGGAAAGCGGAAGATATCTGAGCGTGTGCTTCCGTTCGTGGGATCTGTACGAGTTTCCTCTGCTGCAGAATACAACGAAGCATTCCTGGGCGGTCAAAGCTACGACGCAATTGGAAAAACCGCGATACGTAATCTTTGCTCTCCAAACCGGTCGAAAAAACGTACTGTCTGAAAACGCTGCGCAATTTGACGCTTGTAAACTCACCAATGTGAGACTGCATCTGAATTCAGATTTTTATCCGTACGACGACATGAATTTGGATTTCGACAAGAGTCGATACGCTATACTGTACAATATGTATGCACGTTTCCGCAAAGCCTATTATGGACAGGACGATACGTATTTGGACATCGATGAATTCTCGAAAGCCGGTCCGTTCGTAGTCATAGATTGTTCGCGACAAAACGACTCTGTCAAGAGCGCCACCGTTGACGTGCGAATAGAATTTAATTGTAAGGAAAATATACCGGCCAACACCACCGCCTATTGTCTCATTATACACGATCGAATGGTCGAATATAATCCACTGAACAACATTGTGCGCAGACTCGTGTGAAAAGTTATAAATTAGACGTGTGCGAATGGGAACGTCAGTTTTCCGACGGTCGACGACGATGTCAAACGTACCAATTTTCGTCGACTTGCAAGGTTACGCGTTCAACAACATTTTTATCGTGAAAGAGGTAGCGGTACTTCGAGATGGCGAAACGCTATCTCATTACGTATTTCGTGAACACGTACCGTGGTATCTGTTGACGAAATCGGAAAAATCGCTGGCGTGTTGGTTACGGATACACCACCACGGCTTCCGATGGGAAGATGGACACGTCTCGTACAGTCAGATGAAAAGTCTTATCAACAATGCCATTGGTACGGAACCGTCTCTGATATACGTGAAAGGACTCGAGAAGAAAAAGTGGTTGTGCGAGATTTTGGAAGATGATGTAGAGATGGAAACAATAGATGCGGATTACGAAGATATCGCACGCCTGACGAACTTGGATGTAATCGGAACCTTGCGCTGTGCGTATCACACGAGACATTGCGCTATGCGGAATGTTTGCAAATTGTACAAGTGGTGGTTTGAGCGTAACAAACGTGTAAAACAACTATGATTTATGCTAATAAAATGATGTGTATCACACTCGTATGATTTTTATTCCACCTTTTACCCGTTACATAATCCACCATGTAATATGACCTATCGCTTATCTCGTACATCTTTCAGACATTTATTGAACGTATATCAAACGTCTTTGAACGTCAATCGAACTACTTTTAACATCTATTGAACGTCAATCGAACTACTTTTAACATCTATTGAACGTCTATCGTACGCCTCTTGTACATCTTTGAACGTCTATCGTACGTCTTTGAACCTCTATCGAACGTCTATCGTACATCTTTTAACGTATTGTTGAACGTCTTACGTACAACTTTTAACATCTATTGAACGTCTATTGTACGTCTTCGAACATCTATCGTACGTCTTTGAACATCAATCGAACTACTTTTAACATCTATCGAACGTCTATCGTACATCTTTTAACGTATTGTTGAACGTCTTACGTACAACTTTTAACATCTTTTGTACATCTTTTCAACATTACTTAAACCACTTTTAACATCTATCAAACGTCTTTTAACGTTTATTACTACAGCAAAATTGACGTTTTTGCGTCGAGCTGTATATAAGGTGCGCGGAAGAGAGAAATTTATCAGTCCAAAGTGTGCACGCGGTGGAGAAAAAAGTATAGAAAAATGGAGCGTGATCAGAATAGAAAAAATTCCGAATACGAGAAGTGTAAGGATTGCGGAGTGTACCACAAGCCGATAGCTGTGGTCGAGCCTCGTCCGAGAACGACTCAAGCGCCTCCCGTCCCTCCTCGTAATCGTGAAAGGCGTTAAAGGCTCGGTTGAAACAATTTTTTTTTTTTGTAAAAAATGTTGTATAAATGAAAAAAAAATGAATAAAATTTGTTAATACTAATCTTATTGCGATTTTTTCTCCTTTCACCTACCATCCTTAAATTACATATTAAGTTTAGATTAGAGTTCCTATTAAATTTATATTTTTACCGCGGATAATTTGTATTAAGAAGAAAACATAAGTATATTATTGGTGTTTAGAATAAATGCATAACTTAAATAATTCACTCTATATTATTCGCCACAATTAAAAGAAAAAAAAAATGATAGTCACTGGTTCGCTCGTTTCCTTCTATCATGTAGTGTAACATGACGCGCGCGCTTATCTCGCAGTAGGCTAGGTCGGTGAATAAGATGAGGCACAGGAATAATAATTCAAATTATTTTATTGATAAATAATATTTATTAAAAATAATTAGTTCCGCATACATGGTTTAGTGTTGTATACCCCGTTATCCCGGTTCTACAAAAACATTGTTCATTCTTTTCTTGCACCGAGGTGTTGCATACTCCGTTCTCCCGGTTCTGCAAAATGTGTACGATCGATGTTTGATGTTGAGGAGTTGTGTGTACTTTGTGCGAATGTATCGCTGTCGGCACCTTCTCCGGATGCATTTTTCTAATTTTTTCAAGTATCGCGGATCTATACCGCTTCAGTATCGTATAATGTATATAGTTATAGTAGCTTGAAGACATCGTTGATTTTAGACTATCCTGAGCACATAACGAGCACAACTTTTGCATCAATATCGGTAGGATAGATTCTCTCAAAAACACCGAAAATTCCTCCTCGGAGTCTTCTAGTACACTGTCGTCAATTTCACTCGTCCATTCGATAAATTGATGGCGAAATATAGTATCCGGAATATATGGTTTAATGAATGCAGGAAATGTTGTATACTTTTCAATTATTTCCTCACTGCTTTTATACTTCCTTCTACATCCCCGACATGTTGTTAACCAATCTGTGAGAGTACTCAGATTTTCCTCTCGTAAAGCGAGACTGTCTTCCATCTCTGTAATAAATAAAAATTATTAAAATAAAAATATCCAATTAGTTATTACGCATTCGAAAAATGTGTATTAAAGATATTTTAAAAATGTGTACTTTACCTATTTCAGTTTGCACAGAGTGCAATCTTTCCTGTACGGTGGGGGCCCGTCGATGTGGTCACGCTGCCACGACTGGTTGTAGTGCAACGAGCACCGACGATAACCTTGCACTTCCGGATCCGCTCTTAAATGATCCGGTAGCCTATCCCACACGTGATCCACAAACCGAGCAAAGTTTTTTATAAGAATCACTTTCGGCACGATTTCTAATTGCTCCGCGGACAAGCTCAGAATGTCACGTTCGTCCAATAGCGCGATGAACATTTCGACTGTTACCTCGACTTGGTCATGATGGACCTTATATACCCGCTTGTTGCACACGACACTGATTAAAACTATCGATTTGCATTAACAATCCTCATCTTATCTCTTCCGGGAATTATTTTGTTGCATACAAAATTGAAATCTAACAACATGGCGCCGAAAAATGTTGACGTGGCTGCCTGTTGCTATGGGCTTTTGTTCTAAAATACAGCGATGACGCAATCCGTAAACCTGCACGAACCTACATACTATAAACATTGCGATTCCAATAACATGGCGCTCTACTTTGATGTGTAGAAAAAAAACCATAGGATGTAAACACACAGTTCTCTTTCCAATAAACAATCCTTATCTTTTCCGGGAATCCTTATCTTGCGATTTGTATTAACAATCCTTATCTTCCGGGAATTATTGTAATCTGATACCCCTACCACTCCACATTTACCCCCTCTCCTCCAAAAACGATGACGTTATTACCCCCTCCACTGTTATCCGATACCCCTCTTCCCCTCTTCACCCGCGCACCCCCTCATTGCCCCATGGGTTAGAACCCCCATAGTATAACTACTTATGTATATATTTAAAACTTTGTATACTCACAATCAGTATTACTCGCAAAAATCTAAACTAAAAGCTATTAAAAAAATTAGAAAAATATTAATATATGTAGATACAAACATATTCTTTGTTGTATTGTTACAATTTAGAAATATTATAAGACATCGAATATTAAGAAATGTAAAACTTTTCATGATTACGACATTCATGTCTTTATATTTAATAATATCTTTTGTAAGGCAAAGTATTTTCTAAGAAAGTTTTCTGTTCCATCTTTCTATAAAAAGTTATTAAATGTTGTATTTACAACTATTTATTTAAAATTTTACTTTAAAAATTAATTTTGTATTAAATTCATGGAAAGCTTCACAAACAAACATGTTTTTCTTTTAACTTTTAGTTAATTAAATCAAATTTACATAAAAAATGTTTTTCACATAGATCACCTGTATCAACTCAACAGACTTGTCAAATTTTAATTCTGACATATGGAATATTACGTTGATTGATAAGTTTGATTCTTGGACTTCTGACTACACGATATTTTTCTACGAGTGCAAGTTATCTAAGAACATTAATGTGGTTAACATTGTGCGAATGCTAGGAGTCACAGACTTGAAGAATTTAGAATTTCGATCAGACACAAACTTGAACTTGACCTTGGAAAAGCATAATCTAAACGGCTTTGAAAGTTTAGATGAACTGTCTATAATGAACTACAACATATACCATATGGACGAAGATCTGTTAGCCGATTTGAAAAAATTGAAATATCTTGACCTGCCGAACAACAACTTAAAACATTTGGCCGTTGAATTTTTTGATTATACCCCCAAATTAACTTGGGTCATTATAAACAATAACAATTTGAGCCGGATAGAGCCAACCACATTTGATAAGTTGAAAAGGTTAGAATATTTGAAGCTACGAAATAATTCCTTAACCGAGCTTCCATCGGCTATTTTCGACAAACTTGTTGCTCTGTATTGGCTCGATGTTTCGGAGAATAACTTAGACAGTTTACCAAGAGATATATTCGCAAAGCTGAAAAACCTTAACTTTCTTTATTTACACGAAAACAATTTTATAACTCTGCCGAGAGATCTTCTACAAAACAATACAGAATTATTAGGCGTTACTTTATACGAGAACCAGAGAACCTTTTATTATATGATTGTTAATAATTATTTACGTTCTATAATTTTGTTGATATAGAATTTATTTTTATATTTCAGACAACTATTCAATGAATTATACTCGTTGGAACAACTAAATATGAAACGAAATCGTGCAAAAATTATTTCCGATCATAGTTTTAATTTTTTAATAAATTTGAGGATTATCAAATTGTCACATAATAACCTTACATTACAATTTATCCGATTTTCCGACATTCTAATTTGTCCGATTATTTCTATGCCGAATTGCCATCGCCCTTTTATAATTGCACTTGGCTGAAAGAATTATATTTAGCTAACAATAGCATTTCGGAAATATTTGGGGATTGGATTATTAACCACGATAAACTTTATATACTGAATCTCAGCTATAACAATATATCTTCTATAAAAGTAAGTATTTAGGACTGCACCTCGAAAAATGATATATATAAGATGTTCTAAAGTTAAACGATTAAATTTTATCAATTAGGTCAATAAGCAGAAATAAGAAAAAGATGTTATTTGAACATAGGTTTAGAAACGTTTTATTATCACGTCACATTGAAAAGACAGAAATTTGTTGGCACTATTCTATTAGACAACCTCCATTGTTATTCTTTTGCAGCAACTCGATAATTTCCATAACAGAAACCATATAGAAAAATCATCTTTACGTACTTTATGTTCAAGAATATTTGTTTTATTTTAATATAAAATTATACTATGTACTGATACAGTGAACTGATTTTAAGACTGATACACATTAGTTCTGTTGTGGGTCCAAAGAACCACAACCAATTATTAATAACAAAATACACTCACCCGAAAAAAAAGCGGTACACTGAAAATGTGGGAAAAATTCATCAAATTTCAACTGACGATAACTTCGTAAATAATAAAGATAGAAAGTTCTATAAAATATG
The DNA here is from genome assembly GCF_040581485.1 of Linepithema humile. Lineage (NCBI taxonomy): Eukaryota > Metazoa > Arthropoda > Insecta > Hymenoptera > Formicidae > Linepithema > Linepithema humile. The sequence continues at coordinate 31,179,846 of NC_090128.1, read as the reverse complement.
GAAATGAAGCTAAAAATCTCTACTTTAAGAATCAATTTATTTCAATGTTGCAAAATAAATTTATTGAAAATGGCGGATGACAAAGCGCGAGCATGCAAAATTGAAAAATAATGGTTCGAGTTTGCGACGGTGCACGGTATAAACAAAAAATTGTAGCTTATTGGGATCAAAAGCGTACGAAAGTACAGAGTTTCCTCTTTAAAATGCTTTTTTATGCATCTCGATACGATGATTTTTCGCTGAGAGATTCGCATTTGAAGTAAGAATCTGCCTTTTTCTTCAAATGCGAATCTCTCGGCGAAAAATCATCGTATCGAGATGCATAAAAAAGCATTTTAAAGAGGAGACTCTGTACTTTCGTACGCTTTTGATCCCAATAAGCTACAATTTTTTGTTTATACCGTGCACCGTCGCAAACTCGAACCATTATTTTTCAATTTTGCATGCTCGCGCTTTGTCATCCGCCATTTTCAATAAATTTATTTTGCAACATTGAAATAAATTGATTCTTAAAGTAGAGATTTTTAGCTTCATTTCCATATTTTATAGAACTTTCTATCTTTATTATTTACGAAGTTATCGTCAGTTGAAATTTGATGAATTTTTCCCACATTTTCAGTGTACCGCTTTTTTTTCGGGTGAGTGTATATATATATATTAATAAAATATAAGAAGATCTATTGCATATCAGATTAAGATATCTAATATTCAGTTTCCGGCTCATGCGAGACACTGGATAAATCGCGCAGCGAAAATTAAAACCTAATTCACTTTTTACGCGACAATGCTGACGAACGATCGAATTTTGTCAGCAAGTTAGATCGTTAAAACTGCAATCAAGTGCAGTTTCACGTATATAAAATCGCCGTCGCGAGATCACGACGGCGGGTCTAAAACTATCAGTCACAAGAAACGGACGTATGTCCGTTGGGACCACAAATCTAGAAGAACGCGAATTATAACAATTCGTTAAAAGTGAATAAGAGTAACTTGGGGCTTCGTGATACTACATTAAGGCAAGGATTCCTGACGGAACCTAGATTACATAGAAGTAAGGGAATTTGTAATGAATCAAGAGATCAATGAATATGTGGAAGACTGTTTTTTATTAAAAAAACGTCAAAGGATTTGTGGCGGCTCACCGCCACACAGCTGTACTGAAGCGGCATAATACGCCGCGGCGCCGCTACGCGCCGCAGGCCTTCTACCAGTTATAAGCTTGCGGACCCACCGCCAGGTTGCGCAGGCGGTGAAGAGCTTTCTCGCGATCAAGCTTCGATCGACGAGATATAAAAGAGCTGCTCCGCAGATCTTTACTCACTCACTCGCTTCAAGGCGAGCTCTCACTAAGGGCCCTTGAACGGAGTCACAGCTCTGCTTCGAAGAGCGCAACCAGCAAGTCTTCTCGACTTTTCACAGTGCCTGGGAAGGCACGGAAGCGAGAGACTCAGCCTCAGCTCTAGCCGCACACCTCACGTAGGATGTACAGCTACGGTCAGCTGACGCACCAGCATCGCCGTCGCCACCACAGACTCTACAGCGGAAAATAATTCCCTTAGAGTTCTGTGCCCGGTTGACTCGGCCCCCACGTGTCACTCACGTTCCGGGGACATCCGAATGCGAAGGCCTCTCCCGCCTCGGCTCGCAGACTCACTTGCGACTCACATCGAGAGCCGGACGGTCGCAGCGCATGGCACAACGGAGGCATACTCCACCGCAACGCAAACCTCGCCGCCGGGATGCAACACGCACCCTCGCATGAATCGTCCTGTTAAGGACCCGATTCCAACCACGCAGACGCGGCCGGTAATATCTTACCGCGCCCGTCACCTTTCATTCGAAACTCGCGGCCTTACACTCTGCCGCGAATGCGCCGCTGGCGCACTCAAGTTACACACACACTTGTACATACATACTTTTCTCTGACAAAGAAATAAACACATTTCTACACAATTGACTCTATCTCACTTCTCACCAGTCGAACACAATCCATTAGGCAATACGCCTATAGGATTATTCCCGGATTCCCGGCCTAACTCCTTGGCAGATCCCGAACCGTGCCCTATTACCAAGGGCACAACAAAATTCTGGTGGCAGCGGTGGGATCTGCCTCTCCTTCGGGACCAGGAACCCGGAAGTCCAGAGCCTGAAACAAAAAGAAAAAATTTTAAGTAAGTGAAAATTAGTCGGCGGACAAGTTTCAATACGGAGATTATTGAAACGAGAAGACCCCGACCAACGCAGCAGTAAGCAGCCGAAAATTGAGTGCAAAATAGTCGGCGGACAAGTTTCAATACGGAGATTATTGAAACGAGAAGACCCCGACCAACGCAGCAGTAAGCAGCCGAAAATTGAGTGCAAAATAGTCGGCGGACAAGTTTCAATACGGAGATTATTGAAACGAGAAGACCCCGACTAACGCAACGGTAAGCAGAGTAGCAGCGCAGCAGCAGACTATCCAGAGCCAAGCAGTGCCGAGCGGAGTCAGCGAAATAGGAGCCAGCCGCAGAAAGCAGCCGAGCGACCTACACCTACAGCCTACGATCTACAGCCGGACAGCGAACCGCAGCTAAGGACGAGGCAACATGCGAGCGATCATACTACTACTACTGTAAGTCCGAACCATTATATAAAATATAAAAACGCGTGAATGTACAAAAGCGAAAGCGACCCCGGTCCCATACGAAATAGGTCGTGGCTATTAAGCAACCAAGCGCGACACGCAATCCGCACAGCGTTAAACCCGATACGCGTTATCGAAGACGCGACTCGCGACATAAGCGATAACGTACGCCGTACATTACAATACACAAACTCGGACGGTGATACCGACGACGAATTAGATGCAAACATAGAAACTAAACGAGATTACACATTCGAAGATATCGATTCGAGTTTAATTCCCGCTCTTAACGATACCGTGATAGAAGTAAAAACTAAAAAGACTAGACCTAACATTAGTAAAACACCAAGCCGCGTGTCAGATTACAGCGAGTTTGAGCTAACATCATACGATAGTAGCATATTTGATCCGGACGAAATCCGTGAAAAAAGAAACGAAAAAATGTCTCAAAGAAGGAAGAGTGAGGCAGACATCGAAATAGAAAACGAAATATCCGCGTTAATGGAGCAAAATACAAGAGAAAACGAAGCCAGCGGACTTCAAACGGGAACACGCCCAAAAAATAAAAATCAGATTTCAGCACTAGAAGAAACAATGCACGAAATGCGCAAACAGATCGCGACATTATTTGAGTATCTTCATGCGCATCATCACGAACGAAATCCGCGACAAGAACGCGAAACCGACATTTCATACGGTCGAACTACTGAAGACATACGAAACAGACAATCCACTGACGCACAACGCTACATGACATCAAAAAACGCGATAAATTTAATACCTATTTTTGACGGTACGTCACGAACGAACTTAAAATCATTTCTAAGCGCTTGTACATGTGCCATGAAGTATGTAAAGCCCGAGTTCGCAGACGAGCTACTCGACGTCATAATGTCGACTAAATTGCAAGGCAGAGCATTAATAAATTTTGAGATCAAAGATATCAGATCGTTTGAACAGTTAAAAAACGAACTGGAAAGCTTTTACTACCCTAAGAAAAATCCTGCATCGATTCAAATTGAATTTAATCATTTGAAACAACGACCCGGAGAAAGTGCAGTAGAATATGGGGCACGAGCAGACCATTTAGCGATGCAGCTATACGAATCTCTAACAGACAGTCCAGGAAAGACACCGCAAGATAAACGCACTATATTAGATACAGTTAAACAGCAAGCGCTACAAAACTTTGTGTATGGACTGCGCGAGGATATACGAATGGTAATACGCGCGCAACGATATGCAACCCTGCAAGAAGCCATCGAAGGGGCCAAAGCAGAGGAAAAATTAAAAAGACCACGTGATTCCGCGTACAACGCGAATAAAAGTTTTAATAATCCTAAGGCAATTCAATGCCATAAATGCGGCAAGCAAGGACATTACGGTTGCGATTGCCGAACGAGCCGCTACGGTAATCAATTTACTTTGCCTAAACCGAGCGGATCAAGATTTAATACGCTAGATAAACATTGTAATTATTGCAAGAAATCCGGACATAACCGTACCGAATGTTGGATATTAAACGGAAAACCGGAATATACTAAAAATAAGAAAATAAATGAAGAATCAAACACGCGAAATACCATAAATGAAACTAATAAGCATCGCAAGACTGAGGACGACGATGCAGAAAGGAAAACAATTAAAGCAACAGCTAAGACAGTACGAGAGCATAAGGTACTAACAGCTGATGAGATAAATCATGCACACACTGAGCTCGATCTGATTTCACTACCCATGAATGAAGTCATTGACGATAAAATAAATATGTTGATCGACACAGGAGCTACCATGAGTCTAATAAAATTGAATAAATTGAAAGATGAAACCATAATATACGATAAAAAGATAACAATCATTGGCGCAACAGGACACAAAGCGGATACTATAGGCGTAATGCAAGCAACTATTCCGTTAAAAACAAGAAAAGTTAAACATGAATTGAACGTGATAAAAGACGACTTTCCTATCGAATATGACGGAATCCTCGGAGCCGACTTCCTACAAAAATATCAAGCATCTTGGGACTATACTACCAAAAAACTACGCATCGATAAAAATTTATTTACGCTTTTCCCATGCAAAAAGTTTACTTTAGAAGCTAGAAGCGAAACTATTATAACAGCCATAACTAAAGAAAACACAGCAGGAATAATCCAAGCAGTGGAAACTAGACCAGGAATATTTATCGGAAATTGCCTAGTCGAGCCAAAAAATAATAGTTGCCCGATTAGCATAATAAATACTACCGAAACTAAAATAGAAATGCAAGCTCCAGTAGTAGAAATTGAAGAAGTAAAGACAGAAGAAAATGCCGAGATATTAATAGCTCAGACGTATGTACCGAAGGAAATTCCCTTGTCACGCATGCAACGAATTAAAGAGGCGCTTCCCCGAGTTGAAATTTAGCACCTATATTGAACCTTAATCTTTTATTTTGAGGTAGGCATAAGAGAGTCAAAGTAGATGTTATGCATTGTATCGTATGTATATAATAGCACCTACTTTGGCGCTACAATATGTCCGAAATTTCCTTTTTTCCTGCTAAAGCTTCAAAGTAGGGTTTAGTTAAAACCCTCCGTTGACCCGCTTTAGACCCTGAAAATATATAGATTCCTTTTTGCCAGCACTACTTTTATGATATTATCAAGAAATTCTAATGATTGCAAATGTTCACAATAAAGAAAAATACTAACTATAATTTTGATTAACGATAATTTTTAATAGCATACAATTTAAAAATATCATTAATCAATACCATTTAGTTGAATTTTATTATCTTTTGAAAATTTGTAATTATTAGAAATTTCTTGATAATATCAAAATATAATATCAAAATTCAACTATTGAGTATTAATTTCTAATATTTTTAAAAATTCTATGTTATTAAAAATTATCATCAATTAAAATTATATAGTTAGTAATTTTTTTTATTATTGTGAAGATTTTTGCAATCATTAGAATTTCTTGATAATATCATAAAACTAGTGCTGAAAATCCATATACCTTTGTGATTATATTAAAAATATTAAATTAAGATATTAAATATAAAATAAGATACTAAAAACATTACATAATATTTATTGAATTAAATATTATTTATTAAGTATATGTAATACATATAGTTAAGAGTATATTATTAAGTATAGTTAACATGCGTTAAAACAAGTTCAGACAGAAATATTTATACAGAAAAAGATCCAAATTAAGACTGAAACGTTTGATAATATTGTATCACTTAATAAAGCAATAATCAAAATACAACCACATTATGCATATTGCTCGTATAGTTTTTCATTCTTATTTGAATTTTAACGAGTACATCTAAAATAGTTAACATTTAATAAAAAAATTAATTTAAAAAAATTTTTTTGCGCTGAATCTTTTTCAGATATCATATCACTATTTTGAAGAAGGAAACGGAAAGGTATCAATATTAATAAAAGTTGGAAATGCAACGAATTAAATATTTTTCTTTATGATTAAACATTATAATAACTTTTATAGGTCGAATTTATCTAGTATATATATATATACTAGATAAAAGTTCGAGGTTTAATGGAGGAGTTCTCGCAGTAATACAATCTATTTTGTGAGGCTCTATAGGTTTAAAGTAGTATTTCAACATCAAATTATAGGAGATCAAGTTTTAAAAGAGGAGTTCTAGGTTCTAATTCCGTAAAAATAGGTTCATATAGGCTGTATGAGCATTAAAAGAGACGCTAAATTTCGACTCGGGTTGTCTCGATCACTTAAATAACGAAGAGCGAAAAACTCTACTTAAAATCTGCGAAGATTTCGATGATGTATTCCATTTGGACGGAGAACTCCTGACCTGCACCGAGGCACTGCAACACGAGATCGTAACTCGAGCCGGTACGGCACCCGCGAATACGCGACCGTATAGATTACCGGAGAAGCATAAGGCCGAAGTAAATAGACAGATACAGGAAATGTTAAGAAACGATATCGTACGTCCAAGCTCGAGTCAATGGAACGCACCACTTTTGGTGGTACCGAAGAAAACAGACGCTTCGGGAAAACCTAAAATGAGAGTCGTGGTCGATTTCCGAAAATTAAACGACCTAACAGTCGGAGACTCTTTTCCACTGCCAAATATAACAGATATTTTGGACCAATTAGGGAATTCGAAATATTTTACAACGTTAGATCTGGCATCGGGCTATCATCAAATACCCATGGCAGACAGAGATAAGCAAAAAACGGCTTTTTCAACGCCCTACGGGCATTATGAATTTAATTGGATGCCGTTCGGGCTAAAGAATGCCCCGGCAACGTTTCAAAGATTAATGAATACTATTCTGGCGGGCATACAAGGAATACGGTGTCTGGTCTATTTAGACGACATCGTGATATACGGCGCTAGTTTAGAAGACCACAACCGGCGACTATTAGAAGTATTACAAAAAATACGCGACAATAATCTAAAATTACAGCCGGACAAGTGTGAATTTCTTAGAAAAGAAGTGGCATATTTAGGACACATAATTACCGAACACGGAATTATGCCTGACCCTGGAAAGATCCAAGCAGTAAAGAATTTCCCTACGCCAAAACGAGTCAAGGATGTGCAATCATTCATAGGACTGGCGGGCTATTATAGACGGTTTATCGAAAATTTTTCGAAAATAGTCAAACCACTCACAAAATTAGTTAAAAAGGGAGTAAAATTCGAGTGGACACAAGAGCAGCAAAAAGCTTTTGAGAATCTAAAAGAGAAACTAATTACCGCCCCCGTCTTGCAGTACCCAAATTTCAACGATGAATTTATACTGGCTACCGACGCATCGGATTTCGCGATAGGAGGTATCTTGTCACAAGGAATGATAGGACAAGACCGACCAATAGCTTATGCTAGCAGAATTCTTTCTTATGCGGAACAAAATTATAACACGACGGAAAAAGAATTACTCGCGATTGTGTGGGCGGTCAAACATTTTCGACCGTACCTATACGGGACCAAATTTAAAATTGTCACCGATCATAAACCGCTAATTTGGTTGTTTAACGTGACCGATCCAGGATCTCGTCTAATTAGATGGAGACTGAAATTGGAAGAGTATGACTATGAAATCGTACACAAAGCCGGAAAATACAATACAAATGCTGACGCACTAAGTCGCAACGTCGCTCACGCTATACATATAATCGACAAGGAGAAAGAGAGTGATGAAGAGGAAGAAGAAAGAGATAGCGAAAAAGAGATAAAAAGGTACACGGAGGAAGAGAAACAGCAAATATTATATGAGTATCATGATGCACCGATAGGCGGGCATCAAGGCGTGCAACGCACCATAAATCGAATCCGTTTAACTCACAACTGGAAAGGGTTAACAAAAGACGTAAAACAATACATCGCCAAATGCGAGCATTGCCAAAAGAATAAATTAAAACGGCGAAGTAAAACGCCAATGATTATTACCGATACTCCGGATAGGCCATTCGAAAAATGCGCACTAGATATAGTAGGACCGTTAACCGTAACTCTAACCGGAAACAAATACGTACTAACATTCCAAGATCATTTCACGAAATTGAGCAAGGCAATGCCCATCGAAAATCAGGAAGCTGGTACAGTAGCGAAGGCATTCGTTACAAAAATAATTTTGGAATACGGAGTGCCTGATAAAATTCTCACCGACCAGGGAACGAATTTTATGAGTGAAGTGTTTAAGAGCACTTGCAAACTGTTAAAAATTGAGAAGATTCGTACAAGCGCGTACCACCCGGAAAGTAACGGCGCGCTCGAAAGATCGCACAGGACACTAGCAGAGTACTTGCGACACTACATAAATGGAGATCAGACCGATTGGGACGAATGGCTGCCCTACGCGATGTTTACATACAATACTACACCACATACAGCGACAGGTTATACGCCATTTGAACTGTTGTACGGACACCAGGTTACGCTCCCTACGGCCCTGACATGTCCTCCGAAATTAACGTATACGTATGATGACTACATATCCGAGTTCAAAGAAAGATTGCGTACAGCACACCAGGTAGCGAAAGCGAACATGCAAGAGGAGAAAGCAAAGTCAAAAGAAAGCTACGACAAAAAGGCTAATATAAGCACATTTAGAGCAGGCGACAAGGTATTATTATACGACGAAACACTAAGACGAGGACGCTCGAAAAAACTTGACGCGTTATGTGGACAGGACCTTACATAGTAATTGAGAAAAAATCAAGCGTTAACTACATCATAAAAAAGGGGCGAAAAACAATGCTGGTGCATGCAAACCGCATTAAGCATTTTATCGAAAACTAAATGACACTTACCGCATTATGGAGAATCAGGATAATCCTCGTTCTCGCTGGCCTCCTCCTGGAGCCAAAAAATCCGATTCAGGGTGCAAGTCGCCTCGAGTATGGTCAACATTGCACGTCGCCACTCTAAATACCCCACACGACGACGACGATGCCCACCAAATCGAAACTGCCTCGACACCGCACTACGCAACCCTTCGATGAGTTCAAGGGTAAGGGCCGTTCTTTCGCAGCGAATATGACATCGCTCCACCGAACCCTGAACGTAAGCAGGAACTACGTCCTCCAATAGCTCCGCCGTAGTTAACTCACGCACAATCACCACTCGCTGGCCGGTCGTAGGCCGCACAATAATAATTAAATTTTCAAAAGAAGGATCCATCATTAAACACGATCTAACAAGAACTGACACACAGTAGCACTCGCGAGAATCACAAGACCCTTTCAAAGGACAAAATGCAGAACACGCACATATAAAAAATTATCGTAACACCCTACACTATTGATATAATATAACACGTAGCATAAAACTTCCAGGTACGCTATACTAGAGGATAAACTAATCAAGGTGAGAACTGAAACAATATCCCCAGTCAAGATAGAGTACTTCTCACAAGAACCAGGGCTATATTATGAACAAATAGGAGAACTAAATCTCATCGAAACAAAATGGAAACTAGTAATAAAATTAGATATTACGGCAATAAATATAAGATTTAAACGTATTAAGGAAAAAATACAAGATACGGATGAAATTTGTAATGAAATTAATAATAAATCCACTAAACAACCATGCACGAAACATGAAGTTAATAATCGAAAAAAACATTAATCAATTGACGGAATCGATAAAACAAATATAAATACCATTTATAAAAAACCTTCCGACAAACGACGCGGATTAATAAACGGGATAGGTAGTATCGCTAAAACTCTATTTGGAACCATGGACGCAGATGACGAGAAAAATATTAATGAACAATTACATTTGATAAAAAATAACGAACAAATAACACAACACGCCGCAAAAACGCAAATAAAAATATTAAACACAACGCTTACACACATAAATAAGCTAGAAGATGCACTAGAACATAATAACAAATTATTAAAAAACGCTACAAAAAATATTTACAATTGAATCTCAGATGAAATTAAACGAGAAGATATATTAGAACACTTTCTAATAATAAATGCAATTCTAACTGATCTACAGCGAGACATTCAAGATATTATGGATTTTCTGACACAAATACAAAACGGAATATTAAATCCAAAAATAACACCAATAGAAAAAATAATTTCTGAATTAAAAGAAGCGACGCCTCATTTGCCTCAAGGAACACAATTTCCTTTTGGACTCAAAATAGAAGAATGGAATACCATCAAAAAATTAATTACCACAAGCGCATACTATGACAATACAAATATTTATACTATACTACAATTCCCTTTGATAACATTTCCTAAATACAAAATAATAAAAATAATTCCTTTACCTATACATGACCATGACAATATTTTCGTTTTCACTGAAGTAAATCAACATATAATCGCGATAAGTACAGACGGACCGACATACATGACTATAACAAAAGAAAACTTAAATAAATGTATCAATGTACACAATACATATTTATGCGAACCTTATAGTCCTATTTATATTGTAAACACAAATTCTCTTTGCGAAATACAAACGTACTCACATATAACAAAAAATGCGGATAATTGCGATAAGCGTTATATTAAGAGTAATCAAACTTTATGGATAGCATTAAGAACACCAAATACATGGTTGTACTCTACACCTACACTTAAGGAACAACAAATATATATACATTGTAAAAATAATAAAGAAACTGTTGTAGTAATTAAGCGAACAGGAAAAATAACGTTAAAAGAAAACTGTAAGGTAATTGCAACAGATATGACAATAAAAACAAAAAACGTTGAGCAAATCGCGAATATACAAACTTATTTACCAAATTTTAATTTAACATTTAGCAAAGATCAGAATACACAAAATAAGAAAAGTCTATTGCAAGGACTAAAATTTAAAAAAATTATACAAGATCCGAAAGAATTAATGGACCTCAGTAATAAACTTGAGGAAATAAATAAAGATGTTAACGACAATCTAAAAAATCCATTCGCAGAACAAGCATTTGTCTATCCTATGACAACAAGTAGCATAGCTGTTGTAATTGTCATAATACTTGCCATTATATTAGGAATAAAACTATGGAAAGAACGAAGTCCATTTTAGAATAAATAAATGGAGCCTCAAGGTTACGAAAACTCGTATCTCCTCGTTTTCTTTTCTCAACGGGGGGGGGGGGGATGTTGTGGGTCCAAAGAACCACAACCAATTATTAATAATAAAATTGTATATGCATATATCGCAGCGCGATGCATATAGTGCGACATTGACAACTCATTTCTGAAAGATGCGATTTCGAAACATAATAAAATCATATATGGTTGTATTCAGCGTAAAAAATGCTACAACTTTTGTCATAACAAAAATTTTGAAATTCGTAAAAATAATAAGAAGGGGTAAGGGTAAATTAAAAAATATAAAATTTTTTAAAAATCGAGCTACGCGGTTATAAAGCTCTTAAAAGACCATGCAACTTTTATTCAAAACATTTTATGATATCTCTTACAGTTTTGACAATATTCAGTCAAAACCAAAAAAACCGTTTTAGCTTGTAGGGGTTGTTTCAACCCTAAACGTGCGAGAAAGCACATAAAAAAAAATACGTGTCTCTTATTTTGAGCTACTTTACAACATATTTAAAGCTCGTCAAAATCGGAGGGGGACACTTGGGTCCCTTTCCTTGTTAGTACCACGAAATAATGTTTGCAAGAAATGGAAACGGATAAAATAATAATTTAAAAAAATAATTAATACAATTAAAATAGTTAATACAATTGGACATGCTTGCAAGAAACAAATTTATTTACTTTTAGATTTGTTTCTTTTTAAGTTATTTTTTCAATTAAATTTATTAATTTTTTGTTATCGTAAATCAGTGCTCGGAATTAGTCTGAACATTTCAGTCGATTTCCGTGATATACGCCTCCTTTCCTCTCCTTACCGCGCGCGCCGCAGCCGCTAGGGCCAGCGCCGCCGAGCGTTAGGAGCGGCACTATCCGATTATAAGTGGGTTCTTCTCCCTATTTATTAAAATTTAAAAAAATTTATTAAAATTTATTTATTAAAAATAAATTTAAAAATAAAAAATTTATTTTTAATAAATTTCAATAAATTTTTTTAAATTTTAATAAATAGGGAGAAGAACCCACTCATAATCGGATAGTGCCGCTCCTAACGCTCGGCGGCGCTGGCCCTAGCGGCTGCGGTGCGCGCGGTAAGGAGAGGAGAGGAGGCGTATACCACGGAAATCGGCTGAAATGTTCAGACTAATTCCGAGCACTGTCGTAAATCATCAAGTGGGACTACTATTAATTTTGAAAGTGGCATAAGTCATTCAACGCTTAAAAACACAGTTTTGTGCAAGTTATTCATAAAATTTAATGATCTTAGATTTTAACATCAGGAGAACATTATAATTTTTAATAAATTTTGCACCATGATGGAAAAATATTTTTAATATGGTCAAACGCAAAAGTTTGAATATCTCGAAACGAGAAATATATGACTTTGGCCACTTTCATAATAACCGGCACATATAATAAAGAGTATGCGAATAGTAAGCGTAAGGAAGCACACGAATATTCTATAGGTGATTTAGTTTTGATTAGAAATTTTGACAGTACGGCCGAAGCAGCTCAAAAGCTCATACCTGTATTCAAAGGATCGTATAAAATAGCGGAGAAACTCGATAATGATAGGTATACGATTACTGATGTACGGGTTTCAGAACATTTTACGTCCGTATCGTGGTGTCTGGCAAGCTGCGAATCTAAGGCTATGGTGCCAAAAGTAAAAAATATATATAGCCATTAATTTGTTCACTTACAATTTCAATTTATTTTCTCTAGTTAAAAGAAAAGTAATTAGTTGCTTACTTGTGATTCAGTTATTTGTTTAAAATATTGTTATTCTGTCAGGGATGACAGATAGTCAGATATGGCCGAATGTAAAACATACTTTAAGTTATATATTAACTGACGACAGGCTGATAGTAGGCGGCGTTGAAAAAAAGAAAAAAAAAACAGTCAGTCCACGGCCGACCCGAGGAGAGACGCGACGTTAAATTGTACGTTGTATTATTATTCAAATATACTTATTCTTCCCGTAGTTATCCAAGTGTTGTGCCGACCATCTACTATTTTTAAATAATTTCTTACAATTAGATTACTAGATTAGATAGCGGCTCATGTAATACATTCACGCGGTAAGGGCCATAGCACTTTAAAAATGTGAGTAATAAGACTTACCTGAGTAAAAATTGTTATTTAAAGGATTCCGGTTCTTTTTTATCAAGTAAAATACCGAAACTAAAACTAGAACAGATTAAATAATTTCTTTTTTGATATATTTGGTATCGTGTAAAAGGATATGCTGTATTTTATTATGAGCCAAGTTCACTATAATATCGTCCGATGAAAACAGTAGATCTTCTGTCTAAAATTTAAAAACAGAAAGTATCAGCATATATTTAACTTGTCATAGTCTGAAAGAATTGGAAAAAGTTATATTCTAGAAATTTAACCTGTAGAATATTAAAATACATAGATTCCATTATAGTGTGCCCCGAAAAGTGCAATTACTTTTTATGCCTCACGATAAAGCTTTCATATTAGCTGGTTGAAGTTTGGAACGTTCCTGGAGCGATTTTTTAAAAATGATTTGTCGCTCTTGTCTTTTTGCAGGGAGGAAGTTTCGAGACCCACAAACAAAGTATAAAAAAGACCGATCCAATACATGCGTCGGAAGACACCCTTATACCCGAGAAACCACTCTCAAAATCCCTTAAGGGGGAACACCAGGGTGACGGCCGAAAAAAAGGCTATTTTCGTGAATTTTTTTTTCATTATCTAATAGTTTGTTTAATTTATAAACTATATATGTTAAAAGTACATACTTATATTATGTTACAAAAAAAATTTCATAAAATAATATTCATATTTATAATAACTATGGTGATTGATGTGCACCTCGTCTGAAAAAACATGGGTGCACGGGCGCTTGTGCTGCATCTGAACGGGAGCTCTAAAATAAATTTTTTAAATTGTGATTTAAAGTATATGAATGTAGTTTTAGTTGCACGTACGGATTTTTTGATAAAATAATTTTTGACAAAATGGCACTGTTTAAAAAAAAAGTTTTCGATTTTTCAACAAAAATTCGTTACTTCTTTAATTGTTTTTCAAAAACTAATAATCCGATTGAAAAATCCGTACGTGCAACTGAAGACAATTTTGTTGTAAACATTCTGTCCAAATTTCAAGTTATTCGGATAAAAATTGGCCGAGATATAAGAGCGCCCAGTTACGAAAACGTGGTTTCGAGAAAAACGCGTTTAAAGTTTTACAACTAATTGGTTCATATAAAACGATAAAATTTTGTAACGAACCAAAGTGCGTCCAATCCGGGTGCATATGAAGTGCCTTCTGAAGCAATAGAACTCAAGCACGTAGACAACAAAAGAATACCGGTAAAACTCCCTACAGACAGATCAAGGGGACTGCCGAATCTTTTTAGGTAGCGCGCGGCCGGTTCTACTAGCGGCATCTGACCAAGTTCTACTCTATGACATATTTACTATAGTTCCGTTATGAATTTCACCATAATATTATAGGGACATATTTTTAAGACTTCAAACATCACAAAAATGCAAAAAAAAAATCGATTTTTTGAAACCGTCACCGTGGTGTTCCCCTTTAAACGATTCTAGCCAAGCAAAAAATAATTTGTCGCTCTTTTCCTTCTGTACGGAGAAAGTTCCGAGGCCCTCACATGGCATGCAAAAGAGACCGATTCGATACATGCGTCGGAAGACACCCTTATACCCGGTCATTTTCGTACTTTGTTTGTGGGTCTCGAAACTTCCTCCCTGCAAAAGGACAAGAGCGACAAATCATTTTAAAAAAATCGCTCCAGGAACGTTCCAAACTTTAACCAGCTTTCATATTTGACTGTTCTAATGAAAACATAATGCACTAATGTGCCGAACAATGTAAAAAAAACTAACATTTTCTCGACTTAAAGTTTTGTAAAATCAATTAACACGTTATTGCAATTTTATTTGAATTTCTTTCATAATTGGTTAATGCAAATGCCAAACTTGAAAAAATTAATGAATAAATCTTCTTCATCTTGCAACAACATATCTAATATTTCTTTAAGTAAATTATCAACAACATTAAAAGTATGTTATGCAACTTGTACTTTATCCACAAAACAATTTATATAACAAGAGTTTAAACAAATTCTTAGAAACATATACCACATAAGCATCCAAAAAATAAAAAATGTTCAATTAACAAAGTTTCATAAATTGATTTTGAATTTCATTAAGATAACTATATATAATAATTTACATAAAATATATATGGCACATGTAAAACTGTAAAAAATCATAATCTTTCAAAATATCATAAACAAATGTCAACTTTATCATTAAAACTTAAAAATTTGAAATTGAATTATATATTTCAGGTTTTAGAACTACACAATAATAATTTGTCAAGAATACATCCTGACGTGCTGAAGTTTTGGGAAAACTGTACCAATTTAATTCATTTGACGTTATATGAAAATCCGTGGGAATGCGACAGTGATGTTAGATTCTATAATTTTATTTATTCAAAAGCCGGAATAATCGACGATATATCTAAAATAATATGTCATAGAAAAAATACATCCATATCAGAAATGACCTGGGATTTTTGTCTGTTTGACAAAACAATGATTATAATTAGCATCTAATTATTAGCATTAGTGCAGCAATTGCTCTTATTGGTTTAATTATTGGTATTTTTAAGATAATTTATTCATCAGTTTGTTGCAGTATTAGAAGTAACGTACTATTCCATAATTATACAATCTAAAACAAAAAAAATACAAAAAATATAATAGAAGAGCATTAAGAGCCGTCGCAGGATGTTAGTGTTAAATTTTTAATTTTTCTTAAAGAAATTAATAAATTAATCTACAAGAAACAGTTAAATTGTACACCGATCTCAGATCAAAATACCTAAAGTGTATGAAATTTTAAGTACATTGTTCTCATATATCGAGAAATTTAATGTACGTATAGGAATTATTGGAAAGAAAGGAAGAGAGAGAAAAAATATCAAGGCGCGAGTGGCTAAAAAAAATAATACAGTTTTGCTGTGCATGCAGAAGTGCATGTCATCGTCACGTTCCATAAGAGGCGCGATGATGTATTTTGTCACGAGAATAATGCGCTTTTATGATGGTGCCACGTTCGCTTTATCATTGGCC
Source organism: Linepithema humile (assembly GCF_040581485.1). NCBI lineage: Eukaryota > Metazoa > Arthropoda > Insecta > Hymenoptera > Formicidae > Linepithema > Linepithema humile. The sequence goes on along the minus strand of NC_090128.1, from coordinate 31,163,509 downwards.
GATGTCACAATATAGCGAAAAAATTCGATACACCAATGATGCGTTAGAGTTGCGTTATAGAATCGTTACGGGCGAGATGCAGTAGTTGTTATTGCAGCAAATTGAAGGCAATCTATTGAAGGCAAACAATTTGTTATTTCTTTCCTGTTATCGGATGGAAATAAAACGCATAAAAATAGTCAACTGCCAACAGGTAAGAAGTAGTAACTCGAACAGCATTATTGCTACATTACACTACTAGTGCAATTCGGTTGGTGTTATAAATGCGTCGAGTGCAGTCGCAAATGTTCCAGCGATATTGTTTTTTGAACTGAAACGTTGGAAATAAGCTAAAAGCGAAAATTTATGACGTATTCATAATATCATATTTGTCGCCATAATACTTCGAAGCATTTATCCGCTGAAGTGTATATTGAATTACATTTACATATATACATACATTAACCTTTTTATATATAATATTTTTATATACTGTATCTTGATGAATTGTTTGCGGAAATTCAAGAGAATGTAAAATTATTAACTGCATTTTATAATTTCAGCTAGGAATTATTCAAATCACTTTTTGATACTATAAAATTATCATTCTCGTGATAAAGCTGTTTATAAGATATTTTAAATTTTTCTCGATTTTTATATTGTATCTTTATTTCCTCATTAATTTTTTCAGCAATTGTTTTTTTTCCAGACTGCTGACCATAAAATTTATATAAATAACTCTAATGTTTTTCGAGACTTTTGTCATGTTGTTCAGCTCAAAGAAGATCTGAGATAAATATGGAAATCGCGCACCTAGTGATCGCATAGCAGTGGGACGTCCTTCTCACCGCGCGCGCTTTACTCGCGCGGATTCGCCGATCTTTTTTCGTTAATTACTCAGTACTTATTATGAAAATTAAAAAATGGTAAAGGACTTTTCTACTCGATTTGACCTCCTCTACCTGTATATGACCGGTGGGGCGATTATTGCCAGACACCCTGTATAATGTATTTATTATTTAAGTTAATTACATCAATTTATTAATTACATTATTCATAAATTATTTGCATTTAAATTAAATTGACATTTGTAATGCTTATGTAGATTTAGTTTGAGTATTATCGTATCTATTATCTATTATCTATTATAAAATGTTTTACGTAAGTTGTACATAAGAACTAAAAATATTTCGGTAAATATCGTTTTCTAGTAAAGGAAATGAAATATCAATATTAAAATTGACATGTCAACATATTAAGAAACAGGAAATTTAGCGCAATACACGTAACTGGGTTTACCCGATACAATACGTAGCAATATTTTTCTTTCTAGTTTTCATCCGTGTTTCATCGTGTTTTCGCATTTTATGTTAATGTCTTTAATATAAACGTTACATTATATCTCGTATTCTTAGTAGTAGATCTAATATGCTTATAAAGTTTTACTTTCAAAGTTGATCAAGCAGTTTCAAATATGCAGAGAGAAAATACATAATTTTTTAAAAATTATGTCATGTTTATAATTACATTGTGTGAGAATAAAATATTTATTTGGTAGAAATTTGTTGAATATGTATAAAATAATTTATTCTGTTCATAAACTATTTATTTTAATTATTATATATTATATTTTACAACTACTAATTCTAGTCAATAATTTTTTAGAAAATATCAATGTTACTGGATAATTTTCATATTAAAATTATGCAGTTTGCATCCTGAAATTCAGTTTAAAGTAGAAATAGAAAAAACAGAAATAAAAAAAAATTTATTTTTATTAACCATTTTGCATGTCAATAAATCATTTTGCATGTAAATTACTGTAGTTATTATATATTTAAAATAAATTTATTAGTATCTCGACATAATATAGAATACATAAAAAAGATATTTTTTACATCAGATAATCGGAAATTTTTTGAAACTGGTTTTTAAAACTTATTCAAACTAATCATGCTTCCTTTCGTTTTAAAAAATTATTTGTCCTTAATAAAATTCAAGATTAATCTAAATTGTCTCGCACAATATAATTTCAGCTCGTTCTATTAATCATTACATAGTTAAATATAACACAATAAATTTTTTTCAATAGAAAAAGTAACTGTCGCACGTTATTTACGCGTGATTATTGTTATTTTTTGGGTAGAATCCTACCAGACTGAAGAGGACTTATAAATTGAGCTGAAACGTTTCTGTATTCGTATCGCTTCTCTGAATTAATTTCTGATAAAAATCTTTAGCATCTCAGTATTTCGTTTTGATTCTTATAGTTTTTTTGTTAGTTTTTTTTTATTAGGTTAGCTTAGGTTATTGCATTTTAATTGATTTTTAATTTAACTTCTGAGTTTTATATTTATATTTACAAACATTATAGAGTTTATATTTATAAACATTAAGTACAAATTATTTTTTTAATATATGTAAAAAATTGAGACATGTTCAGTCATTAAGACTTTTACTTTATTTCGAAGTATTTAAAAATAATTTTATTTTCCATCAGCTGCCTTATTATGTACATTTTTTGATATTTTAATAACTTGTAAACAAGTGAAAAGTCGATTCCAATCGGAATGAGTGCAAGACGGGAACTTTAAGGTTACGTTCAATAAATTGCAAAAATATGATTTAATAAAAATTTTAGTATTCCAATGCTTAGGCTTTAACTAATTAATTATGAAATTATTAAATACAGTATTATTCAATACTGATAATAAATGTTTTTAATCATTTCACTGCAATTATGTACATTATCTTGCATTTTTATTTCTTGTAAGTAAATGATGAGATTGATAATAGCTCAAAGATATAAACGGGGATTGGTTGATCGCAAGATTGACTAGGCATTTTTTTATAAGCGTTATAAAAATTATTTAAGCAAATATCCTCGATAAATCTTATTTGCTTCTATATTATGATTTATTATGATTTATTATAAAAAGGCGTATCTCATGCTTTTTTAGATATGAAATACTCTGGAAAATGTTTTTTCTACCGATTATTCATTATTTACATAGTCTTTTCTTACGCAATCTAATAAAAAATAGAAAAAAATATAAATTACCCTTTACAAGCAAAATTTGCAAATGCATTTCTTATCACAAAAAGATATATAAAGTTTCTTTAATTTTATTTCCGCAATTTTTTAGTGCTGTGACATAGTGATATTTCTCGACTAAAATATTTTGTTTACAAAATTATACAGTTATGAAATTGATTTAACATAAATGCATTATTTATATTTTTATAATGTAATTTAAATAAATTTTTATCGGCATAGAGTATTTATTTGTGATTGTTGCGAGTCTTTCCGATCGCAACCGTAAGTTCGAGATCCGCTTGGGGAACGGGACGCACTGCTTAGAGGTGTGGAATAACTGGACGCAAACCTTGACTCGAACAATTTATTTAATCACTCACAAACTGCCAGGACGGTGTTAGATTTTCGTGAGCCGTGTACGGACACGGGGAAACGAGTCGGTATTCGGGTATCGTAAACTGAATCCGTCGCTGCTTGCGCGCGACTGTATTTATACAAATCGGCAATCAAGAGTTTTGTAATATTATTGATATGTTATTGTTGATATTTCTCGGATTGCTGATTCGTGTCACCTTGAATCCGAGGTTGTTTCTCTGCAGCCTCATCGTTATTCTTTATTTGCTAAATCATTCTTTCTTAGTATTTTATTTTGGTATTTAACTTAATTAACCTTATAGCGAGACGTTGTGTGTTACGACACACAACATGATATACATATGAATAGTTCTGCCAAAGTTTGTACTGAAATGTCTTTCCACGTGAAGAAAACTTACTTATAATGATAAAATATTATATTGATAAAATTTTCTTAATTCTAATTCTTGCTTTCTTTTTTTATTTCTGGTATGCGTTAATATATGTCGTGCACGACGATAATTAACGCATACTAATTTCTTTAATTTTGTCACAAAAATATTCAGCCGTGAACTTAAACAAAGTGAATTATAACGCAGTGCGAGAAAAAAAAACCGGTTATAAACCACTGACTGATATACGCAGTGCAGTATGCACATATATAAGCTTGATTTGATCGTGAATAGGTCAGTCTTTATTCGCTTTCGCTGTTTTTAAAATCGTATTCTTAGTCATTCTCATAACAGTCTTAGCAGGCGTTCTTGCATCGCGAGAAAAACTTTTGTTGTGTGAAAAATGTTTGCAATAGCCTTAGCTTTTGTAATTGTAACAACACATGTTGCGGCAGAAATACGTAAGTACATCTTTGTGTTTCTATCATAATATACGTTTTTCTTGTTATATTGCTTGGAAAAAATTGTTACATCTACTTGAAGCAAAAGACTGATCGCGTGATTGGAAAGAAACGTTTGACAAAATATCATTTTTTGATATGGATTATTCACCCGGATGTTACGAGGAAATGTAGCAATTTTAATATAATTAGAAACATTTTAATAATAATGCAATAACGCAATGACAATTTAAATATGACGTAAAATACGTGTTAGATGATATAACGCGAATGTAAAAAAGTATGATTAAGAAAAAAAGAGAATATAGTTCAAGTACAATTATCTTTTAATCAAATGTCAACTCTTGACAAAAAAATACAGAGAACTTATAAAAAAATGCAAAAAAGATCAACTAACACATAATAGCGTGTACGAGTGCAACAAATACATTTGCGTTCGCAATTTTCAACGATAAAAAATATACTCTAACAGTTAAATAATGAAAGTATTGAAAATTGCGTTTAAGAATCTTTTATTATTTGTTATCATTTATATAATTCATAAAATATCACACAGATAATGCAATATTATTAAAGATTTAGCATTGCATAAAATATTTGATATACCGATTACGTATCATAAAAATATTACGCATTTTAAAACATATTTTGCTCGTTTATACTTTATTTCCAATTTATTATTTTATTCCGTCTGTTACAAATTAATAACAATTATATAAATTTCTTGCAGCTTCATACATTCACGTGTGCGGTCGGAAAGATCCGAATCTCGAGAAATGCATATTGGACAACATTAATAATTTAAAGGGTAAAATCTGCGAAGGAATTCCGGAATTGGATATTCCGTCGAACGATCCGTTGTATCTTGACAAACTCGTTATTTCGGAATCAAATAGCGTGAAATTATATATGAAAAATACAGAAGTGAGCGGACTTTGCGATTTCACCATGAACAATTTTACTGTGAATCTCGACACTCTTCGTTTCGCTATTAAAATTTCATTTAATCGTATGTACATGAACAGCACATATGATTTTAATATTCGCATACTGGTGCCTATTGCTTATCAAGGAAAGGTTTATATTACTACAGGTATGTAAATTACAATACATTATATGAAATAATCGATTTTGCACTAGAATTAAATTAAAATTTATAAAAATCTATATTTAAATATTTAAAAAAAATGGAAATCTGAGTTTATTCCACTGAAATAATCAAACTGTGTTTTTTTTACAGGTAACGTAGATGCGGACGTAAACTTGAACTTCAAAATGATAACCAAAGGTGCCAAGAGATATATATATTTGTCGAAGATATTGCTAAATCTCGACATCAAAGATTTCGAAAATCATTATGAAAATATTGGGAATTTAGGACAATTACAGGAAATTATTGAGAATTTTATAGGGAATAATAATGAAGAGATTGTTAAAACTTTCAAGCCAGCTTTAGAAGAAGCTGTTTCTAAAGTGATTATCTCGGTGACCAATGATATAGTTAAACGTTTCACTTACGAAGAGCTGTTTCCTGAACGAACGTAAATCACACTAGGACTTTAAGGTCTATTGTCACGAGGTCATTTTGCATATTTTCTATTTTAATTGAAGAAACGAACTAAAACTGAATTTTACAATATTTTGGTGAGAGGCGATACAAATTTTACTTTTGCTAGTTAATGAATGTAGATACATTATGTAATCGTTGTTAATTGCTAGCATAACAATGCCAATTTGTACGCATTAGTATTAAAATATCTTTGTATTAGTTTGACAACATATAAATTTATAAAAATTATGTGCTAAGATATTTGATATCATAGTTAAAAAATTATTGAAAAATAAATATGTTATAATAAACAATTTTTCATCTCTTATTTAAGCTAATTGTAAGCAAATTTTACAACTCTGTTTGGTAACAAAATTGTATTACTTATGTATCAATAATATAAAAAGTCAATATTATTTTTTTTTGTTCTTTTTTATATCAAATAAACGTATTACTTTAAGCTAATGTTCACAGTTTCGAATATTGCGTGTGTTCAAAAGGGGAGGGTCTCAACTGCCTACATTCCCATTTGCCAACAGCTTCGTTTGCCCACAACATTTTGCCGACAGCTTCAATTGCCGACATTCCCGATTGCCTACAGAACGATTGCCTACAAGCATTATTGCGCACATTTAAAAATTAAAAATACAAACGTACGTTTGCACACAAGACATTATTGCACACATACACATTGCACACATGACATTATTGCGCACATACACATTGCACACATGACATTATTGCGTACATACACATTGCACACATGACATTATTGCGCACATACACATTGCACACATAATATTATTGCGCACATACACATTGCACACATGACATTATTGCGCACATACACATTGCACACATAATATTATTGCGCACATACACATTGCTCACATAATATTATTGCGCACATTTAAAAATTAAAAATACAAACGTACGTTTCACACAAGACATTATTGCACACATACACATTGCACAAATGACATTATTGCGCACATGCACATTGCACACATAATATTATTGCGCATATTCTTTCCATGCGAAACGAAGTTCAACATGGGTTTACAACTTTGTTTGTGAACAAAAAAAAAACAAATCTATCAGAAATGTTGCGGAACATACCAAGCTGTGCTTATGTGTGATACCCGTAGATAGAAATAATATTATTCAGCATTATTTGTCATCATTATTTTTCTATTACAGAAAAAAATCTAAAAACGGAGTTCAAAAACATTTGCAACCAATCTAGTGTAATGCAAGATGAGTAAACAGTATAAATTTTATTTTTATGAATCTATTCATATACATCATCTTCTGTTAATTATCAGTCACGTATGTAGTGTAGAATTTAACCGTATATTCGCGCTGTAGTAAATGCGTTTGCAAATGTGTAAGTTCTGCAATCGTTAAGAAATAAATATCGGCGGCTAACACAATATTTTTCGATTTATTGATGTAATTTATTATGAAGAATAATCGATTTCTGTTTTTCTAAACATTACTTCTTACTTGTTATAATATTTAAAGATTATAAAGAAGAAGATTAAAATTATTATCCACAAGAGTGACGTATATTTATGTCACTTAAGTAAACGATAAATAGCGTTTATTAATTTTACTATTTTGTTTCTATACAATTTACATACACAGTTAAGGCAGTTCCTACGATTTCTTAATTACTCAAGATTTATTTGAAATTTTAAGAAATAAATCTATCAAATGTCACGCAATATTTTAAAGTTTAAAAAATATTTTTTTTTTATGTAAATATTAAATTAATCTTTATATAATTATACATTTACTCAATAGTTTTTGTAGGTTAATCAGACGAAAATAAGTACCTGTCATAAAACATGTATCGTAATTCTGTTCATTGCTGTGACAAGCGTTTTTGCCATCAAATGTCCAACAAGCAACAAGTGTCAATGTATATATTTGGACTCGTCACTAGATTATATAAATTGTACAATGGATAATAATAATTCTGTTTTCAACATATATACTAAATTGCTGAAATAAGTGTACGTATTCATTAAATCATGAACGTTTCTTATTGATGTATACACATATCGCACACACGAAAAAAGTGATACAAATCAAGAATATCAAATTGTTCAGGAGAGAGAGAAAAGAAGAAATTGCGTTAAAAATAATGTTTTCTATTAATAACATCATAAATTATATTTTATCTTAAATTCTGTTGCAAGTTATAAATTGTCTGAAGAGAGCTTGATGTTACGGAACATATTTCACATGTCTTTACTTAGTTAAACAATAATTTTAAAATTAATTATTTACGGCAGTACTAAACATATCGGATTCACGCGGAAGGTATTTAAATTCAACTTCTATCACTTTTCTTAATTGAAAAACGATATATTTAGAACACAATTAGCACATAAAACAAAATTTGAAAAATTTTGACTTGTGTATTGCACTTTTCTTGCAAGTGTGCGATATATAATTTTAAAACTTTGAGTACTCACAATTAGTACTACTACAAAAATCTAAACCAAAGCTATAAAATTAAAAAACATCTTATATATGTAGATACATACAGATTTTTTGTCATATTGTTATAAATCAGAAATATTATAAGACATTGAATTATAAAGAAATGTAAAACTTTATACGATTACGTCATATCTTTATATTTAATAATATCTTTCGTAGAACAAAGTATTTTCTAAGAAAATTTTCTGTTCTATCTCTTTTAAAAAGTTCTTCAATGTCGCACTTACAACTATTTATTTAAAATTTTATTTTAAAAAGTAAAGTAATTTTGTATCAAATTCATGAAAAGTTTCACTAAGAAACTTTCTTTTTTTTTAACTTTTAGTTATTTAAATCAAATTGACATTAAAAATGTTTTTTCACATAGATCACCTGTATCAACTCAACAGACTTGTCAAATTTTAATTTTGACGTATGGAATATTACGTTGTTTGATAAGTTCGATTCTTATTGGACTTCTGACTACACGATATTGTTCAACGAGTGCAAGTTATCTACAAACATTAATGTGGTTAACATTGTGGGAATGCTAGGAGTCACAGACCTTAGGCATTTAGTTTTTAAATCAGACAAAAACTTGAACTTGACTTTGGAAAAGCATAATCTAAACGGCTTTGAAAATTTAAAACTTCTGGAAATAGAGAACTGCAACATATACCATATGGACAAAGATCTGTTAGCCGACTTGAAAAAATTGACCTTTCTCAAACTGTCGAACCACAACTTGAAACATTTCGCCGTTGAATTTTTTGATTCTACCACTGAATTAATTTGGCTCGATATAAACAATAACAATTTGAGCCGGATAGAGCCAACCACATTTGATGAGTTAAAAAATTTAAAACATTTGGAGCTACAAAATAATTTCTTAATCGAGCTTCCATCGGCTATTTTCGACAAACTTGTTGCTCTGCAATCGCGCTAAATGTTTCGGAGAATAATTTAAACAGATTACCAAAAGACATATTAGCAAAACTGTGGAAAACCTGTATTCGCTCGATGTTTCAAAGAATAATTTAAACAGATTACCAAGAGATATATTCGCAAAGCTGAAAAACCTTGACTATCTTTATTTACACAAAAACAATTTTATAACTCTGCAGAGAGATCTCCTACAAAACAATACAAAATTATCAGGCGTTGCTTTATTCAACAACCAAAGAAATTTGACTTTATTGGATAGATTTTTTAGCAATTTAACAAAACTAAAATATTTGAAACTGACGAATAATGGACTAGTCACATTACCAGAAAATCTCTTTTGGAGATCATCTTCGCTGAATGTGCTTATATTGAGTAACAATTACCTCCAATGTTTACCCATAAAAATATTCCGGGATTTGACAAAGTTAGCAGAGTTGTTCTTGAATTCTAATAATCTAGAAAATTTGCCCGATTATATTTTTTCAAATACCAGTCGATTAAGAGAATTAGATTTGTCAAATAATCGCATTTCTTCTATTTCCGGGTATGTTTAAATCGCTTTTATTATATGATTAATAATAATTGCTTACATGTTTTAGAATTTTGTTGATATAAAAATCTTTTTTATATTTCAGACAACTATTTAATGGATTAAACTCGTTGAAACAACTAAATATGGAACGAAATTGTTTAAGAACTATTTTCAATTATAGTTTTACTTTCTTAATAAATTTGAGGATCATCAAATTGTCTCACAATTATTTTACATTACAATCTAACTTGTCCGATTCGTATATCAATATCGCCTTTCTATAATTGTCATTCGCTGAATGAATTATATTTAGCTAACAATAGCATTTCAAAAATATTTAGAGATTGGATTTTGTGGCACAATTATCTTTGTATACTGGATTTCAGCTGTAACAATATATCTTCTATAAAAGTAAGTATTTGAAACAGCACCTTGAAAAGTGCTATATATAGGATGTTCTAAAGTTAAACGATTAAATTTCACCAGTTTGATCAAAAAGTAGAAATAAGAAAAAAATATTATATAAACATAGATCTAAAAACGTTTTATTATCACGTCAGATTGAAAAAACAGAAATTTATTAGCATTGTTCTATTAGACAACCTTTATTAATATTCTTTTGCAGCAACTCGAAAATTTTTATTACCGAAACCATATACAAAAATCATATTTGCGTACTCTTTCTTCGAGAATACTTGTTTCATTTTAATATAAAATTGTACTATGTAAAATTGTACTGATACAATGAAACTGAAACAATGATACCTAATTTTGAGATACAAATTAGCTCTTTCATCGAAACTGATTATCTTCAATGATTTTAAATAATAAACATACCTAGAATAAACTTATTAGATAAACATCGCCGACTACTCTAACATCGTAATGTATTAACAATCAATACGCTATATATTTGATATCTTTAATTATTTTAATAAATTTTATATTTCTAGACCTATATTTACATAATCTTTTTTATTTTATTTTTATTCATTGAACATATGACGAAGTTTTATTCTTTAATTTTCTGACACCATATATTAAATTAACCAAATTGTTTTTGAAGATGATAAATATATGACAATACCTTTTTCTTTAAATTTTAGACGGAAGATTTACTGTTTTCATCAAACGATATTATATAATGAATTTGACTTATAATAAGATACAGCATATTTTTTTACACAATGCCGAAAATATCATAAAAGAAAAAAGCAAAACTTATCGTAACGTAAAAATATTAGTGGAAAATAATCCATTAAATTGTGATTGTGATGTGTATGACTTTTTCCGTTATAACAAAGATGAAATGCCTAACGTTCAAAGTTATTTTGAGATAGAATTTGACAATTTAATTTGTCATAGACCAAAAAAATTGGAAAAAGTACGAATAAAAAACTTGACATCTCATTGTTAGCAATATTATAAACATTTAACCTGTATGATAAAAAACACAGATTCCGTTACTGTATGCCCCGAAAGGTGCGATTGTTTTATAAGGCCAGAGGATAAAACTTTCATATATGACTGTTCTTATAAAAACTTAACTAATGTGCCGCATGATATAAAGAAGGCTGATATTTCCCCGATTCGAAATTTAACAAAATCGATTGACACAATTTTGCATTTACATTTGAATTTTTCCCATAATCAGTTACCGCAAATACCAGACTTGAAGAAATTAGGACTCAAATCAGTTAATAAACTTTCTTTATCTTACAACATTATATCTCATATTTCTTTAAGTGAATTACCGACAACATTGGAGGTGTGTAATGCAATTGTATTTTATCCACAAAATAATTTATATAAAATAAATTTTACCATTAAAATTTGAAATTAATATTCATATTTCAGGTTCTGGAACTACACAATAACAACTTATCAAGAATAGATTCAAATGTACTGGGGTTTTGGAAAAATTCTACCAATTTAACTCGCTTGACGTTACATGAAAATTTGTGGGAATGCGACTGTGAAGCTAGAGATTTTTATAATTATATTCATTTAAAGTCCGACATAATCAACATGTCTAAAATAACATGTCACAGAAAGTGTACTTCCATATCAAAAATGACCTGGGACGATTTTCGTCCATCTAACATAACAGTGATTATCAGCATTAGTGCTGCAATTGCTCTTATTGCATTAATTATTGGTTTAATTTTTGGTTTGTATTACAAATACCAAACACATATTAAAGTATGGCTATTTGCGCATCAGTGGTGTTTATTCTTTGTAACAGAAGAGGAATTGGATAATAACAAATTGTACGACGCATTTGTGAGCTTCTCGCACAAGGATCACGATTTTATAGTGGACGAGTTGATATCGAAGCTAGAGAGTGGCCCAACACCGTTCAAATTGTGTCTTCATTATCGAGATTGGTTAGCAGGCGAATGGATACCGGATAATATTGCTAGATCTGTGGAGAATTCTAGACGAACGATAGTGGTACTGTCGCCAAATTTTTTGAAGAGCATCCGGGGAAAAATGGAATTTCGGGTTGCTCATCGTCAAGCGTTAAACGAAGGTCGGACGCGAGTAATACTGATCTTGTATGGTGACATCGGGCCTACAGATAATTTGGATCCTGAACTGAAAGCGTACATATCTATGAACACGTACATTCAATGGGGAGATCCTTGGTTTTGGGATAAATTAAGATACGCGCTGCCGCATCAAATTCAGACGACCTAAAAATAATCCCCCTCATCGGGAAATTTTCGAGAATTGTAAATTATAAACGTATAAAAATAATAAGGAGCTCATTCACTGAATTTGCTAAGGCACTTACGATTACTTAATCGAATATGAACTGATTTTTACTATAATTTTTAGCTATGAATATGAATTATGAAATTGATACAACTGCAAGTAAAAAATTATTTTCTATAATACACAAAAAAAAGAGAAGATTTGACAGCGAGTAAAAATGATAAATATGATTTATTACAAATATTTTCATGAGATAAATATTACGATTATTATGAATATTTAAAACTAAATATTATCCCATAATTTATACAACCTAGTAATACAGCCTTAAACAAAATCAATACAATTTTGCTATGTATGCGGAAGATTATCACTGTCCGTTTGAAATTCTGTGGGACCCGAAGCATCAAGCAAAACGTAAGCTTCTCGGTAAAAAGTCACTCTATCATAAGAAATAATATATATAATGTATGCAGAAGAAATAATATATATACATATTTAATGTATGCAGTAGTTTTTAAGAAATATGTAACGTATTTACATAAATATTTAAGGTATAAATAAAAAGAGATATTCAAACTCTATAATATTGAATCTGACCTGAACTTCTTCTAAAATTAAGAAAATCTATTCATGAGTAAATAAAACATGCTTTTTTACAGATTTTCGAAAATATATTAAAGCAGCTAGCATCGCAATTACAGTTAGTACTATGCCAGCTACTGTTCCAGCTGTAAGTACGATTCATCGTGAGATCGTTATAGTAAAATATGGGAAGTAGAAAGTAACTAACTAAAAAAAAAATTTATTGTAAAATTTATTTGTAGCAAAACATCTTTACAAATAAAATTTCAAAAAAATAGACTTTGTTCTTATATATTGCTTTATTTAACATCTAAATATTTTAATCAAACTTGTCTTACTTTGTCTTGCCACTTGTCTTTAGTTCTTATTAAATTAAATGTTGCTGTAATCTTCACGTAATTAGATGTCTCATTTTTTAAATTTAAAATGAAAAATTGAATATTCCAAAAACCTATTTACCAATAACCTATATTTTTTGTATGTCATATGTTTACAAAATATTTTTTAAAAATATAAAAGAGAAATAATAGAAAAGTGGAAAAGAAAATGCAACAAAAGAAAAAAATCGGAACAGTATTCGCAATTACTTGAAATCAATCTACATCGGATCTGTCAAGGAGTGACAATTCTCCAACTTTATTGGGGACGTAAGCTCAAATTATGGTCAACCGCATAACGGATTGTGGTTGACGGTGTGATTTAGAAGTACAGTGGCATGCAAAAATTTCTGACCAGTGATATTTTGTATTATAATTTATAAAAAAAAGCCTAATAAAGTTTTATTAGACTTTTTTTTAACTTAGAGATCACAAAATATCACTGGCCAAAAACTTTTGCACGCCACTGTATATTGTTTAGAAGCGTAAAAGTCTCTTTGTCTTGCGTGAAACAAGCACCGACAGTCTCTTTCTCGTTACCGTTTCGTTTGCCGTTTCGTTTCGTTACCGTTACCGTTTCTTTTTGAAGATACCGATTGCTACCGTCTTTCTTACGATACCGTTTTCTTACCGTTTTTGTCGCGTTATCACCGTATCGGAAGTACCGTGGGTGAATGTCCGCGGACGGATTTTGCTCGGGAACGTTCTCCGCGAGACCGCTGTTACCGCCAAGTTAGCGTCTCGGCGAGAAACGTGAAAGCCCGCGAAAATAACCGTTCCGCGACATCTCATTTCTGGCCGTTAGGCTACCGTCGTTCAAAGTATATTTATTTGGCCTTCACCGGCCATGTCGAATGGTCGTAATATAAGTCATTTGTTTTGCTGGATATCGTCGGATCAGCTGCGAATTATCGTGATCTCGTTTCCGAAATTTCATGTAGCTATCGAAATCTGTTCTGTTACCAATTGATTGGGCGAATGGCCTTACTACCGTATTAAACTATTTCCGCCGTATCGGCTCAGGCCGAACGATATACGCATCTTTAACCTTGTAACCAAATCATTGAAATACATTATTGTTAAATTTTAATTATTGAGTTGTCCTTGTGTTCGTCTCTCACTCCAGATATCTAACGTCAAATAAAAGAACTGCGCCCCTCTGCCATATACTGAGCGGGGAGCGGCCGAGCATTTTAGAGAACTGTTGAAGTTACTGATACCGCGGTGCGATTACTCGCACCTGGCGCCCATTTCCGGTTACCGATATCGCGTGAGTTACCTTGCTCCCGAATTTTGTGGAGTACCGCGAGTTACCGAATCGTGCAGTTATTGCCGATTTCGCGAGTTACCTTGCTCCCGACGAGCGTGGAGTACCGCGAGTTACCGAATCGAGCATCTATTTCCGATACCGTGAGTTACCGAATCGAGCATTTATTGCCGATACCGCGAGTTACCGAGTCGTGCATTTACTGCCGACGCCGCGTAAGTTACCTAACTCCCGAAGATCGTGGAGTACCGCGGTTACCGATTTTCATTGGGCGTGCTCCCTCGGATCTGGCGTGATTCCGAGGCTAGTTCACGTCGCAATGGTTAACACAATAACTACGATGGCTACAGAACTAGTGACCATAGGATAAATAAATGTTGGCTTTTTGAATTGCACAACATTACTTTCTTCTAATTCCTTATTAATTTCTTTTATTTCTCTTCCTAAGTCCATGAGTTCCTTAGGGCTCTGAATGATTTTCTTTAATTTTATTGGTCTGATTGCCTCCTCGGGCTTATTTATGACCGTCTCTTTTATTAGAGTTAAATTAAATTTCGGCAAAAAGGCTTGAATGCTAGTGTCGCTTGTTGACGTTAAAGTCCTGATGGTCATGTCCGTCGTAATTATTTTACAATTATTTACTAATGTAATTCTACCTGTGCGTTCAATTTTGATTCGCATATCCCTTTTATTTTTGCACTGTATAATTATTTCCTGTTCTTTATTAGTTGAATACAGCCACGAATTTTCTTTGCTTAGAGCTATCCAAATCGTTTGGTTAGATTTAATATATCTAACGTTGCACGCATTTTCTTTCGCTAGTCTCGCGTACAACTGTACTTCACAGAGTGCTCTCGAATTTATAGAGTATACTGGACTGTCTGGTTTACAAATATACTGATTTACGATTTTTACACACTTACTTAAATTTTCTACCGTCATGGTTACATAGGAGGGTAATTCCAGATTAACGGCAATTACATGTTGGTTTATTTCCATAAAGGTAAATAGTTCGCCATGGTTATGGACAGGTAGAGAAATTATCTTTATTGACTTATACTTAGGATAAGATACAAGTGGAAATCTTAATATAGTGTACACAGTGTCGTTCGCATAATACGCGTTAACAGTGGTCAATTTTTCTAGTAACGGTCATCCATTATTTTCGAGGGCAAAGGGGAAGTGCGTTCCTTGAGGCAAGTGTGGCGTTATCGCTCGCAATTCGCTAAAAATTTGCTCTACCGGAACTAACCTAGGGTGTATAATTCCGTGTGTAGCGTAAGACAAGTAGTCATATACGTTCTGTACGTCACGCTGTAAATCGATTAACATTTTGTTAATAATAGTGCAATATTCGTTTATTTTTTCGCTTTTAATAATTAATAATGTGCCGTTGTAGATACGCTTATCTAGATCGTATAATCTTTCGTTATTCTGTTCAATAGTTTCTTCTAAATCACTGACATGCGCTATTGTAGTATTTAATATTTTTAATTGGTTATGCGTTACGTGCGTAAGCGTCTTTTGGTTACTTTGTATTAGCATCAGTTGTTCGTTTATTTGTTTTTCATCGTCGGCGTCCATAGTGCCGAATAGCGATTTAGCTAGCGAACCTATTCCGTTAATCAGTCCGCGCTTTCTGTTTGATGAATCCTTATAGATACTGTTTAATCTGTCTATTAGTGCAGCTAATCTAACTTTATCTTTCTTTATTAATTCTAACAGATTCGCGAATTTGCTTTTCTCTGGACGAGTAGGATGTATCGTGTCCCGCGCGCTTTCGGCTCGCTCAACCTATTCTCTGATATGCTCATGGCGCTGACCTAACGACGATATTTTGAGTTTGATCACTAGTTTCCAGGTAGAGTCTATAATGTTCAGGTCTCCAATCTCCTCGAAATATAACCCAGGCTCTTGCTGGAATCGGTCCAAGGTGACGGGTAGGTCTGTCTCTGGTTGCGTCGCAAGCGCTTCCCGGAGAATTAGATGCCTATTATCAGGTGATTATAAAGTTACATTAGATATGAGTAAGCATTTTTTTTTTTTTTTTTTACCGGTGGGTTGTTAGAGAACGAGTGGCGCGTTGCTTAATACTGTTTCGACTCGCGAAGATGAACGAAACCTTCCTTGTCGAGTCTGATTTGATTGCGGGAACGCGGCGTGTATTTCGCCTCCGTCTACCGCAGAAGCCTTTCCCACTCCGCAAAGACCTGGTAGACGTGACAGCGAAGTTTGAGGGGGAGTTGCCCCCAAGTATTCTCCGGGGTTTTTCCGGTTTGGCGTACCGGTAGCGCATATGATAAAGTGCATGGAGAAACAAGGGGAGGCGGAGAGGTAAGTGTTTATTGTTCCACAAATAATTTTAAACAATTCGCATGAACGACCATGCTTTTCCTCCCCGCTTTTATAGTGTAATTCACGTCGGATTTTTGTTTAATTATTGTATGCGGTCCTCTCCATAAAGATTCTAATTTCTTAGAGCGTCCGCGGCGCAGTGCTTCATCGTATAGCAATACCTTGTCGCCTGCTCTAAACGTGCTTATATTAGCCTTTTTGTCGTAGCATTCTTTCGATTTTACTTTCTCCTCTTGCATGTTTGCTTTTGCTACCTGGTGTGCTGCGCGCAATCTTTTTTTGAACTCGGATACGTAGTCATCATACGTATACGTTAATTTCGGTGGACATGTCAGGGCCGTAGGGAGCGTAACCTGGTGTCTGTACAACAGTTCAAATGGCGTATAACCTGTCGCTGTATGTGGTGTAGTATTGTATGTGAACATCGCGTAGGGCAGCCATTCGTCCCAATCGGTCTGATCTCCGTTTATGTAGTGTCGCAAGTACTCAGCTAGTGTCCTGTGCAATCTTTCAAGCGCGCCGTTACTTTCCAGGTGGTACGCGCTTGTACGAATCTTCTCAATTTTTAACAGTTTGCAAGTGCTCTTAAACACTTCGCTCATAAAATTCGTTCCCTGGTCGGTGAGAATTTTATCAGGCACTCCATATTCCAAAATTATTTTTGTAACAAATGCCTTCGCTACTGTACCAGCTTCCTGATTTTCGATGGGCATTGTCTTGCTCAGTTTCGTGAAATAATCTTGGAATGTTAGTACGTATTTGTTTCCGGTTAGAGTTACGGTTAACGATCCAACTATATCTAGTGCGCATTTTTCGAATGGCCTATCCGGAATATCGGTAATAATCATTGGCGCTCTACTTCGCCGTTTTAATTTATTCTTTTGGCAATGCTCGCATTTGGCAATGTATTGTTCTACGTCTTTTGTTAACCCTCTCCAATTGTGAGTTAAACGGATTCGATTTATGGTGCGTTGCACGCCTTGATGTCCGCCTATCGGTGCATCATGATACTCATATAGTATTTGCTGTTTCTCTTCCTCTGTGTATCTTTTTATCTCTTTTTCGCTATCTCTTTCTTCTTCCTCTTCGTCACTCTCTTTCTCCTTGTCGATTATATGTATATCGTGAGCGACGTTGCGACTTAGTGCGTCAGCATTTGTATTGTATTTTCTGGCTTTGTGTACGATTTCATAGTCGTACTCTTCCAGTTTTAGTCTCCATCTAATTAGACGAGATCCTGGATCGGTCACGTTAAACAACCAAATTAGCGGTTTATGGTCGGTGACAATTTTAAATTTGGTCCCGTATAGGTACGGTCGAAAATGTTTGACCGCCCACACAATCGCGAGTAATTCTTTTTCCGTCGTGTTATAATTTTGTTCCGCATGAGAAAGAATTCTGCTAGCATAAGTTATTGGTCGGTCTTGTCCTATTACTCCTTGTGACAAGATACCTCCTATCGCGAAATCCGATGCGTCGGTTGTCAGTATAAATTCATCGTTAAAATTTTGATACTGCAAGACGGGAGCGGTAATTAGTTTTTCTTTTAGATTGTCAAAAGCTTCTTGCTGCTCTTGTGTCCACTCGAATTTTATTCCCTTTTCAGTCAATTTTGTGAGTGGTTTGACTATTTTCAAAAAATTTTCGATAAACCGTCTATAATAGCCCGCCAGTCCTATGAATGATTGCACATCCTTGACTCGTTTTGGCGTAGGGAAATTCTTTACTGCTTGGATCTTTCCAGGGTCAGGCATAATTCCGTGTTCGGTAATTATGTGTCCTAAATATGCCACTTCTTTTATAAGAAATTCACACTTGTCCGGCTGTAATTTCAGATTATTGTCGCGTATTTTTTGTAATACTTCTAATAGTCGCCGGTTGTGGTCTTCTAAACTAGCGCCGTATATCACGATGTCGCACAGTGGTATATGAGCAAAAAAAAAATATATTTTTCAAATATTTTTTACTAGGTTTATTTCTGGTATAATTAAGTCTAAAAATGTAGCTTTTTTATCTTATAAAAATAATCTTATATGTTAAAATTTTAATCTCCAAAATTTTTTTCAAAGATGTGGTGATGCAGCAGTGGTATTGCAGTTATCCTGCACGCCGATTAAGTGGTTTCTCAAAACCGACTATCATAAACACCGCTCCAGCATCACCATTTTGTAAAAAAAAAAAAAAAAAAAAAATTTCTGTATACTTTAAGATGTGTATAATAATAAACTTATAACAGATTTAATATTTATTTAATAATTTTTTCTAAAAAAAATTGCCAAAAATAACATTGATTTTTCAGGTTTAAAGTAGTGTAACCCCTTAAACATTTAAAGTTTTCTACATTAGCTCCGTTTACCTTCGACCTATTTTTTTTTCTAGATATTCCTTATATCTTTACAAACACATAAAAAAAAGTTTGGCTGCGCTTAATTGCGCCATTTCGTCTTTTGAGGCAGGAAAGCTAATGTCTAATTATCTTTTCAAGTACTAACTATTTTTTCAAAAAAACAGGATCTCCTTAGCAACTATATAATAAAAACATCTTACTCTAATTGATATTGTAAGGTTTTTTTCTATTCCTACAATATAACCTTTCGCGACATCATACATTTGCCAATTATCAAGCTATACACACGTATACTTCGTTACCTTATATTCACATAAATGGATACTATTTCTATAAATCATAATATCTTATGCGATTAATTAATAAAATGTAGTCAACAAGTAAACAATTTAAAAAATTTTTTACATTAAAACTATTCGAATTTTGATGAAAATCAGATCAAACAAATTTTAAATCAAATTAGAAAACGTTTTATTTCAAAATTTAAAATAAAGTGGCAGAATTGTAGCAGAAAAAGAGATAGATTTTTGGATAATAATCGTAAATGGTTAAAAGAAGTATTTGTTGTAAAAGTTAATAAAATAAAAGGTAAGTATATCGATGGGAGAATTAGTAACAACAAGAGAGAATTAGTAATAACAAGTATTTTCGTTTTTTTAGAAATAGAAGATACAAAAGATGTAGCACATGCAAAGCAAAAATCTTCGTCAATGGGTCGACCGAGTAAAAAATTCAGCGAGTGTTGTGATCGCGGTAAAAGATACAAAGTTCAACAGCTTCAAGAATTATATCCCAAGGAGCAAATACAAGCAGCTGCTAAGAGAATTCAAACTACTGATCCAAAGAAAAAATACCAAAAATATATGGATTTAACAAAGGCCTTAGCTATTTTGATGGATGCAGAATTATCGAAGCACCAATATAAAGTAATTAGAAATGCTCTTAAGGATTATGGATGCGATGTTTTTCCTCCATATTATTTATTATTAGAAGAAAAAAAGAAATGTTATCCCGAGCACGTGACAATTACGGAAACCTCTGCGAAAATTGAATTACAAAGTCTCATGGACCATACAGCAAAAAGACTTATTGCAACTAAAAGTCAAGAGGATATAACGACAATTTCGAGTGAATTGACACTAGTGACTAAATGGGGCTGTGATGGTTCACAGCAAAGCCAATATCATCAAAAATTTACGGAAGATATAGAGAAAGATGTCTCTGATACTAACCTATTCATGGTTTCTATGGTACTCTTGGTGTTACAATCAAGCACAAATGAAAGGATTTGAGAGAATACTCGACCATCATCCACAAGATACTGTAGACCGATTCAATTTGAATTTGCTAAGGAAACTCGAGAAAAAACAGTTCAGATAGTGTAAGAGATAGAAGAAAAAATTAGAAATTTATAACCAAGTACTATATTAATTTACGGAAAAAATATAAAGATTGCCCACAAACTAATTTTTACAATGCTTGATGGGAAGTTGCAAATACTGTGACTGAAACAAAATCTACCTTAAGTTGTTATATTTGTAAAGCAACACCCAAAAAGATGAATAATTTAAATAATTTAAAAACAAAACTCCCATATAAAAATACTTATAGTTTAGACCTGTCACCTTTGCACGCAAGGATTAAATTCATGGAATGCGTTTTACACATAAGCTATAATTTATTTTTTCAAAAGTGGTCCACAAATGACAAAACAAAAATAGAAAAAATTACAAATAAGCAAAAGATTCAGGAAGAATTTCGAAAAAAATGGGTATTAGAGTTGACATGGTAGAGCAAGGAGCGGGAACCTCTAATACCGGAAACACTTCCCGTCGATTTTTCCAGAATTTTGAATTAGTAGCGAAAATAACTGGAGTAAAGGTTGAATTAATCAAGCGTTTTGCAGTAATTTTAGAAGTTATAACTTCTGGTGTTGCAATAAATGCAGAAAAATTTGGGAGTTATGCCTTGAAAACAGCAAAATACTTTGTGGATAATTATAACTGGTATTATATGCCAGTCACTGTACACAAGGTACTTTTACATGCAGAAGAAATAATTCGTGTTGCTACATTACCAATCGGATGTTTATTAGAAGAAGCTCAAGAAGCTCGTAATAAAGACTATAAACATTATCGCTTTTCACATTCTAGGAAATATAATCATGTAGTATCAAATAAGGATGTTTTACATAGACTATTAGTGAGTTCTGATCCTTATATATCTAAATTAAAAACAACAATAACAAAAAAGACTTTAGAAATGACTCAAGAAGCTCATAAATTCGTTTTAAAATATTAAGAACAAAAATGTTATTTTTTTTACTTACAATATCATTTATTTTATTTTATTTTATAAATATTTAAACTTTGTTTTTAATTTAGTTTGTTTATATATATATATATATGTATATATATATATATATATTGCAATTTTAATAGTTTATAATTTATAGTTTAATTTATAGATTAATTTATAATTTATAGTTTAATAATTTAATAGTTTTATAGTTTAATAGTTTAATAAGTTTTTAAAATAAATAGGTTTTAAATTTTGACTCGGGTAGTACGAGTGAGAATAAAATTTATAAACACTTGTTTATTCTCCTCCAAATTTTTATAATTAATAGTTTAATAATTGTCGTATTTTTAATTGATATTATTGTTTTGTTTTTAAGATTAGACATCTAACTTTCTTCTATAAAATATTGAATTGCAATAAATTTAGTATTTTAAAAATTATAAACTTTTTTCCGGGAACACTGAAATTTTGCCCACTGTGTGTCGTCTAAATATACCAGACACCGTATTCCTTGTATGCCCGCCAGAATAGTATTCATTAATCTTTGAAACGTTGCTGGGGCATTTTTTAGCCCGAACGGCATCCGATTAAATTCATAATGCCCGTAGGGCGTTGAAAAAGCCGTTTTTTGCTTATCTCTTTCTGCCATGAGTATTTGATGATAGCCCGATGCCAGATCTAACGTTGTAAAATATTTTGAATTCCCTGGTTGGTCCAAAATATCTGTTATATTTGGCAGTGGAAAAGAGTCTCCGACTGTTAGGTCGTTTAATTTTCGGAAATCGACCACGATTCGCATTTTAGGTTTTCCCGAAGCGTCTGTTTTCTTCGGTACCACCAAAAGTGGTGCGTTCCATTGACTCGAGCTTGGACGTACGATATCGTTTTTTAACATTTCCTGTACCTGTCTATTTCCTTCGGCCTTATGCTTCTCCGGCCATCTATATGGTCGCGTATTCGCGGGTGCCGTACCGGCTCGAGTTACGATCTCGTGTTGCAGTGCCTCGGTGCAGGTCAGGGGTTCTTTGTCCAAATGGAATATGTCACTGTATTCTTCGCAGATTGCCAATATTGCTTTTTCTTCTTTGCAATTCATATGCTCGGTCCTTATTAACTTCTTTGTTTTTCCAATGCGCGATAAAAGTACTGTATTCTCCTCCTCGCATTTTCCGGTGGTTAAGATTTGTGCTTCCACCTTATTTTCTATAGGCTCAATATCGACGTGTGGGGCTTGTATTTCGATCTTTTCGTCGGTAGTGTTTATTACGCTTACGGGACAGCTATAGTCACTGGCGTTTACTAAACAGCCGCCGATGATCACCCCTGGTCGTGTCTCTAATACGTGCACGACTCCTAGAGCGTTTCCGCTTGTCGTGGCTTGCACGACTGTTTCACTTCGTGGTGCCAATGTTATTTTCTTATAAGGAAACAGCTTGAATGTAGTTTCTCCTATGGTTAATCGCTTAGTGGGGTACTCCCAATGTGTCACATGCCGTTTAAAAAAATCTGCGCCCAGAATTCCTTCATGTGTTATGGGGTAATCATCTCCCACCACATGTATCTTGTGTCTTATGCGCTTGTTGCGCATGGGTATATTGCCTTCAATTATCCCCAAAGTTTCCATTTTTCTTCCGGTGGCGCCGATTAATGTGATTTTTTCGTCATAGATTAGCGTTTCTCCCTTCAGATGCTTTAACTGTATTAATGTTAATGTAGCGCCGGTATCCACCAGCATGATAGATATTTCTCCTTTTGCTTCTTTAACAGGGATTTTAATCAGATCCAAATCCGTGTTTGTTTGCGTTATTTTATCGGTATGTGCGACTTGTAGAGTTTTCGCTGGTCGAGCTGTTCTCTTGGCAGTGACCTCGCTCTCGTTGTCGCTATCGTCGCCCTTGCCCTTAGCACTCTTAGTGTATTTAATGTCTCTTGGACGTACATTGTCGTTTGAGTTGGCCCCTTTTTCGGGTCGGCCGCTTAGCAGCCAACACTCGTCGCGCAAGTGTCCTGTCTTTTTGCAATGCTTGCAATATTTTTCAAGAGCGTTTACTCTTTGTCCGTCCGCCTTGGGTAAGTTAAATCGGTTAGCGAAGCGACTTGTGCGGCATTCGCGTCCGTGGTGGCCCCATTTGCCACATTTTGCACATTGCGGTGGTTTTTCTCGCGTGGTACCTACCGCTTTGTAATTAGGCTTATTTATCACGTTTGGGCCTCTCATTTTTTCTTCTGAGGCAGCTACTACTATCGCCTCTTGCAGATTGCTGTAGTTCCGCGATCGGACTATTATTTTTATGTCCTCCTGCAATCCTAATTGAAAATTTTGCAGGGCCTGGCCTTGTATTGTTCCCTTAATCGTGTTCTTTTCGGCCACGGTGTGTCCCTTGCCTTCAATCGTTGACTCATAGAATTTCATTGCGAGCTGATCCACTCGCAGGCCATATGCTTGAGCGCCCTCCCCCTGCTTTTGCTTGAATGCACGGAAAAAAAAATTGCTGCTGCCACAACTAATCATGGTTTGCTGAAACTGTATTTGCTGCTGTAACAACCAAAATCGCTACTATATAACAAATATTTGCTGCTGTTGCTAATACGTCGGCATAGTAGCAAAATTTGTAGATGATCGCATGTCTGTTACAGTCATTTTATTTAGCAACATAAAGTTAACTGTCTCAGCTACCTGATACATGTATGGAAAAGAAAATTGTCTTTGCCATAGCAAACCATATTTGCTGAAACTATGTTTGCTATCAAATTTGCTACTATACAAAAAAGGTTTGCTGTCCTAGCTATATCTGATATATCTTACTTAGCAAAGGCATATAAGTATTGCTCAACAATGATACATTTCACGTTACGTGTGCCATCGACTTTTGAACTGGCAATGAATATCGGAATGTCTTAGGCGCACAAGATAAGCCGATATATCAATCGATTGAAAATACGCGCTTTTTAAAAAGAACATCGACGGCGCGATAGTGGCGCAGCGGTGATACGCAGTGCTACATGCTACGTGCTACATCGAAGGTATAAACGTTTTCTCCTTGTCTTTCGAAGCTTGTTTTTGAGATCATGTCGAGCACAAGTGCGTGTAGTACATATTATTTATTAACTAAATGGGGATTTTCTCCTGAAATAATAGCGAACTTTACAGGTAAGTAAGTCAATTTATTTTTGATAAAAATGGTAAGAGTAACGTATAACTTGGACTCGTTTGGACGAGGGGAGTGAAATCTGAGGAATGAAGGGAAAATCCATTGCAACCATCTTGATTGATGAGATTTTGCGTACATATAACACACGATATATCTATTTTCACGTCCCATTGACATGATTTTAACCGAGCCATCGTTGGGATTTAAGGTAATGTATTTCGTACATGAATACGGAATACGTAACCATATCGTTATTTCGTATAATTAATCGTCATCGTCATCTTGATTAATCATATCCCTTCTTTTCCCTCAAGCTTCAACCCTGCGGAAATATGCTCGGTTCAGATATTCCTACGTCCATTTTCTTTCCCAGGTAGTAAAGTCCTTATGACGTTATTATGATGTCAAATGATGTACCCTTGCTACTTGGGATGGTTATCTTATCGTTTAGCGAGTGATTAAGAAAATTTATAGTTTTATTGATACATATTGCGCTGTCTAATATTTAACTCTAATATATCATGTTTTTTTATCTTCTACTTGCTTTAATTTTAGCTCAAGAAATTGAAGCAGATCAATTGAATATTTTAACGGAAGAAGATCTTAAGAGTTTAATCCCAAACATAGGACCGCGAAGAAAATTTCAAAGTATTGTGAAACAATATCTAAATGAAAGAGAGGTATTCATTTAACATTCTACTTTTCTTCACATTACTTTGTCGAGTAAGGCAATCTACCTTACCATATAAATAACATTAATATATTGATATAAATGTTTGCCAAGATTCAACAGTTACATCCGGAAGAAAATTCTAATACAATTAATCATGAACAACAGTCACTAGCTGCACAACAAGAACAAGTAGAAAATCCTATAAAGCAGAAAAATATAGAGAGCAATATACACAATCAAGATATTATATACTACCTACAATCATTGCCTGAAACTCAGCAGAGTATTTCGGACAATGTCTCTGTCGCTACTAGTGAACTTAATGGTGAGAACAAAACATTCTTATGTTAATCTTAATCTAATTATATATATGTTTAATATTAACTATTATTATAAATAATAACTTTTCTGACTAGATGTATTACTTGAAAATAAAGAAAATCAATTAGGGGTGAAACGACATCTGACTGATGATGAATATGTAAGAAGAATATATTAAAATAAAAATATTTAAATTTGTTATGTTTCTTATTATTGTGTTTATTATTGCAGAATCTTGAAGCTGTGTTAAAAAAATCTGAAGAATGCTTATTGGTGCTAAGTTCATACCAAAAAGAAAAAAGGTTGAATAATGATATGCGAAATAAGCTTGCAAAATTAATTGTTAGTAATGAGCTGTCACCTAACATAAACTGCAGTATTACAAGCAGCAGAGCATTATTTTTAAGCGAAGAAGTACAAAAATTATTTCCTACTGAAGAAAAGGTAAGTTAAGTTTAGTTCGTGTATAATACAGTAATAATAACATTAATAATAATAATAAAACAATAAAATACGTATATATAAATAACAAAAATAAACATATAAATGTACAATTTACATATTGCTATTTTGGTCTGGAATTATTTTGTTAACATTATTTGTTCTTGCAGAGTGTCTGGTATATAAAGCATAAGAAAGGAGAGTCACAAGGAAGAGGTAAAATAATCACAAAATACTATTCCACACGAAGACAACTTATCAAAGCTGGTTTGTTATCTTTAAAGTCTACTATACCTGTTGTAACAGCTGTGACTGAAAGTAAGTTCTACTGAGAAAAGTTTAAATATATTGCGAGAAAAATGAATTTAGTGATATTTATATCAGCAGTATATATTGTACATGTCTGTGTTTATGTTCTGTACGTGTACCTATGTGATAACAAATTATTGTAAAATGAAGAGTATCATTAATATTTATTATTGCGTTTTTTGTAGATGAGTTGAGTGACGCTGACATTGCTAATTATGAAGAATATTTGTTATGGCTGAAGAATAATTCTAGACCATGGCAAAAAGTCACTACATATTGGTCTCAAACTTCAAAAAAACGAGTTCAAGATCTTATAACTAATAGTCAGCCTTGTTATGAGTATATAGATCAGTTTCCAGCTCTCTCTGATCCATTAGGTTATCTATTAGTGAGTATAATATAGTATATATATATATATATATGTTATATAAAATCAAATAAAATGTTATATATTATACAGAAATATATGTTTTATTTTAAGCTGGAACAAGATTTTGAAATATTACATCCAGAACACGGTTTAAAACTTTATATTGCTTGGCCAAAATTATCAGAATTTATAACTGACAGAGTGAATTTTAAAGCTAAAAAGCGTTTGGATAATGTTTTGACACCTGGTAAGATTTTAATAATGTCTCATTTTACAGTGATATTGTGTAGCGATTTTATATTCAACTTATTTTGTAATATATTTATATATATATTATGTTGCTATTATGATATGTATATATTATGATTATATTTGTAATATAATTATTCATATTTCTATAGAGGGCACCAAAGTTGCAATTATATCGTTAATGCCTCATTTGTTCCCTGTAATCACGATTAAAAAAGGTAAACCAAGAGATTGGAGACCTTCTAGGGAAGAATGTGAAGAAGCATTTCTTTTACATGTGAAGGTAAATATACAATTAAATTGATTTTACTTTTCAATCTTTCTTTTTTTATGTTGCATTTTTTGTTGAATTAAAGCCTATATACCATATTATAAGTTAATTATTTTAATATTATTCTAAAAATACGTTAATATTTTGCAGACGATTACTGATTTGGATGCAAGATTAGAAGAGCGTACGAAAAAATTGCGATCATTTGGTGTGACCTCGCAGCCCATTACAGTGATAGTTGGTCCCAGCTTTGATGAAATTCATCAGTGCTTTGTTGTAATCAACAACTTGCGATATGAAGTAGAAACACCACTGAAAGGTATAGACCTCGTTTTTAAAATATGTACTGCTTTAAATATTGAATATCCTCTCGAAATAAGGCAACTCTTCATGTTTTTGCAAAGAGCTGTATACAATTTTGAAACTTTGTGGGATAAGCATAAAAACTCTCAACTCACTTGTAGTGTTCTTGCTTTGATTAAAGAATACAAAAGATTATAAATCTTTTTCCCAAAAGTATTTCATTAGCGTCATGCCTAAGTGTTTTTTATGTAAAAAAACAGAAACATCTGTCAATGGTTTATTTATGCATTTTGATTTTAAACATCGTGCTCATTCATTCACAGTTTTTAAATGTGGTGAAAATGGATGTTATCGACAATGGTCGTTGCGAAATTCATTGCGAAAACATTTAGTTGGACCTAATCATAATTTTCCTGCTTGGTCTACTATTAAGTCTACTCATGAACATCGTATTGATTGTAATAACGCTGAAATTTTTAATGAATGTATTAACCAGGTTAATACAAGTAATTCTGATATATTATCAACAGAAATTGGTGCCAAAAATTATTTGCGTGAAATAACTCTTATTGACAATGAGTCTATTATAAAAGATCGCAGTAATGCTTTTGTTGCAAAATTATATAATAAACCTTCAATCCCACGAAACCATATTCAATCCATTATTGATGATATTATATTTCTAATAAGTCGCCATAGTTCCATTTTAAAAGAAAAAATTGTTTCACACTTAAATACACTTGGTTCTGATAATGAAACAATGAAAGATATAACATCAATATTGGATTGTCTAGAACATTCATTCAACCATCTTCAGAATGAGTACCAACGTGTTAAATATTTTAAGTCTTCTACTAATTATATAGCTCCTATTAAGTATTGCATAGGTAACAGAAGGGTATGTAAAGATACTGGATCATTTCTTGTTGAAAAAGTTAAAGACGTTTATAGTTATTTCATACCTTTGAGACAGGTATTACAACAATTTTTTGAACTGCCTGATGCATTTACTGCTACAATGCATTACATTAATTCACTTAAAGATTCAGATAGTGTAAAGAACTTTATTCAATCTAAACTTTGGTGTCAGAAGAGAAAGAACTTTGACAGTAATGCTACTGTTTTACCACTTTTTATTTATTATGATGATTGGGAAGTGAATAATCCATTGGGATCTCATAGTGCTGCTCTTGGAGGAGTATATTGTTACGTACCCTGTCTGCCACCTGAATGCATATCTCGTTTGGAGAATATTTTCTTAGTTCTCTTGTTTCAATCTCAAGACCGAAAAGAATTTGGGAACAAACAAATATTTGCACCTTTGATTGAGGAGCTTAATTTTTTAGAACAAAACGGGATAACAGTTACTATAAACGGTAATATCCATAAAATCTACTTTGTACTAGGTTTACTATTTGGCGACAATTTAGGACTCCATGCTATGTGTGGTTTTCTTCAAAGTTTTCGTGCTAACTATGCATGTAGATTTTGCAAATTACATCGCACTCTTTGTGGAACTACCTGTCTTGAAGACGAAACTGTTCTCAGAACACATACATCTTATGTAACTGATTTAGCCTTAGAAAATAGTTCACTTACTGGAATTACAGAAGAATGCGTCTTTAATGAAGTCAATTCATTTCATGTGACTGATAATGCTTATGTTGACATCATGCATGATGTTTTAGAAGGTATTGCTCACTATGATATGATTCCAATAATAAGTCATTTTATTGACATCGGTGATTTTAACTTGTCAAATCTCAATCACAGTGTGCAAATGTTTCATTATGGTCCTGGTGTACAAAATAAACCACCTTATATTGATAATGATTTTGCAACAAAAAGCAAACTAAAAATGACAGCCTCAGAAATGTTTATCTTTTGTAGACTTTTCGGTGTTATTATTGGACATTGTGTGAAATCATATAATGATCCATTTTGGAAATTGTATTTGTTATTAAAAGAAATTCTTGAACTTTTGCAAAGTAGATCAGTGTCAGACGATTTTGCTTCTGCATTTAAAGTATTAGTTTTGGAACACCATAACCAATATATGAAATGCACGAACGAACGTTTAAAACCAAAACATCATCATCTTGTTCACTATTCACGCGTCATGATGCAATCTGGTCCACTTATTTTATTATCTGCGATGAGGCTTGAAGGATTTCATAAAGCTCTTAAGAAAATTGCTAAAGTTATAACGTCAAGAAAAAATATTGCTTTTTCCATTGCTACTCGTTATCAACTTTCGTTTTGTTATAAACTAATGGCTCAGGAAAGTATTATTCCAACTTTTGAAGTAGGATCAGGAAATATTAATATTACTAAACACGATCGCTTTAACTATTTTGCACCATTCTTGCCAACTAATATACTTCGTGATCCACATTCTTTTATTACAAACTTTGTTAATTATAAAGGCACTCGGTATCAATCCAAAATGGTATTGGTTTGTGGAACGGACGAAAATTCCTGTCCTATTTTTGCAGAAATTCAACACATTATTCTTCATCAAAATAATCTTTTTTTTATTTGTTTCTCTGTTCTAAATATGGGCCTTAATTGTGATATTGGTGGTTTTGAAGTAGAACGAAGTACTAAGTGGATTTTTATTAAATATGAAGACTTATTGGATCCTTTTCCTTTGTTCATTTATACTATGGCAACTGGTGAGCGATATATTATTTTACATCATCCTGTGTGATATTACTTTTCACCTAATGTCATACTTTCCTGAGTCTGTTTACATGTTTATGTGTGTAATACAATACCATATATTTTATATGAAGATATTTTATGTTAAAATGAGTAAATTTTTTTATTTATTAATTTTATATGAAAAGAGCACACACGTTATATGCGTTATTGTTAAGTACTTATAATATTAAATATAATTTCGTAATACTAAGTAATCTCTTTTACAATACACTTATAATACTTTTTTCAACAAAATTGTTTTTGCAATGTATATCGGCGTAATTTTGTATTTTAGTGTATTAGTTATGTATAATAAGAATTAGTACTCATATATGTATAAGGAAGGTAAATATAAAAATATAATTTTGCATGTGTGATTTTACTTTTTCCTTATATTTTTTAGCCTCCATAAGTCAATAAAATTATTTAACTATCAATTATAGCTACCGTTTATACCATTTTTACTGCCATTGATATTATTTTAGCTGTGGGACAAACCTCGAATATAAACGTCATTTTGGGTAGATTTGCTGACATAGCTAAAATATTAGCAATGATACCAAAACTTACAGCTCTAACAGCTAAACAATGTGCGCGTCACAACTAATTGTTGTTATGCATACTGCCATAGCTATTTTCTGCAGTGTGTACTGCAGCTAAATCTTTAGCTGCCACAGTTACAAGCCTTTCAGCTAATAAAAATAGATCTTGCAACAACAACTTTAGGTGTCCCTATAATACAAGCGAAGTTTAGTTACAGGACCTAGTTTTTAGCTGTGACAGTTAAATTTTTTTTTCCGTGTGTGTTAAACTCTAACTGCAGGTGAGCAATGCTTTTACGGGTCGTATAGCATGCCTCGAGTTCTTGCTTCAGTTCTGCGAACGTTTGTATATTTCGCGTCTGGAAATCGAGCATGACCTTTCCCTTTAGTTTAGTGCACAATATGGCCTTGAGTAACTGTGACTCTTCTGTAGGATTTATGCTTTCGATTGCATATGTGCTTGCGCTTAAAAATTCTTGGATTTTGTGCTGCGAGGTATCGTTAATTTCCGGTATTATACTCCGCACCTCTTTTAATTGCATGTAGCTGGTCGCGGGTAGGGACCTACTCCGTATATCGGATGGGCCACGTCCGTATGTCACGTTCGTCTCTGTTACACGTCGTGGTGAAACCTGTGCCTTGTTATCAGGCCTGAACGCGACTGGTCGAATCGTGTTCCTTATATCGCGTTGCTGTTCTTGTAGATCGACGAACTGCTCTTGCAAGCGTAGTATTTGCGTGTGGAAGTGTTCCTTGTAGTTGGACTTGCATGTCGCTCATAAATTCGACCATTATTTCCATCTGCTCAGTTTTCGCGATTTCTCTGCGTTCCGGCCGCTGTTACAGTCTCTTCGCCCTCGTTACTTAATTGCTCGCGTAACGATTCTATGTCTTCGTCTATCGCGTTGGCAGTTATGTTGCGCGGTGCTTGGGTCATCGTGCTCTCGTATCTTATCTCGCGCGGATCGAATATACTGCTATCGTATGAGGTCAGTTCGGACTCGCTATTTGTTGACGCGCGACTCGGTGTTCTACTGCCTATTTGTCTGTTTCGACGCGTTTCCCTATCCTCACTTTCGGGTATTAGACTCGTATCTATTTCCCCGAAAGAGTAGTGTCAATTTATTTCTATATTTTCGTGGACTTCCGGATTCTCGCTCGCGTTTTCGATACTAGAACTCTGTGTTTTGAGTTCGCGATTTCCGCGTGTCGCACGCTGTGTTCCCTGATTCGGGTTTATAAGAGCGCTTATCACTCGTTGGCCCTGGCTGCTGAATAGCCAGGATCGATTAAGTTGCACGTTGGGGTTATCGCGTTCTTCGGACATTAACGCCGCTTACTTTTTGGTGTACAATTTTTTTGTCAGTAACTTACAGAATTATTATCGCTCGCATATTGAATCGCTGCTCGTGCCGTTGCGTCGGGCTGTCTTCTGCGTTCGGCTGTCGGCTATTGAGGCAGGTCGTGATCCGTCTCTGCGATAAGGCTGCTCTGCTCAGGTTGCGCTGATTCAGCTCCTGCGGAGTTCTACTAGGCTCACGCTGTCCCTCTGCTGATTGCTGCTACGGGTTGCTTCGGCCTTGTCACTTTCTTGGTCACCAGTTTCAACACTTTAACTTTCGTTTTGCGTTGTTTTTAGCTCTGGCGCCTGTGCTTCTAACTCTTTGTATTAGACTTCTTAGTCCAGCTGCAGCCGTGCCCAGGTCATCAAGGTATCTAGAACATCCGGATAAACGGTAAAAATGGCGAATCCCACCGCTGCCACCAATTTGTTGCGCCTACTTCGGTGGCGGTAGGCGCTGCGTAAAGATTCGGGATTCGCCGTGCTGGGGGGCTTTGGCTCGGAGAGTTAGAAGAATTATGTACTTTTAAATAGATAGAATAACTTTTATTCGATATTTTGTTATTACACTTGTCACCTCACTCACTCGGCGACCGTACTACTGCGGTTACGCGTGTACGCGACGTGTCGTGCTTCGTCCGGAACTTTGCTGATAAAAACCCGCGGCGCCTTGTGTGCCGCCTTTATTTATACGGATCAGTATTCGGAACACAATGAGACTTGAACTATATCGATCCATTGTGTTACCAAAATGCTGATCTGTTTAACCTACTTTAGACGCAAGTGACACTCGGGCTTCTAAAACGAGTGCTCGCGTCAGCGCCTGATTGTTTAATAATTAAATAACTTTTGTCACAGGATTCTCGAGAAGTGACCTCGATTAATTCTAAATGTTTATTATTGTTATTGCCTAATTAACCTATAATTATTACGTTGTGGTCTTTCGACACACAACAAAATATACAAATATTACCTATAATAGCCATTAAAATGGCTGGTTCGCCAGAATGACAAACTTCCTGCAGAAACGGTAATATTTGGTCGAACACTAGCCAACGATAGAAGTTCGGCAACATTTTTGCAAGACACAGCAAGCAATTAATGCGTATCCCAAGACTAGTGGGTTTCTTGTCTGGCGACAAACATATCTTTTTCATTCGCGGCAGTATGGCATTTTTTATTACTGGTCCTTGATCATCGTCACTATGTTTGGTAATGCCAACAGGCAAAGCTCTTGAAGCTGTTCCCACTCGGATTCCAAAACACGCAATAACATAGGCACTATATCGGTCTTAATGACGTCCGTGGGGCATAGTTTGAGCAATAAATTTACATGCTGCATGAGAACCAAACTGATCTGTAAAGAAAATCGATGCGTATTTTATATATTTAATGTATTAAACTTTAAACACAATTGATTATTTTATTATTTTTTATTATTAATATTTATTATATATTTTGTATTATTTCACTCACTTGTGGCGGATCTTCCAAAGCAAAAACAGGTTTTAAATTAGAAAGGATATGCTCGCGGAATTCTTCTACCTCAGTAACTTCCATCACTTGCAATATGCTCGGCAATACAAATGGTATCATAGAAGGATTCACTAGTTTCTTATAAAGTGCGGGTACTCTATGCAATATCACTCTATGTGGCAATTGCTTCATCAACTGTGGAAGACCTTTGTAAAACTGCGATTTTTGCAGATTATCCCATTGGAATAATTTGTCTAAGTAATTTAATGTCTTAACACCAATGTCTGCGAAATATTCGATCTATAATCATTTATTTACAATTAATTGTAGATAGACATTAATTTTTTTACTCAATTGTTTCATTAAAATTAAAAATTTTAGATATTTCATTAAATAAACAAAGTTCGTCCAAAATATTGTTTCAAGAAAAATCTACCTTGATGAATTGATGAGCATCCAATCTTAATTCTGGACTTTGACTTAACATGAGCCTTACAGTATCTCTCAAAGTCTCCGGAATTGGAAGCTGCTTTGCTGAAATGTTGGATCTTTTAAAATTTTCTAGAAAACGTCGGCACTTTCCCAAGTCATTGGGAGAGTCATTAAGTGGCTGATGTCCTGAAAAATGTATTGTATATATTAGCATGCCCAGTAAAAAAATATCGCTCGGCGGTCCGTTGCTGCTAATATACATTCGGGTGCTTGATAATTTAACTGAGGTTGCACTACAGCTGGGAGTGTGGGATCGTATTCCAGATATGGCCATGATGGCTACAAAAATATAACAACTTGTAAATACAATTCATGAAAATACAATAACTAAACCAAACATAAATAATTTAATAATTGTACATAATTGTAAATTTTCTCTTTCTGAATGAATATTAATTTGTAGTTATATTAAGATGCATTAATATAACTAGAGCAGATATGCTTATCAATCAATGATCTTCATATACCTTTACTGTCTGAATTTTGATTTAAGACACAGAAGTCAAAGCCAAATATCTTCCATGCTTCATGAACATTCATAACAATTGATTCTGGACACAAATTCTTATGCAGTAATTTTACATTACTGTGTAAAAATGCCAAGCCTTCTCCTACTTGCAGCAATCCATAGCGTATCTCTATGTCGTGCAGTTTGTAATCTTTCAGGTTTGCCAGAGACAGTTGAGATATGTTCTCATAATTACCTAAGATTGACACATACAATTTTATAAGTATTATCTATACTGAATTGTGATAAAATATTAGCATAAATCAATTAAATCTTTATAACATTGAGAATTTAATCATTGTTATCTACCTAATACATTAACCAGACTAGCAAATACTGGTTCAGTCGCAAACGCAAGACTGTCCCTTGACTCCTCCAAAAGATGTTGCGTAGTCAAAGCCTGCAGATGTCCAGTTTTGTCAACTACATTACACCTCGCTTCAAAGTCTCCAATACAAGCTCGCGATCTGCTTTCGCAGACCATTTCTCTAGCATACGTTTTTCAAACATAAATATTGCAGTCTCTTGCTTGGTGGACTTCTTGAAGTAGCTGTAGACCTTCCACAGTAATCTGGTGTGGTTTTGAATGATTCAAAGTTTGTATCAGAATCACTATCTTGACTGACTGTTGACTCAGATGATTGACTAAAACCAGCTTCAACTTCATCAGCGTTGCAATTTTTGTCGTTGATTTTTATGTTTGTAAAACAAACATCACAGCTTACTATTAACTTTCTTTCAGCTGGATTATAACAGCGATACGCATTAGAATTTTCAACATATTTGGCAATATTTTCATTAGAATTTGTAACATATTTGGCAACTTGTATTTTCAATGAAGGATTCCACCCACTTTTGGAGATGTTAACATTGATGGGAATGAAAATTCGACCCGAAGCGAGAAAGTTTGCTGACATACGGGACAAGAAACGCATCGTGCGATCTGAGCGGCGAGCATCTGAAACATCAAAGAAAGCTTGTAGTGCTCGTAGATTGTAATTATCAGAACAAAATGACAAACAGAATCCAAACATAAGCCACTGCAAATTTCTTTTGAAAATATCCTGATTTCCGCCCACTTCCCCTTCAATACAACCTATAGAGGAAATTATTTATCTTCCTAATCCTCATCCTAACATTAACATCCTAGGAACCAATGATCTATCCCCCTCTTTCTCTCGAATCGAAGTCCCTTGCAGAATCCTTCACAGACTCTGTAAACGCAATAATTGACCAACTTTTTCTGAGATACTGCGACTCAGATTTTGAAAACGCAACCATCCGGCCAAATTCACCCAATTTCCAATTTTTAAAAGATTTTTTTTTTAATTTTGAGTTAATATTAATAAATATTTAATAAATTTTGCTTTTTATATAATTTTACTTTATACTATAATAAAGAATATTTATTTTATATTTTAATTTTATGTCTTATATTAAAGAAATATTTACTTTATATTGAAGAAAATATATTACTCTACAAAAAATAGAGAACATTTTTCAAATGTTCAAAATTGAGCAATTTTCAAACCGCTGAAATTCGGTGAAAAATTATCGCAGAAAAAAAATAAAAAAAGGATTTTAAAGCTTGAAGTTTGTACTTTCACGTGGACAGAATAATTGTAGCAACATTAAAAAAAAACGCATTTTATAGATAAAATATTGTAGTTTTTGACACTTATTGTTACACAATTATATATTATTATTACTTTTGCAAGAAAAACTTTTTATTGAGTTGCAGAGTGTTAAAAGTATGTAATTAAAAAAAAACAAAACGTTTTTTTTTCAACTTCAAAAATGTAAAGATAAAAAAATTTTTTAAAAGCTGTTCAAAAGCATGTAAAAGTGTAAAGTTTACAACGTTATTTTAATTTTTAGTCTGCAATGATTTTTGTCGAGTTATAACGGTTTGAAAATTGCTCAACTTTGAGCGTTTAAAAAATGTTCCCAATTTTTTGTAAAATAATGTAATTATCGAACAACTAAAAATTTAAAAATAAAAATAGACTTTTTAAGCATAATAATGGGAGGAAGCACATAGCCCATTTCCTCAGCTTCCATTTTGCGAATATATACTGTTACAATGCCGCCAGATTGTGTGAGGCTTATCAGATAACTTTCTATCCATCCTGGGTTGCCAAAACTTCTTTCTTGAATCAATCTAAAAAAAAACAAATAGGCATACACAATTATAGATACAAATAAACCTTCTTTGCTATTTATTAATATATTTAAACTAACTTTTCGAGTTCAGGAGGAATTCCGTACACAGAACCTGACATGCGAGTGCTGCGTGATACCACTTGTCTATATGACCCAATTCGATAATCTGAGGGCGGTACAAATATAAATAAGACTTTTTTGTGTAAATACAAATCAATGTTAGCAGGTGTGTTTATACTTTGTAAGTGAAAGATAAGAGTATACTTTTGCCCTGCATAGTCATGATCTTACGGTAATTATTTTTGTAATAGTTGTAACAATGTTCGAACAACAATTAGTATCAAGTGCTGCTGCGCAACGCGTTATATATACCGGGTGTTTTAGACCACCCGTCCCACCCTTTTAAAACGTAGGGATATGCTTGTACAAAAAAATGACTCAGACGAAATTTGCATGATTTCGAGGGATCTGTAGTAAGAATATGTAGTTTGCAACATGCAACTGCATACTTTTTCTTAAAAGCAACTATGTGTTTTCTTTATACCAATTGATTTGTCTCATTATTTTATGCATAAAAGTATTAAGGTAAGATTCCCAAAAATTGAATATTTTACAAGATATTTTGTATTTTATGTCAAAATACTGTAATTTACAAGCCTCATAACTCGAAAAGTACTTAATAAAAAATAACTTCATTATAGTGTTTTGAAAAGCTCTTGATACCAGCTATTAGATTTTAGAATCAAAAATAGGGGTTTCCATTTAAAAAAATAACTCTGACCTTCAAATAACCTTGAAAATCAACTGCGAGGTCAAAGTCAAGGTCACCATCAGATAGATACCTCGAAATCATGCAAATTTCGTCTGAGTCATTTTTTTGTACAAGCACATCCCTGCGTTTTAAAAGGGTGGGACGGGTGGTCTGAAACACCCGGTATATGTATACTCACAAAAAAACCTTTTTTTTAAAAAAAGGTAAAAAAGGGCGCCAAGTACACGCCTTGTTATATTAAAAAAAAGTTTTCCTCATAAAAAAATCTTTCCAAAAAATTGTTTTTTTAAAAAAAGTTTTCTTCATAAAAAACCTTTTCAAAGAACTGTACTTTCAAAAATATATTATATTAAAAAAAAGTTTTTCTCACAAAAAACCTTTCCAAAAAAAGTTGTATATATCATAAAAAAACTTTCCAAAAAGATTGTATTTCCAAAAATATATTATAAAAAAATCTTTTTAAAAAAATTATATATATTTATTATAAAAAATCTTTCCAAAAAATTGTACTTTTAAAAAAAGTTGTATATATTAAATAAAAATTTGCTACATATTCTGTCTATAAAAGAGGTGATATCAGAAAATGATGCCAAGTTTAAATAAAGAACTTTTCAAAAAAAGTTGCATGTATATCTAATTATTTATTTAAAAATGATATTTATGTTTATATCTAGTTAATTCTTCTTAAGTATACTTTTTAAAATAATTGCATCTGTATCTAGTTATTTTTTTTATATCTGTATCTAGTTAAATAAAAAAATTTTTCAAATTTAATCAAAATAAAAAAATATTACAAAATTTCGCAAAAAACTTGGCGCTGCTATAAAATAGCCTTAAAATATTATTATACATCTTAAAATATTATAGAGCAATGAAGGCTATTTTATAGCAGCGCCAAGTTTTTTGCGAAATTTTGTAATATTTTTTTATTTTGATTAAATTTGAAAAATTTTTTTATTTAACTAGATACAGATATAAAAAAAATAACTACATACAGATGCAATTATTTTAAAAAGTATACTTAAGAAGAATTAACTAGATATAAACATAAATATCATTTTTAAATAAATAATTAGATATACATGCAACTTTTTTTGAAAAGTTCTTTATTTAAACTTGGCGTCATTTTCTGATATCACCTCTTTTATAGACAGAATATGTAGCAAATTTTTATTTAATATATACAACTTTTTTTAAAAGTACAATTTTTTTGGAAAGATTTTTTATAATAAATATATATAATTTTTTTAAAAAGATTTTTTTATAATATATTTTTGGAAATACAATCTTTTTGGAAAGTTTTTTATGATATATACAACTTTTTTTGGAAAGGTTTTTTGTGAAAAAAACTTTTTTTTAATATAATATATTTTTGAAAGTACAATTCTTTGAAAAGGTTTTTTATGAAGAAAACTTTTTTTTAAAAAACAATTTTTTGGAAAGATTTTTTTAGGAGGAAAACTTTTTTTTAATATAACAAGGCGTGTACTTGGCGCCCTTTTTTTACCTTTTTTTAAAAAAAAGGTTTTTTTGTGAGATATTTCTTTTTTTTAGTAAAAATAATTTTAATAAATATGATTCTTTTTTTTTAGTAAAAATAATGGTAATAATATCCCACCATCACTCCCGTCATATTTTCAATACAACGATCCTCTTTTTGATTATAGAAATCTTAATTTATACAAACCTAATAATTTTTTTTTATATTTTACAACATTTTTTATAAGAAAATTATTAGTGATCATAAAAAGGGTATAAAAAACCATCTGTATTTCTAAGTTATTGCGTTTTTTCATATATAAAAACAGATTACTTTTGATCAAATTTCTGTAAGAATGACAAAAACATCTTTAGCACCTCTAGGCCATTGTCTTTTTTTAATTAGCGTATCGTCAGCTTCAATCCAAGTGTTAGACATTTCTTCTCTATAAACATTACATACCTGCCGATTTTACCAATGTGCACAAAGTACACTTTCTGTCCACTAACTACAGAATACTAACAAGGGAACGTTCACAAGTGTCCCCTCCCCCGATTTGATTCTCCTTGAAATATGTTGTAAAACATACAATTTGAGGAGACACGTATTTTTTTATAGCGGCCCTAACTCAAATTTAAGGGATCAAACACTTCTTTGAAAAAAAAACGGTTTTTTTCTTTGTGTGTAACTATCGCCAAAACCGTAGGAGATAAAAAAATATTTCAAATAGAAGTTGTATGGCTTGTAATGGACTTTATAACTGTGTAGTTAAATTTTCAAAAAATAAAATTTTTTTTAATTTACCCCCACCCCTTGTTATTATTTTTTCGAATTTCAAAATTTTTGTAAAGACAAAAGTTGTAGCATTTTTTACGCTGAATTCAACCATATATGATTTTATTATGTTTCGAAATCACATCTTTCAAAAATGAGTCATCAATATCACATTATATGCGTCGCGCTGCATGACCGTTTATACCGCACTTGTGTTGTGCATAGTCGCAAAATAAATATAAAAATGACATGTTATTATATATTTGAGAAAGAAAAGTTAACTAAAATTGTTGCTAAAGCATCTCTTTCACATTACACTCTTATAGATAATCGCTGCATTTCGTGCGCAGCGCGTTGTTATATGCAAGTTAGCTATCAGCGCATATTACACTTTGAAGTTTTGCTTGCAGTGACCACGGGAAAATAATTTATGAAACGAAAACAGTGAATGAATTAATTTATTCAACATATATCTACCCTGACTCTACCTTCTTGGTCCGACTTGACTGAGAATGAAATAAAATATAAAATTCTGTACAGTTTACTCTTTTTCAATAATTTTAATATACTGTGATTCTACATGCTATTACATTCCACTAAATTACTACGATTTTTTTAAACTATGGTATATAAAATGTATATTATAAGTATAATTATAATATATATAAATAAGCTTATATATATATATAAAAGCTTATTTATTGTATCAATATATTATAATTATACTTATAATATACATTTTATATTTCAAGATTTTATATACCATAGTTTAAAAAAATCGTAATAATTTAATAGAATGTAATAGTATGTAGAATATATCGCAGTATATTAAAATTATTGAAAAAGAGTATGTACAGAATTTTATTCATTGTCAGTCAAGTCGGGCCAAGAGAGTAGAGTCAGGGTGGATATATGTTGAATAGATTGATTCATTCACTGTTTTCGTTTCATAAATTATTTTCCCGTGGTCACTGCAAGCAAAACTTCAAAGTGTAATATGCGCTGATAGCTAACTTGTATATGACAACGCGCTGCATACGAAATGCAGCGATTATCTATAAAAGTGTAATGTGGAAGGGATGCTTTAGCAACAATTTTAGTTAACTTTTCTTCCTTAAATATGTGATAACATGTCATTTTTATATTTATTTAACGACTATTGCGCAACACAAGTGCGGTATAAACAATGCGTCATGCAGCGCGACGCATATAATATGATACTGATGACTTATTTTTGAAAGATGCGATTTCGGAACATAATAAAATCATATATGATTGAATTCAGCGTAAAAAATGCTACAACTTTTGTCAACAAAAATTTTGAAATTCGAAAAAATAATACCAAGGGGTAAGAGTAAATTAAAAAAAAATTACATTTTTTGAAAATCCAACTACACAGTTATAAAGCCCATTACAAGCCATACAACTTCTACTTGAAACATTTTTTTATATCTCCTACGGTTTTGGCGATAGTTACACACAAAGAAAAAACTCTTTTTTTTCAAAAGGGTGTTTCACCCTTTAAATTTGAGTTAGGGCCGCTATAAAAAAATACGTGTCTTCTCAAATTGTATGTTTTACAACATATTTCAAGGAGAATCAAATCGGGAGGGGACACTTGTGAACGTTCCTTTTAAGAGTGTTGTCAGCATGTGTGTTGCTACACTTCTGCACTTCAAGACGAGAAAAATTTTTTTTATAAAGAATACTATTATTTTGATATACACTATCTCTATTCGTCTCCACAACACGTTACATATACATTTTACGACCGATATTAATTATATCAATGTGATTAGTATCATCAAAGCTGCGAGCTGACAGGTCTGAGCGCCGCCATGTTGAAAAAAGACAGACATCTTTTAGAAAAAGAAAGGAAAGAAAAAGGACGCTCTTATGCGGGAATCGACATTTCACGGGATGTAGAAAAGGACAACCATGTCGCATTTTGATGCTTCTAGTTGACAAAGGAAAAACTTATATATTAGAGAAGGATGACGAACAGACGACGACGACGACGACGACCAAGACTTACATAGATTTCGGCATATTTCGACTTTGGCAAACTTTGGCAATTAATATATTTTTTTAGAAAGCATGTACAAAAAAAGTAAAGATACTTTTATTATGTAAATCGCATGTGCTCTATCGATTGAGCCTATTATAAATTCGATCGGTCCACGCATTATTGAGATATGAAAATCTCAACTCCTATCAGCTCATGTGCTCGCGTAAAGATACACGGTCGGTCTTGCGCTGCGCGTGAACTTGGCGCGAGACACTACCGTGTCTCTTGATTATTTCTTGCAAACAAAAATATTAAAACTGTCGAAATTTTGTGTGGATTGCGTGCATAGTTCGGGTAAGAGACGCTATCGAAGGGAAAAGTGTACAAGTGGTACAACAATTTTAAATAAAAAAATTACTTTAATTATTAATCGATTAACCGATCTTAATGACAACTATAAGTATTCATTTAACTGTATTTTAATCAATATTCATACTCGTGCTTTTTCCAAAATGGCGGGCTTTATCTTATACTCGCCATTGAGCTTACATCTGACACTGAGGATGAAAAAAATAGTGTTCTGTTTGACTATTGTGTTAAACAGCAGCATAGAATCGTCATCACTCTATTGGACATCGTCGATAATTACAACCCACAGCTTGC
The DNA here is from genome assembly GCF_040581485.1 of Linepithema humile. NCBI lineage: Eukaryota > Metazoa > Arthropoda > Insecta > Hymenoptera > Formicidae > Linepithema > Linepithema humile. The sequence goes on along the minus strand of NC_090128.1, from coordinate 31,120,808 downwards.
TGAAGCAGCTTCTCACTAGTTTGATCAGAAATTTCCGCAGTATTTTGCGCTTTTGCTCCTCGGACAGTGCTTTGTACGACTCGCTTATCGTAAAACAAACATTGAAAAGTTGATTGAGGGCGCAGAAAAACTCGTATGTGACCAGTTGCGACACTAATTTGTTCTCGCGCTCCTCCGAGATGGTGGCGGCGTTGAAATTTAACGACATGGAGAAGATCAGATGGATCAAATTATAAGAAATCTGTGTTAAGAAAAGAAGCATTGGTTGCCATCTGTATTGATTCTGATTTTCAAATTCCGGATTAGAAAATATAATATTTTATAATAAACAACTGTGAATTTCTAATTAGATTAAAAAAGAATCGTTTTCTCGATTACGTTTTTTTTTGCAAAATCATCGATCAAAATTAAATAAGAGTAAAGAGAGTTCGTCAACCTTAGCGTCATTCATAATCAAGGACATATTATTACACTGTACACTTTTAGGAATATTGTGTGCGATGTCGTCCAACAATCTCGTCTTGCCGATTCTTGGTTTGCCTCTGTAAAAAAAATATAAATTAAAAAATTTTTTAAATTAATAATTGCTATTAAGAATTAATAAGTGAAGAGTTTGGTTACTTACTTTATAATTAGCGTATTATATTCAACTGGTTTTAATTGTTGTTTTTCTTTGTTCATGGTGGAATGCATTGTCAAATTTGTCAATATCTGTCGGAAAATTTCGATTTCCGGTTCTCGCCCGAGCAAAAGGCTTACTTGCTCAAAATTAATCCAGGCGCGCTAATACTGCATACGTTAAATTCGTATCAATAAGCAATGTATTTTGCGAAGATAAATGATGATTTTCAGAATATTACCTCGCCTGTTCTTGAAACTGTGGGCTTGTTCGTTTTAGCTACACTGAGGCTGCTCTGGGTCTGCTCTACACAGGATAATACAGGACAGATAAATAGTTTGTCTTGTATTATCTTGTTTAGAGCAGACCCAGAGCTGCCCCAGTGCAGCTAAAACGAACAAGCCCTGTAAATGGGACCAACGTTTATATACCTTTCAGATGTTTTGGTTCTTGTAATATAGGGCTTGTTCGTTTTAGCTGCACTGGGGCAGCTCTGGGTCTGCTCTAAACAAGATAATACAGGACAAACTATTTATCTGTCCTGTATTATCCTGTGTAGAGCAGACCCAGAGCAGCCCCAGTGTAGCTAAAACGAACAAGCCCATAAAGTGCTTCGACTCGAGACGAGAACGTAAGAAACTCTCGCGATCGCATATCACTTTAAGAATAAATGTCGCATTATAAAGAGAAAAGCTGAGAACGTTTTTATTAATTTGTCACTTTAATAAAATGTTATTTAATTTAATGTTAAAATGTTTTGCCAGAAATGAAAAAATTGATAGTTCATTAAATTGTGATCTTTCTAATTTTAATTAGATATTAATGATAAGATATTCAAACTTTTATCTGTTTAATTTAATACATGTAATCAAGAGACACGGTAGTGTCTCGCGCCAAGTTCACGCGCAGCGCAAGACCGACCGTGTATCTTTACGCGAGCACATGAGCTGATAGGAGTCGAGATTTTCATATCTCAATAATGCGTGGACCGATCGAATTTATAATAGGCTCAATCGATAGAGCACATGCGATATACATGATAAAAGTATCTTTACTTTTTTTGTACATGCTTTCTAAAAAAATATATTAATTGCCAAAGTTTGCCAAAGTCGAAATATGCCGAAATCTATGTAAGTCTTGGTCGTCGTCGTCGTCGTCGTCGTCGTCTGTTCGTCATCCTTCTCTAATATATCTAATATATAAGTTTGTCCTTTGTCAACTAGAAGCATCAAAATGCGACATGGTTATCCTTTTCTACAGCCCGTGAAATGTCGATTCCCGCATAAGAGCGTCTTTTTTCTTTCCTTTCTTTTTCTAAAAGACGTCTGTCCTTTTCCAACATGGCGGCGCTCAGACCTGTCAGCTCGCAGCTTTGATGATACTAATCACATTGATATAATTAATATCGGTCGTAAAATGTATACATAACGTGTTGTGGAGACGAATAGAGATAGTGTATATCATCAATAATAGTATTCTTCATAAAAAAAATTTTTTTCGATCTTAAAGTGCAGAAGTGTACACTCTCAGTATTCTGTAGTTAGTTAATTAGTGGACAGAAAGTATACTTTGTGCAGATGGTGGAATCTGCAAGTTTCTGACGTTAGGTGCGCTGATGGCGCTGAGAAGCCGCGCGGCGCGCACTTACATTTGTTTGACATTTACATAACCTTTCAGTTCAGAAAGTGTTAAAATAAAAAAATAATTATAGTGAATTCGGTCTAACAAATTTGGCCATTTGCACTATGCATACTTAAGAGTACTTATCCAGAGCAGTGTAGTGCGAGTGACTAAATTTGTTAGAAATTCGTATTAAGTGAAATAAGTATATAAGTGTATATATACCGTGTCTCTTGATATATGTATACGATGTGTATATAATATAAAATATATAATATAATATAAAAGTGTATATATATATATATATATATATATATATATATATATGTATATATACACTTATATACTTATTTCACTTAATACGAATTTCTAACAAATTTAGTCACTCGCACTACACTGCTCTGGATAAGTACTCTTAAGTATGCATAGTGCAAATGGCCAAATTTGTTAGACCGAATTCACTATAATTATTTTTTTATTTTAACACTTTCTGAACTGAAAGGTTATGTAAATGTTAAATGTCAAACAAATGTAAGTGCGCGCCGCGCGGCTTCTCAGCGCCATCAGCGCATATATATATATATATGTGTTGATTTTATACAGATCGAGGTGTGATTTTATTTCTTTAATTGGGTTTTCATTGATCAACGAGATTGTCCTTTTATGGTAAGAAGCAAAAAATTATAATTTTTATTTTGCTTTATATGTTATATAATACTTTTATATACTGTTTAGCGGCGCTCAAACAGAAGCGGTAACTTTCTTGGGCAATCATGAGAGCAGTCGCAGTTTGTACGCTATTCCAGAATTAGATTATGTTGCTCATGATAATATAAAGAAACAGAGAATGTCTGCGTTATATTACTGTTATATATATATAATTTTTACCATTTACATGGGTTTTCAATATAGTAGTCATGTGAGTTTGCAAGCTCCTAGTGGTTATATGTGGTATGATTATCTAATTCTTATCAATATATATTGTTTTTTTAATTTATTTATTTTTTAACTCTAGGGAAACATTTAGGATGGAAAGAGAAAACGGATATTCATTTAATTTTGTAGAATACCACCTTTTTCTTTGTAATCAAAGGAAGAAGAGTCTGCACCTAAAGTAGAAATTTGATTTCAAAGGATGGAATGATATCAATAAGCAATGACTAGCCAGCTTAAATATACAAATTTGGTAATAATTGTAAGTAAAAATCTGTTTAAAATACTTCTGTATGCTGTAATGTTCATAAAATAATCTTTTAATATTTATCTATGTTTAGCTGAGGAATTAACCGACAGAATCATACTGAATATTAGTGAGAAATTTCTAGAAATGTTGAAATCATCGTATAAAATACTTAATTTTTCATTAAATGAAATAGGAAAATTTCCCAAAAAAGAAAACAAGATATTTACAACACTAGAAAGCAAAATACTTAAGATGATTAAACCAATGACCAACAAAACAGATATAGAATTTGATAATACTGTAGCTTTTGCATTAACTTTATTAAATTTTGGTATAATATACATGGAAATAGAAAAAGAAATAGAACAAAATACATACAGTCTATATACAAAAGCAGAGAATTTCTTCCTAGTTAAAACAGCTATCAATAGAATATGTCCGTAATCCAGACAAACATGAATTTGTTATCTGTATGCATAATTTACTGAACAATCTAATAAAGGAAGAGTCTATACGTCAATATTATAAGGATTGGGCTATGACTGCAGCTGAGTTATCTCGATATTTTATACATCACAATCGCTTTACTGAAGCTAGAAGTTATCTTGATATTGTTGCTGCATACTATACGTTGTATAGAAGTAGTGCGAAAAAATTAAGAACCAAGCTGACAATGATGACAGAGTCAACGATAAATGACAGAGATTCAAATTTACTCTTGAACACAATGCATACAGAGTGTCAATATGAATATGCGAAAATTGCTAAATTATGCGGACAATATGAAGTTCAGCTTTTGCATGCGTCAAAAGAAAAGTTATTATCAAATAAAAAAAAATCAATCTTGTGAAGTTGATAACTTAGAATGTTCCAATTCTACAAAATCTGAAGAAAAATCAGCAGAATGTTTATTATTTACTAATTTGGAAGAAGAGCTAAATGATGAGATTTCATTTATTCAGATTTATTTATTCAGATCTCTGATAAATATTTGTCAAATTTAAATGATATTAAAATAGTTTTTAAAAAGGTTTTGGAATGGTTCAATTCAGCAAAGAAATATTTTACTATGGAGAAGGATGTGAAAATTGATGGGAAAATTATATTATATATATCCATAGCATACAAATATGTTGCAGGCTTTGAACAACAGAAAGATAAACGGGTGAAAATATATGATAAGCAAATAGCACTTTTATTTGATACAGTTAAAACACGAAACATTTTTAAATAATATTATAAGATGTATGTGGCTTGAATTGGGTATTAGTCATTTAGCACTTGTAGACATATTGGGTGGTATAACGGAATCTGGTGTAACAACAGATCGGCAACTGTTATTGCATTGCAAATGAAAACCTGTATAAGCAATAGCATGGATTGTTTCAAATCATATTTAGAAATGTCCTAAGATTCATGTTCTCTATGTGTAACTTTATTTGTATATTATGTTTTATATTTGAGCACAAGTATAATGTAAATAAATGAAAATTTTTATTAATTTATATAAAACGAGTATCTTCCAATGTAATGTTTATATATGTATACTCAATATAGATAGAATATAAATTGGAGATGTTTTAATAAATAAATATTTTAATGAGATGCATTAATTGGAATTTTTTTATAAAAAAAACGTTGAATTAATGTCTATGGTATTGTAATTGTTTGTATAATAAAAATTTATTTAATGTTTTATATAAAATAAAAGAAGTACATTGTTTTAAAATTTCGAAGATCTTTAAATAATTTTTGAATAGTCAATACATTTTCAAATGTCAGTAACAAATGCTTATATTTTTTTTCTATAAAGTTTTAATATTTTTCTATGTAATATCTAACTATTAGTACATAGTTTGATTTTATTTCAACATGTTTTTTTATGTGAAATGATTTCTCGATAAAAAATGTGCCGATTCATATAAATACTATTATTTTAACTAAACATTAGTAGTTACATAAAATATTATGAAACGACAAATCAGAACATAATAAATAAAACTAAACATTAGTAGTTACATAAAATATTATGAAACGACATAAAAAAAACGTTGAATTAATGTCTATGGTATTGTAATTGTTTGTATTGTATAATAAAAATTTATTTAATGTTTTATATAAAATAAAAGAAGTACATTGTTTTAAAATTTCGAAGATCTTTAAATAATTTTTGAATAGTCAATACATTTTCAAATGTTAGTAACAAATGCTTATATTTTTTTTCTATAAAGTTTTAATATTTTTCTATGTAATATCTAACTATTAGTACATAGTTTGATTTTATTTCAACATGTTTTTTTATGTGAAATGATTTCTCGATAAAAAATGTGCCGATTCATATAAATACTATTATTAACTAAATATTAGTAGTTACATAAAATATTATGAAACGACAAATCAGAACATAATAAATAATGCAAAAAAAAATCATTGGAAAATTATACGAATGTTCTTTTTCTATCTGTTTCTACTTTTTTTTAGAGAAGAAAAGAAATAAACTTTTTTTACTGTAATATAATATAACTGTTTTAAAAATGGAAGTGGACCGGCCGGTGTCCACCTCCACCGCGATTTCCACCGCGACCTCCTCGGTGACCGCGATTTCCTCCTCCTCTTCCTCTACTCCACCGTGGTGCTGTAACAACAAAAAACATATAAAAATATAATTCTTTAGTTTTCAGAGGTAAAAAATTTGTGGCTTAAATTAATTTTTATTACAGATACTGATTATTGAAGAAAGAGAGAGAGAGAAAGAAAAAAAAAGCGAGGGAGAAAGATTGAGAGAGAGCCAGACACAGGAGAAGAGGACGAACAAAAGGAAAAAGAAATAGAACTTTTAATTATTATTAAGGTATTTAAAATTTAAAAAATAGAAAATAGTTCAATTTATTAATTTTTTTTCAGTTTTTTAGATTTCCAGATCAGAACGTTCCAGAGGAGGAGTTTAGGTTTAAGTAGGTATATTTCTTTTTATATATAAGAGTTGCTGTGCACTTATAAAAAAGAAAGGTTGCTGTGCACCTTCATATGAGTTGCTGTGCACTTATAAAAAAGAAAGGTTGCTGTGCACCTTCATATGAGTTGCTGTGCACTTATAAAAAAGAAAGGTTGCTGTGCACCTTCAAGAAAGACTGCTGTGCGTCTTTAAACACTTGATATAAAAAGAAGGGTTGCTGTGCACCTTCAAGAGTGACTGCAGTGCGTCTTTAAACACTTGATATAAAAAGAAGGGTTGCTGTGCACCTGTAAAAAACAATTGCTGTGCTCTTGCAAATAATAATATAATATTTTATTATAAGGCAAAAATACCTATAAAAATGGAAAAACAAATAGCGCTGTCATTTGATCAGAAACGTATTATTGCTCAAGGCGAATGGTTAAATGATATACATATGGAGCATTTTGCACATCTTTTAAGAACTTGTTCAGATTATAGACCCGTGCAAACACAAAAATTGTATTCTCTAAATACAATACAATGTGCACCAGAATATAAGAAACATATACAGATATTATTTAGCTCGTCAGGTTTAAACGCATTAGATGGACATTGGATATGTAGCTATTACGACAGTAAAAATTTATTTATTTATGATTCGCTAAATAATAAAAAGTTGCACGGAGATTATGAACAATTTTTAAGACGATTATTTCCAACTTATCCTTTTGAAAAACGACCTATCAAATTTCCAACTGTGCAATGTCAACCGAATAGTAACGATTGCGGTGTTTTCGCAATAGCTTTTGCAATTTCCTTACTATTCAATATTAAACCAGAAAAAGTTAAGTACGACCATAGCTTAATGCGTTCACATTTGATAAAAATTTTTGAATCTAATGTAATCGAACATTTTCCTCAAGATCCAAAATATGGTGTTCAAAAAGTACTTTCATTGGCATTAATAAAAGCAAAAGAAGCTGAAACAACTCGTAAGCGTATGATACATCAAAATAAAACAAATGAAAAGAAATTAAATCAATTGGAACAGTATAATCGTCCTTGTAAATTAAAGAAATTAAATAATGATTTGTTAAAAATGCAAAAAAACATAGCAGATTTAGACAAAATTGCAGATCTAACATTAATTAATAATAATCGTATTGATCAAGTTTATAAAAAAGATTATAAAGAGAATGAAGGACGTATACAGGTGTACTTAGAAAATGATATGCAAAATGAAAGATATCGAGATCAAATGATTATAATAAAAACTGAGACAAAAATAGTTTTGTCATCCGAACAAAAAAATATTATTGTTCAAGGTGAATGGCTAACAGATTTGCATATAAAACATTTTAATCATCTTTTAGAAAGATGTTCTAATTATAGACCTGTCGAAACATTGCTATTACAATGTCTTGATGAAATACAACCTATACCTGACAATAATGAACATATACAGATATTATATAGTTCGTCAGGTCCTGGCGCATTAGATGGACATTGGGTATGCAGTTATTATGATGCACAAAACTTATTTATTTATGATTCATTAAATAAAAAGAAGTTGCATAAAAATCATGAACAATTTTTAAGACGATTATTTCCGACTTATTCTTTTGATCAACGGCCTGTCCGATTTCCTACTGTGCAGCAACAACCAAACGGTAATGATTGTGGTGTTTTTTCAATAGCTTTTGCAACTTCATTACTATTTAATATCAAGCCTGATACAGTAAAGTATGATCATAGCTTAATGCGTTCACATTTAGTAAAAATTTTGGAATCTAATGTAATAGAGCATTTTCCTCAAGATTTAATATATGGAGTTATTCAAAAAGTATCTCCGTTAGCAATAATAAAACCAAAAAAAGTAGCTCCTTTACGTACAATAGAACAAAATAAAATAGAACAAAAATCAAATACATTAAAGAACAATTTTGTTGATCAAATTAATAACAAGGATAACCAAGAGATAATAAATATAGATGATAATATTACATTGACTAACAATTTTGTTGATAACAAAGAAAGTTGCAAAAAGGAAAATCAAGATATATGTGATTACTTAAAAAATCATGCGCATTACGAACGACATCGATATAAACAAAATTTAGAATATAATCGTGCTAAAAAGATACAGAAATATAAGGAAAATTTAGAAGATAATCGCGTTAAAAAAAAGCGCACATATAAAAAAAAATTAGAAGATAATCGCGCTAAAAAGAAGCGCAGATATGAAGAAAATGTAGAAGATAATCGTGCTAAAAAGAAGCGCAGATATGAAGAAAATGTAGAAGATAATCGTGCTAAAAAGAAGCGCAGATATGAAGAAAATGTAGAAGATAATCGTGCTAAAAAGAAGCGCAGATATAAAGAAAATGTAGAAGATAATCGTGCTAAAAAGAAGCGCAGATATAAAGAAAATGTAGAAGATAATTGTGCTAAAAAGAAGCGCAGATATAAAGAAAATTTAGATTATAATCGCGCTAAAAAGCGGCAACAATATGATAAAAATTTTGCAATGCGATGCACGCAAGAGCGCATACGTTATTCTAAATTGATGCAAAAGGAAGAAAGTAGACAAAAAATATTAGAACGTAAATGGAATTATAACAAACAATATTATAAGAAAAAGAAAGAAGAAAGAGAAAAAAAGAATGAAACATTGAAATATAAACATAACATAAAAAATTGCAATGTTACTAATAACATCACTAAAAAATATAGAAATGTTCGGTGCAAAAATTCTATAAAATTAAAAAATGGTTCTTTGATAACATTCATTAAAAATATTTCGAAAAAATTAAATATTGAATGTAATATCGAAAAACAATTAGAAGCTGAGAAAATAGTACGTTGGTGTAATAATGTTAGAAATAATTATATTGACGACATGAATAAAATATTATATAGACTTAAAAAGAAAGCAGAAGTATGTTTGACTCTTGTTGTTGAATGTCATACAATTGATGAACAATTGAATGCTTTGTGTGGAGTATCTAGACATACAGCTTCATCCGAAAATTATTTTGCAGATTCTATGTATTGTAAAGCAACTTTACAAGAATCTTTAGCAATGAATATGGAAGGTCAAGTTATAAATGTGTTACCTTTGACAACAGCACGAGCGAAAAAGTCATGGTCGTGTTGTCCCACTTTATGTAAAATTGACAATCCAGCTTTGATTAAACGTTATCAAAAATTTCTTGAAATTGTTGATACATGTGCTTTAAAAAATATACCTACATTGGTAGAAGATATGTATAAATGTACAGTAAAAACTTCAGATTTAAAATTGGGTCACGCGCAAAGTTGTTACATCGATTTAACTCTTTGTAAAGCGATGTTTCTACCAGTTGTATTGCTATCGCCTCACTTTCCAAAAGTAAGAAATATTAAACGTTTGATTTATCAACTCACAAGTGTTTGTGGACAAATGTTTAAGTTAGATAAAGCATTAAATTGTGCTGATTTAGATGTATTAAATGAAATTGTGACTGCAGCACAAGAAATAACAGATATGTACAAACGTAAGCAAAGCGATGCAATTGCAAATGAGGATGATATATTTTCTAAATATAAGAATGCATTTAAGATATTGAAAAAACGCTTAATGGATACACCGCGTCATGCTTGTGTATCATGTGAAAGACTTTGTTATAGAAGAAACGTTTCTGAGATCACAAGTCTTAGAATAAAAATGGATACTCCAATTTGGAAAGATTTAATGGAACATGTAAAAAAGCAACAAATTAATTCGCAGTACATATGTATTTATTGTAAAGGAAAATTTCGTGAAGGTTCGATGCCTGCATATTGCATCTTGAATAATCTTCGTACAAATCATGTGCCGGATGTGATATCATCTCTTAACACATTCGAAAAGATTCTTATACAGAGAGCTAAAGCGTTTCAAACTGTTGTTAAAATGGGAACTGTTATGAATAAAAAATTACCTGGAAGACAAATGATACAAAAAGTTAAAGGTAGAACCTTTCATTTACCACTTCCAATACAAGAGACATTAAACAAATTATGTTCTGAAACTAATGCGATAAATATTAATCATGAATTATATATCTTAGTTAGAGGTATTCCCACAAAATCTAAAGTTATCTGGGAAGAGATGGTAAATGTTACAAAAGTAATTGATGCATTGATGTGGTTGAAGAACAACAATCCTTTATATTCTGGAATAATAATACCGAATTCACACGATGATTTAATTTTGCAATTGAATAATATGGAATTCCAAATGCAAGAGGATGAAAATGTTGAACAAGATATATTTGATGAGGAACATGAATTATTAAATAATTCAAAATCCAAAATGCAGGAAATGGAAAACGTTGAAGATAAGGCATTGAGTCGACATGAGGCATTACTAACTCAGATTATTAATGATAATGATAACTATGAGCAATATTCTATATATCCATTATATGAAAAAAGGGAAAATAAAACTGCAACGGCTTTATATCAAATGTTAAAAATTCAGGATATACCTATGGATAATCGTGAAAAATGTTTGGATTTGTTATGTTTTCCTGATTTATATCCTTACGGTATTAATGGAGAGCATGCAGATAGGGGGGTCAAGCTTCATGACCATGAATTCATTAAATGTCGCTTAATGTCCAAACATCCGCAGTATAGATTAAATCAACAATATCTATTTTATTTGTTAAACGGTACCAATATACGTCAGTTAAAACGTGGAATTTATCATAAAATGTATACTACTAATCAACGAGCTCGTTACACGGCTAAGGAATATTTAGAGGCAATGTCCAAAGATTTATTAGAATCTGATTTGAGCACAATATTTGCGTCGCTAAGGAATACGGAACAATTTTGGCGTAGACCGAGAAGTGATTTAAATTGTATGACACACCATTATGGACCCGCAACATGGTTTCTAACATTAAGTCCTGGTGAATGGTTGTGGGAAGAATTAGGTGAATACATTCGTGAAGTAAATGGATGGTGTGATACATCGTTAAGCACCAGTGCACTTATCGCTAAAGATCCTGTGTCAACATCGAGATTTCTCGATAACATGTTTTGGGCAATGCTTGATTTTATTTGTTCGGAAGATAATCCAATTGGAGAGGTAATGCATTATTTCTGGCGACGAGAATATCAAGGTAGAGGAATACAACATTTTCATTTATTAATTTGGATTAAAGATGCCCCAATTATTGGTGAATCTAGTATGGAAAAAGTTTCCAAATTTATTTTACAACATGTTAGTTGTAAAATTCCAAATAAAAATATCTCACCACTATTGCACAGGCGTGTTAATACACATCAACGACACAAACATAACGACTATTGTCTTCGTTCTAAAAAAGTAGGACGTAAAGTTGTTCGAGTATGTCGTTTTGGATTTCCTCGTTCTGTTACTGAGTCTTTAAAAATAATTGAGGTCAAAACTGCAATAGCAGGTAGAAAACAATTGAAACATAAAAGTAGGCTTTACAATATTCCTCGAACAGAAGAAGAAATCAATATAAATGATTATAATCCTGTCCTATTAACTGCTTGGGAAGAAAATATGGATATACAATTTATTGGCGAAAAATCGACATTGCTTACCTGGTACATTACCAAATATATGAATAAAGCGGCAAAATGTGAGTTGTCTGATATTATTCTTGATGCTAAAAATAATACAAATAAATCATTGGCCAGCCGTCTTTGGAATATTGCTTTACGATTTACGAGTAACAGAGAATGTGGAGCTCTTGAAGCTGCTGATACATTACTGGGTATCGCTTTATATGGAACCGATTCAGATACAACTATTAGATGGTTAGATGTTAATCGAATTAGATCACGAAAATTAAAAACTTGTAAAGAGATTGAGGCACTTGCTAGTCAATCGACAGATTTATTTCATGAATCGTTGATAGATGATCACTATCCACAGAGACCAGAAGAACTGGAATTTATGTCTCTTTACGAGTTCGCAAAATGGTATGATATCAGAAAAGCCAAACCACGAAATAACAAAGGTGAATTTTATAAAATGGGCAATAGTTACTATCTTATACGACGACAGCGAGGATATCTTATCAATCATTATAAATATAATATTAAGATACAACCGGAAAATTATTTCTTTTCATTATTACTTATGTTTCAACCGTGGAACAAATTAGAAGATCTTAAAAATGAATGTGATACTTATGCAGAATCATTTCACAAAGTAAAACTACATTTAACGGAAGCATTAAAATATCACGAAAAGCTAGAAGAATTGCAAGAAGCATTTGAAGCTGCTAAACAGTTGGTTCAAGAATGTTTAGATAAAGCGCAAAAACGTGAATCACAGGATGATCCTGATAATCCGATAGGTGTTGAAAATATAGAAGCGGGTGAAGCGATGCAAGACTTTAAAGATCTCGGTGATAAGAATAATATTCAAGAAATCGATGTCTCTGAAATGATAGGACAATTAAACATGGATCAGAAAAGAGTATTTGACAGAATCATTACCACTATACAGTCAGATACTTCAATATTGCGACTGTATGTTAGCGGAGAAGGTGGTACTGGAAAAAGCTTTTTAATCAAAACTGTTACATGTTGGATCAAACAAAATCTCGAAAAAGATACTGCTGTATCAGCACCTACTGGTATAGCAGCGTTTAATATAGACGGCTTGACAGTTCATAGATTGCTTCAATTACCTGTTGAACATGGTCATACTCCTAAATATAGAAAATTGTCTGACCATGTGTTACCAATTCTGCGAACGGAGCTAAAGGATGTTATTCTTTTTATAATTGATGAAGTATCAATGATATCTGTTACGTCCTGATAGATGTAGAATTTTTTCGTTGGGCTCGGCGATCGACGTAAACGGACCTGACCGCACGAGCCGAGCGGCACGTTTAGGACTTGCGACGGGTCAGCGACTGGAAGAGTCGTTTTTACTCCGTCAACAAGTCAACCGCTCGTGGTTCCCTTTTTGGGTCAAGGAATTGAATCCCTATTACCCGGGGCGGAACCTTTGTGCGCAATTTGAGAGGGAAGGTGTGAGGGGGGTGACGAACGAGGAGGGTGTGGTTAAATGAAAAAGAACAAAAGTTTAATTTATTAAAGACAACATTTTAATTTGATTGAATTTATAATTAGGATACAAAAACTTAATTCTTAATCGCAGGTGCTAATAATTTTATTTTGTGTATTCTTTACAAATGTGTGTGTGTGTGTGTGTGTATGTGGATTATTTTTCCGGAGGGAGGACAGAAGAAATAATAAAATAAAGAGAAATGAACTGACTTACTCGTTGCAGAGTAGTTTCGGATCGCGTTGAATATGTTCGGTGGTTCTGAGCAGGCGCCCCGTTGAGGGAAGGTGTTGTATAGGCGTCGGACCCTTTTGTAAACGAGTGGGCACCCTACTGCGGGATGGTGTCGTCAGGGTGATGAGTCTTCTACTTGAGATGCACCACGAGATGGTCGCGACAAAGTATCAACTGATTTTACTCTTTGATTCGCGCCCCCGAACTACTCGAAAAACTGTTTCGAGAAACTGAGCTAAACGGAATAACTGCGCAAACTGCTTGAAAAACTGTGTGTGATTGTGTATAGTTGCGCTTGGAGCCACCAAAACACGGGTTTTTATACCCTTTCCTTGGGGTGGATCCATTTGGAAAATCTTAGGTTTTTGAAGCGGGGATCGAATAGGAATTAGTCTTGTGAGAAGATTTTTAATGTGGGGGAGGATGGCGTCATTTTTAACTAATAGGATTAGGTTTAGGTAATTAAGTTACTTGGAATGGGGGTAGGAAGAAAGGGGCCCTAACGAATAAGGAATAGCGTCGTTTCGGGTCCATATGCGATGGGGGTAGGTTTTTGAGGTGGCGTAACCCGGTTGGTGTTAATTAGTATAGGTGGGGTGCATCTCAGTGTCTTAAGATCTAGGTGGGCGTAGTCTTTAGACCGTACGACGGAATGAAGGGTGGTCTATAGAGGTGCTTGCCCCGATTCCCGGCTTTCGGATTGGAGGGTTGAGAATCGGTATATGAGTTCGCGAGGCCTTGGGTCACTGATCTAATAAATTTGACAGTTTACGACTGTCGCGTGGCCCTGGGGTCGCGTGGAGAGTGCGATTAATGCATCTCGGTTTCCCAGACCTACTGAACACGTGCACCGTATCAGGTGTCATGCCTTCTAGGCGTGCGACTGTGGTCATTACCCGATCGTCACTCGGTAAAATCCTATCTATTAGGGTTCCCGTAGGCAGAATCCAAGTATATGGCTAGCTAGTGCCAGTTTTTATTTCCTACTTTAAACATCTGGAGTCGACTAAAGACTCCGGTTACCGCAAGTTTTGACTTTTATGATTTTTCTGACGACGATAGGCACGCTGACCGACCAAGGTATTTTCAAATATCTATCCCCCTTGCTATTTTTCTCTGTGAGAAAGTTCGAGCTCATGGTGTCTCGTGAGAAAAACAGCTCTGGCGTTATAATATTCTTTAAAAGTTTTTTGTTGGTCCCGTGTTTACTAGGTCTGGTATTTAATAAAAAGAAAAGAATCGTGAAGTCTGATCAGGACGTAACACCCCCCACCTTAGACAAATGTTGGGGGTATGCAACATTTGCAATTAAATTAAAGATAGATTCTTTTCCCCCTTTTTTTTTTCGGTTAACATTCCCATTTAAGATGCCGAATCGTTCTTACACTGTTTGTTTGTTAAAGAGAAGGAAAGGAAAGGCGACCTCCAAAACCCCTTCCTTATTCCTTTCGTTCCTTTTTTTTTTTTGCTGTCGCTTACATACTATATATATATATATTTTTCTTTCGACTTTATTTCTAATAATAAAAATCTACTATAAAGGATTTGGTGAAGCCTTCTTCCGTGGAATCCCTTTAAATGTTTGATAGAACATGGTAAAATGAGTATAGAAAAGAAAAGATGGAGTTTTATTTACGTGATAATCGTGTCCCAAAATGTCACGTACGAAGGCCCGCAGGTCAGTCCAACCACATGTTCCCTTTTATTGCTTTTCTGGATAGTCACTTATCTTCTCCATCCCTTGGCCCCAGCTCGGCTTTCATCTTTACACAGGAACTTCTCTGTACAGTCTTCTTATCTTCATTGTTATTAATAAAGTTTCCGCAACCTTCACATGGGTTGATCTCATGGATCAGGTAGGGTGATGTGGTAGGTGCGTACTCAGGTTTGTCCTTAGTCACCGGATTATGACAACACTGGTGACGGGAATTGTGGTAGTCTACCACAATTAACGTATTTTCCCAATCAGGGCAGTCGTACATTAAGTTCCGTGAGCAGCGAGCAGACTCCAGGGTGATCTTTCAGTGTAGCGTCAAATGGATTAGTGGCACATTACTCCTCGATGTATGTATAGATATTTCTTCTTCTTTCTCTCTCTTTTTTGTATTTGTAAAAGTTGGTACTCTGACATTCTATACTGTGACTGATCATCAAGTAATTCTCCCTATAGCAAATTGTTAATGAAAAGGATTCCACTTTATCTAAGATTTACTTATGAGAGGATTACGGATATATGAAAATCCCTTAAGTATACGATATTATTTATTTGTGTATGTATTAAGTAGAATATTTACTAGAAGTTAAGCCTACGTTTAAGTTAATTATTTTGCTTATTTACTTAGATATATATATATATATGCTTTTAGAAGTATGTATCTATATATATGTATATATGTATATAAGATTATATATGTTTGATTATTTATTGAGGTAGATAGTAAAACCTTCTTTTTTTTTTTTTTTCTTTTTTTTTTTTTGTACTATATATATGTTTGATATATAGAGATATATGTATATATAGATATTTCTTAACATTATTTTAAACGTGTATATATGTGTATATATATATATATATATATGTATGTATGTGTGTGTATAATATTATGGTTATTACTTATACTATTGAATATATATATGTATATATATTTATGTATTTTCTTTCTTATAGAAGATAATTTAAAGATAATTTTTTATAAAAGTGAGTTATATAAATTTTTTTTTCCCTTTTTTTTTTTATAAAAAACTTTTCTTTTGCCTAATAACAAACATATTATATATATATACATATGTATATTTTTTGTTATTTTTATTAGTTATTATTTGTGATTATAGCACTAATTATGTGTATATTCTTATGCGTTTTAACTCAACGCGGATGGTACGGTGTGTGTGGCTATATTCGCTATTTCTTGCGCAACTCCTAATTCTATTAATAAGTCTCTGAGGTTGTGGTAAACGTTGTTAGTTTCATTCTTGATATCTAATTTGATGAGTGCACCTTCGTCCCGAATTGGTTTGATTATCTGCATAATTCCGGTTTGCTGTTCTGCGATGCTTCGAGTGACATTTATGGCCCTACGAGACCATGTGGGTCCTGTAGTGGCGGGGGCTGTGTAGGCTAAGCTACATGGCACAGCTTGCCAGTAATGTTCTCTGAACCTCTCCTCGAGATGGTAGAGTTCAGCTGTTGCATGGCGAATATACACGCCCCAGTCTCGGAGGCCTATCTGCACTGTCTCATCTCCGTTCATCTTCGTAACGATGCCGCGTTGCCATCCTCCTTTTGTTTCAAGAGCAACAATGTCACCTAGTTTTGTATTCGAGTGGAAAAATCGGCGTTTGTTCATCCGCTGGTTGAAGTCCTCCATCATTTTTTGGAAGGATTCTTTACTATTTTCCAAGTGAATCCAAATTAGCATAGGCGAAAACACCCTTACTATTTTAACAGCAAACGGCGAGCGGCTCAGTTTTTGAGTATCGAGGTGTTCGATCTCCATGTTTCTATAAACAAAAAGGTGGTGTTGGGGTTAGGTGCGAATTTCGAGTCGCAACTGCGAGACCTCATGATAAGGAGCGAAACAGATTAAAATAGATAAAACAATAAAATGAGTAAAATCAAAGTTGGCGCTTGTGTAAAGTTGATAGGGAAACTGTTGTTTATGTATTTCTCTTCTTTTCTTCCTGTCTTTCTTTCCGTCTCCCCCCCTTTTTTTTTTTTTTTATTATTTTTTTTTCTTTAAGGGAAAGAGAAATCAAGCGGTCAATCCTTCAGTGCGAATGTATAAGTGGATGCGTCCTTTGCAGGTAGTAGGGGGTAGGTTCCCCTCTGTGAAGAGTCTTCTATCTGGTTTCGTTCTGCGGGTGGTTGTGTAGCTTCTCGGTTTTCATCGCGTGGTTTTTTCAGTTTTAAGTGTAATAGGAGCTGAGTTAACGAGTCCCAGATGGCTCCAAGCAAATATATGGACCATCCGTATACTGTGTGTAGAGCATAGCCATGCACAATGGTATCCAGTATTAGTTTTACTGCTCTTACTGCCAAGTAAATTCCTAAAAATCCAGCGCTTATATTGCCGAAAATTAGGAATCGATTCCAAAATTTCTGCCATGCCGAGATAGCTATTTTTTCAACTGATGCCTCATCTAGGAAGTTTGCAAAAGATCCTCCATCGTGCATAATCGTAGAGTGGCCCATCATTCCTCTGGCCAAGGTGTTTAACATTGCGGGTCTCTCAGCAGGAAACATAATATGATCCCTGAGATCGCTTAAGGCGATGCTGGAGTAGTACTGTTTTACCGACGAAAAATTAATTTCGTAGTTTAAGAAAATTTTTTTATTGCATGTATAGAATTACAAATCCTTTTAGGTGATTAAAGTATACATGCTAAAGAATCGGCTGGTATAACATTTAAAACAAAAAACAGAAAAAATTTGGAAATTTTACCGACAAGCTGTCGGTGCATACAAATATTTGTTTAATATAAAAATTATACAGCTTGCAGGTGCAAAATTAACATTCCGGCCGAAAGAGAATATATCAAAGATTAATAGGGAACTGTTAGAATTGAGTTCAGAGATGTAGTCTAAAAATGTTTCCTGAATTAGAGTTTATGCAAAGCATGCGTGCAATATAGACGATAATGAGGTAAAAAAGGGCAATAGATTAGTTCCGGGATTTTGGGATAGAGGCGCTATACAGTTCTCAGTGTCATAAAGTAGTATATGTATATATTAGGTTAGTTATGTGTCTACACACACATTTACCCGTCATTTAGTACATTTTAGTTTATTATATACATATATATTATACATATATTATACGGATAAATGTGTGTGTGGACACATAACTAACCTAATATGTACATATGCTATTTCTCTCTCTTTCTCTCTCTCTCTCTCTC
This sequence comes from Linepithema humile, assembly GCF_040581485.1. Taxonomy (NCBI): domain Eukaryota; kingdom Metazoa; phylum Arthropoda; class Insecta; order Hymenoptera; family Formicidae; genus Linepithema; species Linepithema humile. The sequence goes on along the minus strand of NC_090128.1, from coordinate 31,102,231 downwards.
TCTCTCTTTCTCTCTCTCTCTTTCTCTCTCTATATATATATATATATATATATAAATATATAGAGGTTTGTGTTACGAAGAAAAATGATTTTATACGTTCAATTTGTACAGTTTTCATTGCACTGTACCTTATACACAATATTATACACAATATATATATATAGAGAGAGAGAGAGAGAGAAAGAGAGATTGTAAAATAATATTGTGTATAAGATACAGTGCACTTTTAAATTGAACAATATAAATTATATATAGAGAATTTATATAGATACATATTTGATATATATATAATTAATGTTATTCAATGTTATTTTACAAATGTCATTGTAGTCAATGAATCATTTATTTCTTGTATATAGAATAAATATGTTGAGATTTTAATGTAGAGATATGATTCAATTAAATATTGTGTAAGATACAGTGAAAGAAAAACTGTACTAATTGAACACATTATAAAAGCATTCCTATTCGTAAAAATAGAACTATTTTTAAAATTTTTACATATTATGATTGTATTAACATTAAACATTTCAAAATCATAGAATAATTTACACAATATTAATTTAACCATATCTGTACATTAAAATCTCTACATATTTATTTCATATACAAGAAATGCATGACTCATTGACATTTATACAATGACATTTGTAAAATAACATTGACTAACACATTACAAAACTTTGAAACAAGTTTATAGGAATTTATGGGGGTTTATAGGATAATAAGACAACATTTTTGCAGAAATAGAATTGTTTTATTCTAATTCTAAATTTCCATTAAATTTCCATTATACATAACGTATAAAAAAATTTTTATAATACATTTTTTTCATATAAATAATACAATAATAGTCCGAGTAAGAGTTATACATATAATAAATGAAATAAAATACATGGCACATGTATCGCACATTTGAACAAAAAATACAAAACTATATAATGCTTATCGTCTCAGTTTCTTTTTCAAAACATTGCATGTTTTCATAAAAATACTAATTACACGTCAAATCTCTTTTCAATCGCATCACATTTTGCGTTGTGTCTAATACATCTTATGTTTGCTGCGAATAAACTAAAATCACAGAAATAGTGTAAAAAATCATTACAATAAACCAATATTGTAATTAATGATAATTGACCAAAGTTTATAACACAAAATGTGATGCGATTGAAAAGAGATTTTGTTATACATATAATAAATGAAATAAAATACATCGCACATGTATCGCACATTTCAACAAAAAATACAAAACTATATAATGCTTATCGTTTCAGTTTCTTTTTCAAAACATTGCATGTTTTCATAAAAATATTACACGTCAAATCTCTTTTCAATCGCATCACATTTTGCGTTGTGTCTAATATATCTTATGTTTGCTGCGAATAAACTAAAATCACAGAAATAGCGCAAAATATAATTACAATAAACCAATATTGTAATTAATGATAATTGACCGAAGTTTACAACGCAAAATGTGATGTGAAATAACGAAATACGAAATAGAATACGAATAGAATAGAACAAAATTACCAATAATATCCATATGGATTGTACGCCGAAGGCTGGTGGTATGGTGCACCGTACGATGGTGGGCCCGGCGGTGGATACGATGGTGGGCCCGGCGGTAGATACGATGGTGGTCCCGGCGGTGGATATCGTGGTGGCCACGGAGGAATACATGGTGACGCAATACTGTACGCTGGAGCGTGTGTGGAGTATGTCGTAACATACGGCGGAGCGCACGAAATATGCCATTGAGGTGGTGATGGTGCTGCTGGTGGTGGTGGTGGTGGTGTCCTGCCTTGTGTCCTCTTCTGCACCGTGCGCAATTTCTTCCTTATAATGTTGTGAATCCGCTGCAAACAGAAGAAAATATTATATTTAAAAACACATATAATATTAAATTTAACATTTTATATAATTAATTGTGCATGCAAGCACATACACGCACATACACTCGCGAATACGCATGCACGGACATACACGCACATACACTCGCGAATACGCATGCACGGACATACACGCACATACACTCGCGAATACGCATGCACGGACATACACGCACATACACTCGCGAATACGCATGCACGCACATACACTCGCGAATACACATGCACGCACATTCATTCACACAGATGCTACAATTTAATTTTATTACTTACTTTATTTAATGCGTTTAATTTTCCATGCGGTTGATTCCCCTGCACGGGCTGTAGCACGTTGACGGATGCTTGGACGGGCGCATAAAAATATTATAAAATATAATATATATTATATTATATAATAATAATATATATTATAATATATATTATATTATATATATTATATTATAATATATATTATATTATAATATAATATATATTATATCATAAAATATTATACAAATATTCGCACATATTTTTCTTGGACTCAAATTCCATCACAAGGCTCCAATGTACGAAACGAAATAGACATATACAATGTGTAATAAATATAAAGTAAAAATGAAAATATAACATTTGACACATATAATAATATAGACTATATATTATATATAATTAATGTCGCTTTCCTTATTTTTATCCTTATATAATTAATTCAAAGTTAATTATTATTTATTGAGTATACAGATATTGAACATAATTATCTTTATTTTGTATTTTATAGAATAATGATAAAAGTGTTTTACATATCTTATATTTTATATATATACTGAATACATTTTTTGAATATTGTAATATGCATTTATCGTTTCAGTCATTATGCTATGAAATCCAAAATAAAGATAATTACATATTTGTGCAATATGTGTGTATACGTTTAAATTAATTAATTATTTAATTAATTTATATACTTATTTATTTTGTACTTATTACATAAGGAAAAAAGGAAAGAATAACTTTCTTTTTTTAGTGATATGTACAGTATTATGTGTGTGTACTGTACATATAACTAAAAAAAAGAAAGTTATTTCCTTTTTTTCCTTATGTAATAAGTACAAAATAAATAAGTATATAAATTAATTAAATAATTAATTAATTTAAACGTATACACACATATTGCACAAATATGTAGTTATCTTTATTTTGGATTTCATAGCATAATGACTGAAACGATAAATGCATATTACAATATTCAAAAAATGTATTCAGTATATATATAAAATATAAGATATGTAAAACACTTTTATCATTATTCTATAAAATACAAAATAAAGATAATTATGTTCAATATCTGTATACTCAATAAATAATAATTAACTTTGTATTAATTATATAAGGATAAAAATAAGAAAAGTATAAGACATTTTTCTTCAGTGATATATATAGTATTATATGTATATTTTTCATTTATTATTTTGTCATATTTAGTTTGTATTTATTTGACACCTTGTATACGCCTATGTTTTCTCGGACATTATATTGCAGCCTTGCGACGAAATTTCAGTCGAGGAAACAAGCGCAAGCATCGTTTGTTTACAAACTTCCGATGACACACGTACACAGACCACACGTCAGTGTAGTGAGTTACCACTACAAACAAATGCGTACACACGGACCTACGCGGCGTAGGCTACGCCGATAATGTCGCTTCATTTTTAGTACCATCGAAATGATGGCGCTTTCGCGTCGGAGTTCGGCTGCCACTCCAGCATCCCCTTAAATCTCTTTCAGTATATATGCCGCTGGTAGCAAGTGATCCGGGGCTAATGTATTTCCAGCTCGGTGTTGTCATCGGTTTCATGGTCATCGGCGGTACTGTATGTATTGGTTTGGGAGTGAGTCTATACCATGCATCTCCCAGAAGATACATGGGTGGTGCGAATAAATTGCACGTAATCTGCGTTCCTTGTCGTAACAGTATATGGGTTTGCGGTGTTAAAAATTGTGTTCTGTTTTCTCGCGTCACAGGCAATTGATCATAGCATTCTTCGGTGTGTGCTACTCTTACTTCGACAGGCACACATTTTACTATGTGTATTACTTCGCCAGCTAGTAAGGCCATGTATCCTGGTCCCTTCATGAAGTGATAAGCGAAGACATCCGGCGATTGGGTGGCTATGGCTAATGAATTGTGTAATATTTTTTGTTCGAGCTGACATTGTTGCAGTAAAATATTCTTGTATAGTTCACTAAATTGAGTCCGCACATGTTTCTCTACATATACAAATTTAGAGTTCATATAGGTGAAGATGTCCAAATTAGCTATGCGTGATTCCTTTTTAAAAATTGCTACGCCTGGTGAAGTTTCGAAAATTACTAATTTTGGATGTTTCGTGTGGAAAAGAGTGTATCCACAAGTCGAATAGGAGTCTCTGCTTGCCAATGCAAAAACTGTGTCTTCTGTAGTCATGGAATAAACAATTTGCTGTTGTTTGTTGACGACGTCTATTATTCTGTGTGCATATCCTTCATATAATACTCCATAAGTGCCGAACCTGCAAGTATCCGTGGGCATGGATGCCCAGTAGGTATCCCCACCCTCGATGTCAGTGCAATGTGTTGCGCTCAACGCGCAGGTCACTCCAGACCTCAGTTGGACTCGGTTCGTGTTTATCTTCACGTCAGCTATATAATCCTGTAGTGTAATTTTTATGGTTGCGAGTACCACGGCTTTTTCCCATGTGCCAAATGGATCGCAATACGTTGTTCCGGAACAGGTGCCATCATTGTTCACGTGTCCGGCCAGTGTTACCGGTCGTGTTGCAGTTTGATTGGATTTCAATCCTGTTATTCGAGTATTCCCGATTTCGTAAGTACCATACATATGCATTCGTTGGCAGGCGTCTCTTGATACCTCTTCTATATACGCGTGCTTTCCGTTGTACACGTCCATGGAGTGAGAGAACATTCCGCATCTCCTGATTAATCTGTCTATTTCTATTTTGCATTGTATAACTCTCGCGGAGGTAAATTCGTTAATTTGTAGCAATTGTATATAAATCTTTTGAGCTGCTACTTCTGGCTGTGGTATATCACATTCCTCTATCCCCAGTAATGATAGAGTCGTAATGTTCGTCGATGCAGATCCGCAGTCATATCCTATTATGCCTTTAGTGCCGCGTAACCAAAAATTTAGCACGGCGATTATTAAAAATCCTCGGAGATCCATCTGAAATTTAGCACGTCTAAGGTATATTAATATAGCGCACCTTTAATTGTCAAGCTTGTTGTTATTACTTATTTCCTTATTTGCTAATCAATTTATCATTTATTTATTTATAAAATTTTTTTTTTGTGTAAAATATATTTATATATATTTTTTTTATAGTTACTTATTTTAATTAATAATAATAAAATTACTTAATTATTAGGAGTTGGTTTGATGTGTGAGATTCGTAGGCGATTAGGGTGTACAACGCGACTGTTCTTTTTTATTTTAATTCTTACGTTATTTCTATTCAATATTTCTAAGACCTCATGGGGTCCTGTGTATTGATCTCCAAATTTGCCAGGTTTAGGGCCTTTTAATAAAAAGACTTGATCACCAAGTTTGAATGTTTGTGGGTTTATCTTTTTATCATAGTGTCTTTTCGATTTAATTTTTGCTTCGACAACGTTTTCTCGGGCATTTTTCTGAATTGCGTGGAGTTGACTAACTAGATTTACAAGATATTCGTTGTAAGTTGCTAATTTATCGCCAGATGCTAAAGGTTCATTTGACGGAATTCGTGCTATTTTGCCGAAGATTAATTCGTAAGGCGTGTGTTTAGTTGCTTCATGTACACTAGTGTTATAATTATACATCGCGAGACTTATCCATCTATCCCACTGTTTTTGTTCTCTTGCATATTGTTTTAAATATTCTCCTAATGCGTGATGTGATCTTTCTAATGAGCCGTTTGATTGAGGATGGAATGCGGTTGTACGGAATTTACGAATTTTAAATATTTTAGCTACCTTTTTCATTAAGTCACTGATAAAATTTCTACCCTGGTCTGTTAAAATTGCTTTCGGAGAACCGAATACACAAATAAATCGATCGACGAAAGCTTCGGCTACCGTTTCGGCAGTTTGGTCGGATAACGGTATTCCCATGCTAAATTTAGTGAGTTGGTCTTGTAGAGTTAAGATATATTCATTGCCACGTTCGGTTTTAGGCAAAGGTCCTACGATATCCATGGCGACCTTATCGAAAGATGATCCGGGTGTATCGGTAATTATCATAGGTTGTTTGGTTTTTACGCGAACTAGTTTCTTTAATTGGCAATGTAAACATTGTTGGATAAAACGCTGTACATCTGTTTTAAATTTTCCCAGTAATAATTATGTTTGATTCTATTATACGTTTTAGTTACTCCGCGATGTCCCCCAGTGGGTAAACAGTGCGTTTCTCCTATTATTATTGGTCGTAGATCTCTAGGTGGATATTTAACTAATCCATTGCAAATAATTAATTTAATTGGTGCGTCAAGGAATATTAATTGTAGCTGATTTTTGACATTGTTCCACGGTACATTGTTAATAAAATCCGTTTTAGCAATACTAAGTGTTTCAATTTTTAAATTTTCAACAGTTTCTTTTAAGTTATTTAAAGCGGTTATGATTCGAGATAAAGTTAATGTTGGGCCTTCTCGTTGTTCTTCGCTTATCGGCAATATTATATGATAATAATTTTTTATTTTAATGGTTTTAGGTTGATTTAACATAAGATTATTTAAATTTGGAAGTTTGTTTCGTTCGAATAACTTTTGCGAACCGGAATCTAAAGGTTTACCGTTTGTATCAACAAAATATGCTATGTTGTCTTTACGTAAGAATAATAGATCGCGAGATTCAATTATATTATTTTTTATTATTTGCTGATTATTAATAGTGGGTTTACTATAATTTTTGATATTGATCTCTTGGTTATTGTCTATATTTTCTTGTTCCTCGTCTTCATCACTGTTTTCTTTATCAGGCGGATCATTTCTATCGTCTAACAATATAATGTTATCGTCTATTTGCTCTTTTATTAAATTATCTTGATCGGTAATTCGACGTCGTGCTGTCCGACTTCTTGTTAGTATTTTGTCATGTGTAGGTGGACTGTGAATTAATGCTCTCTCTATTATTTGTTGATTTGGTTCATCTAATTCTTCTTGGGTAAATGGTATCGAGTCTGTATTATTTTTAATTGCATTTTCGTTTTCTTCGGTGTCGGAAAAATGTAATTCGTAATTTTCTTCCTCGCTATCAGAAAGATGCGATTTGTAATTATCATTTTCTTCAGTGTCAGAGAGGCGTAGTTCGTAATTATCATCTTCCTCTGAAGAATCGGAGAGATACAATTTATAATTATCTTCTTCTTCGTCAAATTCTCTTTGCGTTTTTAAGGTTGTTTTAGCATTTTTAAAGATTTTTCGTTTCTGTCTGCCCTTTCTAACTGGTTTACAATCGACTTCTTCAAGGTTTATAGGATTTCGTGATAATGCATCTGCGTTTACATTCATTTTACCTGCTTTATATTCCACTTCATAATCGTATTCCGCTAATTTTAGTCTCCATCGTAATATTCTCATGTTCGCATCTTGAGCATTCTTAAACCACATTAAAGGCTTGTGATCGGTTACCAGTGTAAATTTTCGTCCATATAAGTATGGTCGAAAATGTTTAACGCAATAAACTATTGCTAATGCTTCCTTTTTGTATGTATCGTATTTCAGTTCGTTATCTGTTAAAGTACGAGATGCATAAGCCACTGGACGATCCTTATTTATTTCTCCTTGCGATAATATTCCTCCTACTGCTATCCCAGAAGCATCCGTTGTTAAAATAAATGGTTTTGAAAAATCAGGATATTGCAATACGGGCTCTTTACATAATAATTGTTTCAATATTTCGAAAGATTCTTCTTGAGTAATCGTCCATTCAAATCGTGTATCGTTTTTTAACAAATTAGTTAATGGTTTTGCCAGTTTTGAAAAATTCGGTATAAATCGTCTATAATATCCAGCGAGTCCTAAAAATTGTTTAATGTTTTTTGGTGTTTTGGGCCTAGGAAATAATTTTACTGCTTCTAACTTCTTAGGATCAGGTTTAACTCCATTTTTACTAATTATGTGCCCTAGATAAGTTACTTCTGTTTTTAAGAATTCACATTTGTCCGGTTGTAATTTTAAATTGGCCTTTCGAAGCCTTTCAATTAATAAATTGTATTTCCTTTCGTGTTCTTCCAATGAGGCGGCGTAAATAACGATGTCGTCCATATAAACAAATAATTCCTGGCCTTGTAGTCCTGATAATACTAGATCCATTAAACGTTGAAAAGTAGCAGGTGCATTTTTTAATCCAAAAGGCATTCTATCGAATTCATAATGTCCAAAAGGAGTGGTGAAAGCAGTTTTATGGCCATCTGCAGGATCCATTTTTATTTGATGAAATCCGGAAGCTAAATCACATACGGAGAAGTATTGCGCTCCTCCTAATTGATCAAGAATATCGACAATATTCGGTAATGGATAAGCATCTCCGATTGTTTTATCGTTTAAAGCTCGAAAATCTAAAACCATTCTCCAGCGTTTATTTCCTTTCGAGTCTTCCTTTTTGGGTACTATCCATATGGGTGTATTATACGGTGATTGCGAAGGTTTAACTATACCTCCTGTCAGCAGTTCTTCTACTTGTTTATTTATCTCTTCCTTATGAGATTGCGGAAATCTATATTGCCTCGTGTTTATCGGTCGATCATCCGTTGTTGAAATTTGATGTTGTAATATTTGAGTGGCAGTTAAATTTTCTCCAGGTATGTGAAATCGGTCTTGACTCTGTGTAATAAGCCTTATTATGCCTTCTTTTTCTCGTGCGTTTAAGTGTTCCAAACGTAGTAGGTCGACGATTTCTGTAAGACGATCCTTTCCAGATTTTTCTGCTACTACTAGACACTTGCTACGGACTGGAGTGTTAACAGCGTCTTGACTTAGATTTTCATGCGGAGTTAACTTCTCCATGCAATCTTTTACTAATTTTTTCACATTTTCATGTTTATGTTTAGATTTCCTCCTGCGCATAAATTTATCTATCATTTCCTGAGTCCTAATTTTCGATAACGTCAAAATTTTCGAAGATGGTTTATTTTTACTCTTAATACTGTCATTAATCGTTATTTTTGGATTAAAATGTTGGATTTTATCCAGTAGCTCTTCAATTGTTACATATGTATCCTGATTTTCTTTTCCATTATTTTTCGAGAGTGATCCAACCTTTGGAAATTTTATATCTTTTAGGGAGGATAGAAAACTTCTCCCTTTTAAATTTTTAAAAGAAGATTGTGCCGAATTGCGTAGCGAGGTTTGGTAACTTCCCTCCTCGCAACCGACGGGGTCTGGAGAGGTTTGGTAACTTCCCTCTCCGGGAATGATTTGATGATTCGGAAAAGTATGGAAACCTTTCCCTTCAAAGGATATAGAATCACTCATTTCTTTTGACGAGGTTCGACGGCTTTCCTCCCCGTTTTTGGAATTGTTTAATAATTTTGGAGGGGTTTGACAACTTCCCTCTCTACCTTCAGGATCATTCTTTTTTTCGGCGTTATTTTTATCTTTACCTTTGATTTTATCTTTATTTTTAATTTCTTTTTTAATTTTATTATTTGACACGTTATCATTTTTGTTCACTTTGATCTTAGCTTTATTTTTATTACCATCTTCGAATTTTTCATTATTATTAATAATGTTAACGTTATTAATGTTTCTATCGTCGAATTCATCGTTGTTAAATTCATTTTGCATCTTAAGAGTTTCGTCGCTTTCAGGTTGTATTGTTGTCTCTCGCGTTTTCCTTAAACTATCCTGGTTAAGATCAATTTTATGGTCGTCGAGCAGTTCACTCAGGGGCCTGAGTCGAAGGGTAGGTACTCGAATTTCAACCTCTTCGTCCAAAGTGCTTATGACATTCAAATAAGCTTTTCCCGACACGTTTTCCACGATAGTATCTCCCAAATATATTCCGTGCGCTAATTTGATTTTTGGTAAATAACCTATTTTTATTTCTGGATTTTTTATTCTCACGTAAAACAAGGATTCTGATCTGGGTGATGCTACGATAGTTTCTGGAGAAGAAAATGTCACGCAGTTTTCAAAAACGTTTAGTCGTTCGTGTGCGTAATCGATAGTTGAAGCTGTTTGTTTAAAGAAATCGTTTCCTAATATTCCTGATTGCGTAATCGGAAAGTCATCGGCTACTATGTGGAATTTTACTGACTCGCCGAAAAGAGTAAGAGCGATTTCTCCGAGTGTATAAACGGGGTAATTATTTATACCATTTAACTGTAAAACGTTATTATAATTAATATTTAAATTTTGAGGCACAAAATTTTCCTTAATTATGTTAGGACCGGAACCTGTGTCTAGCATAAAAGTTATGGGCAAAATCATTTCGTTAATTTTTATTTGGACAGTAGGTACGCGACTCTGTTTGTTAAGATTTACAGTTACGGGCCGAATTTCCGAAGGGTCACTTTTTACGCATTTTTTTGTGAGGTCGACGGGCGTAAGGTCTGGTCGGACCCCTGCGGTACGCCCGATTTCGAGGGGCCGTTCCCATTTCCCGTGTTTCCTTCTCTTTTACGATTATTACTTGCAATGCGCAATTGACAATTTTCAATTAGGTGCCCGTTTTCTTTACAATAACGGCAAAACGTTCCGTCAGCAGAATTTGCTGGTTGATTAGGATTTGAACGGCAGTTTTTAGCTGTATGGCCCAAGTTATTACAAATTTGACAGATAATTCTGTTTTGATTATTAAGATTTGTTTGCTCGTTTTGTTTTTTCCAACAATTATTGGCAGAATGGCCCGGTCGGTCGCACCACTGGCAAATTATGGAGATCTTATTGTTAAAATTACTTATTTGGTTATTAGAATTATTTAGGCGGCAATTTTTTGCATTATGACCCGGTTTAAAACATAATTGACATTTTATGGTATTTTCCTGCACCATATTTATTGATCGTTGAGCTTGAGGATCACGTAATCGACACTTTTCTGCACTATGTCCGCGTTTTTTACAAATCTGGCAAATTAAGATTTCAGTGCCTAAATTATTTTGTTTAAAAGAGTCTGCCATTTGCATAAGTTTCCTACAATTAGCTGCTGAGTGGCCAATTTTAAAGCAAATTTGACAAATTCTGGAACGATTTTCCTGTACATTATTTCGGTCGGAGTTAGCAGGTCCATGTCGTAAATCTGTAATAGCACGAAGCTCTCTTTCTATGCGTAGGGCATCTGTTACAGTCGCCTGTACGTCTAAGTTTCGAGCGATCCTCTGCTCGATTTCGGGTTTTAGGCCTCGGATGAAACATTTACACATGTCTTTTTCTAAAGATGCTCGCACGTCGTGATCTGTTAACGCGTGTTCTGAACTACGATAGGCTTCTCGTATCTGTTTTCCTAAGAGTTTTACACGATTAGCATAAGTGACGACATCCTCGTCATTCTTTTGATATACGTTTCCTAATTCTCCCTGTAACTGATACACATTTTTAGATCCGCCGTAAATTTGTTTTAGATATTTAGTTAACTGAGCTACTGTTTCGAAATCTTGATCTCTAATTGTTCGTCGCGCCTCGCCTACTATTCGCGTTCGTAAAATTTTAGTAAATTGAGGCTCTGCTTCATGGGGCAACATAGACTTTGCCTCTTCGCATCCTTCGATAAAATAATTTAATGGGATATTTTTTCCGTCGAAAAATGGAACGGCTTCGACCGCGTATTTTAGGGTAGCAAACGGATTACCTTGCGCCATATTTTTCACCCTTTTACTGTCACTTGGACTTAGTTTAAAATTTAAATGTTCGTTCTCACCACACGGTCTAATAGTCTCGTCACCAGAATCGTCGGAATCGTACTCGGGAGCACTAGGTTCCACTAAAAACGCTTCAATTTCAGGTTCGTTAGCGTTGAATTTAATTTGTTTAGGGACGCGAGCGGAGGAGGCTGCTGGAGTGGATGTGTAAAGTGTATCTAATGTGTCTGATTTAGTTTTCTTTTTGCTTTTTATTGCGGCATTAAATTGTTCTTCTATTTTATCTTTATCGGAGTTAGACCTCGTTGTCATTCCTACCTCTCAAAAATTGCACTTTTCATCCCGGACGAGCCCCCAATTTTTATTCTTTCTATCAAGTCTGTTACGTCCTGATAGATGTAGAATTTTTTTCGTTGGGCTCGGCGATCGACGTAAACGGACCTGACCGCACGAGCCGAGCGGCACGTTTAGGACTTGCGACGGGTCAGCGACTGGAAGAGTCGTTTTTACTCCGTCAACAAGTCAACCGCTCGTGGTTCCCTTTTTGGGTCAAGGAATTGAATCCCTATTACCCGGGGCGGAACCTTTGTGCGCAATTTGAGAGGGAAGGTGTGAGGGGGGGTGACGAACGAGGAGGGTGTGGTTAAATGAAAAAGAACAAAAGTTTAATTTATTAAAGACAACATTTTAATTTGATTGAATTTATAATTAGGATACAAAAACTTAATTCTTAATCGCAGGTGCTAATAATTTTATTTTGTGTATTCTTTACAAATGTGTGTGTGTGTGTGTGTGTATGTGGATTATTTTTCCGGAGGGAGGACAGAAGAAATAATAAAATAAAGAGAAATGAACTGACTTACTCGTTGCAGAGTAGTTTCGGATCGCGTTGAATATGTTCGGTGGTTCTGAGCAGGCGCCCCGTTGAGGGAAGGTGTTGTATAGGCGTCGGACCCTTTTGTAAACGAGTGGGCACCCTACTGCGGGATGGTGTCGTCAGGGTGATGAGTCTTCTACTTGAGATGCACCACGAGATGGTCGCGACAAAGTATCAACTGATTTTACTCTTTGATTCGCGCCCCCGAACTACTCGAAAAACTGTTTCGAGAAACTGAGCTAAACGGAATAACTGCGCAAACTGCTTGAAAAACTGTGTGTGATTGTGTATAGTTGCGCTTGGAGCCACCAAAACACGGGTTTTTATACCCTTTCCTTGGGGTGGATCCATTTGGAAAATCTTAGGTTTTTGAAGCGGGGATCGAATAGGAATTAGTCTTGTGAGAAGATTTTTAATGTGGGGGAGGATGGCGTCATTTTTAACTAATAGGATTAGGTTTAGGTAATTAAGTTACTTGGAATGGGGGTAGGAAGAAAGGGGCCCTAACGAATAAGGAATAGCGTCGTTTCGGGTCCATATGCGATGGGGGTAGGTTTTTGAGGTGGCGTAACCCGGTTGGTGTTAATTAGTATAGGTGGGGTGCATCTCAGTGTCGGTTGATCTAGGTGGGCGTAGTCTTTAGACCGTACGACGGAATGAAGGGTGGTCTATAGAGGTGCTTGCCCCGATTCCCGGCTTTCGGATTGGAGGGTTGAGAATCGGTATATGAGTTCGCGAGGCCTTGGGTCACTGATCTAATAAATTTGACAGTTTACGACTGTCGCGTGGCCCTGGGGTCGCGTGGAGAGTGCGATTAATGCATCTCGGTTTCCCAGACCTACTGAACACGTGCACCGTATCAGGTGTCATGCCTTCTAGGCGTGCGACTGTGGTCATTACCCGATCGTCACTCGGTAAAATCCTATCTATTAGGGTTCCCGTAGGCAGAATCCAAGTATATGGCTAGCTAGTGCCAGTTTTTATTTCCTACTTTAAACATCTGGAGTCGACTAAAGACTCCGGTTACCGCAAGTTTTGACTTTTATGATTTTTCTGACGACGATAGGCACGCTGACCGACCAAGGTATTTTCAAATATCTATCCCCCTTGCTATTTTTCTCTGTGAGAAAGTTCGAGCTCATGGTGTCTCGTGAGAAAAACAGCTCTGGCGTTATAATATTCTTTAAAAGTTTTTTGTTGGTCCCGTGTTTACTAGGTCTGGTATTTAATAAAAAGAAAAGAATCGTGAAGTCTGATCAGGACGTAACAATATCTAATTTGACTTTTATGTACATACATCTTCGATTGTGTGAAATATTTGACACAAGCGATTGCGACGATGGTTGGTTTGGAAAAAAGCATATTCTTTTGCTTGGAGATTTACTTCAATTACCTCCTGTACGTGAAGATTTTATCTTTGCAAACTTCTCAAAGGAAAAGATAGATAAATATTTCGGTTGCTTAGGAGTTGCAATTTGTGGACAACATTATTTAATTATGATGAATTAACAATTAATATGCGTCAGAAAGGAGATGGATCTTACCGTGAATTGTTATCGAGAGTTCGTATTGGTTTACTAACAAAATCCGATTCTGACATTCTACAAAAGAGAAAGATATCTTTTGAGGGAGATTCCTTCGAGTCTAGATTAAACGAATTGTGTAATTTTATTAATAATATGACATCAGATACTGTTTGTTTGCTGCCTACTTGTCACATGTGTGATGTTTTAAACGCTGCAATGTTAAGTCGTATTCCTTCGAAAGAAATAGTATTAGTTGCTGAAGATACGGTCAAGTGTAGTCCATATGTAAAAAAGAAAGTGTTAAAGGTATTGGAAAATAATGATGAGGACAACTCTAAAACAGCTGGGCTTTCGAAACGTATTACTATAAAAATTGGAGCAAAAGTTATGATAAGACGTAACATAGATGCTACTTTAGGTCTCGTAAATGGCACGATTGCTCAAGTGATTTCAATTGTACAAGATATATCTACCGATCGCGTAGAAAGCATTAAACTTCTTTTACCATCAGGTTCGGAATATTTAATTCAAAGAGTAAGTGTTAAATTTGAGGTAATGGATAGAGTGTATGTTATTAGAGAACAATTTCCATTGTCTCTGAGTTATGGAATTACTATTCATAAAAGCCAAGGATTGAGTTTGCAGAATGCTATTATGGATATAGGTAATTCTGTATTTAGTCATGGTCAAATTTACGTTGCTTTGTCACGACTAACATCTTTAGATAGGTTACATTTGATTAATTTTGATCCTTCATCTATAACAGCTAGTGAAGAAGCTATTATTGAATATAATCGATTAAAACGATTAAACAATACAGAAACAAAAACTATTTCTCTTGTAAAAGAGCGATATCGTAGAATAAAAGATGTTTTATGGGCAGTGCCAAAAATAGTTAATTCTATTCAAGAGTCACATGAGAAGGTGCGAAAAAATATTACTTGGAACATGTATGGTTTCCAAAATGTAGATGAAGTTTCATGTTATGCAAATGCAGTATTACAATGTTTGTTACATTTAAATTCTATTAGAAAACAAATAGCCGATTATGATAAACTAAACGATTTAAATGTATTAATGTGTCATTATGAAAATAAAGTGCACAACTTGAATACATACGTTATACGGCAATCTTTAGGAGAGTATTTTTCCAAAAGTGTTAAACGAGATGCATGTGAATTCTTTACAGCTCTATGTACAAAATACGATAGTATAAAAAGTTTAATAGAGCATCAAGTTACTACCATTAAACAATGCAAAAGTTGTAATTATACAAAAACTATTGTTAATAATAATATTTTTATTTCAATTCCAATAAATAAATGCAAGAAACAAACTTATGATCTTAATGAGTTATTAAACTTAACATTTTCCCATTTTTGGTGTCAATTGAACAACGAATCATGCAAAAATTGTACCAAAAATGAAATATTAGTTAAAAGTGAATTTACATTAAGCAGAGATATCATTGTTATTCATTTAATACCCATTCAAGACGGTAAATCAGTAAAAACAGATAAGTTTACTTTGCGTGCTGTTCCAACAACTAAAGTAATAATTGTTGGGCAATTGTACAAAGTAATGAGTGCTATACTTTATCATGGACCATCTATCGAAAAAGGTCATTACACAAGTATATGTAGAGAAGAAATGTCTAACATTTGGATTGAAGCTGACGATGCGTTAATTAAAAAAAGACAATGGCCTAGAGGTGCTAAAGATGTTTTTGTTATTTTCTTACAGAGAATTGATCAGTAAAAGTAATCTGCTTTTATATATATATATAAAAAATGCAATAATTTAGAAATGCAAATATTATGATCATAAATAATTTTCTTTATAAAACATGTTGTGAAGTATAAAAAAATTATTAGATTTGTTAAGTTAAAAAGAGGACCGTCGTATTGAAAAAATATGACGGGGGTGGTGGTGGGACCTCATTGGTAAAGTTTATTATTACCATTATTTTTACTAAAAAAAAGAAATGATATCTCACAAAAATGAACCTTTTTTTAAAAAAAAGGTAAAAAAAGGGCGCCAAGTACACGCCTTGTTGTATTAAAAAAAAGTTTTTATCATAAAAAATCTTTCAAAAAAATTGTCTTCTCAAAAAAAGTTTTTCTCATAAAAAACCTTTCAAAAAATCTTTTTCTCATAAAAAAAGCCTTTCAAAAAAATTTTTCTTATTAAAAAAAACCTTTCCAAAAAATTGTTTTCAGAAAAAGTTTTCCTCATAAAAAAACCTTTCAAAAACAGTTTTCCTCATTAAAAAAACCTTTTAAAAAAATTGTCTTTTCAAAAAAAGTTTTTCTCATAAAAAAACCTTTCAAAAAATAGTCTTTTTAAAAAAAGTTCTCATAAAAAAACCTTTTCAAAAAAATATTTCCTCATAAAAAACTTTTCCAAAAAATTGTACTTTTAAAAAAAGTTCTATATACTAAACAAATTAAAATTTGCTATATATTCTGTCTATAAAAGAGGTGATATCAGAAAATGACGCCAAGTTTAAATAAAACCTTTCAAAAAAAGTTGTATTTATATATATTTAACCAAGCATCGATAAGACTGTATTTTAAAATGATATTTGTGCTTATATCTTATTACATAGTTGATTTTTATTAAGTATACTTTCTAAAATAATTGCATTTGTATCTAGTTATTTTTTTTATATCTGTACCTAGTTAAATAAAAAAATTTTTCAAACTTAATCAAAATAAAAAAATATTACAAAATTTCGCAAAAAACTTGGCGCTGCTATAAAATAGCCTTAAAATATTATTATTAAATTTACATGATTAATGCCCAATTCCACCAACGTAGATTAACTTTAATCTCGGTTCAACTTACTCTTCATCTTTTTCTAGTTCTAAGAATTAAAAAAAGGTGAAGAGTAAGTTGAACCGAGATTAAAGTTAATCTACGTTGGTGGAATCGGGCATAAGTATTATAATGACTCAAAGTGACCAGAGCGGCAAACGGCGACGCGATAGCCAATTAAACTCTTGTTCTTACGGTAAAATTGTAAGTTGATTGGCTATAACGTCGCCGCTCGCCGCTCCGTTGCTCTAGTCTGAGCCGAAATGATTGGCTATAACGTCGCCGCTCGCCGCTCCGTTGCTCTAGTCTGAGCCGAAATTTTAAGGCTATTTTATAGCAGCGCCAAGTTTTTTGCGAAATTTTGTAATATTTTTTTATTTTGATTAAGTTTGAAAAATTTTTTTATTTAACTAGGTACAGATATAAAAAAAATAACTAGATACAAATGCAATTATTTTAGAAAGTATACTTAATAAAAATCAACTATGTAATAAGATATAAGCACAAATATCATTTTAAAATACAGTCTTATCGATGCTTGGTTAAATATATATAAATACAACTTTTTTTGAAAGGTTTTATTTAAACTTGGCGTCATTTTCTGATATCACCTCTTTTATAGACAGAATATATAGCAAATTTTAATTTGTTTAGTATATAGAACTTTTTTTAAAAGTACAATTTTTTGGAAAAGTTTTTTATGAGGAAATATTTTTTTGAAAAGGTTTTTTTATGAAAACTTTTTTTAAAAAGACTATTTTTTGAAAGGTTTTTTTATGAGAAAAACTTTTTTTGAAAAGATAATTTTTTTAAAAGGTTTTTTTAATGAGGAAAACTGTTTTTGAAAGGTTTTTTTATGAGGAATACATAATACAGTAAAAAGCGAATAATATTATCTTGTTATTTTCGTGTGGAATTCACTTACTTTATTATTATACGCCAGTGCTCGGAATTAGTTGAACATTTCAGCCGATTTCCGCGGTATACGCCTTCTTTCCTCTCCTTACCGCGCGCGCCGCAGCCGCTAGGGCCAGCGCCGCCGAGCATTAGGAGCGACACTATCTGATTATGAGTGGGTTCTTCTCCCTATTTATTAAAATTTTTAAAAATTTATTAAAAATAAATTTTTTATTTTTAAATTTATTAAGTGGAAATATTTCAATAGATTTCCACGTCACCCATGAGATACTAATGCTGACGCGTTTTTTTTTAAGTGGTTTTTCTCGTAGGTCTATTCCACTAAAGATAAAAATAAATTCTTAATTTAAAAAAAAAATATATATAAAAGAGATTTTCTTAATTAGATTTTCTTGGCCTTTTATGAGAATGAATAATTGATGCAACAATGTAGATAGAAACCACTTTTTAAAAAACGTGTCAGCATTAGTACCTCATGAGTGACGTAGAAATCTATTGAAATATTTCCACTTAATAAATTTAAAAATAAAAATTTATTTTTAATAAATTTTAATAAATTTTTTAAAATTTTAATAAATAGGGAGAAGAACCTACTCACAGAACCTAATCAGATAGTGCCGCTCCTAACGCTCGGCGGCGCTGGCCCTAGCGGTTGCGGCGCGCGCGGTAAGAAGAAGAAAGGAGGCGTATACCGCGGAAATCGGCTGAAATGTTCAACTAATTCCGAGCACTGTTATACGCGATCATCAAACGCGCTGCTTTGTTCACCGACATTCCTATCACGGTATACTCCCTTCGTAAAATATGACCGACTACACCGCAATACGTCATTCCAGTGGTAACAGCGATAGTCACAGATGTGACATTCTTCATCGCCAAAAGATATTGTCGTACCCTGCAGGCGCATCTCAATCCGATTTGCGATTCCAGCTCATGTTTGTCGCTTTGCAGTCCGAATATGCAGAGAAAAATCAGGTCTTTATCGAAGAGAGACGTCTTGTTCACACATCCATGCATTTCATCAACAATTCTTGATAAGAAAGAATATTAATACTTTCGCGTTCACGTATTTTTACGTTTATATTTTGGTAAAGTCAGAAGATCCGACATTTTATATAACACGCATGCGTATACATTATTTACATCAGTTCAACATAATAGAGCGGCTCCAAGCAGAACCAAATATGCAGGATGTCCCATTTTAAGTGGGCACCTCAAATAACTTCGAAGGAAGTGATTTTCAAAGAAATTGACCTAAACAAACATTGTTGGGTTTGGAGGGGAACATCCGATGATGACATTAGTTTAACCTAGGGTGTACATGCCAAGGTCATATGGAGGTCAACTTTGTTTTTTTAAATAGAACACCCTATTTTTGATTCCAAAATCTAATAGCTGGTGTCAAAAGCTTTTCAAAACATTATAATAAAGTTATTTTTTATCAAGTACTTTTCGAGTTATGAGGCTTGTAAATTACAGTATTTTGACATAAAATATAAAATATCTTGTAAAACATTCAGTTTTTGAGAATGTTACCTTAATACTTTTATGCACAAAATAATGAAACGAATTAATTGGTATAAAGAAAACACATAGTTGCTTTCAAGAAAAAATATGTAATTTGCAACATGCAATTGCATACTTTTTTTAAACCAATGTGTTTTTTTTATACCAATTCATTTGTCTGAAGTTATTCGGGGTGCCCACTTAAAATGGGACACCCTGTATAACGGTCGCAAAAGTGTTAATAATTATGTACGTCTTCGAAATAATTTCGTGATTTTTTTATAAATTAATTTTTGTCCGAAGAGTTGAATAATGACATAATATAAAATTGTTGCAGTTTGTCATATTTTTACAAATATATATCATTATTGATATAGTTGTAATAATTAAAGAAAGTCAGATAGAAATATAATTCTGGAATTGTATTTACCCGCAAACCAATTTATAAGCTGCGTTTCACGAGCAAGATTAATCCGTGCTTGCTTATGTTCTTCGTGATGACGTTGATGAAGAGTATGACCACTTGTCTCATCTCTGTAAGGTGTTCCAACGGCTCGTCCATTTCCACGGATCGTATGACTGGTCTGAGCATGTAACTTCTCAATGAATCTTTGAGTTGCGCTTTAGCTACCTTGATGACCTTTGGTCTTACTGCATGATCGTAAGATTTTAACTACTGCTCAAAATGGTGTAAAAATGAATAATATTACGTTGATTGTAGATTTGCTATGACTTACGAATATAATCGACTTGCTTAAAATTGTGATATTTTCGATCATTGTTCATCAGATTCGTGTCTAGTGCATCAGCGTCGTAAGATGTTAAATCGAGGAAGCCTTTGCGTGCCTGTTCGATATATCCCTCATCATCTAATTGTTGCAATCAATTAATTATTACTCAAAACAAAATTAACTCTCCATTTTTATAATTATTTATATTTTTGACAAAATTAAACTTTTCACCATATAATATAAAATAATGTACCGGATTCAACGTCATTGTGAATGTCATGAGTCTTGCCGTGGTACCACATTGCAGAGTAGGTTATGATTAAGGTGTGTATGCCGTCTGCTAATTTTTCGTGAACGTATTCATTGGGATTCGCATACTGCTAGCTACTGGGTGCCATCAGGATATCGCTACCCCTAAATGAAATATCAATTTTGTGTTGACTTCTATAAAAATAATGAAGTGTGATAGATACATTAGAAAAATAGTGTGTTTTTTATTAACCTTCGGTGTTTTTTGCCGCATATAAATTTAAGAATAGATGTAAAAATGATATACAAATAAATGAATAATTTTTATCTACTTCTACTATGTGTAAAATTATGGAAGCTTAAGCGATAATACCGACAAAGTGTCTCAGCAAATTTTACGTCCCAGACAGGCTTGCCGGTGATGACATAATAAGACATCGTCTTTGGATCGTCAATAGATGTAAAGTACGTTTTTCCAGAAGCAATAGCAAGCTTCACTACAGAAAATATAATTAAATTAATTTTCCAAAATTCTTAATTCTTTAAAATGTTATCTATTATAATTTTTTTAAAGGTATGAGTCTGAAAATTGTATGGCATTTTATAGCAAAATTTAATTTGTGATTTTAACATCGAGTTTCAAGAATTTTAAATTTTAGCATTTTAGTAGTTCATAAATAATGTGTTTCCAACCTCTGAGCGTTTCGCTCAGTGTTGTAAGTTCCGAAGTGTTTCTGTATTTCACATGCTGTCAGCATTGCTTCTGCAACCGCAATATCACGCATAATCATTCCATCTTGGAGTTTCCACATTACTATAAACGCGTCGCCAGAAAATTTCAGGACATTGCCGTTATGCGAGAGAATTTCCTGCACCATTGCACCGATGTAACTATTTAAAGTTTCCGTCAACTTTGACGGACCGCCTAGATTAGTTTTCGTATACTTTTCTGTGAGATCTGTAAAACCTGCAAGAATTGTAATTAAAATTATATACGTGCTGTTACTCACAAACAATTTATATATGATTTGTATATAAAAATCAAATAAATGATTCAATGGATTCTACCCGAAACATCGCTGAACATTAATGTTGTGGAGTATTCTCTGGTTTTATAATCATCGAAATGATCGAGGATCTCGTCGAGACACATAGACGCGAATATTTTAGTATGGTGCTCCAATCGAATACGCGAGAATCGCTCTGGATTATATGTTGCCGAATGACCACCTCAATTTTTATTAAATTATGAGTTAAACATCTTGTTTAATATATATTTAATATTCTATCTTATGCTAGTTTAACGAGATCAAAATTAAAATTATAAAACCAATAAATATATTTTTATGTAAGTTAGGAGTTATATTAGATGTATAATCTAAATTTTCACACATTAATTAAATGTTCACACACAACTTACTTTTTGTCACTAAGGCATTTGCGTTTGTTTGCACATTTACCATTCTTTTTTCCATATTATACTAGAATTAATATTTCTAATATTACCGCTAAATAGCAATTAGATGATTAATTATTAATGCTAATACTAGGTGCGCAACTAAGTTTCCGGGTTTCACACATGAATGGCGCTAACGATACATGTAGTCGATATACATGTCTAAAGTTGTGTTTTTTTATTAACTTGGACATCTGTCAACAATAACCAGTTATAATACCAACACATATCGCAACGCAAAAATTTTTTTTCTAACAATAAAGATGTCGAGTTTTGTGCCAACTAAACAGCATTTGCGGGAAGCTTTGCTTTTCTGCTTCAACTTGAAAGAAAATGCAGCTGAAGCAGGTCGTTTGCTTAAGAAAGCCTACGGCGAACATGCACCATCGAAAACTACCTGTAAAGATTGGTTTAAACGCTTCAGAAGTGGCGATTTCGACACTGAGGACAAGGAGCGCTCCGGAAGACCAAAAACATTTGAGGACGCCGATCTGCAAGCGTTATTGGATGATACGCAAACACAAGACAACAACAACTGATAAATTTGAACCATGCATTGCTCGAAAAACGGCCAGAATGGGACACGAGACACGAACGAGTAATATTGCAGCACGACAACGCTCCGTGCCATCGCACTTCCATCGTCCAGGACACCATCAAAACGCTGAAATGGGATCTGCTACCGCACCCGCTGTATTCACCAGACCTGACCCCTTCCGATTATCACTTGTTCCGGTCGATGGCGCATGGCTTGGCTGGGCTACACTTGGCCAATTTCGAAGAAGTGCAGAACTGGTTGGATGAATGGTTTCGATTCAAAGACGCGTCGTTTTATCGTCGCGGTATTCATGTATTGCCAGAGAGATGGCAAAAATGTGTAGCTAGCGAGGGACGATATTTTGAATAAACCGTTTTTTGTATTTCTCTTGAAATTTTCCATTTTGCATTGATAAAAAAAACCCGGAAACTTAGTTGCGCACCTAGTAATTCCTATCTATGTATTTGCAATTAAAATAAAAGAAGCACTCTTTAAATATCGAAAATAAACTTCATACTCATGCATAAACGTATATTATATGTTTATAAAATATTTTTCGTATATTATATGTTTATAAAATATTTTTCAAAAATATATAAAAAAGAAAAAATAGAAGAGGGGAAAAAAAGCGACAAAAGAAAAAGAACGAATCAGTATTCGTGATTACTTAAAATCAATCTACATCGAAACCGCCAAGGAGTGATAACTCTCCAATTTTATCGGGGACGGAAAGCCCAAATTATGGTCAACCGCATAACGGATAATTGATTGTGGTTGACGCTGTGATTTGAAAGTACATACATACATACGTACATAAACATATCACTCACAGTTTAAAAACATTGATAAAATATCTACTGATAAATGTTGTCCGCCTTCTTTAAGCAATAGAAATATAAATATTTAAAAATATTATTACTTTTAATTAGTTTTTATTTTTATCTATTTTATTATATACAATTAAATTTAAATATTAATATGTAGTATGTGTGGTATAAATATATAGTAATGTGACAAACATCTCGTTAAATTTCTAAAATTATAACGCGTGCAACAAATTAACCTTTTTCTCCATATCTTACATCCTTCCTTTCATATTGTGGTTTTGTGATATGAAATTCTGCTGATTATTAGAGAATAATGACGACAAATTCTAACAATTATCTAAAAAAAAAAAATTATTTATGTTTTATGCTTTAACTTCTTATGTATCATGCAAACAGTTTAACACAATTACTGCATATTGTTTAATTATTCAAAGCTAAAAAGAATAAATAATAGAAATACAATAAGAGAGCAGAATCAATCAGAAGAAAAGAAAGAGAAGTTTGCGATCACTCATTCAGTCTGTGTCGAACCAGCTAAAGAGTAACAACTCTCTAACTTTATTGCAGACAAAAGTGTCCAAGTTTCGGTTAGCCGCTTAACAGATAATTGATGATTGTACTTGACAATTTTTTGAAATATATTGTTTGCAAGTGTGAAATACGTTTGAATTTTGCAAATAGATCGGCATGATTCCATACAAGGTAAATAAATAATTTATACACATTATAATACAAAATGTTAGCAAAATAGATACATCTTTAAGATTCTTCCTACGATTTCTTAATTATTCAAAATTTATTTGAAACTTAAGAAATAAATCTAAACAATGTTAAGCAGCATCTCAAATATTTTTAGAATTTTTTTCTATGTAATTATTAAATTATTCTTTATTTAATAATACATTTACTCAATAGAATTCATAAAATGAGTACCCATCGTGAGACATGCTTCGTGATTCTGTTCATCGCTATGACAAGCGTTTTCGCTCTCCAATGTCCAACAAACGAAAAGTGCCACTGTAACTCGAACGAAGACACGGACATTATAACATGTACAATGGATAATAATTTTCCTTTCAGAATAAATTTTGGACGAGAAGTTATAAATGTACGTATTTCTTAAATCATAAGCGTTTTACATTGATCTACGCAAATATAATTATAAAAAGTTATGCACCTATAATCAATATTACTGCAAAAACCTAAACCAAAAGCTATAAAATTAAAAAAATAATAAATTTTTTACAAAGCAATAGATTTTTTTTATTGCAATATTGTTCATATTGTAGGACATCGAATATTAAGAAATATTAAATTTTTCATATGAGTGTTTTCTCTTTCTCTTTATTTATAATTAATAATATTAATAATATTGTTTCGCAAAGCAAAATATATTCCAAAAAAATGTTCTACTCCCTTTTTTTTTTTTAAATTTGTTACCATCTTACTTACAACTATTTATATAAATTTTTAATTAAAAAAATTTTTTGGTCAAATTTATTGAAAAAGTTTCACAATTAAACATGTTTTCCTTTTTCTTTTAACTGTTAGTTAATTAAATTTAATTTACATCAACGAATGTTTTCTTACATAGATCGACTGAACCAACTCGGACTTGTCAGATTTTAATCTTAACATGACACTTTTGGAGATATACAAGAAGATAGAATTCAAGGACTGCAAGTTATCGAAAAACATCAAATTGATTGATATTGCGCAAATGCTGGGAGCAACAAAAATTCAAACATTAACTTTTTTTAAATACGTTTTGTCACAAAAAAATTTGAGCTTGACCTTGAAAAAACATCACCGAAACAGTTTTGAAAGTTTAACGACTCTGAGAATAGAGAACTACAACATATTCTATGTGGACAAAGATCTGTTAGCCAATTTGAAAGAATTGACAGTTCTCGAACTGTTGAACAACAACTTAGAACATTTGCCCGCTGAATTTTTTGATTATGCCCTCAAATTAAATACACTCCATATATTTAATAACAAATTGAAACAGATAGAACTAGGCACGTTTGATAAAGTGAAAAATTTAACATGTTGAGACTAATCGATAATCTTTTAATCGAGTTTCGAACGGGTATCTTTGACAAACTTATTGCTCTGCAAAATTTAGGTGTTACAATGAATAACTTATCCAGTTTACCAAAAGATATATTTGCAAAGCTAAAAAATCTTAAGAGTCTTCAATTAAGTAGGAACAATTTTATAAATTTGCCAAGCGGTCTTCTACGAAACAATAAAAAATTATTTAAAGTTTCCTTAAGTTACAACAAGAGAAATTTGACTTTATTGGATGGATTTTTTAGCAATTTAACGAATCTGATATATTTAATACTGACGAATAATGGACTAGTCACATTACCGGAATATCTCTTTTGGAGATCATTTTCGCTGAATGTGATTATGTTGAGTAACAATTACCTCCAATCTTTCAACGTAACAATATTTCGGGATTTGACAAATTTAACAGAGTTGTTCTTGAATTCTAACAATCTAGAAGTTTTGCCTGATTATATTTTTTTAAATACCAGTCGATTAAGAAAATTTAATTTGTCAAATAATCGCATTACTTCTATTTCCGGGTATGTTTAAATCGCTTTTCTTATATAATTGATAATAATTCCTTACATGTTCTATAATTTTATTTGTATAAAAATTTTTTTTATATTTTAGACAACTATTTAATGGATTAGACTTGTTGGAACTACTAAATATGGAACGAAATTGTCTAAGAACTATTTCCGATCACAGTTTTAATTTTTTAATAAATTTAAGGATTATCAAATTGTCTCATAATTATCTTACATTACAATCTAACTTGTCCAATTCGTATGACGTGTCGATATCGCCTTTCTATAATTGCAATTGGCTGACAGAATTATATTTAGCTAACAATAGTATTTCGGAAATATTTGGTGATTGGATTACTAAGCACGATAAATTTCATAAATTAGATCTCAGCTATAACAATATATCTTCTATAAAAGTAAGTATTTGAGACAGCACCTTGAAAAGTGATATATACAGGATGTTTTAAATTTGAACGATGAAACATCGCCAGTATGTTCCACGATTAGAAATAAGAAAAAAATATTATATAAACATAGATCCAGAAACGTTTAATTATAACGTAGCATTGAAAGAAAGGAAGTTTATTGGCGTTCTTCTATTAGAAAATCGCCGTTAATATTCTCTTACAACAAATCGAGAATTTCCTTTACAAAAGCCATAAACAAAAATCATATCTGCGTACTCTTCGTGCAAGAACACTTGTGGCGTTTTAATATGAAATTGTGCTATATACTGATACAATGAACTGATTTTGAGACTAATACAAATCCGCTTATTCATCGAACCTAATATCCTTCAGTGATTTCAAATAATAATAAACATTGTTGAAATAAATCGATTCTTATATCCAGGGACTTGGACCGGATCGGAATCGGAATCGATATTGTTTCGTAACCGTTTGTTTTGTTCAAACCGAAATTTCGTAAAATTTGTAATACCAGAATCAGAACTGGATCAGTAAAATTATTTTCGGTTTTTACGGTTTTTTCGGTTTTTTTTTTTATTCGCACTCTATAGCTTTATTACTCTTGTTACGCTAAAGTAACTTTATTATTCTTTGTTAAATTTTTTATTTGTTTATATCGTTCTCCTTTCTTCTTTACGTTACATAATTTATAGGGACTCTTGCAATACATTCACGCGGTAAGGGCCATAGCACATTAAAAGTGTAAGTAATAAGATTTACCTAAGTAAAAACCGTTATTTAAAAGGTTGCGGTTCTTTTTTATCAATTAAAATACCGAAACTGGAACTGGAACAGTTATTAAATGTTTCTTTGAACCGTAACAGTAAAGCGAACCGAAATATCATATCGGTCATAGTCTCTGCTTACATCGCAATGTATCCAAATATATCAAAAAAGAAGAAACTTATCTAAAAAATATTAGTGGACTTATGGTAAAAATATTACTAAAAAATAATTTTTTAAATTGTAATTGTGACATGTATAAATTTCTACATTATAACGAAGACAAAATGCGTAACGTTAAAAGCTATTTTCAGAAAAAATTAAATAATTTAACTTGTCATAGTCTGAAAGAATTGGAAAAAATTATATTCCAGAAATTTAATCTGTAGAATATATTGTAAAAACACACAGATTCCATTACAGTGTGGCCCGAAAAGTGCAATTACTTTTTGGTGACTCATGATAAAGCTTTCATATTTGACTGTTCTAATAAAAACTTAATGCACTAATGTGTCAAACAATATAAAAAACCTAACATTTTCTCAACTTAAAGTTTTGCAAAGTCAATTAACACATAATTGCATTTTTATTTGAATTTCTTTCATAATCGATCAACGCAAAGGCCAAACTTGAAAAAATCGGTAAATAAACTTTCTATCCTGCAACAACGTATCTAATATTTCTTTAAGTAGATTATCAACAACACTAAAAGTGTGTAATACAACTTATACTTTATCTACAAAATAATTTATATAACAAAAGTTTAAACAAATTGTTAGAAACATATATCACAAAAGCATCCAAAAAATAAAAAACGTTTAGTTAACAAAATTTTATAAATTGATTTTTAATTTCTTTCAGATAACTGTATATAATAATCTATATAAAATATATATATGGCAGATATAAAACTACAAAACTGTGTATTATGTAAACATATTATAAATAAATGTTATCTCATTAAAACTTTAAAATTTAAAATTGAATTATTTATTTCAGGTTTTAGAACTACACAATAATAAATTGTCAAGAATACATCCTAACGTGCTGAGATTTTGGAAAAATTCTACCAATTTAACTCGCTTGACGTTACATGAAAATTTGTGGGAATGCGACTGTGAAGCTAGAGATTTTTATAATTATATTCATTTAAAGTCCGACATAATCAACATGTCTAAAATAACATGTCACAGAAAGTGTACTTCCATATCAAAAATGACCTGGGACGATTTTCGTCCATCTAACATAACAGTGATTATCAGCATTAGTGCTGCAATTGCTCTTATTGCATTAATTATTGGTTTAATTTTTGGTTTGTATTACAAATACCAAACACATATTAAAGTATGGCTATTTGCGTATCAGTGGTGCTTATGGTTTGTAACGGAAGAGGAGTTGGATAAGGACAAATTGTACGATGCGTTTGTAAGCTTCTCGCATAAAGATCACGATTTTATAGCGAGCTGATGCCAAAGCTAGAGAGTGGCCCGACACCGTTCAAATTGTGTCTTCATCATCAAGATTGGTAGGCGGGCGAATGGATACCGAATAATATTACTAGATCCGTGGAGAATTCTAAACGAACAATAGTGGTACTGTCGTCAAATTTTTTGGAAAGTGTCTGGGGGAGAATGGAATTTCAGGCTACTTATCGTCAAGCGTTGAACAAAGGTTGGGCTCGAGTGCTCTTGCGAGTGAATAATCTTGTACTGTGACATTGGGCCGACAGATAATTTGGATCCTGAAAGCGTACATATCTATGAATACGTACGTTCAATGGAGAGATCCTTGGTTTTGGGATAGATTAAGATACGCGCTGCCGCATTAATCCTGACGACCGAAAAGCAGCTATACCCGAAGAGAGGCTCTCGAATCTGAACTGCAAAATCATGAACTGTAAACATAGATAACAAAAAACTTATTCATTGTAATTCTTAAGGCACTTGCAATCACTCTATTGTGAACTGATTTTTATCAACAGATATAGCTATAATAATGAGTAATGAAATTGATACAACTACAAAAATTATTTTCTATAATACAAAGAAAGAGGAGGTTTGATAGCGAGTAAAAATGATAAATTACGTAGGAATATCACCAACGATAAAATATATTAACTCAATACATTATCATATGTACTGTGTAAGATAGTTTATTCATCAGTTTGTTGCAATATTAGAAACAAAGTACTATTCCATAATTATACAATCTAAAACAAGAATAATACAGTTTCGCTATGCATGCAGAAGATCATCGTCTCTGTCCGTTTGGCATTATGTGCGATCTAAAGCATCGAGCAAGAAGTCTAGCTTCCTCGGTGGTATCAATCTCTATTATAAGAAATTACATATTGAAATAATATATTGAATGTATGCAGTAATTATTAAGAAATATGTAACGTATTTGCATAAATATTAAAGATAAAAAGAGATATACAAATGTACTCTGCAATATTGGATAAACTCCTTTTCTGAAACTAAGCGAATTTATCTGAGAGCGAAAGCACGCTCTTTCTTTTGGTTTACGGAAATAGATTAAAGCGATTAGTACTGCAATCACAGTTAATATTACTATACTTACTATTTTAGCTGTAAGTACGGTTTATCATCATAGTAAAATGTGTACGGTTGATCGTTATAGTAAAAAGTAGAAAGAAACTAATCATATAAAAAAAAAAAAAAAACATTCATTGTAAAATTCTTTTCTAGCAAAATATCTTCACAAAAAAAAATAAATTAAAATTTACTTTGTTCTGTACATATTGTTTTATTTAACCCTTTTACCCTTGATCTATTTTTGCAAATTAAAAAAAATTTATATAATATACTTCAAAAATAAACACAATATAAAAAAATTAAAATAAATCAAATAAATCAGCACATTATACACATGTTCATAATCTACTGATACTAATTATTTAAATGGCATCTTGTCTCACATATATGTCCCAGTAGAGTATTTTGAACCTATCATAAAACATATTTGTCCCAATGGAAATAAATGGGTTAGCATCTATAAGTAGTTAAGTCAAAACCGTCTCACTACTTATCTAAATCTATCCTAATATATTAATTGTTGCCGTAATATTAATGTAACATGATGTCTTATGTTTAAAATTGAATATTTCGAAAACTTATTTACCGTGCTTTGAAAAAAGTTTCTTGTCAATCCTACAGGATATAGGTGCTTCTCGATACGCGGCTTGACAATTAGCATGTTTCGTGCAGATTATCTCGATGTGCCGTTTAAATTTCGCGCTGCATTGCGATTCTTAAAATATAAAAAAGAAAGATAATGATAATTGAATTAAATATAAATAAGCTCAATAAATTTATAAAAATTTTGCGTAGCATCTAAATACATATATGTCAAAATAATTTCAAAAAAATAAAAACTGAAGCAAACATAAATTGTCACTGTTGGGGAAAAAGCAGGAAAAAAATTACAGCGTCCTTAAAAAAAAAAACGCAGTAGCGAGCGGCTTTTTTATTCTAACAATAAGACAAAAACAAAAATTCCTTTTTCTTTTCAATTTCACTATACTTTCCAACAGTCATATTAAAACAATATCTACAAATATTTATTACTTTTTTAACACATTTTATATTTTACTTTTTAATCGCCACTTAAATTAAAACATTTATCGTACCAAAAAATAAACTAATCAATTTTCTTTGTGACAAAACCTGTTATCAGTAAGATTGAATGGTGCATGTCGTCATGCCTTAGATTTATTGCCTCTCTAAAATTCAACTTTTGTATGAACTTTTGTATAAAACATTTATTGAATAATGCAATTTTTCTCAAAATATTTTAGGTTAACATTGAAAATGGGTAACCCTATATGATACTTAACTTTAATTAATTGCACAACTTAATTAGCTATGCAGAAATATTGCAAAATATAAATACATACATAAACATATCACTCACAATTTAGAAACATTGACAATACAAATTATTCACTGACAAATGTTGTCCATCTTCTTTAAGCAATAATAATATAAATATTAAAAAATATTATTAATTTAAATCAGTTTTAATTTTTGTTTATCTTATTTTGTAATTAAATTTAAATATTAATATGTAATATGTATAGCATAAATATAATAATGTAACAAACATCTCGTTTTTAAAAAATTAGAACGCAATAAAGTAATCTTTCTCCATATCTTTTTTGCTTCCTTTTATGTGGTTTCGTGATAGGAAATTCTGCTGATAATTAAAGATTAATTACGTCAAATGCTAATTGTTTTAGAAAGTCTAAAACATAGTCTCAAGAAAAATCAATTATTTATGTTTTGTGCTTTCTATTTCTTATGTATAACGCATACAATAAAACGCATTTTTGTATATTGTATAATTATAAAAAGAATAAATAACAGAGAAACAATACAAAAAAAAAACACTAAAAGAGCGGATACAGTCAGAAGAAAAAAAGAAAAGTACGCAATTACTCAGTCAGTCTACGTCGAACCAGCTTAGGAGTAGCAACACTCCAACTTCATTAAAGACAAAAGAGTTCAAACTTCCATCTAACGAATGATTGATTGCAGTTAACAATTTTTTGAAATATATTGTTTGCGAGTGTGAAATGTAATTTGTAAGTTAGCTGAACATGATATTCTTTTATGTCGTTTTGTTAATCCATGGATTATATGAATTTTCTAAGGAACGTAGTTCAGAATTGAAAAAAAACCAATCTATCAAAAATGTTACGGAACATGCCAAGCTGTGCTTATTTGTGATACCCGTAGATAGAAATAATATTAATCAGCATTATTTGTCATCATTATTTTTCTATTAGAAAAAGAAATCTAGAAACGGAGTTCGAAAAACATTTGCAATTTATCTAGTGTAATGCAAGGTGAGTAAACAGTTTAAATTTTATTTTTATGAATTTATTCATATACATCACCTTCTGTTAATTATCAGTCACGTATGTAGTGTAAAATTTAACGCATATACGCGCTGTAGTAAAAGCGTTTGCAAAATGTGTAAATCCTGCAATTGTTAAGAAATAAATATCGGCGGCTACAATATTTTTCGATTTATTGATGTAATTTATTTTCAACCATAACCGATTTCTGTTTTTCTGAACATTGCTTCCTACTTCTTATAATATTTAAAGATTATAAAAAAGATTAAAATTATTATTTGCAAGAGTGACATATATATTTATATGTCACTTAAGTGGACAATAAACAGCGTCTAATAATTTTACTATTTTGTTTCTAATACAATTTACATACACAGTTAAATAAAACCTAGCCACTTCGTAAACAAACAACTGCACCTATCAATGCAAAAAATTGTCAGGAGCAATCCATGCATTATAGTTTATATACATTATAATAAAAAATGCTAGCAAGAAAAATGCGTCTTTAAGGAAGTTTCTAAGATTTCTCAATTACTCAAGGTTTGTTTGAAATTTTAAGGAATAAATCTATTTAATGTCAGGCAATATCGGAAAATTAAAAAAAAATTTCTTTTTATGTAATTATTGCATTAATCTTTATTTAATTATACATTTACTCAATAGTTTTTGTAGATTAATCAGATAAAAATGAGTAACTGTCATAAAACATGCATCGTAATTCTGTTCATTGCAATGACAAGCGTTTTTGCCATCAAATGTCCAGCAAACAAGAAGTGTCAATGTACATATCCGGACTCGTCAGTTTCTATAAATTGTGCAATAGATAATAATAATTCTGTTTTCAACATATATTCTAGCAGCATGGGTACAATAAGTGTACGTATTCATTAAATCATGAACGTTTCATATTGATGTATACACATATCGCACACCTGAAAAAAATAATACACGTCAAAAATATCAAATTGTTCAGGAAAAAAAAAAAGAAATTGCATTAAAAATAACGTTTCCTATTAATAATATTATAAATTAATTTTTATATTAAATTCTGTCGCAAGTTATAAATTGTCTGAAACAAGTTTGATTTTATGGAAAATAATTTCACATGTCTTTACTTGGTTGAACAATAATTTTAAAAGTTGTAATGAACATGGTGACATTTGGTTAACACCTACATAAATAAGATTTTCTCGCAATCACATACGTGATTTCACTTCCAAAAGAGTTTTAATAATGACTAATTGAATCTACAATTTTCTAACAAACAGATTTGTAACGGTAGCACTGAAAATGGCTGAATGATTAGCCGAAACGTTTGCTGCTTATGAAAAACATTGGTCATAATAAAAGATATTTAGAACTACAATCTTCTTTGGCTTGAGATTCTCCTGCTACTCCATCGATAATAATTTTAAAATTAATTATTTACGGCAGTACTAAACATATCGGATTCACGCGGAAAGTATTTAAATTCAACTTCTATCACTTTTAATAATTGAAGACCGATATATTTTGAACACAATTAGGACATAAATTTCGAAAAATTTTGACTTGTGTCTTGACTTGTGTATTGCACTTTTCTTGCAAATGTGCGATATATAATTTTAAAACTCTGTATGTGTGTATATGTAGCCGTGGCTATTCACTTGTCCGTTCCAAGATGGAGAGGAAACAACATCACGACTGCTCTCGCGCAAGGTGGTTGTAAACAGAGGCGGTTTCGTCGATGATTCTGCTGCTTGTCCCGCGTGAAATCGACGAGAACGTGCAATGGCGAAATCTGTGCTGAGCTCGGACACGCCACCGAAGGCGGGTCGAGTAAACGAAAGTAAGACATTGAATTTTTTCTTCTCTTCTCGCAAACGCCTTCTCTCACAAGATTCGCTTGCACTTTCTGCACTTGATTCTTTTCTCCCTTCTCTCCGTAAAGAGCGCGAGAATACGAGTTTATTTCATTTTAGATATGGAAAGTGCAAGAGAAAGTACAACTAAACGAGAACCGATCTGTCTTGATCACGCGCGCGTCACGATTACTCATTGTATTGGCATCTCTAATGCGAATTTGCAATTTTGCAGTGTGTCGTGAATGGTTGGTGCATGAGGACGAAGCGCTGGCTTATCGGCTTCAGGATGAAGAAAGTATGTGAAAATCTTATATATACGTTTGTCTTTTGTGGCGCCAGAGAGAATGTCAGATTTAAACAGGGTCGTCCCAAGATAATCTACTGCCCTGAGTTAATTAAATTGGCCAACTCAGGAAGAATGGAAGCAAGCGCAATAATGTTGCAACAATGAAAACTTTGCCCCTGAATTGAAATTACAAGATAATTAAAAAAAAAACCGGATATTTTTAGAAAAAAAATGCAAAATTAATTAATAATTATATAGTGCTGCTCTTTTGTTCATAGAAATTTCTCTGTTTAAATAGAATATTGAAAAAAATATACAATATCACAACTAATATGCATAATATATCTACTAATGTTTAATGTTTATAAAAAGTTAACTTTAATAATGTATGGTTAATACTTAGTTAATATGATTCTTTATTACAATTCATAGTCAAGGAGCATTACATCGGCAACAAAACACGTAATGCGCAAGTGAGGGAAGATTTATCGCGAGCCAAAGTTGAACAGGAATTAGAAGCATTGAGATATCAAAGCTATGTTCAACAACAGTTAGTAACAATGATATTTAAAGATACATTGTTTCGTAAAATGTCAAATATTCCGAAATATTTTTTTATTTTTTAAAGAGAAGAGAGAGATGCGCTCGTTGCAAGGCAGATTGCACTTTCTCTGGAGCGAGAAGAGAAGCAGAGAGAACGTGAATTGCAAGAGTCGATGAGATTACAACTAAGGTTGGGAGATGAGGCTATGCAGCAGGAGATTGAGAAGCGTATACAGGAAGAAAAAGATGAGGTAATTCCAAAAATTTGCTTAAAAGTTAATATCTTTATTAATACCTAAAAGACATACAATTCTTTGTCAACATAAAAAATGCTTACAAGCGTCAAAACTCATCTCACATAACAGGAACTGGCAAGGAAGTTGCAGAAAAAAGAAGAGGTAGACAATCACGAGAATCCGGAAAGCGAGCAAATTATGTTGAATCAGAAATTAGCAATGGAGGCGCAGGATGCTGAATTAGCGCGTGTGCTTCAAGATAAGGAGCGCGCGAAAGCGTGCAGAGCGAGAGAGAGAGCAAAGCAGAAGAAGCTGGAGCGAGAACGTCTGCAGCATCAGCAACAGCAACATCAGTTGGACGAGCCAAATCTGGTGGAACGACCTCAGAGACCAAACAGACTGGACTTACGGACTCCGCCGGTCAAAAATCGAGCTCGTAATCCCGTCAATTATCCACAGTATCCGGATCCTGAAGAGATCCAGACGCTGGATGATACCAATAACGTGCGAGAAATGGCAAACGTCGCGGCCATCATCGATCCCACTTACAACGCACATCGGGGTACTTCGAGCAGCTCGAATAATACAGTAAGCCCTACGTATGCACTGCCAACGCCGCCGCAGGAGCTGATGACTGATGACGTACCTTGTTATATGCCAATTCAAGGGCAGCGACGAAATCAGGTTCAGTCGCCATCTAATACGCATGAGAAGAAGCACAAACGGCGCGTCAAAGACGGCTGTAAGCATCAGTAAAATCAATAATGTCGTGGGAGTTAAGATCAGTATTTTTTTTAAAAGTATATTTAATTTTCTTTTTTTTATATTGCCATTAAACGGTGACGTAAGTTAGTATAAGCTGTTAGTATAAGTTTATTTCGAAGGTTTGCTTGAAAGAATGCAATTTTGTTGATAATGCATTGTATTGATTTATTCTTTACTTTCTCTCGGAAAAAATTGTATATCTCAGAATTTTTTAATTATTTTTTTTTATAGCGTGTACTGTCATATCTTACGCAATGATGTAATTTGTATTGCGCAAAATACAATGTGAACAATCAGGACTACTACAAAAACTAAACCAAAAGCTATAAAATTAGAAGACATCTTATATATGTAGATACAAACAGATTCTTTGTTATATTGTTACAAGTCAGAAATATTATAAGACATCGAATTATAAAAATAGGTAAAACTTTATACGACTACGTTATTCTCTCTCTCTCATCGTAACTTTATACGATTAAGTTATCTTTATATTTAATAATATCTTTCGTAGAGCAAGGTATTTTCTAAGAAAATTTTCTGTTCTATCTTTTTTTAAAAAGTTCTTCAATGTCTCACTTACAACTATTTATTCAAAATTTTACTTTAAAAAGTAATTTTGTATCAAATTCATGAAAAGTTTTACTAAGAAACTTTTTTTTTTTTTTGAACTTTTAGTTAATTAAATCAAATTTACATCAAAAATGTTTTTTTACATAGGTCACTTGTATCAACTCAACAGACTTGTCAAATCTTAACACCGATGTATGGAATATTACGTTGCGTGATTCTTATTGAACTTATGACACAATAATTTTCAAAAAGTGCAATTTATCTAAGAACATTAATATGATTAACTTTGTGCGAATGCTAGCAGTCACAGACTCTAAGCGATTATTTATTACATCACACAAAAACTTGAACTTGACCTTGAAAAAGCATCATCTAAACGGCTTTGAAAATTTAAAAGCTCTAAGTATAAAGAACTACAACATATACTTACATACGTTACTCACAACGATACTCAGACACGACAATCGGAACGCAACACTCAGAAACGGCATATGAAACGATACGCAAAACAATACTCAGAAGAAACGTTACGATAAACGATACGGTGATAGATTTGCCAGAGACGTTCCAATTTCTTCCAAAACTGCAACCTCCGAGATTTCGCCAAGAAACGACGCTCCAATGCAGGCCCAAAACGGTAACATCGGAAAACACATTAACAGTGAGAGTTCTGTCAGAGACGCCCCAATTTCTATAAAGGCGTGAATCTAAAGTCTCGCTCAGAAACGACGCTCCAATGCAAAATCCGTACTAGCGATAATACACAATTTTTTGGTAGCTGACAAACGCAATATCAACGGTAATTTTGATAGAGACACTCAAGTTTTCGCGACGAGTTGATCGTTACGCCACAAGGCCGTATTCAAACTCTTGCTGTGAAACGGCATTGCAGTCCGCGCAAATTCCGCGAATCAGATTCTTTACAAATTATTATCAAACGGTATCCTCACAAAACAACGTCAACGGTATCTGATAAGTTCGGTAAGGCGGAAACGGTAACGATATAATCTTTTCTCAGATTACGAGCGTTCGGACTGTCGACGGCACAGCGTCTCGAAGAGAGATACAGTAATACGGTAACCGGGGCTAGCCAACCTCCTGCTCTAAAATTCACAAGAAGCGGTATCGATACTTCACATTTCGATTGAAATACTAGCAAAATTCTCGCGGTAACGAAATCCGCCGGAAGTGTTAGCTTTAGCCGATATCACGGAGTTATAGCTACCCTGAATGATGACCTTATAAAGGTGGTATGACTACGCTCGTCAGGACCCTCCTTCTGGAGCTGCTTCTTCCCGGTTGCTGGCTTGTCGAACAGTGATTTCTCTGAAATCTCCCTGGCTCATGTCGAGTTTTCGCGCATCAGTAATTAGCGCTCTCTGTTTGTAAATTTTTCTCGAGTCGCTTGTCGATCGTAAACAGCTCCGACCTCGCCATTTGTTTATTCTTTTCCTCGTGCTCGCCAACAGCCGATAATTTGAAATTATGAATTTCTCTCAGTTTGACGTCCTCCGGTTCGATCTGCCCGGCTGGCCAGGCCAAGACCACACCGACCGTCTTCTTGGACTCTCGGTGATGGCAGCAACGTCATCCGGCATTTGGTCGCACTGCTGTGCTCCCTTTATCGTGGACCTTATCGGGGCTTTCTCACAACCTCGGTCCTGTAAAATTTGAGAATCGGTATCTGCTATCTATTATGACAATACTCAACACAAGACTCGGTACATGACCTTTTATTCGTGGATATTTTGAAGCTACCTTTCCATTGGCGCAAGGTCGTCTTCATAGATCCCACGGCGTTTGTTTCTTCCGAACATTAATTACATAACACAATAACCTGGTTATACACCCTACCGCCTAAAGTACTTTAAACTTGTCGGCAGATTACATCAATCACAAAACAGAAACGTTAAATAAACAGAAACGCAAGACCTGTCGAAGCGGGAGAAATCGTTCCCTCTTCGATCGGAGGGTGCAACTCTAAATTCCGCCCTCTTGATCGGAGGCTACTGCCCTTGTGACGGACGCGACAGAAAGCGTCACGTCACAATACTTGGCTAAGTGTCTATTGATTTCATATTTAGTGTTGATAAATATTTTTTTAAATAATATTTTTTAGGGTAAAATTTTTAGGGTTATTTTTTAAAGTAAGTTATTTGATTGTTAGTTTTTAGAAGTAAAAGTTTTTTAAACTTTTTGTTGCTTACAAGTTGAGCTATTTTTTATGTACTTGGCAAATTTTTTTACTTTTGTAAGGTTTTTTTGTGTTGTATACCACAAAAAGGTGACACAAGTCGAAATTTTTCGGATTTTATTTTATGTGCGGATTGTGTTGTAAATATATAATTCTAAATTAAAATTTTAATTAATTTATCACATATTGAGTATTTTATTGTATATAATTAATTTAAGATTTTTTTTCATGATATATATAACAAAAATAACCATGTGATAATTATAAAATATAATTTTTCATTAGAAAATTATCATTATTATTAATATTATTATTATCATCATCATCATTATTATTATTATTATTATTATTATTATTATCATCGTCATTATTATCATCATTGTTATTATCATCATTGTCAGTGGCGTAACTTCAAAATTTGGATCCGGGGGCATGATCTTTTGAAGGCCCTGTCATTAAAAACAATAGTTATAATACATTTTCCTTAGTAATTAGGTTAGGCTTAAGCGGTTTAAATATCATAAAGTAAAAAACCAATTAACCAGTAAACACAGGACATTGCAGCAATATTGCGGCAATGTTGCTACAATGTTCTGTGTTTACTGGGTATGTACTTATACACTATATTTCTTTTAAATATTAAACAATGCAGAAAACAAACTACAAAAACGTTAATAAATAGTTTTAAGTTTAAAGAAAGAAAAATGGTATGATCGTGCTTCACAGCTTTCTTTTCGACTTTGCGTTAGCGAACGACTGAATTATTTTGTCTGTATAAAGATTTTTTGCCCTGCGTTTTTGGATATAATACTTAGATTTGACAAGCGATGTTGAGACATTGTGCTTCTTAGATAATTTTTAATCATTTTTAATTTGGAAAATGCTCGCTCTACGTGAACAACTGTTACAGGAAGGGTGAGAAACAATATACAGGCTGTACAGAGATCAGAATAATTCGTAGTTAGTGGATGATTTTCTGCTATTAAAAATTTTGTTAGATCATATACCGATTTAAGTTCACCGAGTTTATTTCCAAATATAGTTTTTAACTGTGTAATTTGATTTGCAAGATTTACTGACAAATTATCTGCATACTTTTGAGCTAGTTTTAAAGCAGACTGTTCAAGCTGTTCTTCAGCTAAAATGCAAATATTTTGAGAAATATTAGGTGAAAAAAAACTTGCAATTTTATTTAAACTTTGTTTAAATTAAAAAGTGTTTTCAGTTGCAAAATCACTATATCCATTTTTCTGTAAGAAATCTGCGTCTGAAAATATTTTCTTGCATCTGATAATCTTCCGTCAAAATTTAATTCGTCTACAAATTTCGAAACTTTTCTTCTCCGGTGTAGTAAGCAGTGCGGTTGTCAGCGCACAACACAGCGGAACGCGAGCGCCGATCAGACAAATCAACTTGTAACATAAATTTGTAAATAAATTTGTAAATTTATCTTACCACTATTTGTTAAAAGTTTAAAAAAATTATATTTAAATTCTAAATTTAATCTTCAAATGTTGTTATTACAGTTTTATAAACAGAACGTTTTAAAATCTTACTGCAATCACAGAGACAGAAACAGAGCGGAATGTAAAGTGCAACTGCAATACAAATTTGGAAATACGGAATTTTATTTCTAATTTAACTGTCAAATAATTAAATTATATTTCAAATGATAACATTAATCGATAAAATAAGATTTTCTTTTGCCTTAAGTTTAATCAAGTCATTTCTGATAGATTTTTTTAGCGCTGACGAATCTGGCCGTAAAAATAACGTATCACGTCAGGTTTTTGAGAAAATCTCACAATTAGTCAAAGTTGCTAAAATAGACGTTTTTAATACTTTTGCGTGAGTTATATCTTTCGATAGAGATCTACTGGAAATGACTTATAAAATGTCAAGGCAAATGGTATTGGACAGCGTAATTAAAAATAAAATTAAACAAGGTATTGTCAACTTGATTTCGATATGTTTTAAGGGCCTCAACGACCTTTGGGCCCGGGATCGCAGCCCCCTCTGCCCCCCCGGGTAGTTACGCCACTGAACATTGTTATTATCATCATTGTTATTATCATCATTGTTATTATTATTATTGTTATTATTATTATTATTATTATTATTGCTATTAATGTATGCATTAGTCTTTTTACATTGGTTTCTTTCTACACTGGTTTCGTCATCGGAAATTCCTTAAATCATGAGAAATGCTAAACATTGCTTGGAGAAACCCAAAAACACGTTTCCCAAATTAGAATAATTCTTTTTTTTGCTACAGCACAGAGTTATACACATTTTTCGTATGTTATATGTTTATAAAATATGTTTTTTTTAATGTAAGAAAGAAACAATAGAAAAGGAGAAAAGAAAAAACGACAAAATAGAAAGAACAGTATTCGTAATTACATGAAATTAATCTATATTAGAACTGCCAAGGAGTGATAACTCTCTAATTTTATCGGGAACGGAAAGCCCAAATTATCGGGCAACCACATAACGGATAACTGATTGTGGTTGATTTGGAAGTACATACATACATACATAAACATATCACTCACAGTTTAAAAATATTGACAATATATCTACTGATAAATGTTCTTCATCTTCTTTAAGCAACAGAAATATAAATATTTAAAAATATTATTACTTTTAATTAGTTTTAATTTTTATCTAAAGGAAAACCGAAATTATGGTCAACCGCATAACGGATAACTGATTGTGGTTGACGGTGTGGTTTGGAAGTATATTGTTTAGAAGTGTAAGATGCGACTAAAGTTCCACAAATTAGATGGGCACGTTTTTCCTATGTTAAATTGTCTACCTATATACTTATTTCATAATTTTCTAAAAAAACACAGTCACGAATGTATCGAAAGTATTACAGAACATTGATTCTGTGCATTTAATAATTATTTAATATTGGCTATTGTCTTTCGACAAAGGAGAAAATCTAAACATAAACCACTTGCGGCCTAACATAGATCATAATTTAATACAACCAGTGAGTAATCAATGAATACTGTATGAATACTGTCTACATAGATCCCTATAAATTAGTTCGGACATTATTTCTCATTAACCATTAGTCACATACGGAATGGAATATAGCAAAATACCCGCTTACCACGCGTACACGCGTTTTTAATAGGTGCAATTAAAAAACTCGTGGGTTCTACAGTCGTTAAGTAACAATTGCTTATGGCTGACATAGAAGAAAGTAGCCTAATTTAGAATTTTTAATTTTTATCTTGTACACAAATGTAAAGCATTGCACAAAGGAAACAACTATGGAAATAAAACAAATATTATATGCACTTTTATGTCATGTATTCATCATGATCAAAAACATTTAATAAAAATAGGACTACAAAAAAAACTAAACTATTGACATCGGTCCATTCTAGGCAACTGGTTGCGTAAATTGAATCACAGGTCCTACATTGGACCGCTCCTAAGAACCAATAAAATTAAATCTACAATCTAAGAAAATTGTGAATCCAAATTTTGCGATATTACTTTCTAATAGATCATAAAAATATAAGAGACGTCTTCCTTGACAATGGTTGTAATTGCATTAATAAATCAATATTGGAAACAAAGACAAATCTCTCCAATAGGAGCAAGCGTGAAGATAGTTTTGTTTTGTTAATAATAAAAGGTGTAACGAAGGACAGTTCTCTTGGAAACAGCGCGAGAACTAGACGAAATAAATTGATATAAATTACAATTGTAATTTTATTTTCTCGGCACTTACGAAACCCCTCTTATAGTTTTCCAGAAGTGGGATTCGAAGTATTCTTATAATTAGTGTAAAACGTCGGTGTATTGTGGTAAATAAAGACAGACGGTACCAAAATATTAAGTGATATTGCTCGTGAAACGCTAATTGTGTTATTGAAGTTTTCGAATAGACTTCCGTGTTACTATCGAAAACGCAATGGATCTAAATAAATGTAAAGTTGTTCAATTGAAAGAATTATTGAAAAATCGGCAGTTACCGACAACGGGAAGCAAGACGAAATTGATAGCCAGATTGCAAGCAGCAGATCCTTATTGTGTTTGGATGAGCGAATTAGAAACAAACGGTTTAACACTAATACGTGAGGAAAATGAGCAAGAGGAGTGTACATCAATGAGAGATAGGTATGAAAATGACCACATTGAGACGGAGCATGAGTCGATAAGAGATCGACATGTGATTAATCGCCAGAGAATGTTGTCGGAAGAGACAATACGAGAAATGGAATATATGCGACGAGAATAGGCGCTGATGGAGAGAGAAATGCGAATTTTGGAAAGAAAAAATCAAATTTTACGCAGTGCTTCGCAAAATTCTGCAAATCCGGGCCCCATTATACCTTCAAGATACAATGTCAAAGCTGTAAGTGAATTATTGAATGATTTCAATGGAGCAGAGGGTCTGTTCCGAAATTGGGAAAAACAAGTCCAATTGTTAATTACAACATACTGTTGCGCCCGTGCTTTTCGCCGCTGATGCTGTGTGTTACAGTTGACGGACCGATCGATAATATCGATCGGTCAC
The DNA here is from genome assembly GCF_040581485.1 of Linepithema humile. Taxonomy (NCBI): domain Eukaryota; kingdom Metazoa; phylum Arthropoda; class Insecta; order Hymenoptera; family Formicidae; genus Linepithema; species Linepithema humile. The sequence continues at coordinate 31,059,445 of NC_090128.1, read as the reverse complement.
TATAAAGTTGAAGCCATATGACATTTGTAAATAACAAGAATCTTTCTTATTTTTGTTGTCAAGACAATATCGATTAGCGGTTTAAAGGGTCTCTATGACAGTTTGTAAACAAGCTGTCATATGTCAGATCTTCGGTAGCTGTCTGCTCGGGCGGACGTCTATGACAGCTCTGATATTTGAATTATATTTCCGATTATTATTTGTTGAGTGTTGAGTGTTTATAATTAAAGTGTTCTCTTTCATAAAGTGTTGTGTTGTATTTCTTATTTTCCGTGAGTTCCGTTGACGCGTGTGATATCTCGTTCCGCGGGCGCAACAATATCAATTGGATGATTATAATGCGAAGATTCTTATAGAAACGCGACTTAAAGATAGGGCTCTAGAATGGTTCCACTCGCGACCTGAGCATATTGAAATGAAGGCCAATGAAATATTGGTAGAGATGAGTAAAATATTCGATCAAAGTAAACTAAAGTTACGAAAGCAGTTTGAAGAGAGAAAGTGGAAGCAAAGAGAAGCATTTAGTGCATATTATCATAAAAAAGTTATACTTGCAAATCGCATTCCGATAGACGAAGAAGAAACATTGGAGTACATCATTGAAGGCATATCGAATTTACAATTGCGCAATCAAGCTAAACTTCAACAATTCGGATCGAAAGCTGAGCTACTGACAGCGTTTGAGAGTGTCAATTTGATGGAAGAGAAAAGCCGTTTAGAACAAGAGCCAAAATGGAAGAACAAGGAACAGAAGGATGTGCGATCTTATGCGAAAACATCGGAGAGTAAAGATACACCGCGGGAGTCGAGTGCATCGCAACTCAAAATAAGGTGTTATAATTGCAGCAAATACGGACATTTATCTAAGGACTGTAAGTCAAGAGAGAGAAAGGTACCTGCTTCAAGTGTGGCGAAAAGGGGCATGTAATAAGCGAATGTAACGGTAAAACTGATCCAGCACAAATTAATTACATAGATGCATTACCAATTGATAATGAGTTTCAGAAAATAGTTACAATAAGAGTAAATGATCCTGTTGCAAATTATGAGGGTAAATTAGATGCATTGATAGATACTGGGAGTCCGATAAGTCTTATAAAAAAAAAATTTATTCTTAATAGTTTTACTAAGCAATCAGACAATTTAAATAAATTCAGTGGAATAAATGGCAGTAAGCTAGGCATTGTCGGGATTACTACATTGACATTCAATACAATCAAGTCAATGAAACTAATGTGTCTGTATATGTAGTTGTTGATAACACTATGTCATCTTCTATGATAATTGGTCGAGATATATTAAAAAGAGCTAATATTAGTTTAATTGCTATGTCTGAAAAGACAATGGAAAATGTAGTTAATGAGATTTTGAATATTAATGTATGTGAAAATTCCGATAATGTTAGCGAAACTTTAATAATTAATCCCAATATCTGTAATAGTGAACAACTAGAATTTAAAAAAATTGTTTGAAAAAGAATATATACTGCTAGATCGTCTATTAGAGACTAAAGTTAATGCCGAATTGACATTAAAATTAAATAATGTACAAAGCTTTCACTTTTTTCACCCAGAAGACTGTCATACTGTGAAAAAGAACATTTGAGAAGGATCTTATATGATTTATTGGCTAAAGGGATTATTAAGAATAGTAGTTCTGAGTATGCATCGCCTGTTGTACTTGTCAAGAAAAAAAATTGAGAGTACAGGATGTGTATCGATTATCAAACGTTAAACAAATATATATTACGAGACAATTATCCACACACAATTCCCGTAATAGAAGATCGATTAAATGTTTTTAAAGATAAAAAATATTTCAGCCTTTTAGATTTAAAGGATGGATTTTATCATATTCATATGGCAAAGGAATCTATCAAATACACAGCCTTTGTTACGCCATTTGGTCAATTTAAATTTGTGAAAATGCCATTTGGATTAAAATCAGCGCCAACTAGATTTTAAAAATTTGTAAATGAAGTAATAGAGGAGTTGGTACGCGTTGGAGATGCATTAGTGTATATTGATGATTTCTTAATAACTACTGAATTGTTAAAACATCACTTATGTGTATTAAAACGCGTATTTAAATTAATGGTTGAGAACAGACTAAATTTACAAATTGATAAATATAAATTTTTATTCACTAAAATTGAATATTTAGGATATTCTATCTCTTCACAGGAAATAAGCCCAACTGACAGCGGTGTTGAGGCAGGTTTAAAGTTTCCCATACCTCAAAGTGTGCGCAATGTGCAGTGCTTCTTAGGGTTGTGTTCTTACTTTCGTAAATTCATTGAAGGATTCGCAATAATTGCTAAACCCTTATATGACATATTAAAAAAAAATGTCACATTTACATTTACAGAAAAAGAAATGAATGCCTTTGAAACTCTGAAATCTAAGTTAATAGCTGCTCTGATATTGGCTATTTATGATCCTCATGATCAGACTGAATTGCATTGCGATGCAAGTTCATACGGTTTTGGTGCAGATCTAATTCAGCGTAAAATAGATCGTAAATTGCATCCTATTTTTCATTTCTCAAAACGAACTACACCAATAGAAAGTAAATACCATAGTTTCGAATTAGAAACATTATCTATAATATATGCTTTGAAACGCTTTAGAATATATTTAGTGGGCATACCATTCAAAATAATTACAGATTGCAATGCTTTCAAATTGACATTACAAAAAAAGGATATAAATCCTCGTATAGCTCGTTGGGCCTTAAAATTACAAAATTTTGATTATACTGTAGAGCATAAACCGGGTAATCGTATGAAGCACGTGGATGCTCTTAGTAGATCTTTTAATATTTGTTTAATAGAAGATAATCCATTTGAATATAATAAAGCTTGAGTAATAATTACCTACAATCTTTGCCCGTCAAAATATTCCGGGATTTGACACAGTTAGAAATATTATTGTTGAATTCTAATAATTTAGAAGTTTTGCCTGATTATATTTTCTCAAATACCAGTCAATTAAGAGAATTGGATTTGTCAAATAATCGGATTACTTCTATTCATCTACGGGTATGTTTAAATCGCTTTTACTATATGATTGATAATAATTGCTTACATGTTTTAGAATTTTGTTGATATAAAAATTTTTTTATATTTCAGACAACTATTTAATGGATCAAAATTGTTGGAAAAACTAAATATAGAACAAAATCATTTAAGAACTATTTCCGATCGATGTATTAATTTTTTAACAAATTTGAGGATTATCAAATTGTCTCACAATAATCTTACATTACAATCTAACTCGTCCGATTCGTATGGCGTATCGATATCGCCTTTCTATAATTGCCATTCGCTAAAAGAATTATATTTAGCAAACAATGGTATTTCGAAAATATTTGGAGACTGGATTACTAAGCACAATAAACTTAATAAATTGGATCTCAGCTACAACAATATATCTTTTATAAAAGTAAGTATTTAGGACTGCACCTCGAAAAGTGATATATGTAAGATGTTCTAAAGTTAAACGATTCAATTTCATCAATTTGGTCAATAAGCAGAAATAAGAAAAATATGTTATTCAAACATAGGTTTAGAAACGTTTTATTATCACGTCACATTAAAAAAACAGAAATTTGTTGGTACTGTTCTATTAGACAACCTCCATTAATATTCTTTTGCAGCAACTCGAGAATTTCCATTACAGAACCCATGTACAAAAATCATATCTGCGTACTATTTGTTCGAGAATACTTGTTTCATTTGAATATAAAATTGTACCATGTACTGATACAATGAGACTGAAACAATGATACCCAATTTTGAGATACATATTAGCTCATTCATCGAAATTGATTATCTTCAATGATATTAAATAATAAACATAGCTAGAATAAACTTATTAGATGAACATCGCCAGCCTATTCTAACATCGTAATGTATTAATAATGAATACGCTGTATATTTAATATCTTCAATCATGTTAATAAATTTCATATTTCTAGACCTATATTTACATAATCTTTTATATTCAATTTCTACTCATAGAACATATGACGAAGTTTGATCCTTTAATTTTTGGACACCATGTATATTAAATTAACCAAATTGTTTTAGAAGATGATAAATATATGACAATACCTTTTTCTTTAAATTTTAGACAGGAGATTTACTGTTTTCATCGGACGATATTATAGTGAATTTGACTCATAATAAGATACAGCAAATTTTTTTACACGATGCCAAAAATATCATAAAATTGTAACGGTGCGGCTCCCCGTATGGGAGCGGTTAGCGCGGTTAAGCTCGCCGGTGCCAGGATTCGGAATGCGGAACGGGTGAGACTCCAAATAAGTAGGCGCGGTTAAGTCGTAAACTATGATATATTTTAGCTTTCTTATGTACAATACCAGGAGTGTAAGTTGAAGTTTGCCGGTTTTTTCGTTAAAAAAAACACATAATTTTCAAGGGAATCTCAAAATATTTTTATTCAAAGTATTGACCATTTGATTCTACACATTTCGTCCATCTTTCAGGCAAATTATGGATACCATTCCAAAAAAATTTTTTCTTTTTCGAGGAAAACCATTCGACGAGCCATTTTTCAACTTCTTCAAAATTGACGAAGTGCTGCTCTGCAAGTGAGTGCCCCATCGATGCGAAAAGGTGGAAGTCGGACGGGGCGAGGTCTGGAGAGTACGGCGGGTGCGATAATATTTCCCAATTAAGTGCTTTTAATGTGTCCTTCACGGATCTAGCGGTATGAGACGGTGCGTTGTCATGTTGCAAAATAACTTTGCCATGTCTTCGGGCCCATTCCGGTCGTTTAACGATCAACGCATGATTCAAATTGATCATTTGTTGTCGGTAGCGATCCGTATTTACCGTTTCACCAGGTTTTAATAGATCGTGGTACACCACACCATCCTGGTCCCACCAAACACAGAGCATTGTCTTACGGCCAAAGCGATTGGGCTTTGCTGTGGATGGAGCGGCTTCACCAGGTAAAAGCCATGATCTTTTTCGCTTCGGGTTCTCAAAAAAAATCCTCTTCTCGTCACCCGTGACAATCCGATGCAAAAAAGACTTCCTTTCGAACCGTTGAAGCAGCATTTCACAAATGGTTTTTCGATGTTCCATTTGCCTGTCGTTCAATGCGTGTGGCACCCATTTTCCATACTTCTGAATTTTTCCCATGGCTTTTAAACGTTGGCAAATTGCTACTCGGGACACATTAAGTTTTTCTGCCAATATTTGTTGTGATTGGGTTGGGTCTTCATCCAACAACACCTGCAAATCCTCGTCTTCAAACCTTTTCACTGCACCAGGATGTTCATTGTCTTTCAAATCGAAATCTCCACTTTTAAATTGACGAAACCATGTCTCACATGTTCTAATCACTGGAGCATGTTCACCATAAGTTTCTACTAGCAAACGATGTGCTTCAGCTGCTTTTTTCTTTTGATGAAATAAGAAAAGCAACGAATGCCGCAAATGCTCTTTATTTGGAACGAAACTCGACATATTCATTGATTTAAACGACTATGACGCTATTATTTTGATAGAATGAGACTTAGGTGTTTTTGGAGGTTAATGTCAATAGAAAACAATCGTGTATATAACAAATCATAGAAATGCCTACATCCTGCTAGCAACACCTACTGTAAAAACCGGCAAACTTCAACTTACACTCCTGGTATATACAGGGTGTTCTGCCGTCGGACTTGGTTCGGCCAAGCTAGGCGAAAGAATAGCGGTAAACGCAAGATACCCAGAATAGGGGTAAGCGCAAAGTAACGAATACAAAGAATAGCGGTAAACGCAAGATACCGTAACGAAAATAAGGAATAGCGGTAAGCGTAAGATGCAAAGTAACGAATACAAAGAATAGCGGTAAACGCACGCGGTCGGAGGCCGGGAGCACCCGGCTGAGTCAGGGAGCGCCCTGGCTCGGGTACGGAAATCGGTCGGGAACCGGGAGCACCCGGTAGAGTCAGGGAGCGCCCTGGCTCGTATAGGATTGGCTTCGAGGTGTCACGCTCGAAGCCGGACGGGACTCTCCCGGTCTCGGCCGAGACCGGCCTTTTATACCCGTCACGGTGATCCCCACCCGTGACGGGCTCCCACCTAGCCGCCGTTCGGACCGGGTTCGGTCTCCGAACTGGCGGTCCGTAGGGATGACGCCTTAAGGCGTCGTCACAAAATAAGAAAGCAAAACTTATCGTAACGTAAAAATATTAGTGGAAAATAATCCATTAAATTGTGATTGTGACGTGTATGATTTTCTACGTTATAACGAAGGCAAAATGCTTAAGGTTCAAAGCCATTTTCAGATAAAATACAATAATTTAACTTGTCATAGTCCGAAAGAATTGAAAAAAGTTCAGTTATATTTCAGAAATTTCATCTGTAAGATAAAAAACACAGATTCCATTACTGTGTGTTCCGAAAAGTGCGATTGTTTTTAAAGCCTCATGATAAAAATTTTACATTTGATTGTTCTAATAGAAATTTAACAATTGTGCCACATGATATAAAGGAGTCTAATATTTCTTCGATACAACGTTTAACAAGATCGATTGACACAATCTTGTATTTTTATTTGAATTTCTCTTATAATCGGTTAACGCAGATACCAGATTTGAACAAATTGGGACTGCGATCAGTTAATGAACTTTCTTTATCTTACAACAACATATCTAATATTTCTTTAAGTGATTACAACAGGGAAATTTAACTTTATTGGATGGATTTTTTATCAATTTAACAAAATTGGAAGCTTTTGAGATGACGAATAATAGACTAGTCACATTACCGGAAGATCTCTTTTGGGGATTATCTTTGCTGAATGTGATTATATTGAGCGACAATTACCTCGAATGTTTGCCCGTAAAAATATGCCGGAATTTGACACAGTTAGAAATGTGGTCATTGAATTCTAATAATCTAGAAGTTATGCCTGATTATACTTTCTTAAAAACTAGTCGATTAAGAAAATTGGATTTGTCAAATAATCACTTCTATTTCCGAGTATGTTTAAACCGCTTTTATTATATGATTGTTAATAATTATTTACGTTCTATAATTTTGTTGATATAGAATTTATTTTTATATTTCAGACAACTATTCAATGGATTATACTCGTTGGAACAACTAAATATGGAACGAAATCGTGTAAAAATGATTTCCGATCATAGTTTTAATTTTTTAATAAATTTGAGGATTATCAAATTGTCACTTAATAACCTTACATTACAATCTAATTTGTCCGATTATTTCTATGCCGGATCGCTATCGCCTTTCTATAATTGCACTTGGCTGAAAGAATTATATTTAGCTAACAATAGCATTTCGGAAATATTTGGGGATTGGATTATTAACCACGATAAACTTTATATACTGAATCTTAGCTATAACAATATATCTTCTATAAAAGTAAGTATTTAGGACTGCACCTCGAAAAGTGATATATATAAGATGTTCTAAAGTTAAACGATTAAATTTCATCAATTTGGTCAATGAGCAAAAATAAGAAAAAGATGTTATATAAACATAAGTCTAAAAACGTTTTATTATCACGTCACATTAAAAAGACAGAAATTCGTTGGCACTGTTCTATTAGACAACCTCCATTGTTATTTTTTTGCAGCAACTCGAAAATCTCCATTACAGAAACCATATACAAAAATCATATTTGCGTACTCTTTGTTCGAGAATACTTGTTTTATTTTAATATAAAATTGTACTATGTACTGATACAGTGAACTGATTTTAAGACTGATACACATTAGTTCATTCATCGATATTGATTATCTTCAATGACTTTAAATAATAAACATAGCTAGGATAAACTTATTATTGACAAACATTGCCGATCTACTCTACCATCGTAATTAAATTTACGAAATTGTTTTTGAAGATAATAAATATATGACAATATATTCATAATCATTTTTATTTAAATTTTAGACAGAAAATTTACTGTTTTCATCGAACGATATTATAGTGGATTTGACTCATAATAAGATACAGCATATTTTTTTACACGATGCCAAAAATATCACAAAAGTCGAAAGCAAAACTAATCGTACCATAAAAATATTGGTGGAAAATAATCCGTTAAATTGTGATTGTGACGTATATCATTTTCTCCGTTATAACGAAAGTGAAATGCATAACATTCAAAGCTATTTTCAGATGGAATTAGACAATTCATTTTGTCATAGACCAAAAAAATTAAAAAAAGTACGAATAAAAATGATATATATTCTTTCTTATGACAGATTGACCTCATCGAGAAGCTAACGCTTTGCTCGATGCTTCAGATCCCACAAAATTTCAAACGGACAGTGATAATCTTCCGCATACATAGCAAAATTGTATTGATTTTGTTCAAGGCTGTATTACTGGGTTGTATAAATTATGGGATAATATTTAATTTTTAATATTCATAATAATCGTAATATTTATTTCATAAAAATATTTGTAATAAATCATATTTATTATTTTTACTCGCTGTCAAATCTTTTCTTTTTTTGTGTATTATAAAAAATAATTTTTTACTTGCAGTTGTATGAATTTCATTATTCATAATTATAGCTAAAAATTATAGTAAAAATCAGTTCATGTTCGATTAAGTGATCGTAAGTGCCTTAGAAAATACAGTGAATGAGCTCCTTATTATTTTAATACGTTTATATTTTACAATTCTCGAAAACTTCCCGATGAGCTGGATTATTTTTAGGTCGTCTAGATTTGATGCGCCAGCGCGTATCTTAATTTATCCCAAAACCAAGGATCTCCCCGCTGAATGTGCGTGTTCATAGATATGTACGCTTTCAGTTCAGGATCCAAATTATCTGTAGGCCCGATGTCACTATACAAGATCAGTATCACTCGCGTCCGACCTTCGTTTAACGCTTGACGATGAGCAGCCCGAAATTCCATTCTTCCCCAGATGCTCTCCAAAAAATTTGGCGACAGTACCACTATCATTCGTCTAGAATTCTCCACAGATCTAGCAATATTATCCGGTATCCATTCGTCTGCTAACCAATCTCGATAATGAAGACACAATTTCAACGGTGTCGGGCCACTCTCTAGCTTCGATATCAACTCGTCTACTATAAAATCGTGATCCTTGTGCGAGAAGCTCACAAATGCGTCGTACAATTTGTCCTTATCCAATTCCTCTTCCGTTACAAAGGATAAACACCACTGATGCGCAAATAGCCATACTTTAATATGTGTTCGGTATTTGAAATACAAACCAAAAATTAAACCAATAATTAATCCAATAAGAGCAACTGCTGCACTAATGCTGATAATTATTATGATATTAAATGGACAAAAATCGTCCAAGGTCATTTTTGATATCGATGTATTCTTTTTGTGACATATTATTTTAGACATGTTGATTATTTCGTATTTTGAATGAATAAAATTATAAATATCTCTAGCTTCACAATTGCAATCTCACGGATTTTCATGTAACGTCAAATGCATTAAATTGGTAGAGTTTTCCGAAAACTTCAGCACGTCAGAATGTATTTTTGACAATTTATTGTTGTGTAGTTCTAGAACCTGAAATATATCAAATTGATATATTACAGGTTCTTATTATTTTAGACATGTTGATTATTTCGTATTTTGAATGAATAAAATTATAAATATCTCTAGCTTCACAATTGCAATCTCACGGATTTTCATGTAACGTCAAATGCATTAAATTGGTAGAGTTTTCCGAAAACTTCAGCACGTCAGAATGTATTTTTGACAATTTATTGTTGTGTAGTTCTAGAACCTGAAATATATCAAATTGATATATTACAGGTTCTGGAACTACACAACAATAAATTGTCAAAAATACATTCTGACGTGCTGAAGTTTTCGGAAAACTCTACCAATTTAATGCATTTGACGTTACATGAAAATCCGTGAGATTGCAATTGTGAAGCTAGAGATATTTATAATTTTATTCATTCAAAATACGAAATAATCAACATGTCTAAAATAATATGTCACAAAAAGAATACATCGATATCAAAAATGACCTTGGACGATTTTTGTCCATTTAATATCATAATAATTATCAGCATTAGTGCAGCAGTTGCTCTTATTGGATTAATTATTGGTTTAATTTTTGGTTTGTATTTCAAATACCGAACACATATTAAAGTATGGCTATTTGCGCATCAGTGGTGTTTATCCTTTGTAACGGAAGAGGAATTGGATAAGGACAAATTGTACGACGCATTTGTGAGCTTCTCGCACAAGGATCACGATTTTATAGTAGACGAGTTGATATCGAAGCTAGAGAGTGGCCCGACACCGTTGAAATTGTGTCTTCATTATCGAGATTGGTTAGCAGACGAATGGATACCGGATAATATTGCTAGATCTGTGGAGAATTCTAGACGAATGATAGTGGTACTGTCGCCAAATTTTTTGGAGAGCATCTGGGGAAGAATGGAATTTCGGGCTGCTCATCGTCAAGCGTTAAACGAAGGTCGGACGCGAGTGATACTGATCTTGTATAGTGACATCGGGCCTACAGATAATTTGGATCCTGAACTGAAAGCGTACATATCTATGAACACGCACATTCAGCGGGGAGATCCTTGGTTTTGGGATAAATTAAGATACGCGCTGGCGCATCAAATCTAGACGACCTAAAAATAATCCAGCTCATCGGGAAGTTTTCGAGAATTGTAAATTATAAACGTATTAAAATAATAAGGAGCTCATTCACTGTATTTTCTAAGGCACTTACGATCACTTAATCGAATATGAACTGATTTTTACTATAATTTTTAGCTATAATGAGTAATGAAATTGATACAACTGCAAGTAAAAAATTATTTTCTATAATACACAAAAAAAAAGATTTGACAGCGAGTAAAAATAATAAATATGATTTATTACAAATATTTTTATGAAATAAATATTACGGTTATTATAAATATTAAAAATTAAATATTATCCCATAATTTATACAACCTAGTAATACAGCCTTAAACAAAATCAATACAATTTTGCTATGTATGCGGAAGATTATCACTGTCCGTTTGCAATTTTGTGGGATCTGAAGCATCGAGCAAAGCGTTAGCTTCTCGTAGAGGTCAATCTGTCATAAGAAAGAATATATATAATGTATGCAGAAGAAATAATATATATACATATTTAATGTATGCAGTAATTTTTAAAAAATATGTAACGTATTTACATAAATAATAAAGGTATAAATAAAAGGAGATATACGAACTTTGTAATATTGAATCTAACCTGAACTTTTTATAAAATTAAGTGAATCTATTCATGAGTAAATAAAATACGCTTTTTTACTGATTTACGAAAATATATTAAAGCTAGCATCGCAATTCCAGTTAGTACTATGCCAGCTACTGTTCCAGCTGTAAGTACGATTCATCGTGAGATCGTTATAATAAAATATGAGAAGTAAAAAGTAACTAATTAAAAAAGTAACTAACTAAAAAAAAAATTTGATTGTGAAATTTATTTGTAGCAAAACATCTTTACAAATAAAATTTAAAAAAAATAGGCTTTGTTCTTATATATTGCTTTATTTAACGTCTAAGTATTTTAATCAAAATTGTCTTACCTTGTCTTGCCACTTGTCTTTAGTTCGTCTTACTAAATTGAATGTTGCTGTAATCTTCATATAATTAGATGTCTCATTTTTAAAATTTTAAAATGTGAAATTGAATATTCCAAAAACCTATTTATTAATAATCTATATTTTTCGTATATTATATGTTCACAAAATGTTTTTTTAAATTATAAAAAAGAAATAATAGAAAAGGAGAAAAAAAAACGACAAAATAGAAAGAACGGAACAGTATTCGCAATTATTTAAAATTAATCTATATCAGAACTGCCAAAGAATGATAACTTTTTTATTTTATCGGGGACGTAAGCCCAAATTATGGTCAATCGCATAACGGATAACTGATTGTGATTGACGGTGTGATTTGGAAGTACAGTGGCGTGCAAAAATTTCCAACCAGTGACATTTTGTATTCTAATTTATAAAAAAAGCCTAATAAAGTTTTATTAGACTTTTTTTTTTAAATTAGAGATTACAAAATATCACTGGCCGGAAACTTTTGCCACTGTATATTGTTTAGAAGTGTGAAATGCGACTACAGTTCCACAAATTAGATCAGCATGTTTTTCATATATTAGATTGTCTACCTATATGTTTATTTCATAATTAAAAAAAAGAAACAGTTACGAATGTATTGAAAGTATTACAGAACACTGATTCTGTGTATTACAGAACACTGATTCTGTGCATTTAATAATTATTTAATAATCGCCATTGTCTTTCGACAAAAGAGAAAATCTAAACATAAACCACATGCGGCCTAAAATTGATCATAACTTAATACAACAAGTGAGTAATATAGTGAGAAAAAAGGAATATAGCGAAAAGGAAAATATCCGCGTACCACGCGTACACGCTTTTTTAATAGGTGTATTTAGAAAACTCGTGGGTTCTACAATCGCTAAGTAACAATTGTCTATGGCTGACATATAACGGAAAGTAGCCTAATTTAGATTTTTTAATTTTTCTTTTGTACACAAATGTAAAACATTGCAAAAGAAAACATCTATGGAAATAAGACAAATATTATATGTACTTTTATATCATGTGTACATCGTGATCAAAGACATTTAATAAAATAAGATTACAAAAAAAAACTAAACTATTGGTCCATTCTAGGCAACTGGTTACGTAAATTGAATCACAGATTTCCTACATTGGACCTCTCTTAAAAACCAATATAATTAAATCTACAATCTAAGAAAATTGTGAATCCAAATTTTGCGATATTACTTTTTAATAGATAAAAAAAATGTAGAATGTAAAAAATGTAAAACATTATTCCTGTTGAAATCTTTTGCTTTTGCTAGTGAGGTAGCCTATGATTGTCGAACAGACAGTTGAGGATTTCTTCGTATAAATGCATAGAGCTATTTTTCCCCGCCAACTTTTTTTTTAATGTTTTAAAAAGTTCATATTTATCTGCTATTATCAATGCTAACTTTTGAATGTCTTTAATGCTCAACCCGAAAAACACTCTTCTAACATGATAATATGATCAGCCAGAATCTTCTCCATATCTTGAGAAAACGTAGCTTGTCTAGAGCCTTCACAACATTCATATATCAGTTTTTCTTTATAGCGTGTCTTGTAATTATAGCTTTAAGAACACCATACACCCTACTACACTTATTAAAACCATAATTCTTATTTTTATACACCGCAACGGCCATTTGTAATTCATTATCAATCAATTTTCCATATTGTTTTCTTTCTATCATTTTAGATGTGAAAGTTGAAAAAAAAAAGAACGTTTTCAGCATGTTTTAAACTACTATTAATGAGAGACATTGTGTCCTGCGATGCGCCGTTCAAATACAAACAACTTGTGGTAGTTCAAATTAGGTAACTTATAGGTTACATCAGAAAAATATGTTTATATCATTACATTTATACTGTGATATTCAAACAAGTACATCACATTGTAGCTAAGACAATATACTTTACATTAGTAATGTTTAACCACTTCAATGGTAGACTTTTCCGAAGAGTTTGTGCCAAAAGTGGTAAGGGTAAAAAATTAAAATATTGAAAAGCTGTAAAACACGGGTTCAAAGTTTTCGAAAAAGCTACTTTTCGAAATGGATGTGGATCGTCCCCCACGCTCTGGGGGGAAGGTAGAATAAGGGTGGAAAATAGTAAATGGCACTATGGATTGAGTGGAGATTCATTTGAAAAGACTTTCCAAGACGAGAACAATGATTTTTGAAAATGTTTACTACGACTTTCCAATCAAAAGTTACGATCGTGTAAACCAAAATGTGGGGAGTCGTTAAAATATTTAACCAGCTAATGATAAAGGTGAAAAGGAATACTTTATTTCGACATTTGAAAAAAGATTTTGTGTACAAAGTATTATGCAAATATGTAAGAAATGATTGGTTCAAACAATTAACAGTCGCCATATTGGATTCGCAATTTTGAATTTTGCAATTTTGACAGACATGAATTTTGCAATTTTGACAGATTCGAATTCAGCAGCCCAAAAAACCTTACGATATCAAAATTAATGCAAATCTGTTGAAAATTATTGGAGTTATTTAATAATGTACATATATGATACATTACCACGTTTGGTACTTTTTTTTTGCACATATATGATACATTACCACTCAACTGGTTAAAATTATGATACTAGAATGAAGAAAATTGATTTGAGACGTCAGGAAAAACCATGTTCACACATCACTACTTTCCAGCGAGACTGAGCAGAAAGGCTGCCTCGTTGTTTCACCGCTTTCCACCCTCATTCTTTAAGCCCTTATAGCTAATCATGACACTACAGATATCTCTCTCTCTCTCTCTTTTGATATATACGGCGATTCAATTTAGGAGCCAGTTCAAGTTCAGTAACTCTCCTCTATATTAAAATGCACTAGCACTGCAATTACAGTATTACACCACCTACTGTTCCAGCTGTAAGAACCGTTTATTATGAGATTGTTACAGTAAAATATGGCAAATAGAAAGAAACCAATCACGTAAAAAAAGAACATTAATCGTAAAATTTCTAGCAAAGTATCTTTGTAATAAAATAAAAATATAAAATTTAATTTGTTTTTTTCGTACATATTGCTTTATTTAACTAAATAAATAGTTATAAATATATAAATAGTTCAGTCAAAAAGTTTTTTTTATAAGTTTATTTTATAAAAAAGTTTATTCTATAAGTAGTTTAAACCAGTGATGAGCAATCCGCGGCCCGCGGGTCGCATGTGGCCCTTCAACTACATACCTGCGGCCTGCCGAAACGTTGCATTTTATTTAGCTGTAAGGCAGTGCTCGGAATTAGTCTGAACATTTCAGCCGATTTCCGTGGTATACGCCTCCTTTCCTCTCCTTACCGCGCGCGTCGCAGCCGCTACGGCCAGCGCCGCCGAGCGTTAGGAGCGGCACTATCTGATTAGGTTCTATGAGTAGGTTCTTCTCCCTATTTATTAAAATTTAAAAAAATTTATTAAAAATAAATTTTTTTTTAAATTTATTAAGTGGAAATATTTCAATAGATTTCTACGTCACCCATGAGGTACTAATACTGACACGTTTTTCAAAAAGTGGTTTCTATCTATATTATTGCATCAATTGTTCATTTTCATAAAAGGCTAAGAAAATCTAATTAAGAAAATCTCTTTTATATATATTTTTTTTTAAATTAAGAATTTATTTTTATCTTTAGTGGAATAGGTCTACGGGGGAAACCATTAAAAAAAAAAAACGCGTCAGCATTAGTATCTCATGGGTGACGTGGAAATCTATTGAAATATTTCCACTTAATAAATTTAAAAATAAAAAATTTATTTTTAATAAATTTTAATACATTTTTTAAAATTTTAATAAATAGGGAAAAGAACCCACTCATAATCAGATAGTGTCGCTCCTAACGCTCGGCGGCGCTGGCCCTAGCGGCTGCGGCGCGCGCGGTAAGGAGAGGAAAGGAGGCGTATACCACGGAAATCGGCTGAAATGTTCAGACTAATTCCGAGCACTGCTGTAAGGAATAAAAATTTTAGCAAACATACCCCTCAATATTGAAAAGCTTGTTGATGAGAAACAAAACCAAACATCTCATTAATTAAACAGCAGCTACATATTTAATTCCTTCTGATCAAAAAAATATACATATGTACATATACATGTGTATACATATATTAAAAGTATTAATAATAAAATGTAAATAAAATTAAAAAAAAGTTTTATTGTCGAAAACAACGAATTCCACCCTATAATTAATTTTTTTTTATTATTATATGTAGTAACGATTCCTTAGGTTTAAGATAAATATGTTGTGCGTGTCCGCCTTGAGCGAATTGTATACGCGTTTTGCCTTTGCCGAGAGCGGCGCGGCGCATTATTAGCCGTTGAGCATTAGCCACGTAGCCGCCGAATTGAAAAGAAGTATCGAAGCGCACGTTGTCTTTATATTCTTAATCTTTTATCTAATAAACTTTATATTATCATTCTAACATCCTACATATATTTAAGTATTTAATATTGCGTTCGTTGCGGCCCGTATGGAATATTAGGTTTTGAATTTTGGCACACTGCAGAACAAAGGTTGCTCATCACTGGTTTAGACAAAACCGTCTTATAACTTGTTTTAATCTATCTTACTATATTGACTGTTGCTGTATATAATAATATTAATATAACACGTTGCTAATATTAATATAACACGATGTCTAATGTTTGAAATTGAATATTGCGAAAACCTATTTATCGTGACTTGGAAAAAGTTTCACCAAAATCTAACAGGATATAGATGCTTCTCGATTCGCGGCAATTGACAATAAATAGCGTGTTTTACGCTGATTATCTGGATGTGCCATTCAAATCCCGCGTTGTATTGCAATTCTTAAAATAAAAAAAAAAAAAAGAAAATGATATTTGAATTAAATATAAATAAGATAAAAAAATTTATAAAAATTGTGCGTTCCATCTAAATATATACATATATGTCAAAACAATCTAAAAAAAATAAAAAATGAAGCAAACATAAATTGTCACTGTTGGGGAAAGGGCAAGAAAAAAAGATCACAGCGTCCTTAGAGAAAAAATACATCAGTGAACACCTTTTTTATTCTAACAATAAAACAAAAGTTTCTTTTTCTTTTGAATTTCACTATACTTTCCAACAGTCACATTCAAAAAATATCTACAATACGGTGGCGTACGTGTTGTTATGTCTTAAGTTTATCGACTCTTTAAATTCAACTTTTGTATAAATTTTTGTATAAAACATTTATGGAATAATGCAATTTTTTTCAAAATATTTTAAATTCAAATTGAAAATAGATAACTCTATATGATACTTAACTTTTAATTAATTGCACAACATAATTAGCTATGCCGAAATATTGCAAAATATACATACACACACACATACATAAACATATCACTCACAATTTAAAAACATTGACAATACATTATTCACTGACAAATGTTGTCCATCTTTTTTAACCAATAAAAATATAAATATTTAAAAATATTATTAATTTAAATCAGTTTTAATTTTTGTTCATCTTATTTTGCAATTAAATTTTGTAATTAAATTTAAATATTAATAAATATTAATATTAAAATCTATTTAAATATTAATATTTAAATCTATTTAAATATTAATATTTAAATTAAAATTAATAGTTAAATATTAATATGTAGTATGTGTAGTATAAATATAATATTGTGACACATATATACTTTTTAAAAAATTAGAACGCAACAAGGTAATCTTTCTCCATTTCTTCCTTTCTTCCTTTCATGTAGTTTCACGATAGCAAATTCTGTTGATAATGAAAGATTAATTACGTCAAATGCTAATTGTTTTAGAAAGTTTAAAACATTGTCTCAAGAAAAATTAATTATTTATGTTTTGTGCTTTAAATTTCTTATGTACCACGCATATAGTTAAACGCATTTTTGTATATTGTATAATAATAAAAAGAATAAATGATAGAGAAACGATAAAAGAGCGGAAACAGTCAGAAGAAGAAAAGAAAAGTTCGCGATTACTCAGCCAGTCTACGTCGAACCAGCTTAGGGGTAACAACTTTCAAACTTCATTAATGATAAAAGTGTTCAAGATTCCATCTAACGAATGATTGATTGTTGTTACCAATTCTTTGAAATATATTAATTACGAGTGTGAAATGTGATTATAGTTTTGTAAATTAGATGAACATGATATTCTTTTATGTCGTTTTGTTAATCTTATAGATATCGCTTATATAATATTTCTAAGGAACATAGTTTACAACTAAAAAAAACAAATCTATCAGAAATGTTGCGGAACATGCCAAGCTGAGCTTATGTGTGATACCCGTAGATAGAAATAATATTATTCAGCATCATTTGTCATCATTATTTTTCTATTAAAAAAAATAATCTAAAAACGGAGTTCAAAAACATTTGCAACCAATCTAGTGCAAGGTGAGTAAACAGTATAAATTTTATTTTTATGAATCTATTCATATGCATCACCTTCTGTTAATTATCAGTCACGAATGTAGTTTAGAATTTAACCGTATATTCGCGCTGTAGTAAATGCGTTTGCAAAATATGTTAATCCTGCAATCGTTAAGAAATAAATATCGGCGGCTAACACAGTATTTTTCGATTTATTGATGTAATTTATTATGAAAAATAATCGATTTCTGTTTTTCTGAACATTGCTTCCTACTTGCTATAATATTTAAAGATTATAAAGAAGAAGATTAAAATTATTATCCGCAAGAGTGACATGTATATTTATATGTCACTTAAGTAAACGATAAAAAATTTATCGTTTATTAATTTTACTATTTTGTTTCTATACAATTTACATACACAGTTAAGGCAGTTCCTACAATTTCTCAATTACTCAAGATTTATTTGAAATTTTAAGAAATAAAAATCTATCCAATGTCAGGCAATATCTCAAAGTTTAAAAAATATTTTTTTTCTATGTAATTATTAAATTAATCTTTATATAATTATACATTTTCTCAATGGTTTTTGTAGGTTAATCAGACGAAAATGAGTACCTGTCATAAAACATGCATCGTAATTCTGTTCATTGCTATGACAAGCGTTTTTGCCACCAAATGTCCAACAAGCAACAAGTGTCAATGTAGACCTACGAACTTGTCACCAGATTTTATAAATTGTATATTGGAAAATAATAACTCTACTTTCAACATAAATATTAACGGCAGACATGAATTAATAAATGTACGTATTCATTAAATCATGAACGTTTCATATTGATGTATATACATATCGCACACCCGAAAAAAGTGATACACGTCAAAAATATAAAATTGTTCAGGAGAAAAGAAAAAAGAAATTCCGTTAAAAATAACGTTTTTTTATTAATAATATTATAAAATAGTTTTTATCTTAAATTGTGTCGTAAGTTATAAATTGTCTGAAGCAAGCTTGATTTTACGAAAAATAATTTCACATGTCTATACTTGGTTAAGCAATAATTTTAAAATGAATTATTTACGGCTGTACTAAACATATCGGATTCACGCGGAAAATATTTAAATTCATCTTATTTCACTTTTCCTAATTAAAGATCGATATATTTAGAACACAATTAGCACATAAAACAAAATTTGAAAAATTTTGACTTGTGTATTGCACTTTTCTTGCAAGTGTGCGATATATAATTTTAAAACTTTGAGTACTCACAATCAGTACTACTACAAAAATCTAAACCAAAAGCTATAAAATTAGAAAACATCTTATATATGTAGATACATACAGATATTTTGTTATATTGTTACAAATCAGAAATATTATAAGACATCGAATTATAAAGAAATATAAAACTTTTTATGATTACGTTCATATCTTTATATTTAATAATATCTTTCGTAGAGTAAAAAATTTTTCTAAGAAAGTTTTCTGTTCCATCTTTTTTTAAAAAGTTCTTCAATGTCGTATTTACAACTATTTATTTAAAATTTTACTTTAAAAATTAATTTTGTATCAAATTCTTGAAAAGTTTCACAAACAAACATTTTTTTCTTTTAACTTTTAGTTAATTGAATCAAATTTACATCAAAAATGTTTTTTCACATAGATCACCTGTATCAACTCAACAGACTTGTCAAATTTTAACACCGACGTATGGAACATTACGTTGCGTGATTCTTATCGGACTTTGGACAACCTGATATTCGAAGGATGCAATTTTTCTAAGAACATTAATATGATTAACATTGTGCGAATGCTAGGAGTCACAGATCCTAAGCAATTAACTTTTACATCACACAAAAACTTGAACTTGACCTTGGAAAAGCATCATCTAAACGGCTTTGAAAGTTTAAATTTTTTGGATATAAAAAACTACAACATATACCATATGGACAAAGATCTGTTAGCCGACTTGAAAAAATTGACAACTCTCACACTGTCGAACAACAACTTAAAACATTTCGCTGTTGAATTTTTTGATTCTACCACCGAATTAACTTTGCTCGATATAAGTAATAACAATTTGAGCCGAATAGAGCCAACCACATTTGATGAGTTGAAAAGATTAGAAGTTTTAGAGCTACAAAATAATTCCTTAACCGAGCTTCCATCGGCTATTTTCGACAAACTTGTTGCTCTGAGAAGCCTTGATGTTTCGATGAATAACTTAAACAGTTTACCAAGAGATATATTCGCAAAGCTGGAAAACCTTAACCTTCTTTTTTTACACGGAAACAATTTTAAAAATCTGTCGAGAGATCATCTACAAAACAATACAGAATTATTTGACGTTAACTTAAACAACAACCAGAGAAATTTGACTTTGTTGGATGGATTTTTTAGCAATTTAACAAAACTGAGATTTTTAGAGCTGAAAAATAATGGACTAGTCACATTACCGGAAGATCTCTTTTGGGGATCATCTTTGCTGTTTAGGATTAACTTGAATAATAATTACCTCCAATCTTTGCCTGTAAAAATATTTCGGGATTTGACAAAGTTAGAAATGTTGTCATTGAATTCTAATAATCTAGAAGTTTTGCCCGATAATATTTTCTCAAAAACTAGTCAATTAAGAAAATTGGATTTGTCAAATAATCGCATTTCTTCTATTTCCGGGTATGTTTAAACTGCTTTTATTATATGATTGTTAATAATTGCTTACATGTTTTATTATTTTGTTGATATGGAAATCTTTATTATATTTCAGAAAACTATTTGTTAGATTAGAATCGTTGGAAGAACTAAATATGGAACAAAATCGTTTAAAAATTATTTCCGATTATTGTTTTTATTTTTCAAAACTTTTGAGGATTATCAAATTGTCTCACAATTATCTTACATTACAAACTAATTATGAGACGCTGTTATCGCCTTTCCATCATTGCAAATGGTTGAAAGAATTATATTTAGCTAACAACAGCATTTCAAAAATATTTCGAGATTGGATTGTTACCCACGATGAACTTCATATACTGGATCTCAGCTATAACAATATATCTTCTATAAAAGTAAGTATTTGAAACAGCACCTTGAAAAGTGCTATGTATAGGATGTTCTAAAGTGAAACGATTAAATTTCACCAGTTTGATCAAAAAGTAGAAATAAGAAAAAACTGTTATATAAACATAGGTCTAGAAACGTTTTATTATCACGTCACATTGAAAAGACAAAAATTCATTAGCACTGTTTTATTAGACAACCTCCATTAATATTCTTTTGCAACAACTCGAAAATTTCCATTACAGAAACCATATACAAAAATCATATTTGCGTACTTTTTGTTCGAGAATACTTGTTTTATTTTAATATAAAATTGAATAATTAAACGAACTTACCGTGAAGTTCAATTATAATTATGCTGTCTCGTCCGGATGGATACTTGTAGTAGCGCTCCGCTGCGCTATCCTCAACAGGTTTTAAACTTCTAAAAATTCAAATTCGGCGCCGCTCTCCTGCCCCGAGGCGCGCCTATCTGCACTTATGGTTGTCATTCATTTAAAGCACACAAATCTGATCCAGGGTTGTGGGTGGGTGGGATTCTCCATCCGGACAAGACAGCATAATTATAATTGAACTTCACGGTAAGTTCGTTTAATTATTCAATTATGCAATGTCTCGTCCGGATGGATACTTGTAGATGTTTAACGTCCAGATTTGTGATGAGACTAAGATAAAAAATGTTGAACATATTTTATTTTATAACTGTCTCTATATATATTCGTGGGGTTTATATATTCTTCTATATACACCTTCTTTCCATACATCCTGTTACAAGAAACTAAATAAAATTAAGGAAAAACAAATAAAATCTCTGACTGGCTTGCATGCCTAAACTTAAATAGCCAACAATGGCCTAAATATTCTTATAGTAAATAATAGAATCTAGTTAGTAAAAATCTAGTTTAGTAAAAAAAACTTTGGAATGTATCCTAACATATATCGCCAGTTAAATAACTTTAATTATTAATTCTGAAGAATTGCAGACTAAAAAGTCGAGTGATTAATAATAGGACGATTATAAAAACGTGCAAAGACGTCCGAGGATGTACTCCAGCCAGCGGTACGTCTGATCTCATCCACACTAATGCCCTTAGCTGCTGCAAAGGATGTAGAAGCGTGGCGGGTGGAATGTGCCGAAAAGATTTTAATATCTATTCCTGCTGCATTTAGCTCCGCCTTCACCCACCGACCTAGTGTCTGGGGGAAAGCGGCATTGTGTGGAGAGCGAGAAGAAATAAATAAGGAGTCACACGTCTTCTTCCGAAGATCGCGTGTTATTTGGAGATAAAAAGTAATTAAAGAGAAAACGCAGAGCTCCGGTCTCTCAAGGAATGGTTTGAAAGAGAGTAAAGGTTGCGATCTCCCGATCCTTGACGTCTTAAGTCTGGCAGGTATCTTTATAATAAGAGAATCTGATATAATAATATTCGATAGCTGAATGGCCGCTAAAGTTTGCATCCTTTGGGC
This sequence comes from Linepithema humile, assembly GCF_040581485.1. Lineage (NCBI taxonomy): Eukaryota > Metazoa > Arthropoda > Insecta > Hymenoptera > Formicidae > Linepithema > Linepithema humile. The sequence goes on along the minus strand of NC_090128.1, from coordinate 31,036,916 downwards.
TGTTGTCAACGCAAGAAGCGTTACTAGTTTCTTAGACACTATATCTAGAGCAAGACTATCGTGCGGATATAGGGTAGCTAAATGGTCCACCACTGGCATAGGATCCCAGACGAAATCATATCGAGGGCGTTGTGGTTTCAAGACCGCAACACCTTTAAAAAATCTGTTAACTAGAGGGTGAGAGCCCACCTCGTTTGAAGAGATAAGTGAGACGGCCGAGCGGTATGTGTTTAAAGTGGCGTAAGATCCAACACTCAGAAGGAAGGAGGATAAAAACTCCAAAAATGTCGAAATTGGTGGAGTATAACAGTTGATGCGATTTCTTTGGCAAAAGGCCCACCATAATCTCAAAGGTTTTGCATACTGTGCTAAAGTGGCTTCTGATATTGATGCCAACGTTGGTCCTATTGCTGCAGGCGGTGTCCCCTTGAGCAAGAAGGCTTGCCGGATAATCTCGCGGCTGCCAGGGAAATCCTGTTCCAAGTCGGGTGAATCTCTCTGAAAGGAGATGATAGCATATTAGCGTCTGGATTAAAGCGAATCGGTTGTTCGATTGCTAGCTTATTAAATAGGGGGAACCATGGCTGAGCCGGCCACCAAGGGACCACCACCACTCCTACCGCCTTATCCGTAATGATCTTCCGTAAAACCCTTAAGATCAAAATAAAAGGAAGGAAGGCGTAAAAATATAATCCACCCCAGTCCAAAGAGAAGGCGTCCACCGCTTGTGCTAGTGGGTCTGGATGCCAGGATACAAAGCGTTGGCACTTATTATTGATAGATGACGCAAAGAGATCGACATCAAAACTGCCGAAATGAGAGTTGATTCTGTCGAAGTACGACTGTTCAAGACTTCATTCTGTCTCTTCCGACACAACACGTGATTCCGCATCTGCCTCGGTATTTTGAGCTGAGGGGATGTACGAAGCGTAAATAAAAATATTCCTCTCTGCGCACCAGTTCCAAATTTCTCGAGCAAGATTAGATAACACGGGGAATTTAATAGATCCCATACGGTTAATATAAGATAAAGCTGTGGAGTTATCAACCCGTAGAAGTATATAGACCCCTTCTGCCTGAGAAGCGAAACATCTTAAAGCGTGAAAAACAGCTAAGAGTTCTAGATAATTAATATGGTGTTGTTTTTCCATCGATGACCAAAATCCGTGAGTGTTAGTTTTGCCACATACAGCTCCCCATCCCGTTAAAGACGCATCGGAGAAGATCTCAAGGTCGAAACGCCCTGATCTAATATAATTGCGTTGTGACTTATTCAAAAAGGTGGTTTTCCACCATAAAAGATCTTCCTTGATTGAATCCGGCAAAGTCATTTGAGCTTCAAAGTCATTATCTAAAGACACGAGAGCTAGAAACTTTTCCCTCTCTAGAGTCTTAGTGTGTAGAATACCGTACTGTACTGCTGGACAGACTGATATTAAAGACCCGATGAAACTAGCAAAAAGACGAATCTTGCAGCGTTTCTTTCCGAGCAGAGTCAGTGTCATCTGGAGGAGCTTCTCTCTCTTGTCGGGTGGAATGGACATCGCAAAGTGCTCTGTATCAAAAATAAAACCCAAATATCTGCATGATTTTGCTGGTTTAAGTACGCTCTTACGTACGTTGATGGTGAAGCCTAATGAAGATAAGAGGTTCACGGTTTTGTTAACGTTCTTTACACATTGCTCATACGAATCTGCAATCAAAAGAAAATCGTCTAAGTATGCTACCGAGAAGAGACCCTTCTCTCTAAGGAAGCACAAAACCGGTTTTAAAATCTTGGTGAAAATGTAGGGGGCCGGTGCTAGACCAAAGGGCAGGACTCGGAATTGAAAAAGGCAGCCTTGAAACCGAAAACGTAAGAACTTCCTATCCTCCTTATGAATAGATATGAGGAAATATGCATCCTCTAAGTCAATTGAAGCTAGAAAGTCTTTCGGAGAGAGGAGGCGGATAACCGTCTTCCAGTTTTCTAATTTAAAATGGGGGGCGAAAATAAATTGGTTAAGACTTTTAAGGTTGAGAATAAATCTCCACTCTCCTGACGATTTCTTAATCACAAAGTATGGTGATAAGAATTGTCCTTCGCAGTCCACTACCCTCTCGATCGCCCCTTTATTAAGCAGTCTGCAAACCTCCTGAGCACAAATTCGACCTTCAAGATCTGAAAAGACACTCGAGGGTTCGCCGCTTTGAGAAGGTGGCTGCTGCGTGAAAGGCAGCCTATAGGCCGCAATGGTTTGCAAGATCAAGGGGTCCGACGTAATCTCTCTCCACCTAGGGAGGAAGAAGGGCAATCTACCTGCTATATTTACCTCTTCCCCCTCTAACGTCTCCTCGATCGAGATCTGGGACGGAATGATCGGCGACTGTTGTTTGCTGCCCCTGTCCTCCTGGTCGTCGCTCTCGACTGTCTGGCAGGGGCGCGGGCGTTTCCCGATCTGGCCGGCGCTAGTGTCGGTGGTTTGATAGGCTGCTGGATCTTCTTCGGGATTGACAGAGTCGCCTTGACTATGTCCCTTGAAGATTTCTCCATGGAAGCGGCCTTCTTCATCTGCTCCCCGAATGAGGAGCCAAAAAGGAGATCATCAACCGGGATAGTATCTGCCATGTTCTTTGCCATCAAATTAAGAGCTGGGGTGATTTGTGCTCTCCTGGACAGCGAGAGGTGATAAAACAAATCGGCTAGAATTTTCGCTCCCTCGTTAACCTTCGTGATAGCGAGACGAGCCTCTGGGTTCAGACAGTTTTGTGTCTCTGGGCGAAAGAGATCTGAGACTGCCTCGCCCAGGGCGCACAAGGCTACGCCCATCTGATCTTGATTTCTAGCCGCAAAATCGTCTCTCTTGACGATGGCGTTATTCTTAAGGGCCACCCTACACTCCTGATTCAGTGTAGGGGCCTTAAGGAAAGATACTGCCTCGGGAGGGGAGTATCTTTTAAGTAAAGCTTCCCGCTGATCTGCTGGAAGACCCTTGCGAGATAGTACGCGCCATCTCTCTGTTACTATCTCATTCCAAGGTAAAACCTCGTCTCCCTCGAGGTCGAAACCAAATAATTGACTGGTGAGATCCCCTACGGTATCTCCCGATGGGGCGGAGGTCCCGGGCAAGGAGTTCTCCTGCAGCGAGACGTGCTTGGACGACCTGGGTGACCCTTCGCCTTCGTCGAGAATTTGGACCGTCTCTGCAATAAGCGAGTCGGTGTTCCGATTAACCGGACAACAGGTTGTGCCGTCATGCCGCCTGTATTTCGCAAATACAGATCCAGCAATATCATACACACCTTGCTGAGCGTCCGCAGGCCCTACTTGGCTCACGATGGATGCCAAGAGATTACCCTCCAACTCAGATCTCGTCTGAGTGGGGGTATCTGGCTCTGCACCTGACCTCTGGGCCTCCTGGTAATCCGCCACGGAGACCAGTGACACTGACGAGGAGGGGCGATTGGGCGCTCTAACCTCACTCTGTGTCAAAATCTCGATTAAGCGAGACATTTTATTTTCAAGGCTCGCCAGTCGGTCCCTGGATGGTGATCGCGATCTTTTCCTCTTTCTCGATCTATGCGATGACTTACCCATTTCTGAAAAAGCCCTGGAAATCGCTAACTAAAAATATATAATGTAATCGTTGTGTTGAGGAATCGCACAACAGGAAAACAATGACAACCATAAGTGCAGATAGGCGCGCCTCGGGGCAGGAGAGCGGCGCCGAATTTGAATTTTTAGAAGTTTAAAATCTGTTGAGGATAGCGCAGCGGAGCGCTACTACAAGTATCCATCCGGACGAGACATTGCATAATTGTACTATGTACTGATACAATGAGACTGAAACAATAATACCTAATTTTTAGATACAAATTAGCTCATTCATCGAAACTGATTATTTTCAATGATTTTAAATAATAAACATAGCTAGAATAAACTAATTAGATAAACATCGTCGACCTACTCTAACATCGTAATGTATTAATAATGAATACGCTGTACATTTGATATCTTCAATCATTTTAATGAATCCTATATTTCCAGACCTATATTTACATAACCTTCTTTATTTTGTTTTTATTCAAAGAACATATGACGAAGTTTGATCTTTTAATTTTTTGACACCATTTATATTAAATTAACCAAATTGTTTTTGAAGATGACAAATATATGATAATACCTTTTTCTTTAAATTTTAGACACAAGATTTACTGTTTTCATCGGACAATATTATAGTAAATTTGGCTCATAATAAGATACAGCATATTTTTTTACACGATGCCAAAAATATCATAAAAGAAGAAAACAAAGCTTATCGTAACGTTAAAATATTAGTGGAATATAATCCATTAAATTGTGATTGTGACGTGTATGATCTTCTACGTTATAACGAAGGCAAAATGCTCAAGGTTCAAAGCCATTTTCAGATAAAATCAGACAATTTGACTTGTCATAGTCCGAAAGAATTGAGAAAAGTTCGGTTATATTCCAGAAATTTCAACTGTAGGATAAAAAACACAGATTCCATTATTGTGTGTTCCGAAAAGTGCAATTGCTTTTTGAAGCCTGATGATAAAACTTTTACATTTGACTGTTCTAATAAAAATTTAACAATTATGCCAAATGATATAAAAGAGTCTAATATTGCCTCGATACAACGTTTAACAAGATCAATTGACACAATCTTGTATTATTATTTAAATTTCTCTCATAATTGGTTAACGCAAATACCAGACTTGAACAAATTGGGACTGCAATTAGTGAATGAACTTTCTTTATCCTACAACAACATATCTAATATTTCTTTAAGTGATTACAACCAGGAAAATTTGACTTTATTGGATGGATTTTTTATCAATTTAACAAAATTGGAAAAATTTGAAATGACGAATAATGAACTTGTCACATTACCGGAAGGTTTCTTTTGGGGATTGTCTTCGCTGAATGTGATTATATTGAGCGACAATTACCTCCAATGTTTGCCCGTAAAAATATTCCGGGATTTGACAAAGTTAAGAGAGTTGTTCTTGAATTTTAATAATCTAGAAGTTTTGCCTGATTATACTTTCTCAAATACGAGTCGATTAAGAAAATTGGATTTGTCAAATAATCGCATCACTTCTATTTCCGAGTATGTTTAAACTGCTTTTATTATATGATTGTTAATAATTGCTTACATGTTTTATTATTTTGTTGATATGGAAATCTTTATTATATTTCAGAAAACTATTTGTTGGATTAGAATCGTTGGAAGAACTAAATATGGAACAAAATCGTTTAAAAATTATTTCCGATTTTAGTTTTAATTTTTTAATAAATTTGAGGCTTATCAAATTGTCTCATAATAATCTTACATTACAATCTAATTTGTCCGATTATTTCTATGCCGGATCGCCATCGCCTTTCTATAATTGCACTTGGCTGAAAGAATTATATTTAGCCAACAATAGCATTTCGGAAATATTTGGGGATTGGATTATGAATCACGATAAACTTTGGAAACTGGATCTCAGCTATAACAATATATCTTCTATAAAAGTAAGTATTTGGGACAGCACTTTGAAAAGTGCTATATATAAAATGTTCTAAAGTTAAACGATTAAATTTCACCAGTTTGATCAAAAAGTAGATATAAGAAAAAAATGTTATATAAACATCTAGTCTAGAAACGTTTTATTATCACGTCACATTGAAAAAACAGAAATTCGTTGGCACTGTTCTATTAGACAACCTCCATTGTTATTTTTTTGCAGCAACTCGAAAATTTCCATAACAGAAACCATATACAAAAATCATATTTACGTACTTTTTGTTCCAGAATACTTGTTTTATTTTAATATAAAATTATACTATGTATTGATACAGTGAACTGATTATAAGACTGATACACATTAATTCATTCATCAAAACTGATTATCTTCAATGATTTTAAATAATGTACATAGCTAGAATAAACTTATTACAGACAAACATCGCCGATCTATTCTACCATCGTAATGTATTAACAATGAATCCGTATATTTGATATCTTTAATTATTTTAACAAGTCCTATATTTCCAGATTTATATTTACATAACTTTTATTTTTTATTTTTACTCTTAGAACGTATGACAAAGTTTAATCCTTTAATTTTAGGATACCATGTATATTAAATTTCCCGAATTGTTTTTGAAGATGATAAATATATAACAATATTTTTTCTTTAAATTTTAGACAGAAGATTTACTGTTTTCATCGAACGATATCATAATGAACTTGACTCACAATAAGATACAACATATTTCTTTACACGATGCCGATAATATCACAAAAGTGGAAAGCAAAACTAATCGTAACGTAAAAATATTAGTGGAAAATAATCTGTTAAATTGTGATTGTGACGTGTATTATTTTCTCCTATATAACGAAAGCGAAATGCATAACGTTCAAAGCTATTTTCAGATAGAATTGGACAATTTAATTTGTCATCGACCAAAGAAATTGAAACAAGTACGAGTAAAAGACTTGACATCTGATTCTAAGCAATATTTGAAAAAGTTTCCCTGCAAGATAGAAAACACAGATTCGATTACTGTATGCCCCGAAAGGTGCGATTGTTTTATGAGGCCAGAGGATAAAACTTTCATATATGACTGTTCTTATAAAAACTTAACTAATGTGCCGGATGATATAAAGGAGCCCGATATTTCCTCGATTCGAAATTTAACAAAATTGATTGACACAATTTTGCATTTACATTTGAATTTCTCCCATAATTGGTTAACGCAAATGCCAGATTTGAAGAAATTGGGACTCAAATCAGTTAATTAACTTTCTTTATCTCACAATATTATATCTCATATTTCTTTAAGTGAGTTACCGACAACATTGAAGGTGTGTAATGCAACTGTATTTTATCCACAAAATAATTCATAAAAGTAAAAAATTCATAAAAAGAGTTTATGCAAATTGTAAAAAACCTATATTGTAAAAACATCAAAAAATTCGCAAATTATCTGGTTATCAAAATTTGACAAACTAATTTTTAATTTTTTCTATATTAATATACATAGTAATCTATGAAAAATGTACATGTATATGTACAATACATGATATAAAAGATATAAAAAATATTAATCTTGAAATATGTAGTAAAAAATGTTAAATTTTACTATTAAAATTTGAAATTGATATACATATTTCAGGTTCTGGAATTACACAATAATAAATTGTCAAAAATACATTCTGACGTGCTGAAGTTTTGGGAAAACTCTACCACTTTAATGCATTTGACATTACATGCAGGGCCGCGCCAACCCGAGGGTGCAAAGAGTGCATTGCACCCGGGCGGCACAACAAAGGGGGCGGCAAATTCAGTTTGTTTTATTTATGAATCCCAGTTATTGCGTGAATTATTCGAAAAATCTTTCACAGATATAGAATTTTGATTCTCTTCTATTTTTTTTTTTTTTTTTTGGTTTTGTTATAGATTTTATATTTTTTGTGCCGATTCTGTTTTGTTAATCCGACGTCATACATATGTGACACATAATTAAAAAAACAAAAGTATGGCTGTGGTAATAATGCGATATTGTTAATAGCGATTCTCGTTTGTTGTTTGTGTGGACTCGAAAGCCGTAGATCGTAGACCGCTGTCAGTGCTCGGAATTAGATACCCATTACTCAAAATTTTGATCGTATTGATTACATTTAACGAATACGTTTTGAACTTATTAGTTTTTGTTGGTCAATGTTTCAGAAAAATACATATAAGCAAAGGTAAATTACTTTTTTATAATGTATATATTTAATATAATATTAAACCGTTAATAAATATATATTCTTCTAGTTTAAAATTTATAACATAACTATGTTTACTTATTATCTATAATACGTATTCATTGACTTTAATTATTTTGTTAATTAAAACTAAAAATTAAACAATTTTATGTCAATTTATGTTATGTTAATATTGTTAGTGTTGTAGCTTGACTTTTTTAATAAAAATAATTGATTTTTTCTCAACATGCTAAAAAGTTAATTGATTATCTATACATGTCAGATGGAAAAAAAAGGCTTTCAAGAGCTGAATATCGAAAGTAGAAATTAGAAAAAGAAAAAAATATTAGTAAAAATACAACTAATATTTCAAAATTTTTTGAGCCCACGTTTTCAAAAAATGTAAAATGTACTGAACCTCCAAAAGAAAACGTTTATACAGAAGAGAATCAAGATTTCACATCTACAAAGGATTCGTTTAATAGTCCGTGCAACATCGAAGGCGTCTCCAATACTAAAAGCGTATCAGTTACAAATGTAAGTGCCTCTTGTATAAACGAAACTGTCAGCAGTACATCTGAAAAAAACGTGCACTACAGATGAAAGCTCCTACAATATTGATGATTTTCATGATCCAGGATTGTGGCCTAAAATTTTAATAGTGTTAGAATGACTTTAATTGATATTGGACCAAGACAAATTCAAAACTTTAACTTTCCCGTAGATAGTAAAAAAAAGTCATTTTCTTCAGAATATTATTATAAACATTTAAGTAATAACGAAAAAGTTCACAGAAATTGGTTATTATATTTAAAATTAAAAGACGCCGCGTATTGTTTTTGTTGTAAACTTTTTAATAATAAAATTAACGTTTTTAATAATGAAGATGGTTTTAAGGATTGGCAACATCTATCTAGAACTTTAGAACGACACGAAAAAAGTGAAAAACATGTTAAAAGTTTTAAATCGTGGGTTGATCTCAATAAGTCATTAAAATATGATAGAACGGTTGATACAATTAATGAAAATATCATTAAACTAGAAAAAAATCGATGGAAATTAGTACTTGAAAGAATTATACATGTAATTCAATATTTGGCAGTACAAAATTTGGCGTTAAGAGGTACCAATAATAAATTGTATAAAGAAGAAAATGGAAATTTTTTGAAATTAATTGAAATGATTGCTCAATTTGATAATGTCATGTTAGAACATATAAATCGTATACAAAATGATAATAATAAAATGCCTCATTATTTGGGTGATCGAATTCAGAACGAATTAATATCTATAATAGGTAAAAATGTAAAAAATCAAATTATAGAGATGTTAAAATTGAACAAATATTATGCAGTTATAATAGACTCTACTCCGGACGTATCTCATGAAGAACAAGTAACTATCGTTGTACGATATGTGCATTTAAATAATGAGAACAAAAAAATTGAAATAAAGGAACAATTTTTAGGCTTTTGTTCTATTTCAGATACAACAGATAAAGGGTTAACAAATTTTCTTATTGATTTTTTATATCAAGAAAATATTAATATTTACGACATGCGTGGTCACGCATTACGATAATGGGGCAAACATGAAAGGGAAACACAACGGCCTTCAAAAAAGAATTTTGGATATTAATCCAAGAGCATTTTATGTACCGTGCGCCGCGCATACCTTAAATTTGGTAGTTAACGATGCCGTGAAGGCTTCTCTAGAAATAGAAAATTTTTTCAACATTATTCAAGAAATATACGTATTTTTTTCGACATCGATATATCGTTGGAAAATTTTAAAAGACGAATGTCCCACTTTAACTGTGAAACGAGTTAGTGAAACAAGGTGGGAAAGTAGAATTGATGCTGTTAAGGTATTCAGATATAATTTAGATTCAATATATGATGCTTTATTTAATTTGTATAATGATCAATCCCGAGATAGTAACAGCAGAAATCTCGCCAAATCTTTACTAACAAGAATAAAGTCGTATAAATTTATATGTTCTGTGGTAATTTGGTATCAAATTTTATCCAAAATTAATGTTGTTAGTAATTTGATGCAAAAGTCTGATATAGTGCTACCAACAATAATACAAATGCTGAAGAACTTAACAGCTATTTAAAACAATGTAGATCTGATGACGGTTTCAAAGATATATTAGAAAATGCAAAACAAATTGCACAAGACATGGAGTGTGAAAATGAATTTCCTGCTTCTAGTGTAATTAGACCACGTAAGAAAAAAAACTTTTTATGTACGAAGCTATGGATGAAATAATTGACTCTCCGGAAAATTCGTTTAAGATTAATTTTTATTTTGTTATCTTAGATATAACAATAAGCAAAATAGATGAGCGTTTTGAACTTTTAAATGACCATAATAATACTTTTCAGTTTTTGAACGATATTTATCTATTAAAATCAATGAGTAAAGAGATGAAATTAAAATATTGCATAGACTTGCAAATTAAATTATCAGATGATTTACGAAAAGCAGCTGACATAGATGCACTTGAATTGTGTCAAAAAATAGAAAATATTTAGATTTATTTAAAACCTCAGATGAATCCATTAGCTGTTTTAGAATATATTTTTGCTAATGATCTTATTAGTATATTTCCAAATCTTGCAGTAGCTTTGCGCATATTTTTAACAATACCTGTAACAGTGGCTACGGGAGAAAGATCTTTCTCTAAACTAAAAATAATAAAAAATTATTTAAGATCGACTATGACACAGAAAAAATTGTCCAATTTAAGTATTATTAGTATTGAAAATAAGACAGCAACTGAACTAGATTTAAGTAATATAATAAATTAATTCGCAACAAAAAAAGCACGTAAAGTTAAATTTATATAGATTATATGTTAATATAATCAATTTTAATAACACTAAATGGTTATTAAAAATTCAAAACGTTCATATCTTGCTTATTGCCGTATCGAAGAGATTGAGCGCGATTGCGGCATAATGTATTACGACGTAAGCATTTTTAATATAGAATTCATAAATAAGATAAACTAAATATATATTAATATATATTTTAATATTTGTTTTTAATTTGGCAATTTATTTTACAAATTTATACTCCCTTCGGCGCGATTCTGAATATACATCTTTATGCTAGAATTTTATGCAATCTGTAAAAGTTACAGGAAAATCTAAAAGTTATTTTAATACTTACCTGGATAGATGAAAAATATTATCATAATATTTATATTTCGAATTTTTTTTCCTCTTGTTTTGCATATGATTTACCTGTAACTTTCAGAGATTATACAGTAATCGCTCATTAATTTGATATTTAATATGACAAATATATAATAAAAAAGGGCGGCAGTGTAGAATTCGCACCCGGGCGGCAAATACCCTTGGCCCGGCCCTGATTACATGAAAATCTGTGGGAATGCGGCTGTGAGGCTAGAGATTTTTATAATTTTGTTCATTCAAAATCTGACATAATTAACATATCTAAAATAATATGTCACAGAAAAGGTACATCCATATTAAAAATGTCCTGGGACGATTTTTGTCCATCTATTATATATTATAATAATATAATGGTGATTATCAGCATCAGTGCAGCAATTGCTCTTATTGGATTAATTGTTGGTTTAATTTTTGGTTTGTATTTCAAATACGAAACACATATTAAAGTATGGCTATTTGCGCATCAGTGGTGTTTATCCTTTGTAACGGAAGAGGAATTAGATAAGGACAAATTGTACGACGCATTTGTGAGCTTCTCGCACAAGAATCACGATTTTATAGTGGACGAGTTGATATCGAAGCTAGAGAGTGGCCCGACACCGTTGAAATTGTGTCTTCATTATCGAGATTGGTTAGCAGACGAATGGATACCGGATAATATTGCTAGATCTGTGGAGAATTCTAGACGAACGATAGTGGTACTGTCGCCAAATTTTTTGGAGAGCATCTGGGGAAGAATGGAATTTCGGGCTGCTCATCGTCAAGCGTTAAACGAAGGTCGGACGCGAGTGATACTGATCTTGTATGGTGACATCGGCCCTACAGATAATTTGGATGTTGAACTGAAAGCGTACATATCTATGAACACGTACATTCATTGGGGAGATCCTTGGTTTTGGGATAAATTAAGATACGCGCTGCCGCATCAATTCGGACGACCGAAAAATAATCCCGCCCAAAGAAAAGTTTTCGAGAATTATGAATTGTAAGCAAACAAAGATAATAAGGAGCTCCTTCATTATATTTTCCAAAGCACTTACAATCACTTTATCGTAAACTGATTTTTACTATAATTTTTAGCTATAATTATGAGTAATGAAATTGATACAACTGCAAGTAACAAATTATTTTCTATAATACACAAAGAAAGAGAAGATTTGACAGCGAGTAAAAATAATAAATATGATTTAATACGAATATTTTTATTAGATGAATATTACGATTGTTATAAATATTAAAAAAAAAATATTATTCCATAATTTATACAACCTAGCAATACAACGTAAAACAAAAATAATACAATTTTGCTATGTATGCAATAGATTATCACTGTCCGTTTGAAATTGTGTGAGATCTAAAACATCGAGCAAAACTCTAGCTTCTCAGTATGGCCAATCTATCGTAAGAAGTAATATACAGTTTTGACCAAAATTATTAAACACCCATATTATCATTATACCGTACTAAATCTAATACCAAAAAAGACTTTTATTGTTTAAAAGTTGTTTATTAGAGTGTTTATTGTTAAGTTGTTAAAGTTAAGAAATGTTTTATTTCTTTCAAAAAATAAATGTTATTTTGATAAAAGTATTTTAATAGGGTGCCTAATAATTTTGGCAAAGGCTGTATATTAAATTTATGCGGTAGTTTCTAAGAAATATGTAACGTATTTACATAAGTATTAAAGGTATATACATAAAAGGAGATATACAAATTTTATAATATTGAATCTGACCTGAACTTCTTCTAAAACTAAGTAAACCTATTCATGAGTAAAAGCACGCTTTTTTACTGATTAACGAAAATATATTAAAGCGGCTAGCACCGGAATTACAGTTAGTATTATGCCAGCTACTGTTCTAGCTGTAAGTACAATTCATCGTGAGATCGTTATAATAAAATATGGGAAGTAGAAAGAAACTAATTTAAAAAAAAAATTTATTCGTGAATTTTATTTGTAGCAAAACATTTTCACAAATAAAATAGAAAATAAAATTGACTTTGTTGTTATATATTGCTTTAACGTCTAAGTATTTTAATCAAAATTGTCTTGCCACTTGTCTTAGTTCGTCTTACTAAATTGAATGTTGCTATAATCTTAATGTAATATAATATCTCATTTTTTTAATTTTAAAATAAGAAATTGAATATTCCAAAAACCTATTTACCGTGACTAGAAGATAATTTTTTCAATATTCTGGAGAATAAAGTTGCTTCTCCTGCTTGAGAATTAACATGTTTCGCAGATTGCTCTCAGTGTGCCACTCAAATTCTGCGCTGCATTGCAATTCTTGAACTAGAAAAACAGGAATAATAATTATATTAAATATAAATAAATTTAAAAAATGTATAAAGAAAACTTTGTGTTGCATCTAAGCGTGTTTACCGAAACAATATTTTGCGACGCGGTAGTGTCGCGACACCAGATACATAAATGTCAACAGTTTTGCCTATATACAGGGACCGCGGCGCTACCAAGTTGTATTAAAAGAATACTATTTTGTATGAGTTGAATTTATTTTGAAAATCAGGTTTCTATTAATAAAAATAAAATAAGTTTTAATTTTATTGAGAGTATCTATAATGTATGTATAAAATTTTTATAAATGTAAGATTGATTTCACAACAAATATTATTTCAAATTACAAATCCTTTGAAATTGATTTGCTTCTATATACTTGGCTAAGCGATATTGATTTCATATTTAGTTTTGATAAATATTTTTTTAAATAATATTTTTTAGGGTAATATTTTTAGGATTATTTTTTGGTGTAAGTTATTTGTTAATTCTTAGTTTTTAGAAATAAATGTTTTTTAAACTTTTTGTTGCGTATACCATAAGTTGGGCTATTCTTATGTACTTGGCGTATTTATTTACTTTTGTCAGGTTTTTTTTATGTTGTATACCACAAAAAAAGTGACGTAAGTCGAAATTTTTTGAATTTCGTTTTATGTATGAATTATGTTGTAAATACATAATTTTAAATTAAAATTTTAATTAATTTATCACATATTGTGTATTTTATTGTATATAAGGAATTTAAAATTTTTTTCTATGATATATATAACATAAATAATCATGTGATAATTATAAGATATAATTTTCCATTAAAAAATGATTATGCATATATATACATTAGTCTTTTTACATTGGTTTCTGCATTGGTCTCGTCATCGGAAATTCCTTAAATCATGAGAAATGCTAAAAATTGCTTAGAGAACCGCAAAAACACATTTCCCAAATTAGATTAATTCTTTTTTTTTTGTTATAGCACAGAATTATACACATTTTTCGTATGTTATATGTTTATAAAATGTTTTTAAAATATATAAAAAAGAAACAATAAAAGGAGAAAAGAAAAAAAACGGAACAGTATTCGCAATTACTTAAAATTAATCTATATCGAAACTGCCAAGGAATGATAACTCTCCAATTTTATCGGGAACGGAAAGCCAAAATTATGGTCAACCGCATAACGGATAACTGATTATGGTTGACGGTGTGGTTTGGAAGTATATTGTTTAGAAGTGTAAAATGCGACTACAGTTCCACAAATTAGATCGGCATGTTTTTCATATATTAGATTGTCTACCTATATGCTTATTTCACAATTTAAAAAAAAAAACAGTCACGAATATATCGAAAGTATTACCGAACATTGATTCTGTGCATTTAATAATTATTTAATAATTGCCATTGTTTTTCGACAAAGGAGAAAATCTAAACATAAACCACATCCCAGATAGCACAGTGAATTCGCAAAGTATTCTTCAATATCGCAAGTATTCTTCTTCCATAATTTTCTTCTTTCCTGAATTGTAATTCTTTAGGAATTCAAGAGGAATAGTTTTAGAATAGAGAAAGGATTACAAAATACTTAGTAAACACCAACCAACAGTATAATTTTACTCAACATTACTCAATAATGTAAGTGCATTATACATGTTGTATATAACAATTACATTATTGAGTGACGAATTACAATATTGATGTAATGTCATTGTTAGTCGATATCTTTAGTAGATATATTAGTAACAATTATTAAAAGTATATAATAAATGAATCCAGTTCAACCGTTATTTATTGAATACTTACCATTCAGTAAATTGTTCGTGGATTTTTATAATATATCATCTTTTTGCCTTTTATAACACTACACGAGATGGGTCGAAAGATGCGTAGTGTTTTGCGCACCGCATGTATACGGTTCTCGTTTTTTGTGTGCGCGGAGACCGCAGTAAACTAATCTAGCAGCTCTAGTCAGAATTAAAACAAAATATTTTTAATTCCTCATGAATTCTCGAAGTATTCAAAATACTGAATCGCAAAGTATTCATTATAATGAATTTTTGGGGAATTTCAAGATGAACTAATTGTAGTTAATTCTTTTAAAATTCTTCAGATATTAATTTTTCTAATTTTGTATGTATTCTTTAAAATGAATTCTCTATAAACTTCTATTCAGCTCTGTGCTATCTGGGATATTACAGTTATATTCTGTGTTTGCTGGGTAAATTGTTCATAATCCAAAAAAGTATAGAATAATTATAAGTTAGAAAGCAAGTAACATTTTAATTAGTTTTATTAGATTCAAACAATGATTATTAACAGTTATACACAACAGTGAAATAAATAACAAACAGATTTAGGATAATATTATAAAAATGGACATGTCACTTTTTACATGTACTATGCAATTATCTCGATAAAAAAGAAATATTTTGTAATAAAACTTGAAAGTAGATTTCGTCGCACGAAAACTCAAATAAAATTATAATGTATTATTTCGTTTATTCGTTATTCCTAAATAACGATTCATATATTATCTCATAGTAATACAGAAATATATTATAAAATTAAGTTTTATTTCTGCAGCTTGTACGCTATGATACGATAAAAGCAAGACAAATGTCAGTAGGTAATAAGCTTGTTAATAAAACCTGATATATTATTATAAATCACAAGGTGTGGAATGGGTACGACAATCCAATGTGACTCTAAATTATCTAAATGACTAACGCTTAGATTAAATAATTCTTCCATAAAAATTTTCCTTATCCCACGACTAGCAACTATTTACATTGAAACGTGAGAAAGTATGGCGAGATAAATTATATAAATCATCCAAATAAAACATGAATTAACATTCTTTTGTGTTGTGTTATGATAAAGGCAATATCAACAGCGCTGCTCGCACAATCTATGTTTCATTTCGACGACTTTTATTACAATGAAATCATATACTTCTATATAAAAGACTGTGACTTTTCCCTTATTATCACATTCGAAATTGCCACTATTTCATGTTCGCAGTAACTTATAACTAGTTCCATATTTGACATATATAGATTAATATTACTCGAAAGGTAATTCTAATGGTTTTTTGTCGATTGTAGACGTCTTTATAAATATATCTCTATATATGTTACGTGATAGCTTATAAATATTAAAACTCATAATATACAATGAAAAGAGAGTTACAACTCGCGCGCGCGCGCGCACACACATACATACATACATACGCACCCAAGCTTTTTCAATTATTTATAACATTATTATAAGAAATTACGCGCAAATATAAACATGCGAAACATAGTTCTATACAAGATTGCGTCGTATAAAGTCCGAGCGCCTTTCTTAAATATCTAAAACAAAAAAAAGAAATATTACAAAGAAAAATGTTTTTAAGAATATTATGTGAGCATACTAATTCAATGTGAAACAGAGAATAAGAAACAGAGAATAAGATTTCCTTTCACGTAGTTCTTTGCTTCTTAAAATTTTCAATTGGATTGTTCTATATATGAAACAGCCTCTGTATAAAGTACACAATAAAAATGTTATTTTCCATCAATATATTGATAATTATCGATATATGTATAGCAATCTTCAATTATTCATACTGATATGAAAGATAATCTACTTTTTGTTTTATGTCTTATATAACGGCGACTTGAATAATATGCTGTTAGAAATTATACTAAATGAGGAAATATGTATTACAATCGCTGTAACACTATATTTACTTTCCAGCGACATCCTAAGCTGCCTTTTTCACTTCGTCGTTAATTTCGAAAAAATATAGATTAACTAAGTAAATCCATGATATCTTGCGTGGATATATCAGGCTTGTTCGAGTTAGTTGGCGTGTTGGTCGGCGAAATAAAAGGCTGTAATGTTCCAGGTTGTAACGTTCCAGAAAAATTTAAATTTGGCCTGATTTCTGACTGCGTTGTAAAATTCACATTGCTTTGAGGAGCGATTGAGCCCCACATCGGCGTGGATTGTTGTGCACTCCAGTTCATGGTTGTATTTATTCCATTGGAACTCCAATTTATCGGTCTATTTGACATCGTTTGCGAATTAAGCGTCGGAGATGTTAAAAATTGCGACTGCATTTGAATAACATTGTTATTCTTATTCCAGGACGAACCCGCGATATTCTTAGCCGTGTAATCTGGTTGCGACATAGTTGTTTTTGACATTGATAGATTTAGCTCATCCAGATTGTTCTTCAGCAGAGTTGCGGTCAAATCCTTCGGCTGCGGTTTTGTAGGTTGCGACACAGCTTTAGGAATCAATATGGATTGCGATTGCAACCTTTGATGGGCTTCCTGCTGCTGAATTAACCTAGAAAAATAATTATCAATGTATTTAATTTTACATGAGTACATTTCGATGAATACACAATAAAAAGAATATATAAAATTTTTAAAAACTTGTTGATACAAACCTAAACTTGTCCTCGATGGTTAATCCATTTTCAATATTTACAGATTTGGTGGTAGCATTTGAAGATGAAACTTCGGTTGTTAAATTAATATCACTCAGACTATTGTTTTGCATAAACGTGGGCGAGGCGACTTGAGAGAGTGCATGATCAAGTTGTTGCGTCTCGCGACGTACTGCGTCCAGTTGCCGTAACGCTTCTCGATGTTCATTGATCACTCGATTTATCATATCGACGACCAACGTAGAAAGTGTTTCGTATTGTGACATGCTGAGATTTTGCTCAATGCAGAGAGGCAACAAAAACGGTAGTACCTTCGTCGCCAGTATTTCTTTGCCCATACCCAACTTGCTATGAGTGAGTAACATCCTATAAATACCTAAGGACATATAAATTCTTTTATTAATTTTTTTTGCGCGACACTGACAAATTGCAATAGAATTGTTTTAAACATTTCTATTCTGTTAAAATTTTATTTTTACAAAATATACAAATATTACCTATAATAGCCATTAAAATGGCTGGTTCGCCAGAATGACGAACTTCCTGCAGAAACGGTAATATTTGGTCGAACACTAGCCAACGATCGAAGTTCGGCAACATTTTTGCAAGACACAGCAAGCAATTAACGCGTATCCCAAGACTAGTGGGTTTTTTGTCTGGTGACAAACATATCTTCTTCATTCGCGGCAGTATGGCATTTTTTATTACTGGTCCCTTGATCATCGTCACTATATTTGGCAATGCCGACAGGCAAAGCTCTTGAAGCTGTTCCCACTCGGATTCCAAAGCACGCATTAGCATAGGCACTATATCGGTCTTAATGACGTCCGTGGGGCATAGTTTGAGCAATAAATTTACATGCTGCATGAGAACCAAACTGATCTGTGAAGAAAATTGATGCGTATTTTATATATTTGATGTATTAAACTTTTATAAGCACATTTGATTATTTGATTATTTTTTATTATTAATATTTATTATATATTTTGTATTATTTTACTCACTTGTGGCGGATCTTCCAAAGCAAGAACAGGTTTCAAATTAGGAAGGATATGCTCGCGGAATTCTTCTACCTCAGTAACTTCCATCACTTGCAATATGCTCGGCAATACAAATGGTATCATAGAAGGATTCACTAGTTCCTTATAAAGTGCGGGTAGTACTCTATGCAATATCACTCTATGTGGCAATTGCTTCATCAACTGTGGAAGACCTTTGTAAAACTGCGATTTTTGCAGATTATCCCATTGGAATAATTTATCTAAGTAATTTAATGTCTTAACACCGATGTCTGCGAAATATTCGATCTGTAATCATTTATTTACAATTAATTGTAGAATAGACATTAATCTTCTTACTCAATTATCTTATTAAAATTAAAAATTTTAGATATTTCATTAAATAAACAAAGTTTGTCCAAAATATTGCTTCAAGAAAAATCTACCTTGATGAATTGATGAGCATCCAATCTTAATTCTGGGCTATGACTTAACATGAGCTTTACAGTATCTCTCAAAGTCTCGGGAATTGGAAGCAGCTTTGCTGAAATGTTGGATCTTTTAAAATTTTCTAGAAAACGTCGACACTTTCCCAAGTCATTGTGAGAGTCATTAAGTGGCTGATGTCCTGAAGAATGTATTGTATATATCAGCATGCCCAGTGAAAAAATATCACTCGACGGTCCGTTGCTGCTCGCTAATATACATTCAGGTGCTTGGTAATTTAACTGAGGTTGCACTACAGCTGGGAGTGTGGGATCATATTCCAGATATGGCCACGATGGCTACAAAAATATAACAACTTGTAAATACAATTCATAAAAATGCAAAATACAATGATTAAACCAAACATAAATAATTTAATAATTGTACATAATTGTAAATTTTCTCTTTCTGAATAAATATTAATTTGTAGTTATATTAAGATGCATTAATATAACTGGCAGATATGCTTATCGATCAATGATCTTCATATACCTGTTTACTGTCTGAATTTTGATTTAAGACACAGAAGTCAAAGCCAAATATCTTCCATGCTCCATGAACATTCATAACAATTGATTCTGGACACAAATTCCTATGCAGTAATTTTACATCACTGTGTAAAAATGCCAAGCCTTCTCCCACTTGCAGCAATCCATAGCGTATCTCTATGTCGTGCAGTTTGTAATCTTTCAGGTTTGCTGGAGTCAGTTGAGATATGTTCTCATAATTACCTAAGATTGACATATACAATTTTATAAGTATTATCTATACTGAATTGTGATAAAATATTAGCATAAATCAATTAAATCTTTATAACATTAAGAATTTAATCATTGTTATCCACCTAATACATTAGCCAGACTAGCAAATACTGGTTCAGTCGCAAATGCAAGACTGTCCCTTGATTCCTCCAAAGGATGTTGCACAATCAAAACCTGCGGATGCCTCAATTTTGTCAACTGCATTACACCTCGCTTCAAAGTCTCCAATACAAGCTCGCGATCTGCTTTCGCAGACCATTTCTCTAGCATACGTTTTTCAAACACAAATATTGCAGCCTCTTGCTTGGTGGACTTTTTGAAACCACTGTAGACCTTCCACAGTAATCCTGGTCCAGCGCTCGCCACATGAGCAATCGCTTCAAATTCCCTGGTTACAGGATTGCCGGGTAGAACACTTGACAGCTGTGATAAGCCGTACGCCGTGTTCTGCACGGTATTGCTGATAGTATTGCTGACTGTGTTTCGAAGCTTGTTCAGAACATCCATTCTATCAGTTGTCACTTGGTGTTATCTCCATGAAAAGATGTGTATACAAAAGTATCAGTAAGAGATACTTTCAGGAAATATCGAGAAGATTGTTTGTTTTCGAGAGAATCGTATTTCTATTAATAAATATTGTTTGAACAGGTGTGAGAACTCCGAAAATCACTATCTACCATGAATCATACACACAAAGCGTATAACGCAAGACGACTACTCCCATCATTTCTATACCATCCTTTCGTACTTATCACTTATCATAAATGAAGGCGACAGCCGGAAAGAGAGGAAACATCTGCCACCGTATTAAATGTCACCACCTAATGGCCTTTACACGTTTTAAGGCCGAAGCACAGACTTTTACATAAGGCATAACACATAAGGAAATCAACCAATCAGAGTCCTTCATTTTCATCCCCACTTCTCATTCTGCGGATCTTCGTCCAGTTGATTCTCTTAGGACCACTTTTTCCAACGTCGGTTAACTTTAACCGACTGGTAACTTTTAAGTTGGCTATTCTGAAAAGTTACCAATCAGATAAAGGGTGTTTACGATAATTCAAGTTCGAGTTAGTTTCACTAGGACCGACAATGAGATATACATAACCATCTAGAACCTGTATGATTCATGACAACTCGACGCTGTCTTGTATTGCTTGAGTTAAATTCATTGAATTTGTTGAGTTTAATAAATATAATTATATACATATATATATAATTATATCTATTAAAGAAGTATACCAACATACATACCAACATTATTTGTTTCTTTCATAGACTGATTTGCAGTTAACATTTTTTTATTACAATAAAATTTGCTCTATAAACTCAACAAATTCAATTAATTTAACTCAAGCAATACAAGACAGCGTTGAGTTGTCATAAATCATAAAGATTCTAGATGGTTATGTCTATCTCATTTTTCGGTCCTAGTGAAACTAATAGCGTTTTCGATTATACAGGATTTGAACGACCCAAGATTGGTTAATGACGTCATTGCAACCTCTCCACCAATGAAAGACTTGCATTTATAGTAAAATAGTGATTGATCAACCCTAGATCGTTCAAACCCCGTTTATTCGAAAACGCTATAACTCGAACTTGAATTATCGTAAACACTCAATACAAGACAGCGTCGAGTTATCATAAATCATAAAGATTCTAGATGGTTATGTCTATTTCATTTTTCGGTCCTAGTGAAACTAACTCGAACTTGAATTATCGTAAACACCCATAGTGTTAGTATTGCAAAATCTTTTTTTACAGTCAATTTCTATACTTTTTTTTATCAATATACTAATAGCGTTTTTGATTATACAGGATTTGAACGATCCAGGGTTGATCAATCACTATTTTATTATAAATGCAAGTCTTTCATTGGTGGAGAGGTTGCAATGACGTCATTAACCAACCCTGGGTCGTTCAAATCCTGTATAATCGAAAACGCTATAAGATTTTAGGATTGACGACATATACAAGTTTCAAATTTTAGCTGGCTATTCTGAAAAGTTACCAGTCGGTTAGAATTAACCATTGAAATATATACCATACTGGAACTAGCACGCCTTTGTTCTCGACCGGTCAGATGGAGATAGCTGTTTGGACCCGGATCTCTCTATCTAACCAACAGTTTCGGTCACGTGTTCACAACTACTATTAGTTGAGAGTAGACGAGATAGAAAGAGAAATCCGGTACCGAGTCACTACCTTGTCTGATCGTTTTGTCGAATGGAGGGGGTAGCCTGTGCTCGTTCCAGTATGGTATATAGTTCAATGGAGTTAACAGACGTTGGAAAAAATAGCCCTAAACGATTTATACCTATCAAAAAAGCAGATTTAGGCCGGTATTCATAGTTATTTCTTATATTTAAGATCGTCTTAAGTCGTCGTCATTGTCGTCTTAAGATACTAATATGGCTTTTTGATTGTTTCGTAGCATTTTAAGACAAAACTTAAGACAATCTTAAATATAAGAACGGACTATGGGCGGTATTCATAGTCCGTTCTTATATTCAAAATCGTCTTAAGCACGGACTTATATTCGCTCTCTTCGTCACACATAGATTGTGTCTGACGAAGAGAGCGAATATAAGTTTGTACTTAAGACGATCTTGAATATAAGAACGGACTATGAATACCGGCCTATGAATACCAGCCTTAGTACTTTGTACGCGTACTAAATAATTGGTGTAAACTAATAGCGTTTTCGATTATACAGGATTTGAACGACCCAGGGTTGGTTAATGACGTCATTGCAACCTCTCCACCAATGAAAGACTTGCATTTATAGTAAAATAGTGATTGATCAACCCTGGGTCGTTCAAATCCTGTATAATCGAAAACGCTATAAGATATATGGCCGGAGCACAGACTTTTGCATAAAGCATAACGCATAAGCATAAGGAAATTGATTGGTCCATTTCCTTATGCATTTGCTTATGCTTATATATAGACCAATCAATTTCCTTATGCTTATGCGTTATGCTTTATGTAAAAGCTTGTGCTCTCGGCTTTAATCTTGGAAAGATCCCATCTTTTAACTTTAGTCCCTAATGTCCTAAGACCGGGCCAATGAGGTAAGTCTGACGTCCGACGCAGCACGAAACCGCGCGAAATAATGGTTTTCGATTCTTGTAAAATACGAAAATGAGTGATGCTGATTTAATTGAATGTGTCCAACAATTCGATGTTGTTTGGAATAAGAAAAATCCAAATTATAAAAATAAATTAGTGGTGAAGAATAGTTGGAACGCTATTGGAGAAGCGCTAAATTTAAGTGGTGAGTTAGTATGTAGAATCTAACCTAATCTAACTTAAATTGAAAAAACAAAAACTGTGTAGGAGTGTTTTTATAGTTTTTCTATTACAATTTGTGGTTAGGTTAGGTTAGGTTTTGTTACATTTGCACATGCGTAGTCCGAATTTCCAGGGAAGCATAAACGAGTCCTTAAGATTAAGTTAAGACTAATAGCGTTTTCGAATAAACGGGGTTTGAACGATCTAGGGTTGATCAATCACTATTAGCGTTTTCGATTATACAGGATTTGAACGACCCAGGGTTGATCAATCACTATTTTACTATAAATGCAAGTCTTTCATTGGTGGAGAGGTTGCAATGACGTCATTAACCAACCCTGGGTTGTTCAAATCCTGTATAATCGAAAACGCTATATCTTACTATAAATGCAAGTCTTTCATTGGTGGAGAGGTTGCAATGACGTCATTAACCAACCCTGGGTCGTTCAAATCCTGTATAATCGAAAACGCTATATTATTCATATTCTGTATTGCGATATTGCCTTAAGGGTACGCCTAGCAATGCTGGCGGAGAGTTGCCATCCTGAAAGATCGTTGTTTGTCATCCGCGACTGAGCGAGTTAACCTAATCGGCGCGACTGACATCTACAGTTCAAGGAAATATTTTAAATCGTAAAGTATCGTCGTGCAACTTTTGTTTACAGTATAAATCTGCGCAGGGAACAGCTCATCTGTTATCAGACATCGTAATTTTCTTGGCGACATGACTGCGATAATTGGCGGTTGACAGGACATGCTCTTCCGAGTCAGAGCATTTCAAAATGTATCCGCTTCCACACTGTATGAACTATACGCGGTCCTAAGTAGATTAAACAATTAACACCCACTGTTTCCCTGACAGAACAGATTGCATTGTGCACATTGTCGTTATACTGTCACTGGATGCTCTAATTTTGTGTTGAGAATTAGGTGTTTCGAGAGCGAGCAAAATGTCTGAGACAGCGAAAATGACGTACACTTGCATAATTGATCTGGAAAAGAAGGCTAAGATTAATTTTGTGGGGAAGGAGCCGCGCAGTGTATATGCGAGACTTCCTGATATGAAACTGAAATCTGAAACAGCGAAGAAACAAGGGGATGATGAAACTGCCTACATTATGTTAAAGAGATGGTTGAACACAGTTCTCTGGCTAAAGAGAACTCCGGATTCGAAGGAAGGCAAATCAATCTATACTGCGAAAATAACTCTTGATCAGGTAAGATGTGACATGTTGAAGCGGTTAGATATTTACTCATTATGTAGGTAATAAGATACATAAATGTATGTTTACATTCTAGATAAATGAAGTGAAAAACATACTTGCAGACTTAACGCAAAAGCTAGAGATACGCTATGAGCGTAATTCCAAAAAACATTTAGATACAGTGGAAAAAATGGAAGTGGAGATGGATAAGGCAGATACAACAGAGACTTATGCATCAAGTACTGATATTGGCTTAAAATTACCAGAAACACCAACTGATGATCCTTTGTATGGTGATAGCGACAAATTTATATCATGCATTCAATTGTATAATTTAGTACAGAAAAGAGATAGCAAATATTTGATCATTGATATTAGGGAGAAGGTTTATTACGATAATTCCAGGATAATATCTGACAAGTGTATTAACATTCCGCAATCTGAAATTCAACCAGGGTAATTAAATTACATTTTATATCATTTTCTCTCTTTTGTATGTTATAATTTTATCATGTCTTAATACATACTGATTGATGTCTGAAATGTTTTTGTAATGGATTGATTTTCAGATTATTGGCCTTTCATTTTTTAAAATATTTACGTAAAGATAAGCATTCGACTGATTTGTTTAATCATCGATCGAGTCAGTATGTGGACATTGTGATTTTGCTGGATTGGCACACTACGCAAGAGTCTCTGACGGCCGCCAGTAGCTTAAATAAATTGAAGGATATTTTAGAGAACTGGGATCCTGGTACAAATTATAAAAAGATTAAAATTCTCAATGGAGGATATCAAGAATGGCTGATAAGATATCCGCCAATCACGACAAATTCCAATGTGAACATACCAGAGTTTAACAATGTCGAAAACGAAATTTTAGTTGATCAAAAAATTGATTATCCAGAACTGATAGATTCGGATGAGGAAGAGATTTTTGAGAAAGTGCAAAATACAAATTCGAAGAAATTGAATAACACGAGAACATTTAATAACATGGACGTCGAGATGGATCATGGCAATAACAAGTCAACAGCATCCAAGCATACTAGGTCGATTGATTATCCAGAACTGATGGATTCGGATGAGGAAGAGATTTTTGAGAAAGTGCAAAATACAAATTCGAAAAAATTGAATAACACGAGAACATTAAATAACATGGACGTCGAGATGGATCATGGTGATAACAAGTCAACAGCATCCAAGCATACTAGGTCGAACAGTAATGATATTATTTCTTCAGCCAAGAGCTTTACTAGTCACGTAACGATATCAATCGATGGCAAACGATCGTCTCGAAACGATATTACAAATACGCAACGATTTGAGAACTCAGACGTGTCAGTATCTCAGCATAAGATATCATCGAGTAAGATGCCGCAAAACGAGGTGAGCACAAAGCCGGTTATCGATCGCAGCAGTAAACCGCCGACTTTAAAAACGTCTGATCCACGATGTAAGGAAGTATTGAAGTTTATGAAAGAATTAAACGAACTAGCGAAATCGAAGACTAAGCTGGCTGATGAATTGTTCAATCAGGAATTTGAGCTTTATTCGCAGCGCGATGATAAATACAGTGCCAGCGATAAAAAGTATCTACGTGGGGAGATAAAATCTTTAAAAGTTAAATTGGAAGACATGGTACTTATTTATTTACTTAATAATCTGTTAGATTTATATATATATTAACTCTTGCAAAATGCGCAAAAATCATGAACTCTATAAGATAATCATAATAAGTTTTTATGGATTTTAAATTTTTTTCAATATTTACAGCACAAAATGTATCTCAAAGTGGAAAATGAATATAACACCTATTGTAAGGAAACAGACGCGATTAAATTTAATACCACTGACGATAACGAAAAGAAGAATTTTGAATTCAATCTTTCTATGTTGAAAAAGCAGCTCAAGGACATTGAAACCAAACGAAAAAAATTACACGAGTAAGTACAAATTTAATTATTAATATTACATGGAAATTATATTTTGATAATATAATAAAAAGAGCAAAAACATATGCAATAAAGTTAGACACAACGCGATTATAACATAACTGAGATTGATTGATTACCGTTTTGTTTTTATCGTGTGTGACACATTTTTATATTCTGTATAGTTATAAATTTCAAGTGTAAATTAAATATAATATTTTTTTATTAATATTTAATTTTTATTAATGTAAGAAAATTTTACGTATGCATGGGCGCGCGCGCGCGCGAGAGAGAGAATAAATATAACTTTTTTACATAATTAAAATTCAATATTTTTGTTTGGAATAATTCTCGAAATTTAAGAGTAATTCTTAATAATAATTTTTTTCAGCTGACTAGTTATTACAGGGCTTAGTTGAAACGGGAGATTGTTTAGTTACATTTTTGAAAAATTTCGGAAAAACAGATAGTTAGAATTTTTCTCGGCTGATTCATAGATAAAAGTGATATTGTGATATCTTCACTAACAAACGTTGGTCAGGAAGAACCCTAAATAAATAAAGTTTAAAAAGAAATTCAAAGCAAAAGACGGATAGTATTTTCTCCGCGCACGTTGCCATGTCTTATAATACTATATATGTTGTGTCAATAAATTATTAGTAAGTTGTTAAATAAGTAACACAAACAACGTTATTTGAACATTATACAGGTATATTTATAAGTGCCTGGATTTATATTTTTCATTCATTATTTTTTTTTTTGTTATTACTTTTTACTGCTCTCGTACCTTTTTAATTTATTAAAATCTAAAATTTTTGTTGTGTTAATTTTTAGTTCATTAAAATTTATTTTATTTAGAATGATGGAAGGAGATGAAAAGCTGGGTGTTAGTAGCTTGTTTAAATCTTCTTGGTCCAAATTAATTTTATTTAACAAATTAATTTTATTTAACAAATTTTTGCTTTAATTATATATTTTATTGTAGTAATTGTAGAGAATTCATGGAAAGAGAACACAAGGAAATAACGATGAAGCAAAATGATGGGGATGTTCACAAGGAGCCCTTAAAAACGGACGGTTCGTCGATTAACACCGGCTTGGAGCGCTCTTATTCAAGTCCAAACTTGCTGCAGGTACGAGAAAAGTTGTACGATACAATCTTATAATCAGTTCGTTCTTTTTTGTTTAACTATTTACAATAGCAATCGCATAATTACACACGAACATTTCTGCGTAATTCCATTAGTTGGGAGAACGTAAAGCACCTCAGATAGATAGAACTTCTAAGCCGCATATATCGCCTCGCAATCAGAATGGATCTATTGGGAACCAAAACATCAAAGTGTCTCCTCTTAGTTGGGGAAATCGGGAAGAACGAATGACTCCTATTCACGGCAGTGTTGTAAGTACTTATCCGGACAAGATTGTACGCGGGTGCTTCCCAGTAAAATTGCCAATATACGGCCTTAGAGACGCTATCGCAGCTTTCGCTTTCGCGGCATTTTGGAGGTGAATGACCGACTTTCAAAAGATCATTACAATCAAAACTGATCACGGTGTTGGGTTCTCAGTCTTCCATTTCATACTACGCTTGGCACAAGTCGTATAACATTGAGTTGCAAATGATATATTTTGATATTGACATGATAATGGCAGTAAAATTTTAAAATAGGTATATACAGTGCTTAACTATTAATAGAGCATTATTTCAAATTCTTGTCCCTAATTATATTAAAATTTATTTACGTGTAATTATAAAATTAATATAAATTTAATATTATTTTTAATGTTTAAAAAGTTCATTTTATTTTTCTTTGGTATATTTTAAATTTTCTTAGATATCCAAGTATTTTTATTATTACAAAAATTTTATTTGAAATATATTTTATTTCTCTTAACTCTTAAACATTATTTTAATATTAAAAAAAATTAAATAGATATTATGGTTCAATATAATATCTACTAGAAATAGTTATATAACATATAAAGCAGTTTTAAGAAAAATATTGCAACTACGAGTTTTCAGATTTAATATTTTGGTGGAGAAGCATTATATTTAAGCAATGTTAATACATAATATATAAAAAAATATTATATAATTACATGTATGAGAAAATTAACCATTATAAATTATTATATTAACAATAGATACCAATTGCTATTTCAAAATTGTAAATTTTTGCTTTTAAAATATTCTTCTATTCAAATACCGCATGTTGTGATATTTATAATATGTAATGACAAATATTTGCAATATTTTTCCAGAAATTCTGTATGTGTGTGTATGTATGTGTGTGTGTAATTCTGTCAAATTCTGTCAAATTTATTAAAACCTGGATACAAAATTATAATTATGTAAAGTATTTGTCCGTATGTGATATTTAACAGATAATAATTACACAGCTTCGACATAGCATAAACATTGATAGTAGTGTCGTGTGTCGGTCGGCTGCCACGTGTCTAATCAGTTTTACATAAAGTCACGAGGAAGCATTGAAATTCCATGATTCGTGGGACACGCGCTTTGCAGTCACGTGTAATAACACATTGAATATGTGTACGCACAGTGTAACTCAACACAGCGGGGTTTCTCAATCCAATCCGCAGACAAACTTCCAACGATTGTTATTTACGACGTGCGCACACCAGTGTCCGAGCAACATTTCTCGCGATTACTCATCGGGAGTGTTTCCTTCTAAAAGTATTCGCGATACCTTTCTTTATGTTCTAGAAAGAGATTAACTTAAAGTTAATTACAATGGAAAATCGATTTTATTTAAGAAAACTCGTCAGATAGTATATTAATAAAATATCCGCGTGAGATTCAATCAATCGTTAACTTATTACAACGATATAATGTTCAGTTGTAATTTGACGCACGATAATATAATCAAGCACGCGTATGGATATAATGCTTATTATTTGGTGATAAAGTAATTTCTTTTTGGTGTACTGAAAAATTCTAGACAATGGTAAACCTTCAAAGAAAGTTTACTCCACTGCAACTGTTCAATTATTTTAAGAAGGTAATTAATAATGAAAACATGAAATTTGTTTTTACATTAATATTTTAATAACTCATCTGACTGGAAATTAAACAATTCGATATGACTTTTTGTATAATTTGAGCATATTTCTTTTTTTTTTAAATAATGTAATTGGTTTTCTTATTTTTTATGCTACATTTGTTTATCAGATAAAACTAACAACGCGTAATATACGAGTTTTAAACTCATAAAAATTCACAATTCTGCGCGTAAGTGTATTAAATGCACTGTTAAATTTATTAAATAATACTTAATAATCTATTAAATAATGAAAAGTAAATGTCATCTGTGTGTTAAAAAGACAATTTAACAATTAGCCTTCATAAACACTTTGAAATAAGTGCATTATAAGATTTGATTGACCATGGCGTGTTGATGTAAATAGATCGATAAACCCCTTTGCTTAATTACGTTAAAGTAGAAAGTAGATCACGCAGTTCTAAAACTGCGGATTTCACTCTTTGAGAAAGGGACAGTCGTTTGCGCGCAGTTATTTTTTCTGTTCTGCTGAAAATGTTATGAGAGTAAATTTTGACGAAACAGTTATGAATATTTGTACGAACAGTTTGTCGAACTTTGTTGAAAGGTTTTAATTCAGATATGTCTGGAGCGGATATCTAATATTAAAATGGAGTACTATGCATAAGAGACGTGCGGTAAAATTGAAACGTATCTTCCAACGAAGACTTCTGATTAAAATACTATCGTTTGTCGTAGCGCAGAGGGTGTGTGTATGTGTGTATGACACGCTACAATCGTATTAAATAATGTGTCTTCCAGTGTAAAGATAGCCCCCTTGTACTTGCAGCATCCGGGCATAACCGGCCTGAAGAATTTGGGCAATTCTTGTTACATGAATAGCATTATTCAGTGCTTGAGCAACACGACAAATTTAGCGAAATACTTCACCGATAACTCGTACGCCGATGATCTCAATACGAGTAACGATAATATGACACAAGGCCAAGTCGTGGAAGAAGTGGCTCAAGTAATTAAAGCGTTATGGAGAGGCCAGTACAAAAGCATATCCCCTCACGACCTAAAGGTACCTTTAATCAATTGCGTTTTTATTTCGCCCATTTTTTTTGTGTGTTCAAAGAGTGC
Organism: Linepithema humile; assembly: GCF_040581485.1. Classification (NCBI taxonomy): domain Eukaryota; kingdom Metazoa; phylum Arthropoda; class Insecta; order Hymenoptera; family Formicidae; genus Linepithema; species Linepithema humile. The sequence continues at coordinate 31,006,402 of NC_090128.1, read as the reverse complement.
AGCTTATTTGCTTTTCCTAGTGTTTTTATTTATAATTCGCAATAAATAGATAGGGAGCCAAAGCAAGGCGTTGATAGCTTATTTTTCTTCTAAGTCTTATTAATGATCCAGATTTAATTACAAGTAAACGTAAATGTTATTATCTTTATCCTTTTTATTTATATTTGAACGAATTAAATATTTGTTTTCCATATTGATTTTTCGTATATTCTGAATTTTCTCCATTCTCATTAATTATTATGATCGCCAGGTTGCAGTAGGACAATACAAATTGCAGTTTGTAGGTTACGAGCAACAAGATTCTCACGAATTTCTCACATTCCTCTTAGACTGGATGCATAATGATCTTAAGAAAGTAAGAATTTGTTATGAGTAATTTGGAGAAGATTAATTACGAAAATATCAGAGCTATGTTTTGCTTACAGGAGGCAAAGATGCCGTTCGAAATGACCAACGCGGAAAAAGAATGGGACAAAGCAATGAATTCTCAACGATCCATAATATCTGACTTGTTTTTCGGTCAACTGAGATCCACCATCACATGTTCATTTTGCAAACAAGCGAGCACTACATATGAGACATTTAACAGCTTAACGATGTCTCTTTCTCAATCCAATCGATGTACTTTAAATGTGAGTATTTTGTAAAGTACAATTACACGATTTGATTTCAATTACTCAATTTATATTTTTTTTGTTTTACATTTAAATTGTTTGCTAAGATGAAAGGATATGTTGTGTTTTATGTAATTATTGGTCTCTTATAAAAATGTTTTGCTTTGTTGTTTTAGGACTGCATGGACAAATTTGTGACAGGGCAGAAGGTAAGCGGATGGAAATGTCCCAAGTGCCAGACACCACGCGACGCGATGAAAAAGTTCGACTTCGTCAAGCTCGCGCCCATCGTCGTGATTCATTTGAATCGTTTCGCCGAAAGTGGCGGATGGTTAGAGAAGCGCAACACCGCCGTTGATTTTCCCTTCACGGGATTCAATTTGAAGCCCTACCTCGTCGCGGAGACTAAGAAGGCGAATATGACGAATAATATTCGCAATTACAATTATACTCTTTACGCAATGTCCAATCACTTTGGAACGATGGATGGCGGTCACTACACGGCATTTTGTAAAAACGCTACTCAAAATAAGTACGTATAAAATGTACATGGCAAATCCGTTTTTATTACAAATAAAACTGAATCTAGCATCAATTTTTTATTTTCTTATATTTATATCTTTTTTTTTTTTGTATTGCAAGTATCATTTTTTTGGAGTAATCTTTTATTAATGTATCTTTCGATAAAGATTTTCTAATTAATAGTAATTATCATACATATTTTTACAGATGGTACAAGTATGACGATCAGACTGTCACGGAAGTGTCGCCGAGCCTAGTGAAATCTCAAAATGCGAGTGCCTATTTATTATTCTATACATCGTTTCCGAATACGATAATGTAGTATGAGGACGCACCCACGAAAACGTGATCAAGATTCGGTCATCATGAAAGTCTTCAGGGTGATATTACTTAAAAAAAGAAAAACGGATTATACAGGAATGTAATTCGACGCTCTGTAGATATTAAACCATTATATTTTATATGATAAATCCTATACGCGGACGAAACGTATAGGGGCTGTGACGGTATTGAAAGCTTTATCAGTGCTGGCAAGGATGGTGTAAATACATAGGATGATGGCGATTTTCCTGTATTTCCATTACAGTTTGTCGCCATAGAGAAAAAGTAAAATATAGTTGTGTTCGAGAATATTTGATTACATGTATAGCAGCTTTGTATAATTATATTGATATATCTAGGCTTGTTTTAGGCAGATGTATAATATTCTGTTTATGAACAATATTATGTTTAACAGCGTTATGTTCTGTATAACAGTTATATGTTATTTTATAACTTCGTATTGGTTATAATTCAAATATTGTTTTCTTTTTATTTGCTTAGAATGCTGAAATAAAGCGAAAGGGGCCATAGTTCTTCGTCTTATTAGTATCGAGCGATTAAGGTAAACTTTTCGCCGCAAAAGAATTTATTGAAATTGGAAATTCATCGTGTTTATAATACCATAGTTTGCACAAATTGTCTTGAAAGCCATCAAAATTAGTATTGATTGATATAAATTCTATATACAGCGCATACGTCGAATACAATTTTGATCGATTAGCAACCTTTTTTGCTACATTCAATATTATTGTGACGTGATTGTTTTGTACTTGAAAAGCGCTTTATTGGAGAATTAAGCTTCTTAAAAATAATCGAGTAGGATTCTGTTATGCAAGCCATTGCATTACTCATCAATAATTGGCTTTGGCAGCTGAAAGAAATCATGGTTTACGTTAATCTTACGAGTATATTTGGAATGTTATTCCAATGAAGAAATATACATTTGGCAGCAAGATCCTTGAGCATTTTGTATATATATTTGGTATTGCCGGAGAATTTGAAAGCAACTTGTACTTGCGAAAGCTAAATCGAGAAACTTTTGTGCGAAACTTCCTAGTTCGTCACAAATTTCACATTATTGCCATATATGATTATACTTTATCCACGGAATGCATTTAAGGTGAACATGCTTGAATTGTACATTTAAGATGAAATGATGTTGACAAGCAATGTTAATAATATCATCACAACTTATGTGCAATGTACCTTTTTCTATTTTCTACGCTATCTTTCTACGCTTTGATGCTAATATTTTCAAAAATATGATTAATTATCGAAAGATATCAGTATATATTGATATTTTATCTTACTACTTAAAACCTTTTAATGCTAATTTATATTGAACGCAGTTCCAAAAATAATATTTTATTTTTCTAATTAAAAACTAAAGGTACTTGTCAAATTTTATGTATGCATTTGAAAATTGCGTTTTATTAAAAAATTTGATAAATATATTGAACTTAAAAACAACTTAACAATATAAATTAGCTCCTAATCTCATATTTAGAAATGAATAAAAACAAATATTTATTTTAATTATGGTACAAAATAAAACTTATACTATTTACCATTTTGATGAAATTTACTGTAATAAATTTATTTTTTACAACGCATAGACGCGTTTGCATATTCGTGCCAAGGCAGGGGCGACGTATCGGTCGTTACAATTAGTATCAGGGGTAGATCCCTTACGAAACTGCCGAACTTCTGCGCGTCATTAATAACTCTCGCACAATCTGTAGCTGTAGTACACGTCCGCGCAATCCGAGCGAGCCTTAATCGGAAACTTCTTGCCGTTTTTCTCAGGCCGTGCACCGCCACTCGTTAAGACAATTTATATTCTTTTATCCTTTAATGCGACTCGGTACCCTCTCGCCACCCCCCCCCCCCCCCATCGTTGTCGTCGGTGGACGCACCCGCTTTGGCCCAACTTTTTCCATATTCCAATTAGGAATATTTCCCATTGATTTAAGGGCCCGGCCGCCAAAGGCGGGTGCGAGCGAATATTAACGGCTTAACACCGCGATAAATTTGCAACGCCGATATGCCGCGGATATATCCCCTTCCCCCCCTTCCTCCCCACCACTCGGTAGCACATGCCCCCGTCCAAAAGGGGGAAAAGCGAAAAACATTTGGAGAGGAGCGCTGAGCGTAAGGATCGTAAGGACCGCGCGTTTACGTATGTCGACATTTTACGAGTCGCGAAAACTCTCGTAACATTAATCACCTTACTTATTCGAAATCGATATCGCGAATAAATATGAGCGGGCCGCGCGCGTCACCGCCTGTTTACGAGTGTTTCTTTCGGCGTGCTTTTTCCGTCCCTCGCTGTGAGAAAAAAATTATTTTGCACCGACATGTGCATGATAATAAGGGTCGTATATCTCTGATAAAATTAAATGCAAAATGTAAAGGTAAGTTTTATTATTTTTTTGTTAAGGAAAGGGGTGTTTGTCATATTCTTCTTAAATCAATATTTGAAGCATTGAATAAAAATTGAAAATTTTTAATATTTTTCTTTTATCTGTTTGTTTTATTTTTATAATAGAATGCGTTCTATATGTATAGGGATTAGTTGCAAAATTTATCATATTGTTTGTTTTTCTAATTTCAATGTGTGAATATTCTTTCATACTTGTATGGTAAGTGCATAATGTAATCAGCTACCAGTTCGCTTTCGCTACCTGGTGTGCTGTACGCAATCTTTCTTTGAATTCGGATATGTAGTCATCATACGTATACGTTAATTTCGGAGGACATGTCAGGGCCGTAGGGAGCGTAACCTGGTGTCCGTACAACAGTTCAAATGGCGTATAACCTGTCGCTGTATGTGGTGTAGTATTGTATGTAAACATCGCGTAGGGCAGCCATTCGTCCCAATCGGTCTGATCTCCGTTTATGTAGTGTCGCAAGTACTCTGCTAGTGTCCTGTGCGATCTTTCGAGCGCGCCGTTACTTTCCGGGTGGTACGCGCTTGTACGAATCTTCTCAATTTTTAACAGTTTGCAAGTGCTCTTAAACACTTCGCTCATAAAATTTGTTCCCTGGTCGGTGAGAATTTTATCAGGCACTCCGTATTCCAAAATTATTTTTGTAACGAATGCCTTCGCTACTGTACCAGCTTCCTGATTTTCGATGGGCATTGCCTTGCTCAATTTCGTGAAATGATCTTGGAATGTTAGTACGTATTTGTTTCCGGTTAGAGTTACGGTTAACGGTCCTACTATATCTAGTGCGCATTTTTCGAATGGCCTATCCGGAGTATCGGTAATAATCATTGGCGTTTTACTTCGTCGTTTTAATTTATTCTTTTGGCAATGCTCGCATTTGGCGATGTATTGTTTTACGTCTTTTGTTAACCCTTTCCAGTTGTGAGTTAAACGGATTCGATTTATGGTGCGTTGCACGCCTTGATGCCCGCCTATCGGTGCATCATGATACTCATATAATATTTGCTGTTTTTCTTCCTCCGTGTACCTTTTTATCTCTTTTTCGCTATCTCTTTCTTCTTCCTCTTCGTCACTCTCTTTCTCCTTGTCGATTATATGTATAGCGTGAACGACGTTGCGACTTAGTGCGTCAGCATTTGTATTGTATTTTCCGGCTTTGTGTACGATTTCATAGTCGTACTCTTCCAATTTCAGTCTCCATCTAATTAGACGAGATCCTGGATCGGTCACGTTAAACAACCAAATTAGCGGTTTATGGTCGGTGACAATTTTAAATTTGGTCCCGTATAGGTACGGTCGAAAATGTTTGACCGCCCACACAATCGCGAGTAATTCTTTTTCCGTCGTGTTATAATTTTGTTCTGCACGAGAAAGAATTCTGCTAGCATAAGCTATTGGTCGGTCTTGTCCTATCATTCCTTGTGACAAGATACCTCCTATCGCGAAATCCGATGCGTCGGTAGTTAGTATAAATTCATCGTTGAAATTTGGGTACTGCAAGACGGGGGCGGTAATTAGTTTCTCTTTTAGATTGTCAAAAGCTTTTTGATGCTCTTGTGTCCACTCGAATTTTACTTTCTTTTTAACTAATTTTGTGAGTGGTTTGACTATTTTCGAAAAATTTTCGATAAACCGTCTATAATAGCCCGCCAGTCCTATGAATGATTGCACATCCTTGACTCGTTTTGGCGTAGGGAAATTCTTTACTGCCTGGATTTTTCCAGGGTCAGGCATAATTCCATGTTCGGTAATTATGTGTCCTAAATATGCCACTTCTTTTCTAAGAAATTCACACTTGTCCGGCTGTAATTTCAGATTATTGTCGCGTATTTTTTGTAATACTTCTAATAGTCGCCGGTTGTGGTCTTCTAAACTAGCGCCGTATATCACGATGTCGTCTAAATAGACCAGACACCTTATTCCTTGTATGCCCGCCAGAATAGTATTCATTAATCTTTGAAACGTTGCCGGGGCATTCTTTAGTCCGAACGGCATCCGATTAAATTCATAATGCCCGTAGGGCGTTGAAAAAGCCGTTTTTTGCTTATCTCTGTCTGCCATGGGTATTTGACGATAGCCCGATGCCAGATCTAACGTTGTAAAATATTTCGAATTCCCTAGTTGGTCCAAAATATCTGTTATATTTGGCAGTGGAAAAGAGTCTCCGACTGTTAGGTCGTTTAATTTTCGGAAATCGACCACGACTCTCATTTTAGGTTTTCCCGAAGCGTCTGTTTTCTTCGGTACCACCAAAAGTGGTGCGTTCCATTGACTCGAGCTTGGACGTACGATATCGTTTCTTAACATTTCCTGTACCTGTCTATTTACTTCGGCCTTATGCTTCTCCGGTAATCTATACGGTCGCGTATTCGCGGGTGCCGTACCGGCTTGAGTTACGATCTCGTGTTGCAGTGCCTCGGTGCAGGTCAGGGGTTCTCCGTCCAAATGGAATACATCATCGAAATCTTCGCAGATTTTAAGTAGAGTTTTTCGCTCTTCGTTATTTAAGTGATCGAGACGAAGCGCCTCTTTAATTCGTTGCATGCGTGACAAGGGAATTTCCTTCGGTATATACGTCTGAGCTATTAATATCTCGGCATTTTCTTCTGTCTTTACTTCTTCAATTTCTACTACTGGAGCTTGCATTTCTATTTTAGTTTCGGTAGTATTTATTATGCTAATCGGGCAACTATTATTTTTTGGCTCGACTAGGCAATTTCCGATAAATATTCCTGGTCTAGTTTCCACTGCTTGGATTATTCCTGCTGTGTTTTCTTTAGTTATGGCTGTTATAATAGTTTCGCTTCTAGCTTCTAAAGTAAACTTTTTGCATGGGAAAAGCGTAAATAAATTTTTATCGATGCGTAGTTTTTTGGTAGTATAGTCCCAAGATGCTTGATATTTTTGTAGGAAGTCGGCTCCGAGGATTCCGTCATATTCGATAGGAAAGTCGTCTTTTATCACGTTTAATTCATGTTTAACATTTCTTGTTTTTAACGGAATAGTTGCTTGCATTACGCCTATAGTATCCGCTTTGTGCCCTGTTGCGCCAATGATTGTTATCTTTTTATCGTATATTATGGTTTCATCTTTCAATTTATTCAATTTTATTAGACTCATGGTAGCTCCTGTGTCGATCAACATATTTATTTTATCGTCAATCACTTCATTCATGGGTAGTGAAATCAGATCGAGCTCAGTGTGTGCATGATTTATCTCATCAGCTGTTAGTACCTTATGCTCTCGTACTGTCTTAGCTGTTGCTTTAATTGTTTTCCTTTCTGCATCGTCGTCCTCAGTCTTGCGACGCTTATTAGTTTCATTTATGGTATTTCGCGTGTTTGATTCTTCATTTATTTTCTTATTTTTAGTATATTCCGGTTTTCCGTTTAATATCCAACATTCGGTACGGTTATGTCCGGATTTCTTGCAATAATTACAATGTTTATCCAGCGTATTAAATCTTGATCCGCTCGGTTTAGGCAAAGTGAATTGATTACCGTAGCGGCTCGTTCGGCAATCGCGACCGTAATGTCCTTGCTTGCCGCATTTATGGCATTGAATTGCCTTAGGATTATTAAAACTTTTATTCGCGTTGTACGCGGAATCACGTGGTCTCTTTAATTCTTCCTCTGCTTTGGCCCCTTCGATGGCTTCTTGCAGGGTTGCATATCGTTGCGCGCGTATTATCATTCGTATATCCTCGCGCAGTCCATACACAAAGTTTTGTAGCGCTAGCTGTTTAACTGTATCTAATATAGTGCGTTTATCTTGCGGTGTCTTTCCTGGACTGTCTGTTAGAGATTCGTATAGCTGCATCGCTAAATGGTCTGCTCGTGCCCCATATTCTACTGCACTTTCTCCGGGTCGTTGTTTCAAATGATTAAATTCAATTTGAATCGATGCAGGATTTTTCTTAGGGTAGTAAAAGCTTTCCAGTTCGTTTTTTAACTGTTCAAACGATCTGATATCTTTGATCTCAAAATTTATTAATGCTCTGCCTTGCAATTTAGTCGACATTATGACGTCGAGTAGCTCGTCTGCGAACTCGGGCTTTACATACTTCATTGCACATGTACAAGCGCTTAGAAATGATTTTAAGTTCGTTCGTGACGTACCGTCAAAAATAGGTATTAAATTTATCGCGTTTTTTGATGTCATGTAGCGTTGTGCGTCAGTGGATTGTCTGTTTCGTATGTCTTCAGTAGTTCGACCGTATGAAATGTCGGTTTCGCGTTCTTGTCGCGGATTTCGTTCGTGATGATGCGCATGAAGATACTCAAATAATGTCGCGATCTGTTCGCGCATTTCGTGCATTGTTTCTTCTAGTGCTGAAATCTGATTTTTATTTTTTGGGCGTGTTCCCGTTCGAAGTCCGCTGGCTTCGTTTTCTCTTGTATTTTGCTCCATTAATGCGGATATTTCGTTTTCTATTTCGATGTCTGCCTCACTCTTCCTTCTTTGAGACATTTTTTCGTTTCTTCTTTCACGGATTTTGTTCGGATCAAATATGCTACTATCGTATGATGTTAGCTCAAACTCGCTGTAATCTGACACGCGGCTTGGTGTTTTACTAATGTAAGGTCTAGTCTTTTTAGTTTTTACTTCTATCACGGTATCGTTAAGAGCGGGAATTAAACTTGAATCGATATCTTCGAAAGTGTAATCTCGTTTAGTTTCTATGTTTGCATCCAATTCGTCGTCGGTATCACCGTCCGAGTTTGTGTATTGTAATGTACGGCGTACGTTATCGCTTATGTCGCGAGTCGCGTCTTCAATAACGCGTATCGGGTTTAACGCTGTGCGGATTGCGTGTCGCGCTTGGTTGCTTAATAGCCACGACCTATTTCGTATGGGACCGGGGTCGCTTTCGCTTTTGTACATTCACGCGTTTTTATATTTTATATAATGGTTCGGACTTACAGTAGTAGTAGTATGATCGCTCGCATGTTGCCTCGTCCTTAGCTGCGGTTCGCTGTCCGGCTGTAGATCGTAGGCTGTAGGTGTAGGTCGCTCGGCTGCTTTCTGCGGCTGGCTCCTATTTCGCTGACTCCGCTCGGCACTGCTTGGCTCTGGATAGTCTGCTGCTGCGCTGCTACTCTGCTTACCGTTGCGTTGGTCGGGGTCTTCTCGTTTCAATAATCTCCGTATTGAAACTTGTCCGCCGACTATTTTGCACTTAATTTTCGGCTGCTTACTGCTGCGTTGGTCGGGGTCTTCTCGTTTCAATAATCTCCGTATTGAAACTTGTCCGCCGACTAATTTTCACTCACTTAAAATTTTTTCTTTTTGTTTCAGGCTCTGGACTTTCCGGGTTCCTGGTCCCGAAGGAGAGGCAGATCCCACCGCTGCCACCAGATATTTTGTTGTGCCCTTGGTGATAGGGCACGGGTTCGGGATCTGCCGAGGAGTTAGGCCGGGAATCCGGGAATAATCCTTTTTTGTTCTTCTTAATAAAAAAACAATCTCCCATATATTTATTGGTTTCTTGATTTATTACAAGTTCCCTTACTTCTATGTAATCTAGGTTCCGTCAGGAATCCTTGCCTTAGTGTAGTATCACGGAGCCCCAAGTTATTCTTATTCGCTTTTAGCGAATTGTTATAATTCGCGTTCTTCTAGATTTGTGGTCCCAACGGACATACGTCCGTTTCTTGTGAATGATAGTTTTAGACCCGCCGTCGTGATCTCGCGACGGCGATTTTATATACGTGAAACTGCACTTGATTGCAGTTTTAACGATCTAACTTGCTGACGAAATTCGATCGTTCGTCAGCATTGTCGCGTAAAAGTGAATTAGGTTTTAATTTTCGCTGCGCGATTTATCCGGTGTCTCGCATGAGCCGGAAACTGAATATTAGATATCTTAATCTGATATGCAATAGATATTTTCTTATATTTTATTAATATATATATATTTTATTATTAATAATTGGTTGTGGTTCTTTGGACCCACAACAAGTAATAATTATTGGTTTCTCGAATATCTTCTATATCATGTAATTTCTATTAAACAAATTTTTCTCCTATTCTAATACTTCCGAAAATATCCAAGGTGGCAATAGTTATTGCCTCTTCCTATATATTAATTAATTATAATATATGTACACATATTTATAATTATATACATATGTACACACACTCACACACACACACACACACACACACACACACACACACACACACACACATTGTTTTTCTTAAATAGGAGCTTGTCAGAATGACATTAAAAAAATTACACGATTATTGGTTACAATCTAACAATTATTGTTAGATATACATCCATATTCTTCACAAGAGAACACAATAAATTTGAATTTACCGATTGGAACGCCTGAGGCACTAGAAGAATTTAATAAATTGATAACACAAGACTCCGTATCTTTATCATAATATGTAAGTACTCTTTGTCAATTAAATTGAAAAAATAAAAATACATGTATAAAAGTTAAATTATATAAATTTTGTTACAGAAAAGGATAATTAGAATTATAGGAGGAAAAGATGCGGAATAACATGTAAGAGAAACGCATTAAAACTTATTCTAACTGATCATCTAGCTTACAAACTCTCATGGACCGGACAAAAAATACTATACAAACGAGAGACATGAAATTTGTTGACGTCATTATCGGTATTTTTGTTTTCTTATAGTTTTATTTATTACTTTTAACTAATTATTATATAATTATTATTTTTGATAAAAATTATTAAAAATTGGAAAAAAATTAATTCAAAGTAAAAGTAAAATTAATTTATTAAATTATTTTATTAATTAGTTAAATTATTTTAAATTTTAAAATATATAAAGAGATACACAAAGTTCCAGAAATGAGCAATTGTCATATAAATGATATTAAACATAGTTTAACCAATCTGCACCATTTTTTAGGTGGACATTACGTATGAGCTATGCACTTAGTAGTGTACTTAATGCTTTGCTATGCATTCTAACAAACGTGTGACTTACAGAGATAATATCTATCTAAAGAGTTGCGCAGTTAGCTAAACTATGATTAATAACATCTCCTTTATTAAATATTGTAAAAAAAACTTAAGTTTTTTAAAATTTAAATTCTATCGTCCGACATCCACTACACACCAATTGTGTCACTTTTTGGATACTTTGTGTACTGTAATCTAATAAAATGTAAAAAAGAAATAGTTAATAACATATTTTTGTTGTAATTTTTCCATAATATTTTAATCATTATTATTATTTTAGAGATTATTATTTCCAATTAAATTTTTTTCATCTATTTACTACATATTTTTAACGTTCAAGCATTAGTTAATTAATTAATTTATTTTTACGTTTCTTAATTAATAATTTCTGAGTATAATATACTGAAATATATATTCTGAATATATTTTTTATATAATATATTCTGAATATCTTTTTAGAAAATAGTAAATATATAATAAAAATAAAAATTTATAATTTTAATAATTTTAACTTTTTATTATATAAAATTCATTAACAGAATTTTTTCAGATGTAATCATCAGTATTAGTGGAAAGAGTATTTCTTCCCATTCCATCCAAACTGTAATTAAAAACTGGCTACAACATGCTGGAGATCGGATAAATCAAAATACAAAACGACATGAAAAGAAGAAATAAAATAATTTAACACATATAAAGGAATGGCTCAAATGATAACAATCAATTAATATAATAGAAAGGCATAGAGAGCCGTCGCGGGATGTTAGTGCGAAATTATAATTTTTCTTAAAGAAATTAATTTGTTAGTCTACGTGAGACAGTTAAATTTGTACACCGATCTCTGGTTCGAGATACTTAAAGTGTACGAAAATTTTAGTACATTGTTCTCACATATGGAGAATCAGTATGTACTGATAGGAATTATTAGAAAGAAGGGAATAGAGAAAAAATATCAGGGCGCGAGTGGCTAAGCCGGGAATTGAACCCGGGTCTTCCGCTTGCCGGGCGAATGTTCTACCACTAAACTACTCAGACCCCACGCTTCTAACATTTATTTCTCTTAGTTTAGGAAATCAACAAATCTGTAGGACATAAACGCGTCATAATAATGATTTGTTGATTTCCTAAACTAAGAGAAATAAATGTTAGAAACGTGGGGTCTGAGTAGTTTAGTGGTAGAACATTTGCCCGGCAAGCGGAAGACCCGGGTTCAATTCCCGGCTTAGCCACTCGCGCCCTGATATTTTTTCTCTATTCCCTTCTTTCTAATAATTCCTATCAGTACATACTGATTCTCCATATGTGAGAACAATGTACTAAAATTTTCGTACACTTTAAGTATCTCGAACCAGAGATCGGTGTACAAATTTAACTGTCTCACGTAGACTAACAAATTAATTTCTTTAAGAAAAATTATAATTTCGCACTAACATCCCGCGACGGCTCTCTATGCCTTTCTATTATATTAAGAAATAAAATATTTGAGAAAAAACTATAGATTTTTTTGTTTTATTTAGTTTTGGTAAATTATAAAAAAGTGGTATTAAAATATTCTATATATGCATTTTATTGTCATGATAATTTTATTTTTTACATATGCAATATAGTAATTACTTGAATAAATAATTAAGAAAAGTATTAAAAATAAAATTTTAATATTACTTTTATAACTTTTATTTTTATTATTTTTCTATGTAAGGATCATATATTATATGTTTTTATTTTTGTATGTAAAACACATAAGGAAAAAAATTATTTTTTGTATTACTCAAATGTACCATACAACATAATTTCTGAAATGTTTCTATATAGATTCTACATTTATAAAAAAGTTATGTAATGTATTATATATAACATTGTGTTCCTTTTCATATAATTAAATTCATAAAAATAGTGCTATAAACTAAAAATAATGCTATAACAATTCTTAATGTTAACATTTTCTTGATATTTAGGAAAAGTCAGATTTTAATATTCTTTTAGATGTCATTTATGTGATCTCTTTTTTTCCTCTAAAAGTGACGCATAGAGGGCTTATTGATATCATTATGTTATCTTCAAGATGGTGTTGTTGGATGTCTAACTCTCAAACTTGAGTACTTGAAGAACTCTTTTTGATAACATAATGCTCACTGGGTACACTATCACATCCCCTGATCTAATTAATTCATTCAATATTTCGTTGACAAATTTTTGGAATCTTCCTGGAACTGACTTTAAACCAAATGGCATTTTGGTGTACTCAAATTGACCTAATGGAGTGACGAAAGCTGTGTACTTTATCGATTCTTCAGCTATACGGATATGAAAGAATCCGTCTTTCAGATCCAATATACTGAAATAGTTTTTATTTTTCAAAACGTTAATCTGATCTTCAATTACCGGAATCGGGTAATTCGTCCGCGCGATATAATTATTTAACGTTCTATAATCAATGCATAAACGATACTCGCCGTTTTTCTTTTTTACGAATACTATTGGAGAAGCGTATTCTGAATTGCTGGGCCTAATTACCTCCTTAGCTAATAGCTCATCCAATATTTTTTGCAATTCTTCTTTTTCCGCATAAGCGAGTCGTCTTGGAGAAAAATGGAAAGGCTGTACGTCCTTTAGTTGCAATTTCAACTCTGCATTTACTTTTGGCTCTCTTAGACGCTCGGGCTTTACGTATTCTTTGTCGAACATATCTTTAAATTCTGCCTGTTTATCTTGCGCAATTTCGGAATTAATTATTATCAAATCAGTTACATTATCTGTAGTTTCCGTTACATTTATGTTTAGGATCTCGTCGCCATTTTCATCCTTATTATTTATGAGCTTATTTACTTTGCCAAAATCAAACTGTTTTAAGAGATCTCGGCCTATTATCATCGAAAATGACATAGTATTATTAGTAACAATATAAAGGTTAGTTCCTATTTCCTTTATCTTATCGCAAACAATATTAACTGCAGTAGTACCAATAACATTCAGTTTACTTTTATTTATCCCAGAAAATCGGTTTGAGATATTCGCGTAGCTAACACAACAACTAGGAATTACTTTTTCTTTAATGAAGCTAATCGGACTTTCCGTATGTATTGTGGGATCCGAATATTCCCGCGCTGACCAATAGAAAATTGTCACGCCTAGAAACGAGAGTTTTTGTTTATTAATAAGAGTACACTCAAAAAAATGATCTTGCAATAATAGCTAAAATTTTCTAGGTGTAAAAAATTAACTAAAACAGATAAATGATTAGCAACTGTTGTGATATTGCATATGTAATTACTTAATCAGTTTAGATGACAGAAACAGAATATATATCTGTATTGTTTGTGAACTTTAAAAAGAAAGTTTCTCTAAAGCGCCTATCTATATAAGATCAATCACGTGTTAGATCATGCAATGAATAACATTTAACAATGGTACCTAAATTTTTCAGAAGCTATTGCTAGAACATTACTGCTATAAATTCTGTATGTGACAAACAATGTTTTCACAGATACGAAAAATAGCGATACATTCTTGTTGCGATATCTAGAAATCTAACTACATCAGCGAAATATTTTTTTGAGTGTAGGCGCGAGGCGTCGTCCGAGAAGTTAGTCGAGAGAAGCGATCGGAAGCAAACAATTGTACACCGCCTTATTTGTTTCTTTTCATAATTAATACTTTATAATAATAAATCATATTATTCCTAGAACACTCTTTTGGGGGCTCGTGACGGGATTGAGTGAGCTAAAAACGAATTTACGCTGGTGTACGACGACGATTTATAATAACGAGTGACGACGAGTTAAGACGACGTGCGGTACGAAGAAAAGTGAGTAATTTTCGGGCTACCAGCAATACGGCGATACGACGATACGACGATTCGTGAGCGTGCCGAGAGGTAGGGTGCGAAACGAATAAAGCTGTTCCTACGACGTGTTTCCGCGTGTTATCGCGATATGAGATAAAGACGAAAACTACAACGACGAGAAAAACCTGAATGGCTTCGGTAACGAAAGATCTGAAAAATCTTAAAGTGGTCGAACTGAAGGAGATCTTAAAGAAAAGAGGTCTCAATACTGCGGGTACTAAAGTTAAACTAGTAAAGCGATTAATAAGCATTGACCCTTGCGGTGAGTGGTCACGTGCGAGTGAAAAAGAGAAAACAGCTATGGCAACTGGAAGCGGCACAGCGGATGATGCGGCCATAATGAACGACGCCAGAGATGATTGGACGCATCAAACAGAAGAAGCGAGTCAGTACGACGAACAGGAAGAGGTTAGAGAAATTCATCAGCGCGAGATCAAATTATATCGGCGAGAGAAGGAATTAGCGGAAAAGGAACTCAGGTTAGTGCAGCGCGAGCTCGAACTTTTTCGTGACTTTGTCACGAGGTAACGAAGTGCTGCCTGTTAACGAGGCGACAACATCGAGAACAAGAGGTGATCGAGCTACAGATAATGCATCGGACGCATCGGTGCCGCGAACAAGAGTAAATATTACAGCGGTGGCCGATCTTCTTCGTGAATTTAATGGCCGAGCAGAGGACTTCAAAACACGGGAAAGACAGGTGTGCTTCCTGCGAGAGGCGTATGACTTGGATGATAACCTGACGAAGATTCTAATGGGCACAAAATTGAAAGGACGTGCATTGGATTGGTTTCACTCTAAACCCGATTACATTGCGATGACATCTGATGAACTATTGGCTGGATTACGCGGCATGTTCCATCACCGACCAAATAAAATTACTTTACGACGACGCTTTGAGGATCGAACGTGGAAGAAAGGCGAGTCGTTCCACGACTATGTTCATGAAAAGGTGATAATGGCCAACCGGATTGCGGTGAACGAAGACGAGATTCTTCGATACATCATCGATGGCATCCCGGACATGAATTTGAGAGACCTAGCTCGAGTCCAGGGCTTTACCACGCGAGAAGAGATGCTGCAAGCTTTTGACGAGATACGATTGGAGGATAGGCGATATACGACTTCATCAACGACGTCTAAGACTAACGACGATAGTGCTAAGCGCAAGAATGATAAAAGTTTTAAAGACAATAAAGACAATAAAAGTGAGAAAAAGACCGCGAGCAATAAAAAAGAAAATGTGTCGGCTAAGCGTTGTTACAATTGCGGCGAAAAGGATCACGTTATTGCGAATTGTCCTTCGAAAGAGAAAGGCGTCAAGTGTTTCGAGTGTAATGAGCGTGGGCACGTAGCTTCAGATTGTCCGAGTAAAAAGAAAGTGACGACTAATTGCGCACTAATAAATTCTCAACCGCGTAAACATTCTAAAGACGTGTTAATAAACGATACTCCGGTACAAGCAATTATTGATACGGGTAGTGATATAACGATTATGCGAGCCGACGAATTTATTAAAATCGGATCACCGACGCTCGAGCGTAAGTCAATATCATTTTGCGGGATAGGTAAAGGACAGAATACGACTATCGGGAAGTTTCATGCTAAGTTAACTGTCGACAGAAATTCTTATACGATAACTATTCACGTGATTTCAGACGAACTTTCGAGACACGGATTACTAATCGGGAAAGATTTTCTAGATACCGTCGAATTAAACGTTAAGCTTGGTGTTACCACTATTAGTCCCGTGAATGAAGATGGTAACGTTCCTGCTGAAATATATCAGATCTCAATGGACAACCAGATATTAATTCGGTAGATTTGTCACACGTGCAAAGTAGTAAGCACACACAAAAGGTGCATAGTCTCTAATAGATAATTACAAGCCGGAACAAACGCGCAATGTCGGTATACAAATAAAATTGTTGTTAAGTGACGAAGAGCCAATTAATTTACGACCGCGACGATTAACTCCTGCCGAAAAAGACGAAGTAAATACTCAGATCGAAAAATGGTTCAAGGTTGGAATTATTCGATTCTCAGTATCTGATTACGCAAGCACGGTTGTACTAATTAAAAAAAGGGACGGTTCAACGCGAATTTGTGTAGACTATCGACTGTTAAATAAAAAGATTAAAGACCGTTACCCTTTGCCATTAGTAGAAGATCAACTAGACGCGTTACGAAATGCAAAGATATTTAGTACTCTTGATTTGAAAAATGGGTTTTTCCACGTGCTAGTTGAAGAATCAAGTAAAAAGTATACGGCATTTGTGGTGCCAGATGGGCACTATGAATTCAATAAAGTACCGTTCGGATTGTGCAATTCGCCCGCCGTCTTTCAAAAGTTCATTAATACTGTTTTCAAAGAATTGGTTAAAGATCATGTCGTTCTCGTTTACATGGATGATTTGATAGTTCCGTCAGTCGATTACAATAGTGGGCTCGAAAAACTTGAACGCGTATTAAAAGTGGCGAGTCAGAACGGATTAATTATCAATTGGAAAAAATGCAACTTCTTGCAAACACGAGTTGATTATTTAGATCATATAATAGAAAATGGACATATTCGTCCTTCGGAATGCAAGACTGAAGCGGTAAAGAGTTTTCCAACACCCACTACCATGCGGCAAATACAACAGTTCTTAGGATTAACGGGTTACTTCCGAAAGTTTATTCCCGGTTATTCAATTATCGCACGACCTCTCACGAATGTATTAAAGACGGGAACTAAATTTAAATTTGAGTCGTTAGAAACAAATGCATTTAATCAATTGAAGTTAATACTCACAAACAAATCCGTGTTAGCGTTGTATAGAGTTGGCGCAGAAACTGAACTTCATACAGATGCATCATCCCATGGATACGATGCTATCCTTTTACAGCGAAATATTGATGATAATGCAATGCATCCTGTGTATTTCGCGAGTGGTAAAACAACTCCGACAGAACAAAGGTATATAAGTTACAAATTGGAAGTTCTCGCTATCGTTAAAGCGTTAAAAAGATTCCGAGTATACCTATTACAAATATTTTTTAAAATTGTTACGGATTGTCGCGCTTTTACTCAGACCATGTCAAAGAAAGATTTATGTTTAAGAGTAGCGAGATGGGCACTTATGTTAGAAGATTTCAATTATAAACTTCAGCATAGGCCAGGTAAAAATATGAGTCATATCGACGCGCTAAGTCGAAATCCATTACCCATGTGTTTATTGTTAGACAAAAGCGATGACGGTTTAACAGTACGACTTCGAAAGGCTCAATTCGAGGATGAAAACATTAAGAAAATTATCCAATTAACGGAGAAAAATAAAACTCACGGTTATTCTATACGCGATGGATTGTTGTTTAGAGATGTCGACGGTGATATTCGTTTAGTAGTTCCTAAAGCGATGTGTTCTCAAGTAATTAAACGCGCGCATAAACGAGGACACTTTTCCATTATGAAAACGGAAGCGATTATTAAGCGTGATTATTACATTCAGAATTTGCGATCGAAGATCGAAAAGATCATTAAAAATTGCGTAGATTGCCCAGAAAGAAACACAAGATCGGATATACGTCTATTAGATGTCGGAGCCATCTAGTCTAAAATAATGTCTAGAAATATCTAAATTAGATGCCATGTAATTTTGTGTCATTTATTTCCTTATA
Source organism: Linepithema humile (assembly GCF_040581485.1). Taxonomy (NCBI): domain Eukaryota; kingdom Metazoa; phylum Arthropoda; class Insecta; order Hymenoptera; family Formicidae; genus Linepithema; species Linepithema humile. The sequence goes on along the minus strand of NC_090128.1, from coordinate 30,988,046 downwards.
CAAAATTAAAACTTAATATTTACACAATAGCGATGTATTGTTTATCAAACACTGTTTAGATTACAAATTATCTTTCGACATCTAATAGATGTCTAATAGACTTCTAACAATAAGTAAATATATTAATGCAATATAGGCTTAGTTTACACCGATTGTTTAGTACACGTATCAAATACTAAATCAGCTTCTTTGATTGGTGTAGATTTTACACTAAACGATTTATACCTATCGAAGAAGCAGATTTAGTATTTGATACGCGTACTAAACAATCGGTGTAAACTAAGTCATAGCCTCATCAGGATAAAAACACAAAAATTTTGTGGTTAAAAAAATAATCTCATAAAATGTATTTTTGGTCTAATATTAATATTTACTTTGTATTTGCGCGAATCAATTTCTGTCTGTCATGATTTTGGAGATTATAAAATTAATAATGATGTCTACATATATGATCGATAGCTATACCTGCAAAAAGAAAGAGATAGCATTATGTCTGTCCTCTTTTACCCGAGGCTGTCAGCAGCATATATAATTATAATCAATTATAAATTGTTCTTTAATATTATATTATATTAATATTATATATATATATATATATACACTCACCCGAAAAAAAAGCGGTACACTGAAAATGTGGGAAAAATTCATCAAATTTCAACTGACGATAACTTCGTAAATAATAAAGATAGAAAGTTCTATAAAATATGGAAATGAAGCTAAAAATCTCTACTTTAAGAATCAATTTATTTCAATGTTGCAAAATAAATTTATTGAAAATGGCGGATGACAAAGCGCGAGCATGCAAAATTGAAAAATAATGGTTCGAGTTTGCGACGGTGCACGGTATAAACAAAAAATTGTAGCTTATTGGGATCAAAAGCGTACGAAAGTACAGAGTCTCCTCTTTAAAATGCTTTTTTATGCATCTTGATACGATGATTTTTCGCCGAGAGATTCGCATTTGAAGAAAAAGGCAGATTCTTACTTCAAATGCGAATCTCTCGGCGAAAAATCATCGTATCAAGATGCATAAAAAAGCATTTTAAAGAGGAGACTCTGTACTTTCGTACGCTTTTGATCCCAATAAGCTACAATTTTTTGTTTATACCGTGCACCGTCGCAAACTCGAACCATTATTTTTCAATCAATTGTTTTGCATCCGAAGGAGATGTCTGCAGATCTTTTGTGATTTCTCCGCCCTGACTTTTTGTTTATGCTCGACCGCACATTGCGAGAAGAGTGCTTGATTTCTCTTGATCTTTTTCTTTCGAGACGCGTTACTTATTCGTACGACTTCGTCAAAGTAAACAATAATTAATCTTTTCGCATTGAAATTATTGGTCAATTATGGCGACGATAAGTCCTGAAAAAGCTGCTCAAGTTGTAGCGTTAATTGAAGATGGGAGAAGTCGAAGGTACGTTGCTGAGGCACTTGATTTATCAGTGTCAACCGTGCAACGGGCTTATGCTAGGTACTTGGAGACTAATTCTGTCCAAAGAAGACCTGGTTCGGGACGTCCTCGTTGTACGAATGAAAACGATGACCGATTTATTGTTTTAAATTCATTAAGAGACAGACATCGAACGGCTGTTCAAATTCGAAACAATTTAAGAGATGTCCGCGAATGTAATGTATCCGTTGACACTATTCGAAACAGATTAGCGGAACACGGTCTTTTTCCGCGCAGGCCAGCAAATGTACCTTCGCTTATGCGTCGCCATCGCGTAACTCGACTCAATTTTGCTGTCGAGCATGCAGGCTGGACATATGCAGAATGGAGTACCGTTCTTTTTAGCGACGAATCTCGTTTTTGTCTGTATTCTTCAGACGGACGAGAACGAGTATACCGTCGCGTTGGAGAACGATTTGCAGACTGTACTGTAAGTGAGAGGCCTAGCTACAATGGTGGCTCTGTAATGGTTTGGGCAGGAATTTCTGCGAATGCTCACACAGATCTCCACTTTTTTGACGCAAACATGAACGCAGATGTATACGTGAAAGACGTACTCATACCGTACGTTGTTCCGTATGCGCACTTCATCGGAGAGGACTTTTTGTTTATGCAAGACAATGCTCGACCGCACGTTGCGAGAAAAGTGCTTGATTTCTGCGATGAAGTTGGCATAAATCGACTCGAATGGCCAGCAATGAGTCCAGATTTAAATCCCATTGAACACCTATGGGACAATATTAACAGAAAAGTACGAAATCATATACCTGCTCCTCAGTCATTGCCAGAACTTCGAAGAGTTCTTGAAATAGAGTGGAATGACATTACGCAGACTGAAATTAGAACACTAATAAGAAGTATGCCTCGTCGCATGAATGAGGTAATACGCGCACGAGGAGGTCATACCCATTATTAATATACGCGCGCGCACACACAATTGTACACGCACCACCGGGAGGGTTTGGAGTCGTAAAATATCGTGGATCTAACGAGCCATGAGGTCCTTATCCCAGTGGTGCACGCGCACACACACGCATGCACGCGCACGCACGCGCACGCACACACACATACACACACACGGACGCACGGACACACGCACGCACACACACACACACACACACACACATACACACGTGCCAACATGTGCACACGGGATCAGATTTCTGCCACGTCCACGCCGTTGATCCTGGGTAACGCCAAGAGCAGAATTGACACTTATAACCGTAAGGAGAGTTTGGAGTTTTAAAATACCGCGGAGCTGATAACCACAGAATTCTTATTCTTGCAATTCGGTCTGGTTCAAAATTGAATATCTCGGCACGTAATACAGCTAGCAGGATTTTTTAAAAACCATTTTAAAAGTTTGGATGTCTAGTGTTCGAAAATTCATAACGCAATAATGTGTGATAACTTTCTCCAAAATGGCGGATGACAAAGCAAAAGCATGCGAAATTGAAAAATAATGGTTCGAGTTTGCGACGGTGCACGGTATAAACAAAAAATTGTAGCTTATTGGGATCAAAAGCGTACGAAAGTACAGAGTCTCCTCTTTAAAATGCTTTTTTATGCATCTTGATACGATGATTTTTCGCCGAGAGATTCGCATTTGAAGTAAGAATCTGCCTTTTTCTTCAAATGCGAATCTCTCGGCGAAAAATCATCGTATCAAGATGCATAAAAAAGCATTTTAAAGAGGAGACTCTGTACTTTCGTACGCTTTTGATCCCAATAAGCTACAATTTTTTGTTTATACCGTGCACCGTCGCAAACTCGAACCATTATTTTTCAATTTTGCATGCTCGCGCTTTGTCATCCGCCATTTTCAATAAATTTATTTTGCAACATTGAAATAAATTGATTCTTAAAGTAGAGATTTTTAGCTTCATTTCCATATTTTATAGAACTTTCTATCTTTATTATTTACGAAGTTATCGTCAGTTGAAATTTGATGAATTTTTCCCACATTTTCAGTGTACCGCTTTTTTTTCGGGTGAGTGTATATATATATATATATATATATAATATTTTTACGGAAAAATTGTTTTAGTAATTTTAATTTTTGCGGGTGCTATATTGACCAATCAATATCGATCATTTATATGATTGGTTACGTTGCCTTTCATACCGCTCAGGCTCAACAAGTATTGCCGCGCGAATGCCGTAACCTATTCACGTGTTCACGTGCTGTGCTGTCTTGTGTCTCGTGTGTGCTGCTATAAAACAGTGAAAAATGGATAATGAAAAGAAACCGGTAAGTGCACGATTTTTTTCCCAAGGAAAAATTGATTGTGCTTTATCTTGTGATTTAATATCTTTGTGTACTTTAAAGTAAAATATTACGCTTTTAGGTTAGTTCGCATTTGCAAAAGTTCGCGTTGCATCGCATTGTACACTCTTTAGTTCTTTTTTCTCTCCAACGCCTGAATATAACGTTCTTCTCATTTTAAGTGCGAATTGTATACAAGTGTACAAAATAGCAACGCAACAATAACAAACCTTTTGTTTGTTTTACTTCTAATAATGTATAAACTCAATTTTTAGATTATACTTCTTTAAAGATTTTGTCAACTTTGTCTTATTAAAATTTTAGATCTAGAAAATATTAGATTATTTTTTATCTTATTAGAGTATTAGTAAAATTGAACTTAACAAATTTTATAATAAATATAATTAAATATTGTGTATGTATTCGCAAAAAAATTTGAATAATGTAGAAATGTATCGTATAATATATTCTACTGTAGTAATATAAGTACCTACTTTAGAAATCTTATAAATATTATTATATTATATATATTACAATTATGTACTGTGTTAAATGTATATTATGCAGTATTGTTTTAAGGCTCAGTGAAACATATACTAAGAAAAAATACAGCATTGTAGTGTATGCGTCAAATGATATTAAAGATATAAATGCGCAAGCATCCTACAATGCTGTATTTTTTCTCAGTATATGTTTCAGTGATCCTTAAAACAATATTGCATATTATAATAAAACAATGTACTTATGTACTACATATAAATAAATCTGACATTACATTACACGAGACTATAATTTTGACAGTTCATTAATATATATTAACAATCCGTTGGGTTAAGCCCATATCAGACTACGTATTAAAGATTGAAGATTGGAATTTAATTAATCAGGACAGAAGACTAAAATTTCTTTGTTCTGTTTAGTCAAATTTCAATTTTAATTGTTAATGCATGGTTTGATACGAGCTTTATATAAGCTTTATATAAAGCGTCTAATCAACATTTATAAGACATCTACAAGACGTCTAATAGATGTGTCTAATAGAAACCATTTCGACGTCTACCGAGATGCAAAAATCAACTTATTTTAGATCTATCGAATAGACGTCAACTAGACATCTATTCGACTTTACGTTTCTCCCTGGGTGTATATTAGCTGATAAGCGTTTCGGCAAACAAGAAGGTTTTCTGCTACTTATTGATAAGGGCGAAGTTCCTTTAGACACGTATCACGTTGATCATTTGGATCCTTTAGCGTCAACGCGAAAAAACTATCGCCATATATTTGTTGTGATTGACAGTTTTAGTAAGTTTACGTGGTTGTATGCAACGAAGTCCACCGGAACAGCAGAAGTATTAGATCGATTGAAGCGACAGTGTTCGGAAACCCCCAAAGAATCATTTCAGATCGCGGAACTGCGTTTACTACAAAAGACTTTGCGGAATATTGTAAACAAGAAAATATCCGACACGTTTTAATGACAACAGGAATACCGCGTGCAAACGGATAGGTGGAGCGCGTTAATCATACTTTTATATCTTTGTTAACTAAGTTAGCTGCTCCGAAATCCGAGGAATGGTATAGATACTTAGATATTGCACAACAATGTTTTAACACGACGATACAGCGAAGTATCTCAATGACGCCGTTTCAATTATTGTTCGGCACTCATCCACGATTACGCGAAGATCATAATATTCGCGAACTACTTGAACAAGAATGGGCGTTAGCCTACAAAGAAAACCGTGATGAGTTGTGAGTTTAGGCAAAAGAGAGTATCGCGAAGGTTCAACAAGAAAATCGACGAAATTTTAATAAGAAACGAAAAGCAGCCTTAAATTATCGAGAAGGAGATCTTGTAGCGATAAAGCGTACGCAATCGGCTCCGGGCATAAAGCTTGCTGCAAAATATTTTGGGCCCTACGAGATATCAAAAGTCTTACGAAATAATCGTTATTTGGTTTGTAAGGTAGGCGAACACGATGGACCACGACAAACGTCATCGTCAGCGGACTTTATGAAGCCTTGGTTGCGTTGCGATGATAGTGATAGAAGTTCAAGCGAAAGCGAAACAGAGATCGCAACTGAGAACATTCGAGGCGAATGTTAATGCAGGACGGCCGAGTGTGGGATCCGAATATTCCCGCGCTGACTGATAGAAAATTATCACGCCTAGAAACGGGAGTTTTTGTTTATTAATAAGAGTAGGCGCGAGGCGTTATCCAAGGAGTTAGTCGAGAGAAGCGATCGGAAGCGAACAATTGTATACCGTCTTATTTGTTTCTTTTCATAATCAATACTTTATAATAATAAATCATATTATTCCTACACTATTAACACGTCAACTACTATTTCACAACCGAACTGCGGACTGTTAAATTTTAATGTCATCTGCTCTTTAAAGTCATTAATTTCCTCTGCAGCTTGTATGCAATTAACCTGTCTTGCTTCTATTCTATTTGTACACTCGTTACTCATATGTCCCTTTTCTCCGCATCTATAACAATTGCCTGTTTCGCGCTTAGGTATCTTACAGTTTTTTGACATGTTGCCAATTTTACCGCAATTGTAGCATCTTATCTTCGTTTGCGCCACACTGGAATCCTCTCCTGTCTCCTTCTTTACATAAACTCGTACCCCTTTCTGGTTCCTGCTCCATGTCTTATAATCGCGTTCTGAACGGCTCTTGGACTCCGTCAAACTGATATTCTCGAAAGCGGCTAATAGCTCCGCTCCTGAATCGAATTGCTGCAACCGGGCCTGATTTCTCAATTGTATGTTGGATATGCCGTCGATGAGATACTCTATTATCTCTTCCTTGTCCACTGAAACCCGATTTGCCAAAATGATTTTTTCGTGATAATAGGTACTGAAACTTTCGTTGGTTTTCCAAGCTCGCTCCTCGAACTGTCTTCGTCGCTTCAGCTTACTTTGCCGATGGTCAAACATTTTCTTCATTTCCGTCAATATTCCCTCCATATTTAGTTTAATGTGCTCGGGACGGGAATGGAACCACTCCATCGCTCTTCCTTTAAGTCGCGTTCCCAACAGCAACTTTGCATTGTTTATATCTATTTGATATGTTGATATCAGTAGCCTCAACTGTTTTTCCCAATTTGGGAATAGGCCTTCTGATCCGTCGAATTCACTTAACAGCTCACTTACTGCCTTGATGTTGATTCTTGAGTGCTTTCGTCTGTTCTGCTTCGCAATAATTGGTTCTCTCTCTCTCTGCGATCTGCAGCTCTCTTTCCATTAGCCGTTGTTCTCGTCTTAGTAATTCGAATTCTTTCAGCACTTCCTCTGACATTCCATTTATAAGTGTACGTGCACTGTCTCGTGACAATGTCGAGAAATCGTCTTCTAATGCTTCGTCTCTCACTGATGACGCCGCATTCGTTTCAGCTCTTTCTAGCTCACGCATCCAGTTGCTTTCTGGATCTACCTCTCGCAGCCTCGCAATCAATTCCGCTTTGTTTCCAATTGAGGATAATTGCCACCTTTGCAATATTTCCTTCAATTGCACGACCTTAAATTTATTTGGATCCGACATGTTTCTAGTACACTCGGAAGTCTTTCCAAACAACGAATATTTCTTGGAATGGCGTTTAGCCCACGCGACTGCTAAATATTCTCACGGTAATAGGCTCATCCACCGTACTGTTCAAAATACTCACTGCAATTGATTCTTACTGTAGCCGAATCGTTTGAATCGTTTATCGTTTTATTCGAATTGTTCGAATCGTTTGTCCCATTTCTAATAAAATTTGTAGAAACCTAAATGCGGTAGTGTTTTCCTTATCAATTTATAGAAGCCTACATACGGTAGCACTTCTCTTTTGTAGAGACTGAACTAAATCAATCCCGTTTTTAATAAAACTGTAGCAGTAGCCTAAATACGGTAGCGCTACTCTACTGTAGCACTAAATACGGTAGCGCTACTCTACTGTAGCACTAAATACGGTAGTGCTATGTAACTGTGGTGAGTGCAAGAATAAATAAAGACTAAAGATTCAAACTTTATAGAATATACAACTTTAATCTTTCGCAATGTCAGGATCTTTTTCTCGACTGCTCGACTTCGTCGGGATCCCGGTTTATATACCTTTACATCAAAGATGCCGCTAAATTTTATTATAATAACTATTCGCCGCTAGCTAACAATCGTATCAATATCCACCGATAGTTTACAATAATATAATTCTTTATAATATGCCGATGACGAGATGACTCGCTCGACAGTTGCATTTCTTTTCGAGGAATAGTAATCGCAGGTCTAAGGTTTCACTAGGTCAGTAGGCACTAGGCCAGCGTATAATATTTCACCGCATGATCAAAGCCGCTGCCGCCGCATAATAAAAGCGCTAATTCTAAGAAGACAATTATAAATCAAGTATAATACTACTATATTGTATTGAATGAACTCACATAAATTGCACTGTGTTTATAAAAACGTTTATTATGTTTTAAATACAGAAGAGTGAACAAGACTCGGCTTGTGCACTGTCACGAGACTCGGCTCGTTCTATATAAGACTCGGCTCGTTCTATATAAGACTCGGCTCAGATATATTCGCTATTTGTAAGACTCGGCTTAGAGATATTGAGAAGACTCGGCTTCTAATCGCTATAACTTCAGGAACGATTCTGTCTGTCTTCGGAACAATAGCGATATATATAGAAAAATCCTAGGTTACCAAGGAACCAATCGGCTTCGAGAACCAATCCGAATCGTTGTTTTTAAGGAAATAGGAAATAGGATAAAGTATTGCAATTATGACAATAATATGTATAACCTTATTTGTAGTAAATCTCATTTTCTACATTATTTGTTTGAAAAATTTTTTGATACCGGAAATAGTTGCGGAGATAATCGTAATAAAACGTTTTTTTGCATGTTTTTTCAAGATGGCGACCAAAATATGGCCGACCGCCAAATATTATTATTATATTTGTGTTCAGAAGGCAAAAATACATGGGAATTGAGCATTTTTGTCCATTACTTTTTTGAGGACCATATTCCCAAGGTTTACCCAATAGATTTCCACATCACTTGTGAGGTACTATTATTGACGCGTTCTTCAACAATAGTACCTCACAGGTGATGTGGAAATCTATTGTCCCATATTTATTATCTTGTTGCATTTGTGATATGGACACTCCTGAGGCTGAGTATCGCGCACCTTAGTTACGCGTGTGTTAGCGCGTTTGGCGACTTGTTGCTAGCATGCGAGCGGCAAAAAAGGGACGGGAAGCGTCAATCAGAAGATCGAGCCGAAAGTTGCAACTAATTACCATCTCTGCTATAAATAATATTACTATTAATAAATGATTAATTAAAAATTCACAAATTTTACAGCCGTATTGTATATTTTTAACTTTTGATGTTAGAATTCGATACGATTGCAACTCAATAAAATGATTCTTATCTTTTCGACTTTCTTTTAAGCGATTTTTCGGAATAGAATATTATTATAATGACTCTTTTTTACCTTACATTGAAAAACCATAAATATCTTTTTCTTACAAAGCAAAAATGTCTTCACTTATTTTCATTTTTCGTCTCAAAAGAATGTATGATAGCAATATTACGCACGATTGTGAGGAATGCATTATAGTTAAGAAACCAATTCTTGATAAAACATTAACATAAAGTATTTTTGGACAAAATAATTTTCTCTCCTTGATACAGCATTATCACATACTATTTTGTACTAACATAGATACGATAAGAAAGGCAATAATGAAACACGGATCGCGCTACTAAACTCGTTAAATTGTGTTTCGCGACAGAGTTGTGTAGAGCGATATACAGTGACCGGCAAAAATAAAAAGCCACTTTTTCAGTTATCTTATTTCGCTTAATAAAAAGAAAAAATATTAAACGAATTTTTATCAGTAAACCAAGACACATGTCTTATTTTGTTAAAATTTTCTTTTAAAAATCACATAAATTATTTCTCATTTTTCAGTTTTACTTATATTTCTTAAATATTGCTGTTTATTAAATTGACAAAATAAAAAAGCCATTAAAGTTTGTTTGCTATAATGTGTACAATTGTGGTTGTCATGTCAACAGTTTAGTTTAACTTGAAATTTGTCATGTTCACGTTACTGTGTTTAGTTTGCGTTATTGCATTCATTTTTTTGACACCAGCTTGCTTTGATTATTTTCCGAAGTCAAAAATGGTAAAAAAATCAATTTCTACACAAGTCTGAAATCTAATTGTGCGGGATATTCAAAAAGGTTTTTCTCAACGAAACATAGTTAAAAACTACGAAGTCAGGGGAGCGGTAGAACAGATAAGAAGGAAATTCCACTCAACTAGATCAGTGGCAGACATAATCGGAAAAGACCGAAAACGAGCAACATCCAAGCGAGAAGATATGAAAATAGTCCGAGAAGTTAAAAAAATCCAAAAATCACTGTTAGAGAAATTCAGAAAAACATTTATCTCAATGTTTCTAACCGCACTGTACGTCGTAGATTATGTGAAGCAAATCTACACAGCCGATTTGCACGTAAACGACCTTTCATCAGTGCTATCAATAAGAGAAAACGTTTGTAATTTGCTCGGAAATACGCGAATATGTCATTGGACTTCTGGAAAAAGATTCTATGGACAGATAAAAGCAAATTCGAGTTATTTGGACAAAAGAAGCGGATTAGAGTCTGGAGAAAACACGGAGAGGAGCTTCAAGATCGGCATATTCAAAAAAACTGTAAAATATGGTGGAGGAAATATTAGGATCTGGGAATGTTTCTCAGGGCAGGAGTAGGAAATCTTGTCAAGATTGATGAAATTATGACGGCAGATATCTACATTGACATAATTAATGAAAATTTGGAGGAGTCTTTACTCAAGCTCAGGCTAGAAGATAATTTTATTTTTCAGCAAGATAACGATCCGAAACACACAGCAAAGAAAAGATGAGCTTTTTTTCATTCCTGCCGAATCAAACAGCTCGAACATAGTCTCTAGATTTGAACCCGATCGAAAATTTATGGGCGATTCTGAATAATAGAGTTGACAAATGCGGAGTAACTAATTCTATAAAACTCTTGTACATAAAGTTGTCGTATATATAATTAATTATATTATATATTATATTTTATCATATTTTACATATATTATACTATATATACTATATATATTATTAGATATACTATATATATTATAAAAAAATAAAAAAAATATTTAAAAAATAAAAATATTTATTAAAAAACGCAAAAAAACTTGGCGCTGCTACAGTAAACTACATGTTACTTGGCGCGAGACACTACTGTGTCTCTTGATAAGGACTCCTATTTTGAAGCGCTACAACTAGCATGGGAGAGTCTGGACTTAGAATATTTGCAAAATTTAGTTGAAAGTATGCCAAGAAAACTTCAAAAAGTTATCGCAACTAAAGGAAATCATATTAACTATTAATTAGAATAATATTGTTGTTTCTTTAAATTAAAATGTTATATTTCCTTAACTGGCTTTTTTATTTTGTTTCTTAAATATATGATCTTTTAGAAATAAATAAAATTATAAATTAAAAAATTGATTTTTTAAAATAATAACATTTAATTAATAAATAAATTTTCAATTTTAGTTAAAAAAATTTATAACATACTTTTTTTTATATAAAGCAAATCAGTCTTATATATGAGGTGGCTTTTTATTTTTGCCGATCACGTTATTTTCGCCGGTTACGACAGCTCTGCGTTCTATTAAGCCTTAGTCAAAGGTTAATGCAATACTGTTGAATATACTTTATTAAATTTTATTTTGCATATATCCATCGGCCACATCGATTGTTTTCTCCAAATGTTAATAGTTCGTCGGCTACATCGATTGTTTTCGCGGAATATATACACACTTATTGTATTCAAAAGGTTAACGCAATGGACTACGTTTATATTATTTAAATGTTTATTTAATGAGATATATTGTTTCTTATGGTAAAAAAATTTACTTATTCTAAAACCAGTGTAGTTCTTTATTCAGAATTATGTAATTTATTATGTAACTAGTTCATATAACTAAAAATTATTAATAATTTTCTATTAGATATACAATTAGTCCCAAAATTCTTATTTCCATATCATATCTTCGCGTCTCTTAATGCAACAGACAGTACGATAAATAAGAAAATTTACTTTTACAGACCAATGATTGCAAATAATTTGAAAACCGTGGCATTAATGAAACTCGTGGCATTAATGTTTCACGATGACGAACCGTTAATTATTATTCAAATCAATAAATTGTTTTTTAAATAGTAAATTTATAATGTTTCTGCATAAATAGTGAAGAAATAATTAACATATGTCTTTTATATAAAAACAGGTAAAGTATAAAGATGAGCTATTAACTAGTGTCACGCCAGTCGCACAGGCAATCGTAAGTTGGGTTCCAGAAACTCACTTAAATATTATCATTAAAAATTAAGAAAAGAAAAGTGTGTAAATATAAAACGTAAAATAAAAATTATTTAAAATATCTGCAGATTTATTGATTGTATTGGGACTTTGTTAACCAGTGAAATAAAATTTACTGTCGTTGAGTTTAACATAAACACTAATCAAAAAACCATGGTCATTGATGTCGAATCTGAAAATAACATCATTATTTCTGGCATCGCCGGTAGATTTCCGAAATCTGACAATATTAGGCAGCTTGAAGAGAATTTATTTAACAAACTGGATCTTGGATCAAATGAGGAGCGCCGATGGAATCATGGTAAAATCTTCTTTGTTTTATGAATAAAAAATTGTATTAAAAATATTTCATAGAAACATATGTATAAAATTACTGTTCTATATAAATTTCTTTTTCATTGCCATAATTTTTTCTTTATCTAAACTTCTATATTAGTTGGAACGAAAATAACTGTTCACTTATTATATACGGTTTAATACACAGGTCACCCAGATCTACCTCAACGTATGGGACTGATTGACAATTGCGAGAAATTCGATGCAGACTATTTTGAAATTCCTTTCAACGAAGTCCATATCATGGATCCTCAGAGTAGGATGCTCATGGAGCATACGTATGAAGCTATCGTCAATGCAGGAATAAATCCGAAAGATTTATCTGGAACAAAAACTGGAATTTTTCTCGCAATATGCGTGTCGGAGGCGGAAAAGGTTTGGTTTTTTGAAAAACCACAGGTACGAAAAATTACTTATCGATCAAACAAGAATACTGCAAAAACTTATAGCATAAAAATTTTGAAAAATAACATTTTTAAATCATATTGTAAAAAATGCACTTGTTTGTAAATCAGCTTGTACAATGCTCATACAATGAACATTTAAATTCTCTAAACAATTTATGTACGCACATTAGGTAGCTGGCGCTGCAGCTTTTGGATGTTACAAGCCTCTGTACGCAAATCGGATGTCTCAGTGGTTAAATATAACAGGGCCATCTTGCACATTCGATTCCGCTTGCAGCTCAAGTCTCATGGCTTTAGAGATCGCTTATAGAAGTATCCGGTCAGGACAGTGTGACGCAGCTATTGTCGGTGGTGTAAATCTCTGCATGCATCCTTATGTAGCTTTGCAGTTTGGAAGACTCGGTATTATACTAATTGAAATATTAATTTAGAATATCAAAGATAATTAAAAAATAATTTGGAATATATATAAAAATATATCTAAATTAGATTTTGTAACATAATTTTAAAATTTCAGGAGTTTTAGCACTTGACGGATTCTGCAAACCTTTTACCAACGATGCAAACGGTTACATGCGCAGCGACACGATCGAAGTCGCAGTTTTACAAAAAGCAAAGGTAGCTAAGAGAATTTATGCAACCGTCGTTTACGGGAAAACTAATTGCGATGGATACAAGGAACAAGGCATTACCTTCCCGTCGAGCAAAATGCAACAAACTTTATTTGAAAAGTTTTACAATGAATGCGGTATTTCACCGACTTGCTTAGGCTACATGGAGGCTCACGGCACCGGCACTTATGTTGGCGATCCAGAAGAAATCAATGCACTCGAGCAGGTTTTCTGCAAGAACAGGCAAACTCCTCTATTAATCGGCTCTGTCAAATCAAACTTGGGCCATTCTGAAGGTGCTAGTAGCATGTGTCAAATTGCTAAGGTAATAATAAATATTATATGCATTACAATAGTAGCCGTCGACTTTTTTGATCGTAGATTTGTGAAACTTTTATACCTTACAAACAAAAATTTGTATAACATTTTTTTTGCTGCTAAATCATTAATAGCATCATAATAAGAAGATAAAAAACATTTATTAATTAATAAATAATTTAATAAAATAATAAGAAGCAACAAGTAAGCATTTAATTAACTTTACGTAAAATGATAATTGCAATGGAAACTGGCTTAATCCCGCCAAATATAAACTACACACAAGTACGGAAAAGTGTTAAGGCTTTTGAAGATGGAAGTATACGCGTGGTGACCAACACAACACCATGGACTTCTGGATTTATAGGTATTAATTCGTTCGGTTTTGGTGGAGCTAATTGCCACATCTTGATGCGAAGTAACACAAAGGAAAAAATCAATAAAGAAGCGCCGAATGATAATCTGCCCAGACTTGTTGTCCTGTCTGGACGTACCGAACAAGCAGTTGAATCATTTCTAAACGAAGTATATAAAAATTTTGCGGTTACACAGTCAATAAAAGCACTCTTACATCGCAAAAATTTGTATGTTAGATCGAGAACCGGCCGATAGACGTCGAATATGTACGGCTATTGCATGATCTTTACGCTGACGAGATGAAAAATCATCCTTACAGAGAATACGTGATTGTCGAATCCAAAACGCCGATCAAAGCGGCAAAAGAAATACAATATTATTCAGGTGAGAGAAGACCGATTTGTTTTGTGTTCTCCGGAATTGGATCGCAATGGATTGGCATGGGTACGGATACTTTTTTGCATATGTTAGAAAAGTGATTGCTTGCAATTAAACCGAATTAACATGTTAACAGGTCAAGCGCTACTGCGATTTCCAGTATTTTCCAAAACCATAAAAAAATGCGATACAATTTTAAAAAAACATGGAATGTATATCATTGACATATTAACGAGTAAACATAAAGATATTTTTGACGACATATTGAATTCACTTGTGGGCATCACTGTGATGCAGGTGATAAATTGCTTTTACAAATTATATGCGCGCAATTTCTGTAAATGTTTCTTGATAATAATAGAAAGAAATATTTTATTCTTTTTTTAGGTGGGATTAATCGATCTCTTAAGATTCGTAAATATCGTGCCAGATTATGTCGTTGGTCACTCAACTGGTGAACTATGCTGCGCATATACGACCGGTAATTTCACCCTTGAACAAGTGATTTTATCTTCGTATTACATAGGATTGGGATTGAAGAAAACGAAAAAAATTAACTGCGCAATGGTGAATATCGGTCTCAGTTATGAGAATGTGAAGAACATATGCCCACCAGATATCGAAGTAATTTACAGCAACAGTCAAAATACTTGCTCCATAAGCGGTCTAAGAAAATCAGTAAAGGCGTTTACAAAACAATTAGAGGTACTTTAATATTTCATTTAAATATATTGTTGAATATACGTGTAATTAACTTAAACAAATTATACTTTTTATATAATTTTGCAGACCAATAATGTATTTACTGAGGAAGTCAACTGCTGCGATATTCCTCTACATACTCGTTATCTTTTCCCCGCGAGAGATACGATTCTAGCTTACCTAAATCAAATAATACCGCAAACAATGACACCCAATCAGATATGGCAAAGTTTATTTTGCAGCGTGAAATTATCTTGCGCGGAATATTTTACGAATAATCTATTGAGTCCTGTGTGTTTCGATAAAACCGCGCAATTAATTCCCAGAAACGCAGTGACTTTTGAAATCGCGCCGGATGCTATTGTTCAGAGTGTTACGAAAGAACTGTTCAACACAATCAGCATCACATTACTTCAGCCTAATCACGAAGATAACGTCAAAGTATTTTTGCAAGGTCTGGGAAAAATGTACAACAATGGCTTGCAACCGCAATTAGCAAATCTATATCCGACCGTAAAATTTCCTGTTAGTCGGTTTCCACGCCGATGATCTCGCCGTCAATCAAGTATGTCGAACACATTATTCATTTGTTAAACATGATAGAATACAAAATTATTTTTACAGTAAGAAATTTTTAATTTTTATTTTGAGATGAGACCATTCTGAGGATTGGTACTTAACATGTTATAAAATGCTGACGAAACTCTCTATCGGAGAAAGGATGGTTGAAATTGCGCGAAATGACGAAGAATACGAATATATGAGCGGTCATGTGATTGACGGAAGACAGTTATTACCGGCTACGGGATATCTCATGCTAGTTTGGCAAACAATGGGTTTGTTGAAAAGTCTATCGTATACAGATATGCCGATCTTTTTTGAGAATGTCAAGTTCATTCGGGTAACGCACTTTCCAAAAGAAGGACCTGTGTATCTAATAATAAAGGTGCAGAAAGGTAGATTTTATTTTAAAATCCTATTTTTCAATAAGCTACTTTATTTGCTGCATTAAGAATAATAATACTCCATTTATGTGATAAAAAGAGATATTCACGATTATTTATTGCAGCAACTGGAAAGTTTGAAGTCATTGAAGGAGATAACGCCGTCGTCACTGGCACTGTGCGTGAACCGACAGATATTACAGAAGAAAAGTTACCGAAACAATTGTTAAATGAAGAGGAAGTAATGAACACAAAAGATATCTACAAGAAACTCAGATTACGCGGATATCAATACGCCGGCATATTTCGGGGTTATAAGAGTTCGTCGACTACGGGAAAACAAGGGCACATAGCTTGGATGTACAATTGGGTAACATTTATGGATAATATGCTGCAAATGACAATCTTCGGGATAGACACGAGGAGTCTTCACGTTCCCACGGGAATACAAAAGTTGGTAATCGATACGAAACTTCACATACAGCAAATACGGAACGCAGCAGCTAATGATTATCGTAAGCTTGTCAACTTATATTTTATATAACAGCTTTTTAATATTAATTTTTTAATGTAAATTTAAATGTTGTAACTAATTCTCAAATAAAGAAATATGTTTAACGTAAGAGAAGTTTGAGTATAAAAAAATACAATATTTATAAATATCTTTTTAGAGCTTCCTGTGCGTGTGTACAAAACATGCGACGCGATAGTATCCGGCGGTGTGGAAATTCGCGGAATTAAGGCTACTTCCATATTTCGTCGAAAGCCAGTGGGGGAGCCCGTTCTCGAAGAGTATAGATTCATAGCCCATCGCGACGGAGCCGAGGTTTCTTTGCAGGAAGCCGTGATGCTGTCGACGCATCTCGCTCTGGAGTATCATCAAGTGATAAAAGTAAATATTATCGAATTGATCGAAGATGATGACAAAGTAGAAACAGATGAAATAGCATCACCACTGTTTATCGATATCTTGGGTGATCTACCGTTGCTTCAACCAAACATTACTCTGGTAACCAGAACCGATCGCTTCGATTGCGTTACTCTTCCTTCGGAAATCACAGTCTCGCAATCGAAGAAGTTGTCGAATGACGATAATGCGATATTAATCACAGGATACAATTTGTTCACAAAGAACAAGAGCAAGACCTTAAAAGAAAGAGTGACCCCAATAATCGCCCGATTTGCGGCCCTCGAATTTGGAACCAAATAGTACGCTAAATGATAGTTTATGATGAGACATTGATCACAGAAAATTTTTACATTGAGCCTACTTTTTGTTTCGAAGATAGGCGATGTCAAAGTTGCTAGGTCAGGTGCGGTATCATGACATATCTCACAAGTAAACTTACGGAACTGTCTGTTGGAACTCACTGATTTTGATGGGACTTTGCACATTTGTGGAACTATGACAAATAATCGACATATATTTTTTTTATATCGGTAAAGGTGCACTCTAAAGGGTGAAAACTACCCCTTAGATGTGAGTTTTAGCTAGAATTCGTATAGAATCTGCGTTTGAAAAGATGGTAAAATGGATTTAAGGGGTTTCTGAGGTCACTAATTACGAATCCGAGGCTAGAATTTCACAATTCAAAATGGCGAACATCGACTAATTAACAATTATTAATCGATATGCACAAAAATGATTTTTCGACAAAAATCACAAATTTGATCTTTTCAGTGTGTATATCTTTTCAGTTTGTATTGGAGCTGAACAAATGTACTAATACTACTTGGGACGAAAAGTTAGAAATTTTTTTGAAACATGTTTCTTCGGCTTACTCACAAGTAATGATTGACAAAAGAAAAGCTTTGTGCACGACAATGTATAAGCATTTGATCGGTCTTCATGAATACGATGAGACACAAGTACCGAAAATCGAATCACCTATAATACTTCTAAAGCCCACGACATATTCATTACTTTTTCCTCAAGAAGACTATGGTCTGCACAAGGTAATTGAAGTACAAAAAAAATAATTTATACAGCAGAACAGTTGTAATTAAATTAAAGTTACTTGCAGACTACTAATGGAAAGATAGAAATACACTATGTTG
The DNA here is from genome assembly GCF_040581485.1 of Linepithema humile. NCBI lineage: Eukaryota > Metazoa > Arthropoda > Insecta > Hymenoptera > Formicidae > Linepithema > Linepithema humile. The sequence goes on along the minus strand of NC_090128.1, from coordinate 30,969,791 downwards.
AAGGCACTCACATGACAATAATAGACAATGAGAAAATCGTTGCTGCAATTAATGAAACAATTAATTCCATCAAACCTATTAAAAAGCTTATGTAGTTTAATAATGTTCATACATTAATCTTTTTTTTTTTATTTAAAATATTTAAATACAAGTAGAATATATAAATTTAGATTGTATATTATTGTATAACAATAAAACGTCAGAAAAGGAACAAGTTATTCGTTTCATATGAGATGTCCCAAAGAGAATCTAATGAAACCTGCAAAATGTCACAGAATTATTAATATTATTATCTAACAAGGAAAGGGACCCAAGTGTCCCCCTCCGATTTTGACGAGCTTTAAATATGTTGTAAAGTAGCTCAAAATAAGAGACACGTATTTTTTTTTATGTGCTTTCTCGCACGTTTAGGGTTGAAACAACCCCTACAAGCTAAAACGGTTTTTTTGGTTTTAACTGAATATTGTCAAAACTGTAAGAGATATCAAAAAATGTTTCGAATAAAAGTTGCGTGGTCTTTTATGAGCTTTATAACCGCGTAGCTCGATTTTTAAAAAAATTTATATTTTTTAATTTACCTTTACCCCTTCTAATTATTTTTACGAATTTCAAAATTTTTGTTATGACAAAAGTTGTAGCATTTTTTACGCTGAATACAACCATATATGATTTTATTATGTTTCGAAATCGCATCTTTCAGAAATGAGTTGTCAATGTCGCACTATATGCGTCGCGCTGTGATATATGCATATATATGCATAACGCATTGTTTGTGCCGCTTGTGTAATCGATGTTTGTCGCGCATGTGTAATTGATAAGATGAATAAAATTAGAAATAAAGATTAGCATGTTATGAAGTATTCGGAAAAATGTTCTGGTCAAAGAACAAAGTTCACTAAAGTTGTTGCCAAGGCATCTCCTCTATATTACACTTTTATAGTTATACTAGAACAATACAAGCGCGCGCTGCGCCCGTGCACTTATTATAATAATTTAATAATTATAAAATCTAAATATTTTAATAAAATTTTAAAAATTTTAAATAACCGTCAAAATAATCTTTGCTTTTAAACTATCAAACTGTCAGAATAATCGAGATAACCAATCAGCGTCACGGATAAGCGTCAACAATACTTTCGATACATTCGAGTATCGATCTTTCATGCCTTTTTTAAGAGTGGATTATATCGAAAGAGAAATAAATAAATAAAAATCTTACAATTAAAATGCAATTTATTGTTTTTCAATGGTAATGCAAAAAAATCCAATTAATTTCAGGTTTTTCTATTAATCAATACTAGAAACATTTGTTTGTTTATTATTTTATTTCTTTTATAATAATATATGTCGAAACAATTACAACTTTACCTTCAACAATAACATACTACATATATTGAATATAATACATATATTAACATATATTAAAAACAGATGAATTTATGGAACAAACGTATCACAAAGGTGATGTTCGTGAAAAAAGTGATTTATACAAAGTGACTTTTTGCACCATGCGCAAGTAATTATTGCAGGTGCGCCACAAATATCGCATGTTGGTTTTGAGTATTTATGGAAACAAAATTCCACTGGTGTTTCGAATTGTTCGGGCTTATTTATTACGTACCCGCTTTTATACCATGCGTATTTCAATAAATTTCTGAATCTTGGCGATGAAAATTGATTATGAGTCAATGACTGTAATTTTAAAATGGTGTTTTTTGCATGCAGATTGACTTCCAGACCTAAAAGCATTACAGTATCAGAAAAGTGTCTAATAAAATTCTTCCACAAACGAAAACCATATACATCCAATGGTTGTATTTTTCCTGTTGTTCCAGCTGATATAGTCAACAAAATAATATCTTCTGTAGATTCTGGTTTAGATTCTTGAATAATATTTGGACAATAACCAAAGTTTAGTCCATGAATCTAGTAGTAAAACAGATTTTGGACCTACATTTGGAAAAAGTACGTCTTGCAACCAAATTTTAAAATAATGCGCTGTTAATTTTCCGGATTTCGAAGCCGTAACAAAAATATTAGGTGCCTTAAACATTGTTTCTTGCACTCTGGGACCAAATGTTCCACTAACTTCTTTCAGTACAATAAAAAGAGGCGATAATAATCTACCATCGGCTAAAACAGTAGGTTGTATAGTATAGCTATGCGTAGTTGCCGATACGGATTGTACTGCAGATTCAATCTTTTTTGTTCCTTTATATGCCAATGTACGACCGGCATGAAGTTCTAATTGGAATCCGCTTTGATCACTGTTGTAAATATTTTCAACTCCATATTCTATTATTTGATATTTAACGTTTTCAATAAATGTGTTACGTCCTGTACGGATCTTTCCCTTGCACAAGTTTCTCACGATCAGTCGGGAAAATTCAAAGAAACGTTCCAAAAATATTATTTTAATGATTTAAGATCCCGAATGTACCATAATAATCTTTTAGGCCTTCAATCGAAAATTTGTCGAGATAAGACACGCGACCGCGATAGTAGACTTTGAATTTTCGCCGACAGAAAAGCCGACGGAACGATATACATGTCATTCGAGCAATCCATTTATTAATCTTCAAACAACCTTTTTTATCTTATTTTTATTAGCAACCCCTCGGAAGGAATGTCTCCCTTCCAGAACCCAAAATTTCGAGTATAAAAGGAAGACACCCACCCGTGAAAGCGGCAGTTAAGCAGTTTTTAGTTAGAGAGTCAGCCAGTTAGTAGAGAGAGGCTTTTAGTATTACCCGAACAGTTTGAATATTGGGACTTAGAAACAATTCGCAACATTTTTAATTGACTGTAAGAGTTTGTAATAAAATAGATTCAGTAAAGTGTCTGTTAAAACTATTCGATCTCTTTTCTCGTGTACAACCTACACCCTACCTAACACCCAACCACCCAGTTATCTCTCTGAATCAGCACTCAGAACTATTTGCTCCGGTGCGGACCACCGCACGTTGTACTTGGTTTCTGTATCCCCGCTAATCGTGGTGCGGACCACCGCACGCTTTTAGCCTGGAATTTTCAGATTGACGACATTATCCTTCATGCCCAAATCTAAGACGCGACGTGGGGGAGTAAAATACCGTGCGCGCCAATTACTTCTCCAGTACACGAGACCGGTTACGGAAGACAATTCAGAATACATCGGTGTTCAAAGAAATTATTTTGATTACGAGTACGAGGATCTGTGCAACGCCTCCGATCAGTTTTCCCGGCGCGAAGGATATAACGCTCATCGGCCGTGGCCCTTCACTCTCATCCCCCTCAGCTGCAATCAATCTCCGATCGACCCAGTGCGGATACCACTAACTGACCCCAGGAGGATCAAGGCCGACTACACCTGGACTTTAGGATTGGAGATCTAAACACATTTCGAAGACATCCAAGTAGTAAGTCTAATTTTCACAATCATCTCTCTCTCTCACCTCTCTCTCTCTCAAACACCTCTCCTTTTAAAAAATTGCACGAGGTTCCGCCCTTGGTAAAAAGAGTTAATTCTCTTGACCAGAAAAGGGAACCACGAACGATTGGTTGAGGCCTCTAACAGGGTAATATCGATCTTTACGATCGTTGACCTGTTCTCAGCCAAGGAAAATCGTTCGGCTCGCGCGGTCGCCTCTCCTCATACCGACCAGCGAGCAAACACCACAAATTTATACTTTTATTGTTGCGTCCGTCCGTATACCTGACCCGCTCTTTTCCCTCCAGGTTAGGACGTAACAAATGTGTTACATTTTTCTTCAAAATCGACGTTAGACATTATAGATGTTTTTCTTATAAATTTTGTTATTTTACGAGATACAATATTATGTATTATTTTAAATTTTTGTATCCATCGCGATAAAGCTGTAAATTCTGGTACATTTAAATTTTCCTGTGCCCGAATAGCCCATCGAGCTAAATCAGCGTCGTGAACAATAATTCTATTTTCAAGAGCTGTATGAAAATTATTTAATGTATATTCCGAAATTTGTTTTAATTTTTCGAATCTACTGCCACCTTGATTCACTTGAATTTCCCATCGTCGTAATTGACGTAATGAATATACTTTCCGAAATCTTTGTTTTACTCCTTCTAATGTTCTTGGCCTTGTTGTACTGCTTTTCCAAAATTCGACTGCATTTTTTTATATTCATACGGAATACGTCCATCTGTAGTACATATAACTTTAGGATTTGCGTCCATAGCTTACCTTCTTCCTCTTTATCTCCTAGTTCGAATTGCTCTGCTGTTGGAATATCGTTATCGTTTTCATAATCTAAAGATTTTTCTACTTCCATTTTGTATCTCTCATCGCGCATTTCTTTCAGCATAGATTCTATTTTATGTGCCATTTCTCGTTCTTCAGATGTTATCGGACTTGTTGATAGATTAAGGGCCAAAAAAGTTACGTATACTAACATTATTACGTTAAATGGATTTAATTAAATCATTCTAAAAAATATAACAATTAAATATTTCTCCTTATTTGTGTACAAAAAAATAATACTTACTTTATAGTGAATTTGCTGTTCTTTTTTTGATGCTGTTTTATATATTGTTTTTTCGTAATCACTAACAAGCGCACAACTTTAAAGCGTAATATGCACTGACGGGATATGACAACGCGTTGCGCTATAAATGCACTCGAAATGCGACTATAAAAGTGTAAAATAGAGGGGATGTTTTGGCAACAACTTTAGTGAACTTTGTTCTTTGATCAGAACATTTTTCCGAATGTTTCATAACATGCTAATCTTTATTTCTAATTTTATTTGTCTTATCAATTACACATGCACGACAAACATCGATTACACAAGCGGCACAAACGATGCGTTATGCATATATATGCATATATCGCAGCGCGACGCATATAGTGCGACATTGACAGCTCATTTCTGAAAGATGCGATTTCGAAATATAATAAAATCATATATGGTTGTATTCAGCGTAAAAAATGCTACAACTTTTGTTATAACAAAAATTTTGAAATTCGTAAAAATAATAAGAAAGGGTAAGGGTAAATTAAAAAATATAAAATTTTTTAAAAATCGAGCTACGCGGTTATAAAGCTCATAAAAAACCATGCAACTTTTATTCGAAACATTTTTTGATATCTCTTACAGTTTTGACGATATTCAGTCAAAACCAAAAAAACCGTTTTAGCTTGTAGGGGTTGTTTTAACCCTAAACGTGCGAGAAAGCACATAAAAAAAATACGTGTCTTTTATTTTTAGCTACTTTACAACATATTTAAAGCTCGTCAAAATCGGAGGGAGACACTTGGGTCCCTTTCCTTGTAAGCAAGTCTAAAGTTGTGTCAGGAATATCTTGTGCAATTTATATAATCTGTGAGATAAGCTTGTATTAACATGATTATATATATATATATACAGGGTGATTCAAAATAACCTGATGTCCTTGCAATGCCATATTCTTGAGCGAATTCTGAGACGATTTTTCCTTTTACAAAATTTTGTCCGAAGCTTAGTTTTCGAGTTATAATTGAAAATAGTTTGCTACTTACGAGTCCGATACAACGGACAGACAGGGACGGTGTAATGTGTCATGAGACGATAGTAAACACTTGACAATCTCATTATACGTTGCGCGTCCCTGCCTGCCCGTTGTACCGAACTCGTAAGTTGCTATCTATTTTCAATTATAACTCGAAAACTAAGCTTCGGACAAAATTTTGTAAAAGGAAAAATCGTCTCAGAATTCGTTCAAGAATATGGCATTGCAAGGACATCAGGTTATTTTGAATCACCCTGTATATATATGTACACGTATTATTTTTAAACATATAATCACGTTAACGTATATATAATTTTCTGCATAATGCAGTCACTAAATTTCCATTGCATATCTCTTAACATGTGTCTCATGATTTATCTCATATGATTGTTGAAAATAATTTTGAACTAATAAACTATCAACTACAAAAATAAAACATTTGTTTATGTTCTAACATCTTTATAATGAGCACTTGTAATACCTAATAATGGCGAATATGGCATTTGTGTCAGTTGTGATAGCGCTGTATGTGTAGCATTAGCTACATCCAATTGATAGCTGAACGATATCGATTTTATTGCCGTTAATGATAACTCATAAAATAGAAGAGACATTCTTTCAAATTTTCCTTGTACATCGCATATTTGATAATTTTACGCAATGTTATAGAAATAACAGACTTGGCAAAATTATACAACTCAAAAATGTTGCTGATAATAGTGAAATAGTAAAATAACTAATATTAAAAAGTCAATGTAAATTTAACAATAACAAATATATCATATTACAATAACCTTTATCAATTCAAAAATCAATTTTGATAATTGCAACACATAATTAATTCTCTAACATCTCTATTCAATTTGCAAATGTCTAACATAGTTTATAAAATTTATAGAGATTCTTATCCACCATAAAAATATAGCGTATAACATTTTATATGGCATCTACATGTTAGACGAATAGAGGTTATTAGATTACTTTCAGCTTTATCTCTCCATTCAATACATATTCTATCAAAAATAATATCTTTTTTCGTCAAATCTCAAGCGAATTTATATCACGACTAGCGAAAAATCACATTGTTATTTAATTGGTGCAAGGAGATTGTCGTATTTCCACTACTTCCTTTTTTTAATATACTTTTTTAATAAATAACAAAAATCTGACTTCTTTTATCGAAGTAGAAAAAATATTAAAGTTAATAGTGACTATTTTAATTAATAAAAATTAATTATAAAAATTGAGCAATACGTAAATTGTTTTTAATTCTCAGCATTTGACAAAAACGATAAGCCTTATGCACCAACCTAATAATGGTCAAAAAAACTATGCTACTCGCAAATTACGCCAATTTGACGAATTTTCTTAGTATTTATTATAACGCAGCAGGGCTAATACGCGGAGCTGTATTAGCGGGCGACAGAGGACTTTCATGGGCCTCCAAATCAAAATCACAAGTCGAGAGAGAATTGCTCATTATTCTGTTCCATCTATCCGCACTCTCGTTGCAACTACGTATGTTTGCGCAACTTGCGATTCGACACCACCATTAGTCTCAGATCTTTCGCAAGTCGCTCGCAGTGCTTCTTGATGTATAATGATTTCATTAGTGATGTATGCTTCGCGACGTATCCTGTCGCGTAGTTTAGGACTCATGTCAGGAATGCTTCATCGTACGAGGATTACCACAGTGTCACAAAATTCTGTAAAATATGCAAATAAATTTATTTTTCATAATTTTTATGAGAATTGTATATGATTTAATGTCAGAAAAAATAAATTAAAGATGTGAATTAAAATTAGAGATGTAAATTAAAATCAATGTAAAATGTAGATTAATATAAACATTTAAATGGAAGCAATAAAAAGTACCTTAAATATGACGATAAAAGCTAATCCAGCTGCTAGTACATGCCAGAACATGATGATGTAATCATACTTGTAAGGCGATTCGGGTGGTTCTCTGTAATCCGGATAACGACAAATCTCGACCGAGATTGACTGATTTATTACCGGCTGAGGACCATTTTTCAGATCACTAGTAGTGAATTTTGATAGACAATGGTTCAAAAAAACCTTTAAGCAAATAATTATCAGAAATTGTCATACGATAAACTAGTTTCGGTATAAAGTTTGAAGTAAAAGCTATGATGAATGCCTGAAAAACGAAATCAAAAGTATCCTTAATAAAATTAACATAATTATGTATAAATTTTTTTATAATGGAATTATTTATGTAATATGTTTACAAATTAATGTTTATCTTTTAATTATAAACGCTGTAATAAATTTATAGCTCATTAATTCTACATTTTTTATCGGTTCTTTTATCGGTAGTTATAAGTGTCAAATTTACCTTGGTAATAACGGATAATTTAGAAATGGAATCGAGTATGTGGTACTATATGCTTATGTTTCTGACTCACTGTCCAAATGGTCGCCTGTACATGGTCACCAACTTCATTGCATCCAATCTCATCTCAAAAATGTTGTTCAGTAACGCACAAAATGGCGCCAATGGGAAAGCAGCCACAAACATCGTGACAAATCCGTTTTGTAGCACTACAGAAGACTAAATTATTATTATCAAACCAAAATGTTTAGCCAAATCTTATTATATGCTTGCACAATATTATATGTTGTTTTGTTTGGCTGTTACTTTATATTAATATAAAATGTAATATATTACTATTTGCAGCCTTACCCATTTCTAAGTATTTGGGAAAAAAACTTCTGGGTCTCCACTAAACTCATTTGTAATCTCTAATCTTTTGGAAAAATTAAAATTTAAATACAACATATAATAATTCATACTTATTATACAAGATGTTTTGATATTATTATCAAAAAGAAAAATAGAAGATTTATATAAAAAAAAATGATAATGCTATCTTGATGCCTTCTTCAATCAAAGTTATAATTCGTATCGCGATATACAACTTGTTTCTTATTGTATCTTATTGTGAATTAAAAATTATTCGGCCTCATCAACCATATTGTTCATAATTCTACATTATTCTCAGTTTGTTTCACTCATTTATTGACTTAACTAAAAATGAACGATAACAAGAATATGTTGATATAACTTCAGTATTTTGCACATTTTCAGATTAGTAAAAATTGGATAAGCTTTTAATTATCAAATATATTTAATATTATTTTCTGTTATTATAATTAGATCAGAGAGGATATTAGATCAGAAGGATAAAAAAAAATGCAGAAAAAATTCATCAAAAAAATATTATAATAAATAATGCTTTGAATCTTCATTTAAATTAAATAAAGAAACCACATCATATTTGTTTCCAAATGCTTTTTTTTAATAAGGAATTAACTTCTATCATGATTAATCTTGAAGACATGCGTGTTGTCTGGTTACATTACCCAGACAGCACGCATGTTCAAAATCGAGACATAAGACGGCTTAAAGACGTCATTAACCCTTAATCCCGACTCATGGGTCGTTTTCGACCCAAGCGAAATTTCAAAGTGCTGTAATTTTTGAAAACGGGTACGGAACGCGCCATATCCCGTACCTAAAAAAAGTTATGCCCCCCGAGGACCCGCCTACGGAATAGCAGCGCGCCAGTCCCCCTCAGGTCGTCACAGTGAGCATAACAATCTCACCGCGGACGCAAACGACCCATGAGTCGGGATTACGTTGCCCATATCAGCAGATAAATTTTTTTCTACTTTTCGTTTTTATGCGTTTAATATCATCAAAAAATCGTAAAAAAAGGTCTCATACGCAAAAAAAAATTGAAAAAATTTTTTTATGTAGTTTTTTGAAAAAATGGCATCGAGAACGTCAGAAGAAGTTCTGAATATTCTGCGGCCTTGGGAAAATGTCCTGTATTTTGGATCTGACGACTCATATATACGATATATATATACGATATATATATATATGATATACGCATTTCATGCTGTATATCTTGTTATCACAATTAAACGTATCATCACACACTAAAACATTGTTCTGTTATTAATTTTTACCCACTTTACAACAAATTTATTCATTAAAATCATTTTTACACGCGATTTTAGTCATTTTTACACGCAATTTTAGTACCCAAATTTTCGCCATTTTGAGGTTCAAAAATTAAGCATTTTTTTTAAATACAATTTTTTGTACTATTTTTTTTATGAAAGGTGTTTCTCCTACCTTTAATTTCTTTTTTTATTTTTGTCGATATCTTTATTTGGCTTAAAGTTATGATTTTTTAAGTGAACAAGTGATTTTTCCTTACGTACCTTTATTTCTTAATAACAAACTATATAAAAAAATAATTTTTATCGAAATATTATGATTGGGACTTCAAGTTGAAGGTTGAAAGAAGCTCCATGAATTTTTTCAGATTTTTTAAAGCGTTTTTACTGATCCAAATAACGCAAAGACGCAAACGACCCATGAGTCGGGATTAAAGGTGCCGAAAAGAACAGTCGGGATTAAGGGTTAAGACGCTTTTTAAACACGGTATCTAAAAGACGTTTTAATGATGTCTTTAAGATGTCTTATGTCCCGATTTTAGACATGTGTGTGCTGTCTAGGTATATAATACAATTCTTAAACAAATACAACTGGAAGAATTAAAAATTGATATATTTTACTGACAATTAATGTATTACTTTACGACGATCTCTACAGAAATTATTATAATAAATTCAAGTATAAATTAGAGTATGAAAAATGCATGATCAACGAATTTTATAAGAAAATCAAATACAAATAAAATATTTATAAATGCACTTATTTAAATTGTCGATAGTTTGATGATTATAGAAAAATCGATAATTAATTCATAAAATCGTTTTACTTTATAAATTTATAAACATAGTTTTAAATTGAAAACAAAGTACACTTAAACAAAATTTATAAACGTATTTAATCAATTTCAAAAGTGTAACTTTCTTATCTATGTGACACATAGTTTTATAAACATATTTATAATTTATAAACGTAAAACGAATTATACGTCCGGAATAATTATACGTAAAAGGACATGCCATTTTTCTCGTGTACTTCAAATTATTTGAATCGTCAAAATTAATAATGCCATTATAGTTGGTTGTAATGCTATTTGTTGCGTACTGTCGTACGATATCCACAGTTATCCACGGAAGATTGCATCGAGGACGGCGTGGCCGAGAAATAAACACTTCTCTTAAGTTTTAAATATATTTATTGCACTTTTCGACAAAGGACTTATTTATTTCACGTGTTGCAATGCAAGTAAGAAAACGGAAGTCAGGTAGTGACGCTACCGGAAAGCGCGCGCACTCGCGAGCCATCGTGGCAATAACAACAGAATAGCGAAAACGCTCGGTCGCTCGCGTACGGAGAAAAAGCGCGAGTATACAAAATAACACAAATTAAAATATATTGTTCGTGTACCATACACTACTTGAACGTTGTTATCATTGTTCCATTGTCAAACTTTGGATAAACCTATGTATAAATTTTAATATTTATTAAAAAAAATTGTCTGTTCATTGCTCTTCTCATTACATATTTATTAAATTAAATGCGATTTAAGAAAAGTAAAAAATTAATTATACACAGAAATATTAACAGTAATATCAATAAAACATATTGTCACCTGTTTTTTTCAGTTTTGTTGGCTTCCTGAGGGTCCAGCTATGTCATGCGTTCTCTTTGCAGTTGTCAGTCTGTCCGGATGTGTAGCTGCAATGTGACCATCAAAATACCATAATGAAATGTCAAGAGATATTCTACTGTTTGGAAAATTAATACATTGCACCTCAAAATTGCTACTTTTTGTACAGTATTTCCATTCCCAGCAGTCTTTATTGTAATTCGATGAGAAAACGTAAGAAAAATGGTTACGATATAAGTGATTTATTAAAACATGCCTAACTGATTCTCCATTAAATAAAAAAGGCAAATCACAGAAGTAACATTGTAAGGTAGCAAATTGTAAGTCAAGATACTTGAAATATTTGAACGGCCATTGTTGCCCGTATATTTTTTCGTAATTATTTATTGTCACATGCCTTTCTTTTACGTGTTTAATAAAGTTTTTCGTACTGACGTAACAAGAATAAAAGTTGTAAGATTTGCACTTTGCTTGAAAAATTTTTAAATTGTAATTTTGCCGCAGTTTTTGCGTGCCTTTTTTGAAATATTTCGTTGCAATACTTTCGGATGACTTTCAATTGTATGACATGACACATGAGAATAAATATCAATGGTTATGCTTATGCAACAAAAAGTACACTTAAACTCTGTAGTGTCATCAGTTATTTGTATAAAATATTTCATTATTCAATGGTCATTTATGAAATTACTTTTTTTTCCATAGAATGCTTCTGTGACAGGTGTGTCGTTGTAGATTCAGGAGCAATTGGAAATTCACCACACATAAGACATTCTGAATGTAGTTTGTCGTTATTGGAATCATACAAATACTTAAAATATATCCATGGTTTTTGATTTATATGTTCCTCTTCCCATTTAAGTATTGCTTTATGTTCTGTTTCTACATGCATAAAAAACTTTAAACTCTCATAATTACTAAATTGATGGTTGCAATTTTGTAATTTGCATTTTGCTTGAAAATACGGCTCTTCAGTATAATATTGCCACATGTTTTTTTGAACTTCTATAGTTTCCCAATTCCTAGCGAATTCTGACGAAAGAACAATGTCGCGTGTTTCTTGCTCATATCTTAATTCTTCCGAATGTTTATTTATATGTGTATTTAAGCTTTCATAGAAAAAATTAGAAATTTCGTCGGTACACTCGGTACATTTCACTCGAAAATCACTAACTCTCTTACAATATTTCCATATCCAATCGTGAAATACGTAATTCTTCACTTTGTTAACGTGCTTCTGGTGTAAATGAGATGCTAAAGATACAAAATTAGATTGAAAATTTTCACGACAGAAAAAACATTGTGAGGTGACAGTACCGTTGTACTTGAAACATATCCATGGCCATTCTTGTCTTTCTTTAGTCTTTCTTTGTCTATCTTCGTAGTTGAATATTTTACCATGCACAAAGCGTATATGTCGACGGCGTATATGTTGAGTGATGTATGTATATTTTCGTCTGCAAAACCTACATTTGCTTCGTAATCCGACACTTTTTCGTAATATTGCCACACGTTTTCTTTTGTTACAATTTCCCACATTGTGTCCGTTTCTACTTGCAGGACGCAGCTAACTGAATACGGTACGAGAAGACGAAGAAATACGTATGGTTTTCCATTTGAATGTAAATATTGATACGTCAATCGAAACTATGAAGTCCAAGTCATGAAGAAGCGCTGTAACATTATTCCCAGTTGGTATAGCAGTTATTATCCCGCGAAAATGATATCACAGCATATTATTTACACGAATAGTATCTTAAAAAATAATGCAGAACTAATTATTTACATCTCAAATAAAACTATTTGAGATAATAATTATATCAAAGAAATGCGCAAATACAATTTATTGAACTTATTGATGCTGTTACATTATACTGTTACGTCCTGATAGATGTAGAATTTTTCGTTGAGCTCGGCGATCGACGTAAACGGGCCTGACCGCACGAGCCGAGCGGCACGTTTAGGACTTGCGACGGGTCAGCGACTGGAAGAGTCGTTTTTACTCCGTCAACAAGTCAACCGCTCGTGGTTCCCTTTTTGGCTCAAGGAATTGAATCTCTATTACCCGGGACGGAACCTTTGTGCGCAATTTGAGAGAGAAGGTGTGAGGGGGTGACGAACGAGGAGGGTGTGGTTAAATGAAAAAGAACAAAAGTTTAATTTACTAAAGACAACATTTTAATTTGATTAAATTTATAATTAGGATACAAAACTTAATTCTTAATCGCAGGTGTTAATAATTTTATTCGTGTATTCTTTACAAGTGTGTGTGTGTGTGTGTGGATTATTTCTCAGGGGAGAGGACTAGGTTTAAGAAGTCAAACCCTGTGAATACAGGGTGAGGAAGATGCGGAGGAGGCTCGACGTATTCAATGGTGGTGGCTTCGGAGTTGACGGATATGTTGTCAAACTCCGGATCGTTATGTGGGAGTTCCTCCAGTTGAGCCTCTACTGGAGGAGGGTGGAAACGGACAGGCGAAGGGGGTCTGTACTCCAGGAGCTCTTCTAGGATCGGAGAAACAGACCTGAGGGTAGGAAGTGGTGAAAGGTCAAGAAAGGGTTGAGGAGATTGTTGAAGAGATTCCTGAGGAATCGATGGTGATACAGGAGGTGGGTCGGTTTGAGTGCGTGTGGTTATACGAGAGTTACTACGTGGGATGTGTCGCCTAATTCTAACGGGTCTTACGGTGACCCTCGCCGCGTATCTAATGTATGGTGGGAGAAATATAGCTATGCAGAGAGCGAATGCCGAAAGGTCCGAGCGGTTCCGACGATTATTGGGTCGCGGCGAATGTTCAGTTCTCACTGATAAATAACACAAAAAATTTTAAACAAAATAGGGACGGAGCACATAATAAGAATAAAAAGAATACTAATGAGAAGAAAAATAAAAACAAATGAACTAACTTACTCGTTACAGGATAGTTTCGGATTGGGTTGAATGTGTATGGTGGTTTTGAACAGGCGCCCCGTTGAGGGATGATGTGTAGGCGTCGGACCTTTTTGTAAACGTGAGGGCACTCTGCTGCGGGATGGTGTCGTCAGGGTGATGGACCCTCTACTTGAGATGCACCACTTGGTCGCGACAAAGTATCGACCTTTTTTTATTTCGCGGCCCGAACTACTCGAAAAACTGTCTGAAGGACTTGGCAAAACTTGTTTGATGAACTGAGTGACTAATTGTGTATAATTGCGTTTGGAGCCACCAAAACACGGGTTTTTATACCCTTTCCTTGGGGTGGATCCATTTGGAAAATCTTAGGTTTTTGAAGCGGAGATCGAATAGGAATTAGTCTTGTGAGAAGATTTTTAATGTGGGGGAGGGTGGCGTTATTTTTAGCTAATAGAATTAGGTTTAGGTAATTAAGTTACTTGGAATGGGGGTAGGAAGAAAGGGGCCCTAACGAATAAGGAATAGCGTCGTTTCGGGTCCATATGCGATGGGGGTAGGTTTTTGAGGTGGCTTAACTCGGTTGGTGTTAATTAGTATAGGTGGGGTGCATCTCAGTGTCTTAAGATCTAGGTGGGCGTAGTCTTTAGACCGTACGACGGAACGAAGGGTGGTCTATAGAGGTGCTTGTTCCGATTCCCGGCTTCCGGATTGGAGGGTTGAAAATCGGTGTATGAGTTCGCGAGGCCTTGGGTCACTGATCTAATAAATTTGACAGTTTACGACTGTCGCGTAGCCCTGGGGTCGCGTGGAGAGTGCGATTAATGCATCTTGGTTTCCCAGACCTACTGAACACGTACACCGTATCAGGTGTCATGCCTTCTAGGCGTGCGACTGTGGTCATTGCCCGATCGTCACTCGGTAAAATCCTATCTACTAGAGTTCCCGTAGGCGGAATCCAAGTATATGGCTAGCTGGTGCCAGTTTTTATTTCTTACTTTAAACATCTGGAGTCGACTAAAGACTCCGGTTACCGCAAGTTTTGACTTTTATGATTTTTCTGACGACGATAGGCACGCTGACCGACCAAAGATATTTTCAAATATCTATCCCCCTTGCTTTTTTTCTCTGTGAGAAAGTTCGAGCTCATGGTGTCTCGTGAGAAAAACAGCTCTGGCGTTATAATATTTTTTAAGAGTTTTTGTTGGTCCCGTGTTTACTAGGTCTGGTATTTAATAAAAAGAAAAGAATCGTGAAGTCTGATCAGGACGTAACAATACATACATAATACATTCTATATACATAATACATTAATTGGAAGAACATAAGTATGCATATGTAGTTCTCTACTTTGTAATGTATATACAGCTACATTTGTAATGTATATATGCGTGTAAAAAGTTAAAAGTTTATTGGCACGTGTTTTCTTGATTGTATTCTTTTTTTTCTCATTACCTAGAGTTTTGTAGTAAAAAACAAAGTAACATAAAGTAAAAGAATTAAATTAATTATAAATAATTATTTGTAAAGAAATTATATTCGATAAATATTGTAAATTAAAAACAACAAATAAAAAGCGCAACAAGCTTGTAACCTAAGCATTTGTCAACTTATTAATCTATAACGTTATATTATATTTTGGATTGTAGTTAGTAATCTTTAATTTTTTAATAAATGATGTCATTACTTTTTTAACGTATTTATATGAATAAAAGATAATGACACGAGTATAACTGATTATAACTTGACAAATAAATCGACAAATAATGATTTAATTTCTGTTTTAGTACAAATGCGTTTTGCCAGTCATGTAAAGTAGGCAAATTTAGAATTTAAAATGCAACATTACTTACTACACAACCTAATATTATTTCTATATCAGATTAGCAAGTAATATTTATTTGGTATAAAAAGATATATACATATACGCACACACACATGTTTATGCAATAAAAATTTGGATTTTTTTAAATTTTATATGACCATCATATCAATAGTGTTTTCGAACGAAGCATGTTTGATCCATCGTGGATCAATTAATCACTATTTTACTATTAGCGTTTTCGATTGACTCAAGATTGATTAATGACGTTATTGCATCGTCTTCACCAATAAAGAACTTAAATTCATAGTAAAATAATGATTAATCAACGTTGGGTCGATCAAAATCCGTTTAATCAAAAACGCTGCATGCATTTATCTTTTATTGGCGGAGGTAATACAATAAATATTGAGTCTGGGGTCGAACACGTTTCGATCGAAAACGCTATAATATTAATTGTGACAAATTTTTTGCCGCATAATATAAGAAACAATGTAAAAAAAATAAGAAAATTTTTAGAGAATAAAAAAGAATGGTTTATTTACGTTTTATTCCATTTATACATAACGGAACTTATAAATGTGCGTGCGTGCGTGTGTGTACATGTTATACACACCTTTACATTTATTGACACGTATTTATTACTGAGATTGAATAAATTAATCTCATGCTGTCCATATATACGATCTAGATCATAAAATGCGCTTTAATTTGTTCTCTGAAAAAGTCAAATTCCTGTAACAACCGCAATACAATGTCATATTTATTTTTGCTATTTCTTTTGGCTATTATTGCTCCATGCTCCAACTTGTTTATTAGTGGCATGATCTAGAAATAAAGATTATGACATAAGCAAAGCTAAGATTGTAAACTTATTTTACTATTTTTTTCTATTATTAATGAAACATGTTCCATATTGATGTAAGACATATTAGCTAGCATCTCCAACTAATTGTCGCCTATTAAGTTTATTGTTATAAAATATAAATAACTACTTACCGCTAAACGACATTTCTTCTCATCTTCAAACTCACTACGTAATAATCTCAATTCTTTGGGATGCATTTTTGTAGCACTTATGATCATAGAACCGTCATTACTACTCTGCCTGGATTCACAGCGCAAAACGTCAATATAAAAACATTCTTCATCTTTAAGATTTGTGGTAAGACTGTAATTGATGAAAAAGTTATATATCTATATATATATATATATATATATATATATATATATATATATATACCTATATATGTATGATAAGAATGAAAATAAAAGCTAGCATTAAATTATACTTACAATTTCGGTCTCCAGCATAAGAAACGAAATGGAAAAGATGCTAAATCGCAGCGCACACCAAGTCTTCTCGCCACACTGTGAAATATTATTGCCAGAGGTAGTCCAGTACCACATTTATTTTCTAAAACCTGTTTAAAATCACAAATTGCAATCAAATATATCAATATTAAGACAAAACAAGCATAGGGCTGTGCTTATAGCATTAAGTATTCATAATGTAATATAATTTTTAACTTACGAAATGTATAAAGAAGTCTTTTGGAGTAAAACTTCTCTTACGCTCCTGAGGCCATTTCTTATAATTCTCATAAGAACTTAATTTATTTTGCAAAACTTTACATAGACTCTCCAAAATCTGTCTTCCTTCTGTGCTATTCCAATGATTGTCATCAATATTATTGTATTTCCAAAAGGAAAACTGCTCGGCTGATATTGAAAATATTGGATGCGCAGGATATTTGTTTTTAAGATACTCCAATACCTGCTGCGCAATATTATCCAATGACGTTTTCATATACATGTAAGACATATATTCTTGGGAATGATCGAATTCATAGCATTGTGCCAAAATAGTGGCTGCTTCTTCTAAAATCTGTTTTTGCTTACAGTAATTCACGAATTTGTGCCACTTGTTTTTTAAACAATAAAGATGCAGGTACGAAAGAAACCTGTGTGCTTCATATTTCATACGAAACTCTCTATATATAAAACATATTTTATATTTAATATTTAAATTCTAATATTAATTGAATATACTATGTATAAATATATATACATATACATATAAATGCATTATAATCTGCTACATTAACAATTTGTTAAAACTTACTTTGCAGGTAGTATACGCAACTTTAGCTCATTTACAAAAAAATAATAATTCATAAAATATGCGCCTTTATCTGGATCAAACAGTGAATGAAAATTCTTTAAGCCAACATCAAATGAATCATCTTTGTAATAGCGATTTTTGGGCATCAGCGACATGTAATGCCGTAATTGTTTCTTAAATTTTATACCTGCTTTTACTTGTTCTAAAAAATTAATATTTTTCTTGCACAGAAGTTCATCATATTCTTCTCTTAAAAGAGGCCATCTAAAATTAAAACAAAAAATACATTTTGAAAATTATACAATTTTACATATCTTACAGTTTCTTCATACAATTTTGCGAATTTATACAAGCTGGATAAAGTCATTATAACAGAAATAAAAATTTTACAACAAAGTTACTATAAATGTCAAATTTTAAATAAAATAAAAAAATTTGGAGTGGACTTCCGAAAAATTATCACCCCCAATTTGGCTGATATTCAGCCTAAATATTTATTTTATCTAGTAAATAATATTCCTAAATGGATTTTCGGCGCAAATGCCTTCTCTGCCCCCAACCCCCCTCAAAGGTAAAACCGTTTTTGTTAATTATTTCAGAAAGTATTTATTGTACGGACAAAGTTGTTAAACAAAAAATAAGCTCTACAAATAAGATCCTATACATATTTTATTTTACCTAGCTCCAATATTTTAGTCATTATTATCAAAAAAACTTGTAAAAGAGGAGAGGCGGAACTCACTGCATCCACGCATACACTTTACAACGCGAAGCGAGGTTCCACGTGGGTTTACGAGTTTCTACGCAAAGCAAGATTCAATTCAAACCCTATGTATGAACTGTATGAACTGTATTTATCAACATTGAATTGTATTGTTGTTTCGTATCAACACTTTCCGAGATATTTCGTGAAAACGGTGTTGATACTTAAAAAAAACTGATTTCACAGTTTTTTGATAATAACGACTAAAATATTGGAGTTAGGTAAAATATGTATAGGAGCTTATTTGTAGAGCTTATTATAAAGCTTCATTTTTTGTTTAACAACTTTTTCCGTACAATGAATACTTTCTGAAATAATTAACAAAAACAGTTTTACCTTTGAGGGAGGCTGGGGGACGAAAGGAGCATTTGCGCCAAAAATCCATTTGGTAATATTATTTATTACATAAAATAAGTAATTTCGCTAAAAATCAGCAAAATCGAGAATGATAGCTTTTCGGAAGTTTATCCAAAATTTGTTTAAGGCAAATAAAATAACATGATTTGCGTATTACTCAATTTACATCATAAATACAATAAATAATACTAGTTTACACAAAAATAAATATGAAAAAATACCTCTGATAAAACTTCTTTCGCCAAAGTACATTGTCATTGATTATGTTGTTAAACCCCTTGCATGTGCGAGCGAAACTCACAATATCTTTAATGCTGACGTTCTCTTTACATAAGATGATATTAATCACCTCAGGGGGTAGAGACATTACTGTAGCCATTGCGTAGATAATTCACTAAAGAATGAAAAAAAGAACTTGAAAGTTTACAATAACAACAAATATGTTTGATATTAAATTTGTATAATTTATTTCTTACTGTAATAAAAAATGGGTAAAGTATTAGTCACTATAATAGAAAACATACTAAAAAAACAATTGTAACATAAGATTACAGTTTATATACTTATATGTATTTAATAAATTGTATGAAATACATATACGTATTAGGGGTGGATTTATGTTTTTGCCGCCTTGGGCTGCAAAGTTTTTGTTTTATAATTTTTATTTTATGTATTTATGTTATATCTCATGTAAAATAAAGAATGTTTCAAGCGTAATTGCTTCTTACAATTTAATATTAACAGCCTGTGTTACATTTTTTTACATAACAGATATGTTACATTTCAGGCTTCCCTCCCCCCCCCCCCCAATTGCACTTTTTCAAATCTGATAACCTTTTTTTTCTCATTTTTTTTTCCTGGAATCGCACATTTTTTTTCTGCGACGATTCTGCCGCCCCGAGCTATAGTCCATTCAGCCTATGCCTAAATCCGCCCCTGATACGTACACATATTTATAACTTATACTAATTTAGTAGAATATTCAGTGAATGTTCTTTAGATGGTATTAAACATCTTCTCTGAGTATTCCTGGATTATAATAAAGAATATTTTTTCAACCTATCTGGAATATTTAAATTGGTCTCATTTGAATGTTCTATGAAGATTTAAAAAACATCTTTTAGTACATTGAAAGAATATTCTAATATTTTCAACAAATATTTATAAAATATTTATAGAACGTGTTTGTGTTATTTGGGCAGTTATCACAGTTAAAGCAAATTCTGATTTAAAGAATCAAATAAAACGGTAAGTTCGGTGTAAGGTGTATGCAATCCACGTGGCAGGGAACGATTATTAAATCAACACCCTCACTTTCAATATTAAGTTCCTATGTATGCATTGGAACAATAAATTTCAAATTGAGATAATAAATTAAAAATAAATTAGTATTTAACTTTGCCATATATCCAAATTTAATGTTTAACAGTGGAAATATCAGATTGATGAAGACCATTTAAATCCAATTATTTTTCGTATTAATTTTTTGCATGCTACTATTGCTCCTTCGTAATTTTAAATTCGGGGAAAAATTAAAAATTATGCACATACCTCGGAATTGGAATAATTTGCTAAACCGTATTACACTCCGTATTACACTCCGTATTACACTCAACACGTGGAATAACTATGCGCTCCAACGTTACGTTCTAGACGATGTTGACTGCTAGAAGGACAAGTAAAAAGTGAAAAGAGGGATGCATTCGTAAAACCGTTATACTGTGACTGCAAGTTTGGTATAGGAAATCAACCAATCACAGTAAAGCAGCTCGCCGGGTAGGTTGTAACAATGTGCATTCCGCACTGTTACTAAGAGCCGATCGGGTTCTACGTTATAACACCCCCCATCACTGGAATGCGGCCATACAATGGAGCAGAAGCGACAGGTAGCTACCTGAGTGAAATACCGAGTCGCTTTTGTTCAATTGTATAGCCGCATTCCAGCGATGAGGGATAGTAACCTAAGTAAGGGTAGTTACCTGAGTAGGATACCGAGTCGCTTTTGCTCAATTATACGTGTATTATAATTTGTATTATTTTTCCCACCGATCCTGTTAGATTTATAAATTCCGAGAGCGCACTCCGTTCGAACATATTTATTTTCGCGCTACCATCGCTTATTAAACCGATTTGTTATTCTCAAATTATCTGGACTTAGAATATTTGCAAAATTTTTATTATCTGGACTTAGAATATTTGCAAAATTTAGTTGAAAGTATGCCAAGAAAACTTCAAAAAGTTATTGCAACTAAAGAAAATCATATTAACTATTAATTAGAATAATATTATTGTTTCTTTAAATTAAAATTCTATATTACCTTAACTGGCTTTTTTATTTCGTTTTTTATATATATGATCTTTTAGAAATAAATAACATATTAAATTAAAAAATTGATTTTTTTAAATTAATAACATTTAATTATTAAATAAATTTTCAATTTTAGTTAAAAATTTATAATATACTTTTTTTTTATAAAGCAAATTAGTCTTATAGATGAGGTGGCTTTTTATTTTTGCCAGTCACGTTATTTTCGCCGGTTATGACAGCTCTGCGTCCTATTAAGCCTTAGTCAAAGGTTAATGCAATACTGTCGACTGTACCTTATTATTAAATTTTATTTTGCATATATCCATCGGCCACATCGATTGTTTTCTCCAAATGTTAATAGTTCGTCGGCTACATCGATTGATTTCGCGGAATATATACGCACTTATTGTATTCAAAAGGTTAACGCAATGGACTACGTCTATATTATTTAAATGTTTATTTAATGAGATATATTGTTTCTTACGGTAAAAAAATTTACTTATTCTAAAACCAGTGTAGTTTTTTATTTAGAATTATGTAATTTATTATGTAACTAGCTCATATAACTAAAAATTATTAATAATTTTCTATTAGATATATACAATTGGTCTCAAAATTCTTATTTCCATATCATATTTTTGCGTCTCTTAATGCAACAAATAGTAAAATAAATAAGAGAATTTACTTTTACAGACCAATGATTGCTAATAATTTGAAACACGTAGCATTAATGAAACTCGTGGCATTAATGTTTCACGATGACAAACCGTTAATTATTATTTAGATCAATCAATTGTTTTTTAAATAGTGAATTTATAATGTTCCTGCATAAATAGTGAGGAAATAATTAACATACGTCTTTTATATAAAAATGGGTAAAGTATAAAGATGAGCTATTAACTAGTGTCACGCCAGTCGCACAGGCAATCACGTAAGTTGGGTTCCAGAAACTCATTTAAATATTAACATTAAAAATTAAAAAAAGAAAAGTGTGTAAATATAAAACGTAAAATAAAGATCATTTAAAATATCTGCAGATTTGCTGATTGTATTGGGACTTTGTTAACCAGTGAAGCAAAATTTACTGTCGTTGAGTTTAACATGAACTCTAATCAAAAGGCCACGATTATTGATGTCGAATCTGAAAATGACATCGTTATTTCTGGCATCGCCGGTAGATTTCCGAAATCTAACAATTTTAGGCAGCTTGAAGAGAATTTATTTAACAAACTGGATCTTGGATCAAATGAGGAACGCCGATGGAATCATGGTAAAATCTTCTTTGTTTTATGAATAAAAAATTATATTAAAAATATTTCATAGAAACATATGTATAAAATTACTGTTCTATTTAAATTTCTTATTCATTGCCATAATTTTTTCTTTATCTAAACTCCTATTTTAGTTGGAACAAAAATAACTGTTTACTTATTATATACGGTTTAATATACAGGTCACCCAGATTTACCTCAACGTATGGGACTGATTGACAATTGCGAGAAATTCGATGCAGACTATTTTGAAATTCCTTTCAACGAAGTCCATATCATGGATCCTCAGAGTAGGATGCTCATGGAGCATACGTATGAAGCTATCGTCGATGCAGGAATAAATCCGAAAGATTTATCTGGAACAAAAACTGGAATTTTTCTCGCAATATGCGTGTCGGAAGCGGAAAAGGTTTGGTTTTTTGAAAAACCACAGGTACGAAAAATTACTTATCGATCAAACAAGAATACTGCAAAAACTTATAGCATAAAAATTTTGAAAAATAACATTTTTAAATCATATTGTGAAAAATGCACTTGTTTGTAAATCAGCTTGTACAATGCTCATACAATGAACATTTAAATTCTCTAAACAATTTATGTACGCACATTAGATAGCTGGCGCTGCAGCTTTTGGATGTTACAAGCCTCTGTACGCAAATCGGATGTCTCACTGGTTAAATATAACAGGACCATCTTGCACATTCGATTCCGCTTGCAGCTCAAGTCTCATAGCTTTAGAAAATGCTTATAAAAGTATCCGGACAGGACAGTGTGACGCAGCTATTGTCGGCGGTGTAAATCTCTGCATGCATCCTTATATATCTTTGCAGTTTGCGCGACTCGGTATTATACTTATTGAAATAATTAATTTAGAATATAGGAGATAATTGAAAAATATAAAAATTATTATAATCTAAATAATTTAGAATATATACAGGGTGTCTGGCAATAATCGCCCCACCGGTCATATACAGGTAGAGGAGGTCAAATCGAGTAGAAAAGTCCTTTACCATTTTTTAATTTTCATAATAAGTACTGAGTAATTAACGAAAAAAGATCGGCGAATTCGCGCGAGTAAAGCGCGCGCGGTGAGAAGGACGTCCCACTGCTACGCGATCACTAGGACACAAAGATCTAGTGTTACGCGTCGCTCGTATGTTGCCATTGTCATTTGTAGAGCGCTCCTCCCAACGCTTCATCGCGCGCCTAGTGATCGCATAGCAGTGGGATGTCCTTCTCGCTGCGCGCGCTTTACTTGCACGGATTCACCAATCTTTTTTCGTTAATTACTTAGTACTTATTACAAAAATCAAAAAATGGTAAAGGACTTTTCTACTCGATTTGACCTCCTCTACCTGTATATGACCGGTGGGGCGATTATTGCCAGACACCCTGTATAAATATACATCTAAATTAGATTTTATAACATAATTTTACAATTGCAGGAATTTTAGCACCTGACGGATTCTGCAAACCTTTTACCAACGATGCAAACGGTTACATGCGTAGCGAGACAATCGGAGTCGCTTTTTTACAAAAAGCAAAGGTGGCTAAAAGAATTTATGCAACCGTCGTCCACGGGAAAACTAATTGCGATGGATACAAGGAACAAGGCATTACTTTCCCGTCGAGCAAAATGCAACAAACTTTACTGAAAGAGTTTTACAAAGAATGCGGTATTTCACCGACTTGCTTAGGCTACATGGAGGCTCACGGCACCGGCACTTATGTTGGCGATCCAGAAGAAATCAATGCACTCGAGCGAGTTTTTTGCAAGAACAGGCAAACTCCTCTATTAATCGGTTCTATCAAATCAAACTTGGGCCATTCTGAAGGTGCTAGTAGCATGTGTCAAATTGCTAAGGTAATAATAATTATTATATGCATTACAACAGTAGTCGTCGACTTTTATGATCGTAGATTTGAATTCTTTATACTTTACAAACAAAAATTTGTATAACATTTCTATTGCTGCTAAATCATTAATAGTATCATAATAAAAAGATAAAAAACATTTATCAATTAATAAATAATTTAATAAAAAATAAGAAGCAACAAGTAAGCATTTAATTAACTTTTCGTAAGGTGATAATTGCAATGGAAACTGGCTTAATCCCGCCAAATATAAACTTCACACAAGTACGGAAAGGTGTTAAGGCCTTTGAAGATGGAAGTATACGCGTGGTGACCAACACAACACCGTGGACTTCAGGATTTATGGGTATCAATTCGTTCGGTTTTGGTGGAGCCAATTGCCATATCTTGATGCGAAGTAACACAAAGGAAAAAATCAATAAAGGAGCGCCGAATGATAATCTGCCTAGACTCGTTGTCCTGTCTGGACGTACCGAACAAGCAGTTGAATCATTTCTAAACGAGGTATATAAAAATTTTGCGGTTACACAGTTATTAAAAGCACACTTAATAATAATAATAATATAACGTAACAGGGGGGCGTTCCTCTTTCAAAGCGCCGCCCGCGGCACCCAAACATTGTCCATTGTGCCTCCCCTTATAAACTTACTCATGAGAGACCTGTTTTTCTCCAAAAGAGAATCAAATCCCTCACCGGCAACTCCCTGATTTGCTCGGGCCCAAGTAGTGCTGGGCCCAGCATCTTGTGTCTCAGCCCTGCATGTGCAGGACAGTCGCTGAGTACATGAAGGCTTGTTTCCTCGTCGTCTCCACATGCCCTGCACCTGGATGTATCGCTACGCCCAAGCAGTACATGTAGTAGTTTAAGGTGCCATGACCCGTGAGTATGTGTACCGCTGTCCTGGCATCTCTCCTACTCAGAGCCCTTATGCTCCAAGCCAGTTCCCTATTAGGAGTATCTCCCATCAGAGCTCTAGCCTGTCTGCATTTGGACTCAGATTCCACTCTCCAGTGTCTTAGATGTTCTCTGCGGAGCCATTCTTTGATCCTCCTCCTTCCTAAACAAAAGGGGATTCCCAGAACCGGCCCCGGTCCTACCATCGTTATCTCTGAACCCGCTTTTGCCAGCTGGTCCGCACATTCATTACCCTGGATGCCTGAGTGACCAAGCACCCATGTAACGGTGACTTCTCACTCTCTCGCCAATTTGTTCAGAACGCCTCTGCACTCCTGTACCAATCGCGACGTTATTGTCGGAGCCCCCAGCGCCTTGATGGCTACCTGGCTGTCCGTACAAATTCTGATGTGCTCTTCCGCTTCTACCCTACTTCACACGGTCTGAGCACAGCTTAGGATAGCCACAATCTCCGCTTGGAATACCGTGGCATAACTGTCGAGAAAAATGCTCTCCTTCCATCCCTCTCGACTGCCAAAGAAGCCGGCCGCGGAGCCCGTGTCCGTCTTGGAGCCGTCCGTATACCAGACATCTCCTCCACGCACTCGAGCCCCTAAGTTTCCACCTTCCTTTTCCCACTCCTCCGGCCTCGGTATATGCACTTTGAAGCGCCTATCAGAAGCCCGAATAATAGGTATTCTGTCCTGTCGCATCTCGAATATCGGATCCAACAGAACGTCTTCCGGCAGCCTCGCATGTCGGGCTCCCTTCTTCCATTTTAGTTCGCATCTTAGACGTTATGTCGCCACTGCTGCCGCAGCCACCACCACCTGATGAAACGGTTCGATGCCGAACATTACGCTCATTGCCGCCACTGGTGTCGTAACCATAGCACCCAGGGCCCCTCTCAAAATCAGAGCCCTGACATGCTCCAACGCAACTTTGGCTGTTTTCTTTCGCACCCTAGTCCACCATACTACGGCTGCGTATGTGAGTCTGGGGCGAAGTATGGCTGTGTAGATCCAGTGTATCATACTCGGTTTCAAACCCCAAGTCTGGCCAAAGGTTCTTCTGCACATCCAAAAATACTGGCACAAGCTTTTGCACCGGTTACGAAGGTGCTCCTCCCAAAGCAGTTTTCTATCCAGGATAACTCCCAATTATTTCACTGATTCGGTTGGAACTAACCTTATTCCTCCAAGAATGGGTCTCACAATGGTGCCCACCTTGTATCTGCGAGTGAAGACAGTAAAACTGGTTTTCAGTGGATTCACCGCTAATCCCGTCCTCTGACACCACTCTTCTACAACTTCCAGTGCCCCCTGCATGAGCTCTAGAAGCATCTCTAGAAAAGGGCTTCGCACAAGTATTGCCACGTCGTCCGCGTAGCCTTGTGCAGTGAAGCCTCTATCGTTCAGTGCCTTTAATAATCCGTCTGCTACCAGGCACCATAAAAGTGGGGAAAGTACTCCGCCCTGTGGGCAGCCTTTTCTCACCCACCCACAGACTTTCGCAGTTCCCAGCAAAGTCATCACACGCCTTCCTAGCATGCCCCAGATCCACTCAACGAGCTTCATCGGGACACCTCTTCTGGCGGCTTCCTCACACACTATCTCGTGCGGTGTGTTGTTAAAGGCGCCCTCTATATCCAAGAAAGCACCCACTGCGTAGCCCTTCCTTTCAAGCTGCTCCTCAATAAACGCTACCGTCTGATGTAAAGCAGTCTCGGTGGAATAGCCCGAACGATAAGCGTGCTGATTTTTGTGGAGAGAGTGCTTCCACAGAGTTGTCTCCTTCAGATACGCGTCCACCAGCTTCTCCAATGTCTTAAGGAGAAACGATGTTAGGCTAATTGGCCTGAAATCTTTTGCCTTGGTGTAGCTCGTTCTTCCCGCCTTTGGAATAAAAACTACCCTGGCCAGTTTCTATGCGCTGGGTGTGTAGCCCATCGCGATACAAGCCCTTAAGGTTCGAGTCAGTGGGCCCACGACCTGTTCCAGTCCCTCTTGAAGAAGAGCCGGAAAGAGCCGGAAAGAGCCAGAAAGCCATCCGGTCCCACTGATTTGTAGGGCTTAAAGGTGTTAATTGCCCATTTGACCTTCTCGGGCATGACAATCTTGGCCGCCATTTGCCAGTCCGCTTGTCGGGCTCTTCTGAGTGAGCCCGGCTCCTTATATGAAATAGCTCTTCCGGCTTCCTATGGAAGCCCAGAAAGCTCACTTCCAGTAGATGCTCCAGACATCGCTCTCCAGTCACCACCATCCCATCAGGGAGTGCGATGGCTTCCAGAGTCGCATCCGGGTTCCTAGCAAAAATCCTGCAGATTCTTGCCGTTTTGGGCATTCCCTCTACTTCCTCGCAAAACTTACTCCAGCTTTCCAATTTCGCCCTAACCACAGAGTCTCTATATTCCTTTTGTGCCCTCCTAGAGAGCTTCCAGTCGGATTGGCGGCCCGTGTTCTTAGCTCTATTCCAGGCCCTGCAAGCCGCCACTCTGAGACCCTGCAGTCCAGGAGTCCACCAAGAATTTCCTCTACTATTTGTAACCGCCCTTTTGGGACAATTATTATTTTTGTAGCAGTTTACCAGAGACCTCTGCAAGTAGTCCACACAGGTCTCCAGTTTGTCCTCTGTCCCGTGCCTCTTAGAGAAGCCTTTGAGACTGCTGGCCAGGTCTTCCCTATAGGAGTCCCACTTGGTTCTCCTCGGGTTCCTGAATTTGACCTCCTTCCCCCTAACCTTAGCTATACTGAAAGTGATCTGCCTATGGTCTGAGAGCGAGGGCTCCGTCAAGACCCTCCACTCCACTACCTCTTGTATCAACTGCCTGGAACAGACAGTGATGTCGAGCACTTCTCTTCTCGCTATAGTGCAGAAGGTGGGCTCGTCTCCTGTGTTGAGAATCTCCAGATCCGTAGATGCTAGGAACTCCAACACTTTTCTTCCTCTTTGGTGTCCGAGCTTCCCCACACAGTGTGAGGCGCGTTAGCGTCACATCCCATGATCAAGGGAAGCCGTTTCTCCCGGCAGTATTCTGCCAGTTTTATCACCGGTGCAGGCGGCACCGCCTCCCCCTCGTCATGAGAGAAGTAGGCCGAGCAAATAACCATTTTCTTCCTGTAACCAGAGTCATTAGTGAAATCCACTTCTACAGCCGCAACGTCCCTGGAACACAGGTGAGGTATTAGCTGGGCTTCCATACCCTTGACGGCCACTCAGGCCCTGGGCCGATCCACTGATGGGGCCCTAAAGAGCCTACTGCAGGCCGCCAAGCCCCTGATGCAACCCCGGATTATCCAGGGTTCTTGTATCAGTGATATGCATGTTTGCCTCCCAGCTTGTTGCCTGGCCAAAACAGCCAAGGCCCCTTTGCTGTGATGCAGATTAATCTGGGTGAAGGCCACCCCTCTCGATCCCGCCATTTAACTACAAGACCGTTTTAGGGGGCTTCTCCTTATCCCTCTTTACCCTCCCCCCTGGGCCCCACTTACCCGAAAGGCAATCCTGTCGAGCCCAAAGAATGGTTTGAAGTCCAGTGTTCTCAATTTGAGGACACTGGACTCCGGGACACCGAGGACCAGGTTCCCACTTTCCCTGGTGGCCTCTACCCCCTCCGTGAACACTTTCCAGCTCCCGGTGACAAGACCTGAGTTCTGCCTCTCCAGCCGCTTTAGGATCGTTGCTGCGCCCTCGGGAGGTTCCGGGACCCAAACTACCGCCCTGTGCTGCTTTTGAAGCGCGTCCATGCCCATCACCTTGAGCTTGGCGCCCTCCCACGGAATGATGCCGACGATCCGCCCCACGAGCCAACCCAGCGACGCCTCATCCACGCATCTAACCACCGCCGCACCACTCCTTAGAGAGGTGCTGTGGAATCTGGGCACCGGACCCTCTTGGATCCCGTCGATCTCCTTCGAGACCGCACCCCTCAACAGAGTCAACTGCTCTGCAGTGATTTTTGCTTTGGGGTAGCCCTCCGCCACAATCACCCTCGCCAGAGGGTCAGCAGCGTCCGAATAGGCATGGTGCCCATCGTGAGCCCTTTGCTTCTTCAGCGGACGGCCGCCCGATGGAGGGGTTTCATTGGAGCACTTCCGACGTTTACCATCGGTGTGCCCCTTCACCACCTCCACCGGCGTACAAGGGGGAGCCACGGGAAGAGAGCGAGCCCCTTCCAGAGCCCCTGCTCTCATCCGCTTCGCCCTCCTTCTTTAGGCCCCGCACCGATTTTTCTTTACTGGAGGTAAAGCCTCCTGCCGCGCAACCGGACCGGCTTCACTTCCGGAGCCCTTAAAGGTCCCGTCCGTCACCACCGTCCCAGCTCCTTCCCTTGAAGACCAGTCACGCGAGCTCTCCCGATTTCCCACTTTGTTCTCTGAGTTTATGTTATCATTAGTCAAATTTATAGTGGTCCCACGAGTAGCTAGGGAATTACACGGTCCGCCCACGCAGAGCCCCGCATGCGTGGATAAGGCTGGATACTCTTCGCCCGGTTCCCCAGAGGCATCGTTCGCGACACTGCTCTCCCAGTGACATGCAGCCATCGCCACGATGGCTTACAACTTGGCTTGGGGAGCTAATCCGCGGCAACGGTCTTCCCTCACCCTCCAGAGAGTTTTATTTCCGTGGGGCCAGGTTAAAACCGCCACTATCCAGCAGTACTTAGTCCCCTCAAAAAACTCACACCTACTGGGCGTCCTCCTATCCGCCACCTTAGAGACGCGCCCGGTGGGTAGCTCAACCCCCGGGAAAAGCACACTTACATCGTAAAAATTTGTATGTTAGATCGAGAACCAGCCGATAGACGTCGAATATGTACGGCTATTGCATGATCTTTACGCTGACGAGATGAAAAATCATCCTTACAGAGGATACGTGATTGTCGAATCTAAAACGCCGATCAAAGCGGCAAAAGAAATACAATATTATTCGGGTGAGAGAAGACCGATTTGTTTTGTGTTCTCCGGAATTGGATCGCAATGGATTGGCATGGGTACGGATTCTTTTTTCAATATAGAGAAGTGATTGCTTGCAATTAAACTCGAATTTACATGTTAACAGGTAACGCGCTACTGCGATTTCCAGTATTTTCCAACACCATAGAAAAATGCAATACGATTTTAAAAATGCAAGGAATGTATATCATTGACATATTAACGAGTAAACATAAAGATATTTTTAACGACATATTGAATTCATTTGTGGGCATCACCGTGATGCAGGTGATAAATTGCTTTTACAAATTATATGCGCGCAATTTCTGTAAATGTTTCTTTCTAATAATAGAAAGAAATATTTTATTCTTTTTTAGGTGGGATTAATCGATCTCTTAAGATCCGTAAATATCGCGCCAGATTATGTCGTTGGTCACTCAATTGGTGAACTATGCTGCGCATAAGCAACCGGTAATTTCACCCTTGAACAAGTGATTTTATCTTCGTATTACATAGGATTGGGATTGAAGGAAACGAAAAAAATTAACTGCGCGATGGTTAATATCGGTCTCAGTTATGAGAATGTGAAGAACATATGCCCACCAGATATCGAAGTAATTTACAGCAACAGTCAAAATACTTGCTCTATAAGCGGTCTAATAAAATCAGTAAAGGCGTTTACAAAACAATTAGAGGTACTTTAATTTTTCATTAAAACATTTTGTCGAATATACATGTAATTAACTTAAACAAATTATACTTTTTATATAATTTTACAGACCAATAATGTATTTACTGAGGAAGTCAACTGCTGCGACATTCCTCTACATACTCGTTATCTTCTCCCCGCGAGAGATACGATTCTGGCTTACCTAAATCGAATAATACCGCAAACAATGACACCCAATCAGATATGGCAAAATTTATTTTGCAGCGCGAAATTATCATGCGCTGAATATTTCACGAATTATTGAGTCCTGTATGTTTCGATAAAACCGCGCAATTAATTCCCATAAACGCAGTGACTCTTGAAATCGCACCGAATGCTATTCTTCAGAGTGTTACGAAAGAACTGTTCAACACAATCAGCATCACATTACTTCAGCCTAATCACGAAGATAACGTCAAAGTATTTTTGCAAGGTCTGGGAAAAATGTACATCAATGGCTTGCAACCGCAATTAGCAAATCTATATCCGACCGTAAAATTTCCTGTTAGTCGTTCCACGCCAATGATCTCGCCGTCAATCAAGTATATCAAACATATTATTCATTTGTTAAATATAATAGAATACAAAATTATTTTCAGGGTAAGAAATTTTTATTTTTTAACAAATATGATAGAATGGCATCCAGAGCCATCGCAGGATGTTAGTATTATTTTCAGGGTAAGAAATTTTTATTTTTTAACAAATATGATAGAATGGCATCCAGAGCCGTCGCAGGATGTTAGTGCTACATTATTAATTTATTTTTCTTAAAGAATTATTTAATAAATAAATCTACAAGAGACAGTTAAATTGTACACCGATCTGACATCGAGATACCTAATGTGTACGAAATTATAAGTATATTGTTCTCATATCGAGAAACATTTACTTACATATAGGAATTATTGGAGAGAAAGGAAGAGAGAAAAAATATCAGGGCGCGAGTGGCTAAGCCGGGAATTGAACCCGGGTCTTCCGCTTGCCGGGCGAATGTTCTGACCACTAAACTACTCAGACCCCACGCTTCTAACATTCATCTCTAATATATTAACAACAACAATTCTGTAGGTCAAACGCGTCATGTTGCCCGCGTGATTTAAACACATATAATGTAAAAACCCTATAAATTCAACAAATATAATAGAATGCCTTTACATTATATGTGTTTAAATCACGCGGGCAACATGACGCGTTTGTCCTACAGAATTGTTGATTTCCTAATATATGAGAGATAAATGTTAGAAGCGTGGGGTCTGAGTAGTTTAGTGGTCAGAACATTCGTTCGGCAAGCGGAAGACCCGGGTTCAATTCCCGGCTTAGCCACTCGCGCCCTGATATTTTTTCTGTCTTCCTTTCTCTCCAATAATTCCTATATGTAAGTAAATGTTTCTCGATATGAGAACAATATACTTATAATTTCGTACACATTAAGTATCTCGATGTCACATCGGTGTACAATTTAACTGTCTCTTGTAGATTGATTTATTAAATAATTTTTTAAGAAAAATAAATTAATAATGTAGCACTAACATCCTGCGACGGCTCTGGATGCCATTCTATTATATTTGTTGAATTTATAGGGCCTTTACATTATATGTGTTTTTATTTTTTATTCCCAGATGGGACCATTCTGAGGATTGGTACTTAACATGTTATAAAATCCTGACGAAACTCTCTATCGGAGAAAGGATGGTTGAAGTTGCGCTAAATGACGAAGAATACGAATATATGAGCGGTCATGTGATTGACGGAAGACAGTTATTACCGGCTACTGGATATCTAATGCTAGTTTGGCAAACGATGGGTTTGCTGAAAAGTCTATCGTATACAGATATGCCGATCGTATTTGAGAATGTCAAGTTTATTCGGGCAACGCACTTTCCGAAAGAAGGACCCGTGTATCTAACAATAATGGTGCGGAAAGGTAGATCTTATTTTAAAATCTTATTTTTCAATAAGCTACTTTATTTGCTGCATTAAGATTGACAATACTCAATTTATGTGATAAAAAGAAATATTCAAGATTATTTATTGCAGCAACTGGAAAGTTTGAAGTCATGGAAGGAGATAATGCCGTTGTCACTGGCACTGTGCGTGAACCGACAGATATTGCCAAAGAAAAGTTACCGAGTCATCTGTTAAATCAAGAGAACGACAATGAGGAGGAAGTAATGAACACAAAAGATATCTACAAGGAACTCAGATTACGCGGATATCAATACGCTGGCATATTTCGGGGTTTGAAGAGTTCGTCGACTACGGGAAAACAAGGGCACATAGCTTGGATGTACAATTGGGTAACATTTATGGATAATATGCTGCAAATGAAAATCCTCGGGATAGACACGAGGAGTCTTCACGTTTCCACGGGAATACAAAAGTTGGTAATCGATACGAAACTTCACATACAGCAAATGCGGAACGCAGCAGCTAACGATTACCGTAAGTTTGTCGACTTATTTTCTTTCTAACAGCTTTTTAATATTAATTTTTTAATGTAACTTTAAATGTTATAACCAATTCTCAAATGAAGAAATATGTTTAACGTAAGAGAAGTTTGAGTATAAAAAAATACAATATTTATAAATATCTTTTTAGAGCTTCCTGTACGTGTGTACAAAACCTGCGACGCAATAGTATCCGGCGGTGTGGAAATTCGCGGAATCAAAACTACTTCCATATTTCGTCGAAAGCCAGCAAGAAAGCCCGTTCTCGAAGAGTATAGATTCATAGCCCATCGCGATAGAGCCGAGGTTTCTTTGCAGGAAGCCGTGATGCTGTCGACGCATCTCGCTCTGGAGTATCATCAAGTGATAAAAGTAAATATTATCGAATTGATCAAAGATGATGACAATGTAGAAACAGATGAAATTGCATCACCACTGTTTATCGATATCTTGGGTGATCTACCATTGCTTCAACCAAACATTACTCTGGTAACCAGAACCGATCGCTTCGATTGCGTTACTCTTCCTTCGGAAATCAGTCTCGCAATCGAAGAAGTTGTCGAATGACGATAATACGATATTAATCACAGGATACAATTTGTTCACAAAAAACAAAAGCAAGACTTTAAATGAAATTTTGCCGGCGATACAAAACAATGGATTCTTATTGACACGAGAACAGTCATTCACGAAAGACGACATTGCGACTGCCGAAAAGTATAATTTAGCAATAGTACTTGAGAAACGCACGCAAGAAGAGCACATTATACTTTTAAAGAAGAGAGAACAGTCAACGAGGAAAACTAAAGTTATTCACGTGAACAATTATGAGTTCTCTTGGTTAGAGCAGCTTAAATCGATCTTGAACGCAGAGAACGAGTCAAGAAACGCTGCAAAAATAATTTTAGTCAGCGAAAAAGATTCGGAATGCGGCTTGTTGGGCCTCATCAATTGCTTGAGGAGAGAACCAGGTGGCGAATCGATCAGAGGAGTGTTTATTCAAGACGAAACTGCATCGGAGTTTTCTTTGCACGAGTCATTATACGCGGAGCAACTCCGGATCGATCTTATCATAAATGTCTTGCGTTCGAATAAAACATGGGGTTCATACAGACATCTTCCGTTAACGCCGCTGACCCTGAAGCTCGTGTACCACGCATTTGTCAATCAATTGGTATAAATGTTTCATAAATTATTAAAAAAAGTTATTCTTACAGTTCTGTCATAATAAAAAATATTTCTCAATTAAGTGAGCGGTGATTTGAATTCATTTCGCTGGATCGAGGGCCCGATTACACCGGATTATAAGGAGAATAATCTCGTTCACATAGCTTACTCGTCTATCAACTTCAAAGATGTAATGATAGCGTCCGGCAAACTTGCAGGAGATGGTTTCTACTTAACGCGTGGACGTCTCGAGGATTGTATGGTGGGTATGGAATATGTCGGCGTCGATAATACTGGACAGAGAGTGATGGGAATTTGGGAAAACAGGTACGTTATTGTCACGCAATTATTTAAAAGTATACTGTTTATGAAAAAAATTGACGCACTTTAAAGTAAGCTTTTCTATTGGATAAATTGATATATTGTGTGTGTATGTTTTGTATGTACATGTGTGATAAGAAGATAAAAAATAATTAAAAAATTATTTATTTAATAAAATTACTATCTCAAATGTTGCAGATTTTGTAATGCAACTTACAATACTTTGTAAAGCCAAAGCAAACGTAGAATTATTTTATTGAAATGCAAAAATTTTTTATTAATATTTTTACTGTATTTACTATATTTACTGTAACCTACAAGCTATTCTTATCTATCCTAGATAATCCTGTTTTTTTAGATATAAAAAAGATATTAATTCTTTACTTCGCAGATCCATAACAAATATGTGCATATCCTACAAAGACTTATACTGGAAAATTCCGGACGAGTGGAGCATGGAGGACGCTGCAACGGTTCCATGCGCTTACGGTACGTGCTGTTACGGATTAATTGTCAAGGCGAATATGAAAAAGAGCGACACGGTACTTATCCACTCCGGTACCGGTACCGTGGGCCAAGCTGCGATTCATCTTGCGCATCACAAAGGTTGCGAGATATTCACCACCGTTGGCACTCCGGAAAAGCGAAAGTTTATCAGAGACACGTTTCCGTTTATCCCAGAGAATCATATTGGAAATTCGCGCGACAACAGTTTTGAGCAAATGATATTTACTCAGGCCAACGGCCGTGGCGTGGACATTGTATTGAACTCGCTCGCCGAAGAGAAACTCCAGACGTCCATCCGTTGCCTGGCGAAGGGCGGGCGTTTTCTGGAAATAGGCAAATTCGATTTTATGGCCAATAATTTGTTGAACCTCTTGATACTTTCGAAAGGGATTTCATTTTACAGCGTTATGTTGGATAATATATTCATAGCTCCGGAGGAATTAAAAGAACGTTTGAACATGGTAGTGGCCATAAATCTTGCAAATAAAGCTATTCAACCGATTGCCCGACAGATTTTCAAAAAAGATGAAGTGGAGGCTGCATTCAGATACATGGCAGCTGGAAAGCATATAGGAAAGGTAGGTCAATTTAGCTGAAATTAAATGTGGCTTAATACGCGTGATTAATTAAGGATAAAACATAATACATCAAATAAAAACTGAGTTAACTGAGTTAACGTACTTTTAGATAATCATAAAAATACACGAAGATGAATCTATGAGCGCACCCATTCTTGCACTTCCACGTTATTACTGTCTATCGAACAAATCGTACATCATCTTAGGCGGCTTGGGTGGCTTCGGCTTGGAATTAGCCGACTGGCTGGTTGCTCGTGGCGCTCAGAATTTGGTGTTTATCTCGCGAGCCGGAGTAAAAAACGGATACCAGCAGATGAAGATTGATTTGTGGAAATCTTACGGAGTGAAAGTGATAATCATATCGAACGTCGATATATCGGACGTCAAAGATTGCGAATATATGCTGAAATCGGCGGAAAAACTGGCACCGGTGGACGCTATATTCAACCTGGCTGTGGTATTGAATGATAAAATATGCCGGAATCAAACTGTAGAGACGTTCCAGGAGCCCTTCAAAGCGAAAGCTTGGGCCGCGAAGAACTTGGATCATTTGACCAGAAAAATATGTCCTCAGCTTCGTCACTTTGTTGTGTTCTCTTCGGTATCTTGCGGCAGAGGAAATGCTGGACAAACCAATTACGGCATGGCAAATTCCATCATGGAGAAAATTTGCGAAAAAAGAGTGCAAGAGGGTCTGCACGGACTAGCGGTTCAATGGGGTGCGGTCGGCGATGTCGGCCTCGTATCTGATATGCAAGACAACGACAAAGAAGTGGTTATCGGCGGTATTTTGCAGCAAAAGATAACTTCCTGCATCGCGAAACTCGAAGACTTTTTGTTACAAAAACAACCTATAGTGGCGAGCATGGTTGTAGCCGAAAAGCGGTTGAACACTTTTGGCGCATCCAGTATTGTTGAAACTGTGGCCAATATTATGAGTAAGTTAATAACATTAAAAAAATTAGACAATTTAACTAATTAATTTATTCAAATTTGAATTCATTTGATAAAGAAGATCAATGTGTTTAATTAAATGTGGTTAGAATATTTAATATAAACTAAATAATTAAAACTAAATACAAAAAATTAATTATATATAGATCTGAAGGACATGAGTACGGTGGCTCATCACATGCCTTTGTCCGAGCTTGGAATGGACTCGATGATGGCCGTGGAAATTAAACAGACCTTGGAACGGGAGTATGAGATTTTCCTTACCGCGCAGGATATTCGTGATCTCAATTTCGCTAAGCTCGCCAAAATGTTCGAGAAAGATGTGAAGGACGAAGAACTCACCGAGATAACAGGAATGAAATTGCTCATTCGCATATCAGGCGACGATCACTTGATACCCGATGTTTGTATAAAGCTTCCGACGAAAGAAAGCACGACGGAAAGCGAAATATTCCTATTGCCAGGTATAGAGGGTTGTGCAAACGTCTTTGACTTGCTGGTGCCAAAAATCGAAGGTTCATCAACGTGCTTACAATACAACACGCATAACATCGGCACAGATTTGACATCAATAAAAGATATCACTAATAGCCTTTTACAGGTAAATTTTTCACTTAATTAACAACTAGACTTCATAATATAGAAAGAAGGAAACAGATTATGATACAATAAAGTACTGCATACCAGAGTACAATGATAACAAGATAGCAATTCAAGATGTTTTTAGTCCTATTTTTTTTTATGTTAAGCTTTTTATACTTTATTATTTTTATTGCAAACAGCAATTGAGTTTGTTTTCCACCGTGTGCGGGAAATCGCAAATGAACACAACTCCTTTTGTGATTACTGAATAAAGAAATTAAAGCCTTTTATTTTCAATGTAAAGTACTTTGGTACACAAGAAAAAAAGGAAAGAAAAATAAAGAATAAACTTTCACTGTTTAGTAGATGCATACGATGCATACGTCGAGACAGAACGATATTATACTATACTAAAAACTATAAAATATAGCATAAAAACAAATGAATAATAGGAATGATGCTCAACAGAGCCATCTATACCACTGACTGAACAGATAAAGATAATTGCTGAAAAGATAACTAAATACTATTACAACACTCCCACTATTTAGTTATACTTGTAGTGACATTTTCTCTTTAAGAAAATTAAAACGTTCTTTGGCTAATCCTTTGGTTAGAATGTCGGCTGACTGAAGTTCCGTGGGTACATATTCCATCTTAATTCTACCACTTTGGATTTCTTCTTTGATAAAGTGCCATTTATTATCTATCTGTTTACTACGACGATGGAATTAAGTGCTATTGCTGTATCGAATCGCGCCTTGATTGTCACATAACAGAATTAATGTCTCCTGTTTGTTATTGAGAGAAGCAATTAGCCGTCGTAATCAAATCAATTCTTGTACTGCAGATGCAGCTGCAATGTATTCACTTTCTAACGTAGAAAGTGCGTTTACGTCTTGTTTCCTAGATGCCCATGTTACTGGTCCATCACACATGGTCTAACATAACATAGCCAGTTGTTGATCTGCGTTCGTCCTGATCACCCCGTCTCTGACGCCCAGTCTGCATCAGAGTATCCTATTAAAGTTGTTTCCTTTTCATTATATTTGTTGTAGATAATTCCTTGTTCGATCGTTCCTTTTAAATATCGAACAATCTGTTTAACCGCCTTCCAGTGTTGAAGACCCGGATTTTCCTTGAATCGGCTTAGCACATTTACACCATACGCTATATCCGGTCAAGTCATATTTGCTGCCAACTGTAAGGATCCTAATACCTCGTCATATGGTTTATGTCGCATCTCTTCTTTTTCTTCGTTATTAGCTGGACACATTTCCTTTGAAAGCTTAACAATTGGGTTTACCGGTACTGATGATGGTTTTGCATCTTCCATACGGAATTTTTCGATCAGCTTTGCAATATAAGAACGTTGGTGTAACTTGATCGTTCTTTGGTCCCGATTATGTTCAATTTCAAAACCTACGAAGAAACGTGGTTCCTTTATCTTGATCTCAAAGGCTTCTTTGAGATTATTTAAGAACTCGGTCAGGATGTCCATTGAATCACTCATTATCAAACCGTCGTCTACATACAGTGCTAAGTAGAGAGTATATTGGCCTCTGTGTCCAACATAAATGCAATCATCCACATCTGTTCTTTCCATCGAGAAACTACGTAGTACTGCATCAAACTTACGATTCCAGCAGTTTGGTGATTGCTTTAGTCCATAAAGACTCTTCTTTAACTTTACCCGATGTCCCTTTTTCCATGGTCTATCTGGTAGCTCAATCCAAATGTTTTCTTCAAGTTCGCCATATAGGAAAGCAGTTTTAATATCAAACTGCATTATTTCTAGATTTTTCTTTGCTGCTTTAGCAAACAAAACTCTGCAACTATCCGCTCGAACTACTGGCGCATAAATCTCGTCATAATCTATGCCTTTGCGTTGTGTGAACCCTCTTGCAACTAAGCGTGCTTTGAAGCGATCTAATTCACCTGGTGTTTGCTTTAATTTAAACACCCAACGACAATTAATAGCTTTTCTGAGGGCATTTCTTCTTCACACTATGTGGAATTTTTAACATGTGATTCAATTTCCTCGTTGATTGCCTCTTTCCATTGCTCTGCCTCTGAACTTGACATTGCTTCCGCATAGGTTTGTGGCTCTTCAATTGCCAGCAAAGCGTGACTATATTTGTCTGGTGGCTTCAATGTTGAACGTGGTCTTAACGTCATTGTATCTCGTTTCGATTTTCCTTCTTCTTTCTTCGGGGATTCTTCTTTTTTCTTTGAGGATTCTTCTTCTCTTTTATCATCATTAATTTCGTCACTTTGATCCTTCATTATTTTTTCTTTATTAGAATCCATATTATCTTCCACTGTAATAGTTGCAAATTTAAAGTTTCCAACTTCATTGTCAAACTTTACGTTTGTTGCATGAGTGAATTTCCGCGTCTCAGGATCAAATAGTTTATAATTGTTAGATTCATCTTGATATCCCACGAAGATTCGTTTTACAGCCTTTTTATCTAACTTGCGTCGTAATGCTTTCGGTACTTGTGAATAGCATGCCGAACCGAATACATAAATATGTGAAATATCTGGTTTTTTCTTGTGCCATAATTCGAATGGCGTCTTGTTTACGTTTTTTACAGTAGTGACTCGATTCAAGATCTGAGTCGCCGTCAATATGGCCTCACTCCATAGATATTTTGGTACATTTCTCGCAAATAACATTGACCGTGCACTCTCTAGTAACGTTCTAATTTCTCGTTCCGCTTTTCCATTTTATTCAGAATTATGTGGAGCCGTTGTTTCATGTATGATGTCCCTTTTTCTGAATTGTTCAATCAGAGAACCATTAACAAATTCTCGGCCGTTGTCCGATTTTATTACCTTGATTTCTGAACCGAATTTTGTCTTGACCATATTACAGTATTCGATTATTCGATGAGCAACTTCTTCTTTATTACGTAGTGTGTATACCGTTCGAAACTCAGTTGCATCATCCTTTAATACCATGAAGTATTTGGCACCATTTAGAGCCTGTTCTTCGATTGGTCCACATACATCCGTGTGCGTAACCTCTCCTGCCTTTACATCCTTAGAAATAGCTGAATGGAATGGTCTTCTTGCTTGTTTCCCGTACTGACATGCTTCGCAAAAGAATGTCGTTTCGTCGGTAAGCTCAATACCGTTACTACATTAATTTTAATCATCTTGCGTAGCGTATCGATACTTGCATGACCCATCCTTTCATGCAACAGCTTGAGCGATATCTTCTGAGCTACACATGCTTGTAAGGATCTAACTTGGGGTCTAAACTTCATTTTATACAGATTAGTATCCCAATATCTGTATGCATAGACTTGATTATCTCGAACTATCTTGACATGCTGTTTACTGGTTATTATTTCAAAATCGTGATTCGCTGCTGCTTTAAAACTAAACAAATTCTTACCTAATTCTGGTATCCATCGGACATTTTTAATAGTTACCGTTTTCCGTTGACCATCTACCCAGGCTTCTACTTTTACCTCATCGATGCCTTTGACTGAAAGTCTTCTATTATCTGCCAAACCAATCGTTTCATTAACATCCTCGTTTTCCATTGACCAGAATATTTCTCGATCAAATGCCATGTGGTAGCTGGCTCTGCTATCCGCAATCCAATCCTGTTGACTCACAACTAGATTTGCTTCATCAGAATTACATAAAAAGGTCGTGCCTTGTGTTTTCTCGTCTTTTGACTTACTGCCGCCCGCAATGTACTAAGCATCTCCTTGATGTTGCCGATGTAATCCGTCATCGACATGTCATGACTCATCCTAGAAT
The DNA here is from genome assembly GCF_040581485.1 of Linepithema humile. NCBI lineage: Eukaryota > Metazoa > Arthropoda > Insecta > Hymenoptera > Formicidae > Linepithema > Linepithema humile. Next base: position 30,928,383 of record NC_090128.1, on the reverse strand, counting down.
TATGCAATTGTCTGTATAAACTTACAATTCGTTGACTTGACTTCTTTTCATAAAGCCCTAGGATTGTCTCCCACATCTCGCTTGCAGAATCGCATCTCATGATAAGATTGATAATATTTTCTTCGACTGTTAGTCCAATCAGTCGTCTCGCGCCTTTATCTTTCCTCAACCAGTTATTCAGTTGTGTTGCCTCAGTCGGCCTCAGATAGTTGATGCATACGATGCATACGTCGAGACAGAACAATATTATATTATACTAAAAACTATAAAATATAGCATAAAAACAAATAAATAATAGGAATGACTCAACAGAGCTATCTATACCACTGACTGAACAGATAAAGATTGCTGAAAAGATAACTAAATACTATTACAACAATTTTTTATCTGTTTTTAGCACATTTTGAGCAGAGAACAAAAATTGCCACAAAATTTTGTACTAGTCGACTATTTATATGGATCGATAATTGCAATCGAATTAGCTCAAAAGTTAGAAGAAATAAATCTCAAAGGCCGATTGATTCTTATCGATGGAGCACCCGAATATATGAAGGCAATGGTTAATGTAAATTGTCCTTTCACTACGTTAGATGAATTTCAGAATAATATTCTTTTAGGTATAATGGATTTGTTTCAACTAACAGCTAGTGGAAAGGTATATAATCATAGATGATGGTTTTAAATGATGGATTTTTCAGCAAAAATCACAAATCTAATCTTTTCAGTTTGTGTTGGAGTTGAACAAATGTACTAATACTAATTGGGACGAAAAGTTAGAAATTTTTTTGAAACATGTTTCTTCGGCTTATTCACAAGTAATGATTGACAAAAGAAAAGCTTTGTGCACAACAATATATAAGCATTTAATCAGTCTTCATGAATACGATGTGACACAAGTACCGAAGATCGAATCACCTATAATACTTTTGAAGCCCACGACATATTCATTACTTTTTCCTCAAGAAGACTATGGCCTGCACAAGGTAATTGAACTATATAAAAAAATAATTTATACTGCAGAACAGTTGTAATTAATATAAAGTTACTTGCAGATTACTAAAGGAAAGATAGAAATACACTATGTTGAAGGCACTCACATGACAATAATGGACAATCAGAAAGTCGTTGCTGCAATTAATGAAACAATTAATTCCAGCAAACCTATTAAAAAGCATATGTAGTTTAATAATGTTCATACATTAATCTTTTTTCTTTTATTTAAAATATTTAAATACAAGTAGAATATATAAATTTAGATTGTATATTATTGTATAACAATAAAACGTCAGAAAAGGAACAAATTATTCGTTTAATATGAGATGTCCCGAAAAGAATCTAATGAAACCTGCAAAATGTCATAGAATTATTAATATTATTATTATCTAAGCAAGTCTAAAATTGTGTCAGGAATATCTCGTGCAATTTATATAATCTGTGAGATAAGCTTGTATTAACATGATTATATATATATATTGTATGAACACGTATTATTCATAAACATATAATCACGTTAACGTATATATAATTTTCTGCATAATGCAGTCACTAAACTTTCATTGCATATCTCCTAACATCTGTGTCATGATTTATCTCAAATAGTTATTGAAAATAATTTTGAACCAATAGACTATCAACTACAAAAATAAAACATTTGTTTATATTCTAACATCTTTATAATGAGCACTTGAAATACTTAATAGTGGCGAATATGGCATTTGTAACAGTTGTGATAGCGCTGTATGTGTAGCATTAGCTACATCCAGTTGATAGCTGAACGATATTATCGATTTTATTGCCATGATGATAAATCATGAAATATAGGAGAGACATTCCTTCAAATTTTCCTTGTACATCGCATATTTGATAATTTTACGCAATATTATAGAAATAACAGATTTGGCAAAATAGTATAACTCAAAAATGTTGCTGATAATAGTGAAATAGAAAAATAACTAATATTAAAAAGTCAATGTAAATTTAACAATAACAAGTATATCATATGACAATAACCTTTAAAAATCAATCCTGATAATTGCAACACATAATTAATTCTCTAACATCTCTATTCAATTTGCAATTTTTTAACATAGTTTATAAAATTTATAGAGATTCTCATCCACCATAAAAATATAGCGTATAACATTTTATATGGCATCTACATGTTAGACGAATAATGGTAATTAGATTACCTTCAGCTTTATCTCTCCATTCAATATATATATTTTTTTAAATAATATCTTTTTTCGTCAAATCTCAAGCGAATTTATATCACGACTAACGAAAAATCACATTGTTAATAAATTGGTGCAAGGAGATTGTCGTATTTCCACTATTACCTTTTTTAAATATACTTTTTTAATAAATAACAAAAATCTTAATTTTTCTATCGAGGTAGAAAAAATATTGAAGTTAATAGTGACTATTTTAATTAATAAAAATTAATTATAAAAATTGAGCAATACGTAAATTGTTCTTAATTCTCAGCATTTGACAAAAACGATAAGCCTTATGCACCAACCTAATAATGGTCAAAAAAACTATGCTACTCGCAAATTACGCCAATTTGACGAATTTTCTTAGTATTTATTATAACGCAGCAGGGCTAATACACGGAGCTGTATTAGCGGGCGACTTTTATGGACCTCCAAATCAAAATCACAAGTCGAGAGAGAATTGCTCATTATTCTGATCCATCTATCCGCACTTTCGTTGGCAACTACGTATGTTTGCGCAACTTGCGATTTGACACCATCATTAGTCTCAGATCTTTCGCAAGTCGCTCGCAGTGCCTCTTGATGTATTGTGACGTGACGCTTTTCGAGCGCCGTCACAAGGGCGATAGCCCGGCCGAGGGAGCAAAGAGTCCTGGCGTTGCTCCTCGCGTGGAGAGAGCAACCCGCGAGACCCCACAATTTGTACGCGTTGTTTGTATTGTCATTCCCGTTTTATGTCATTAATATCGTTTTTAAATTGTAAGGCGAGACCCCGTGCGGGCGGCGTTGCGTGTTTTGTGCCTCAGGGCGAAGATGCAGCATCGCCAGGAAGACCGGACGCCGAGGGATCATCGACGGGTGTCACGCGTCAGTGACCCCACGGCATAAGGTCAGGTACCGCGATCCCGTCGCCTCCGCCATCCAAGCCCTATCTAACTCCGCTTTGGTTTCAGCCACAGAGTCTAAGAAACGCAGAAACACGCAGCAGCGGACCTCGCCCGGCTGCAGACGGCTTCGGGGACCCCGAAGATGCTGCACCCGGAAGAACCGGAGTATGGCCCGGCCAGCCTAACCAGTCTCTTCCGGGAACATCGACTCATCGACACGTTAACGGCCGAAAGATTTGAGGAAACCACAGAGAGCGGAGGGGGGCGCCCTGGATGAACTGTGGGCGGTTCTCAGGGGCCCCCCTTTTCGGAAAATCGGCAGGATGCGCAGGAAGGCGACGCGGACTTGGAGAGGACCTACGTGCAGAGCCGAGAAGAGCCACTGTTCGGTGTGCCGCAAGTGCGTGAGGACGACACCCGGGACTCAGCCCGACGACACCGAAGACGCCGAAGACGTCCACTCGTTGTAAGCCGCCTCTCGGGTAGCCGTAGAGTTCCGTCCGGTTATGGCTGGTAGCGTGAGTTATGTCTGTATTTTGTGTCTCTCACACAATTAACCATAGTTCTGATACCGTGAGCGCTCAATTACGCTCAATTACCGCATGTCCAGCCGGCTCCGGATAGCGCGTAAAAAGTCTCTCCGACTTGCGGGAATTAAGTGCCGACAGTCTCTTCTCGTTACCGTTTCGTTTGTCGTTCGTCTTGTTACCGTACCGTTCTACCGTTACCGTTCTCTCGAAGATATCGATTGCTACCGTCGTTCCGTTACCGTTTCTTTTGAAAGTACCGATTATTACTGTCTTTTGGTCGCGTTAGCACCGTACCGTGGGTGAATGTTCGCGGGCGGATTTTGATTCGGGAACGTTCTCCGCGAGACTGCTGTTACCGCAAAGTTAGCGTCTCGGCGAGAAGCGTGAGAGCCCGCGAAAAATAGCCGACCCGCGACATATCCTTTCTGGTCGTTAGGCTATCGTCGTTTAAAGTCTATTTATTTGGCCTTCAGCGGCCGTATCGGATGATCAAAATATAAGTCCTTCGTTGGCTGTATATAGTCGGATCAGCGGCGAATTATCGTAATCACGTTCCCGAGATTTGATGTAGGCATCGAACTCGATTCTCGTTACCGAATTTATAGGGCGAAGGGCCCTACCATCGTATCAACCTATTTCCGCCGTATCGGCTCCGGCCGAATAGTTTAAGCATCTTTACCCTTGTAAACTAAATCACTGAAATACATCATTGTTAACTGTTAATTATTGAGTTATCCTTGCATTAGCCTCTCACTCCAGATATCTAACGTTAAGTAAAAGAACTGCGCCCCTCTGCCATATACTGAGCGGGGAGCGGCCGAGCAATTTTGTGAACTGTTAAAGTTACCGATACCGCGGTGCGATTATTCGCACCTGGCGCCCATTTCCGGTTACCGATATCGCGTGAGTTACCTTGCTCCCGAATTTTGTGGAGTACCGCGAGTTACCGAATCGTGCAGTTATTGCCGATTTCGCGAGTTACCTTGCTCCCGACGAGCGTGGAGTACCGCGAGTTACCGAATCGTGCAGTTATTGCCGATTTCGCGAGTTACCTTGCTCCCGACGAGCGTGGAGTACCGCGAGTTACCGAATCGAGCATCTGCTTCCGATACCGTAAGTTACCGAATCGAGCATTTATTGCCGATACCGCAAGCTACCGATTTCCATTGGGCGTGCTCCCTCGGATCTGGCGTGATTCCGAGGCCAGTTCACGTCGCAGTATAATGATTTCATTAGTGATGTATGCTTCGCGACGTATCCTGTCGCGTAGTTTAGGACTCATGTCAGGAATGCTTCATCGTACGAGGATTACCACAGTGTCACAAAATTCTGTAAAATATGCAAATAAATTTATTTTTCATAATTTTTATGAGAATTGTATATGACTTAACGTTAGTAAAAATAAGTTAAAGATGTAAATTAAAATTAGAGATGTGAATTAAAATCAATGTAAAATGTAGATTAATATAAACATTTAAATGAAAGCAAAAAAAACGTACCTTAAATATGACGATAAAAGCTAATCCAGCTGCTAGTACATGCCAGAACATGATGATGTAATCATACTTGTAAGGCGATTCGGGTGGTTCTCTGTAATCCGGATAACGACAAATCTCGACCGAGATTGACTGATTTATTACCGGCTGAGAACCATTTTTCAGATCACTAGTAGTGAATTTTGATAGACAATGGTTTAAAAAATTTTCAAGCAAATAATTATCAGAAATTGTCATACGATAAACTAGTTTCGGTATAAAATTTGAAGTAAAAGCTATGATAAATGCCTGAAAAACGAAATCAAAAGTATCCTTAATGAAATTAACATAATTATATATAAAATTTTTTATAATAGAATTATTTATGTAATATGTTTACAAATTACAAGACATATCTACTCCAACAGGATAGCATTAGGCTTTTGTATGAACGGAGGCTGAACGGGTATCTACGGACCAACTATGTGAGTGCACAGGACGCGGAAAGGCATATAGAAAAAGATCATGAGTGCATTCTGGAAGCGGTACATCAGGCTGCGCGAGAAGTGTTAGGAACTGTGGAACAACCAAGGAAATCTAGCCAATGGTGGTGGACCGAAGAAATGGCTGATGCAGTAAAGAAAAAGGAGAGGACATATAACAGATGGCTGAGTCACAGAACAGCAGAAAATAGGTACGACTATAACAGAAGCAAGGCAGCAGTAAAAAACTAAATGAAAAAAGCAAAGAGCCACTTCTGGGAGAATAAGTGCCAAGAAATTGTCTGTATGATAGGGGGAACTCAATCTACGGAGGTCTGGCGATTTCTAAGGAATCTAAAAACAAATACCAAAAACAAATTAATGCTATTAACAATAAACGAACAAGCCAACTACTATGAGAAGCTGCTAACAGAAGCTAGACCACAGTTCACTAAGGATGGAGTCGAGACTGAGGTGACAAACATCTTAAGTGAACCAATATATGTTTCGATCCAGCAGGTTCGCAGAGCCATCCACTCTATGAAAAACGGTAAAGCACCGGGTCCGGGAGATATAATAGCTGAGTTGATCAAGTACGGAGGAACTTTTCTAGCAGAAAGGATCACGAATTTGTTTAACGGCTGTATTATAAATAAAAGAATTCCCGAGCAATGGAAAATATCGCTTATAATCTCGTTGTACAAAAAAGGGGACAGGAAAGACATGTTTAATTATAGAGGCCTTAGCGTGAACAACACACTTAGTAGGCTCTTTGGTAAAATAATCAAAGCACAGCTAGAGGACCAAATAGGAACCATCGTTAGCGAAGAGCAGAGTGGTTGTACTGCGGGAAGGTCATGCGTAGATAATCTGTTTGTGGTGCAGCAACTGTTGGAAAAGAGAATAGCCAAGAATCTAGAAACGCATATAACCTTTTGTTAAGAATAATGTCATTCCATTACTATGTTTTATGTTTTCTATGACTCTAGATCCGCTTTTGTTTTTCTCTCTCTCTGGTTATGTTGCATGTTGCAAACTACATATTTTTTCTTGAAAGCAACTATGTGTTTTCTTTATACCAATTGATTCGTCTCATTATTTTATGCATAAAAGTATTAAGGTAAGATTCCCAAAAATTGAATATTTTACAAGATATTTTGTATTTTATGTCAAAATACTGTAATTTACAAGCCTCATAACTCAAAAAGTACTTAATAAAAAATAACTTTATTATAGTGTTTTGAAAAGCTCTTGACACCAGCTATTATATTTTGGAATCAGAAATAGGGGTTTTTATTTAAAAAAACAACTCTGACCTTCAAATGACCTTGAAAATCAACTGCGAGGTCAAAGTCAAGGTTACCATCAGATAGATCCCTCGAAATCATGCAAATTTCGTCTGAGCCATTTTTTTGTACAAGCACATCCCTACGTTTTAAAAGGGTGAGACGGGTGGTCTGAAACACCCGGTATATTCAAGACCTTTATAGATCTGGAAAAAGCATACGACTCAGTGCCGAGAGAGAAGTTGTGGCAGGTGCTTAAGGACGTCGGAGTAAAATTCCTACATAATCCAAGTGTTACAGGAGATGTATGCGAATAATAAGGTGTACATTAAAGAAGGGACGAGGCTCTCTAAACCACTAATATCTACTAAAGGATTACGACAGGGATGTAGCGTATCACCCACTCTGTTTAATATTTATCTTGAAGCAGTCCTAAAGAAATGGAAAGCAAGCTGTTGTGGGATGGGCATTCCTGTCCGTACAACTACACTTTTCACGCTGAGCTTTGCTGATGATCAGGTGGTTTTCTCACAGGACAGCTATGACATGGAATTCATGCTCAAAGAACTATATCAACACTACGATCAATGGTGATTACTTGTAAACACCAGGAAAACTGAGTATATGGTAGTTAACTCGGTGGCAAGATTATCTATCTTCATTACGGAGGATTATGCAGTCGGTCAAGTTGACGCTTTTAAGTACCTTGGCGCGGTGATAACTAAGGATGAAGGGATTGATACAACAAACATTAAACGTCGGATTGAGCAGAGCAGGAAAGTGTTGGGATGCCTGAACTCTGTTTGATGGAACAAAAATATTTCTGCCCAGGCTAAAAAACATATTGAACGGTCAATGATAGAGGCGATCTTATGTTATGGATGTGAGGTTTGATCTCTAAATGCAGATATCAGGAGGCGCATTAATGCGGTGAAGATGCACTATCTCAGACGTGGTGCAGGAGTGTCAAGGCTTAGCAAGGTGACGAACGAAGAGGTTCGTAACAGAAAGGAGACAGAAGAGACGATAATGGAAAGGATCGAAAAACGACAACTATGTTGGTTCGGACATCTTCTGCGTATGCCGGAAGATCGATGGCCCCAAAGACTATATATTGTAAAAGGACACCTTCCGGGACAAAAAAGCATGAAAGACCTCGAAAATCTTGGAATGAGGGAATGGGCAATGCTATAAGGGCCCGAAAACTATCGGAAGAAGATGCACAAAATAGGAGAGTGTGGCGATTAGGAACGAGAAAACGGCCGCAGGCTGTATAAGACCCCGTTATATATATATGTTTACAAATTAATGTTTATCTTTTAATTATAAACGCTGTAATAAATTTATAGCCGATTAATTATACATTTTTTATCGGTTCTTTTATTGATAGTAACAAGTGTCAAACTTACATTAGTAATAACGGATAGAAATGGAATCGAGTATGCGGTACCATATGCTTATGTTTCTGACTTGCTGTCCAAATGGTCGTCTGTACATGATCACCAATTTTATTGCATCCAATCTTATCTCGAAAATGTTGTTCAGTAATGCAAAGAATGGCGCCAATGGAAAAGCAGCCACAAACATCGTGACAAATCCGTTTTGTAGCACTACAGAAAAATAAATTATTATTATCAAAACAAAATGTTTAGCCAAATCTTATTATATGCTTGCACAAAATTATATGTTGTTTTGTTTGGCTGTAATTTTAAATTAATATAAAATGTAATATATTACTATTTGCAGCCTTACCCATCTCTAAGTATTTAGGAAAAAAACTTCTGGGTCTCCACTAAACTCATTTGTAATCTCTAATCCTTTGGAAATATTAAAATTTAAATGTCACATATAATAATTCATACTTATTATACAAGATGTTTTAATATTACTGTAAAAAAAAAAATAAAAGATTTATATAAGAAAAAATGATAATGCTATCTTGATGCCTTCTTCAATTAAAGTTATAATTCGTATCGCGATATACAACTTGTATCTTATTGTGAATTAAAAATTATTCGGCCTCATCAAGTATATTGTTCATAATTCTACATTATGCTCAATTTATTTCACTCATTTATTAACTTAAATAAAAATGAACGATAACAAGAATATGTTGATATAATTTCAGTATTTTTAGGTTAGTAAAAATTGGATAAGCTTTTAATTATCAAATATATTTAATATTATTTTCTGTTATTACAATTAGATCAGAGAGGATATTAGATCAGAAGGATGAAAAAAATGCAGACGATTCATCAAAAAAATATTATAATAAATAATACTTTAAATCTTTTTTTAAATTAAATAAAGAAACCACATCATATTTGTTTCCAAATGCCAATTATTTAATAAGGAATTAACTTCTATCATGATTAATCTTGAAAACATGCGTGTTGTCTGATTATATTATATAATACAATTCTCAAACAAATACAACCGGAGAAATTAAGAATTGATATATTTTACTGACAATTAATGTATTACTTTATGGCGATCTCTACAGAAATTATTATAATAAATTCAAGTATAAAGTATGAAAAATGCATAATCAACGAATTTTAGAAGAAAACAAAACAGAAATAAAATATTTATAAATGCATTTAAATAAATCGTCGATAGTTTAATAATTACAGAAAAGTTGATAATTAATTCATAAAATCGTCTCACTTTATAAACTTATAAATATAGTTTTAAATTGAAAACAAAGTACACTTAAACAAAATTTATAAACGCAATTATTAAATTTTAAAAGTGTAACTTTCTTATCTATGTGACACATAGTTTTATAAACATATTTATAATTTATAAACGTAAAACGAATTATACCAGAAGAATTATACGTCCAGAATAATTATACGTAAAAGGACATGCCACTTTTCTCGTGTACTTCAAATTATTTTAATCGTCAAAATTAATAATGCCATTATAGTTGGTTGTGATGCTACTTGAACGTCGTTATCATCGTTCCATTGTCAAACTCTGGATAAACCTATGTATAAATTTTAATATTTATTAAAAAAAATTGTCTGTTCATCGCTCTTCTTATTACATATTTATTAAATTAAATGCGATTTAAAAAAAGTAAAAAATTAATTATACAAAGAAATATTAAGTTACTGATTGTATAACAGTTATATCAATAAAACATATTGTCACCTGTTTTTTTCAGTTTTGTTGGCTTCCTGAGGGTCCAGCTATGTCATGCGTTCTCTTTGCAGTTGTCAGCCTGTCCGGATGTGTAACTGCAATGTGACCATCAAAATACCATAATGGAATGTCAAGAGATATTCTACTGTTGGGACAATTAATACATTGCACCTCAAAATTGCTTCTTCTTGTACAGTATTTCCATTCCCAGCAGTCTTTATTGTAATTCAATGAGAAAACGTGAGGAAAATGGTTATGAAATAAGTGATTTATTAAATCATGCCTAACTGATTTTTTATTAAATGAAAAAGTGAAATCACATAAGTAACATTGTAAGGTAGCTAATGGTAAGTTAAGATACTTGAAATACTCGAACGGCCATTGTTGCCCGTATATTTTTTCGTAATTATTTATTGCCACATGCCTTTCTTTTACGTGTTTAATAAAGTTTTTCGTACTAACGTAACAAGAATGGAAGTTGCAAAATTTGCACTGTGCTTGAAAATTTTTTAAATAGTAATTTTGCTGCAGTTTTTGCGTGCTTTTTTTGAAATATTCCGTTGCACTTCTTCCGGATGACTTTCAATTGTATGATCTGACACATAAGAATAAATATTAATGGTTATGTTTATGCAACAAAGAGTACACTTAAACTCTGCAGTGTCATCAGTTATTTGTATAAAATATTTCATTATCCAATGGTCATTTATGAAATTACGTTCTTTTTCCGAAAAATGCTTCTGTGACAGATGTGTCATTGTAGATTCAGGAGCAATCGGAAATTCACCACACATGAGACATTCTGAATGTAGTTTGTCGTTATTGGAATTATACGAATACTTAAAATATATCCATGGATTTTGATTTTTGTGTTTCTCTTCCCATTTAAATATTGCTTCATGTTCTGTTTTTACATGCATAGAAAACTTTGAACAATCAAAATAATCACTAAATTGATGGTTGCAATTTTGCAATTTGCATTTTACTTGAAAATACGGCATTTTAGTATAATATTGCCACATGTTTTCTTGAACTTCTATAATTTTCAAACTCCTAACGAATTCTGACGAAAAAACAATGTCGCGTGTTTCTTGCTCATATCCTAAGTCTTCCAAATGTTTATTTATATGTATATTTAAGTTTTTATAGAGAAGATTAGAAATTTTGTCGGTACACTCGGTACATTTCACTCGAAAATCACTAACTCTCTTACAATATTTCCATATCCAATCGTAAAATACGTAATTCTTCACTTCGTTAACGTGCTTCTGGTGTAAATGAGATGCTAAAGATACAAAATTAGATTGAAAATTTTCACGACAGAAAAGACATTGTGAGGTGATAGTACCGTTGTACTTGAAACATATCCATGGCCATTCTTGTCTTTCTTTAGTCTTTCTTTGTCTATCTTCGTAGTTGAATATTTTACCATGCACCAAGCGTATATGTCGACGGAAATGTTGAGTGATGTATGTATATTTTCGTCTGCAAAACCTACATTTTGCTTCGTAATCCGACACTTTTTCGTAATATTGCCACACGTTTTCTTTTGTTACAATTTCCCACATTGTGTCCGTTTCTACTTGCAGGACGCAGCTAACTAAATACGGTACGAGAGGACGAAGAAATACGTATGGTTTTCCATTTGAATGTAAATATTGATACGTCAATCGAAACTATGAAGTCCAAGACATGAAGAAGCGCTGTAACATTATCCTCAGTTGGTATAGCAGTTACTATCCCGCGAAAAAGATATCACAGCATATCATTTACACGGATAGTATCTCAAGAAATAATGCAGAATTAATTATTTATATCACTGCTCGGAATTAGTTGAACATTTCAGCCGATTTCCGCGGTATACGCCTCCTTTCCTCTCCTTACCGCGCGCGCTGCAGCCGCTAGGGCCAGCGCCGCCGAGCGTTAGGAGCGGCACTTTCTGATTATGAGTAGGTTCTTCTCCCTATTTATTAAAATTTAAAAAAATTTATTAAAATTTATTAAAAATAAATTTTTATTTTAAAATTTATTAAGTGGAAATATTTCAATAGATTTCCACGTCACCCATGAGGTACTAATGCTGACGCGTTTTTTTTTAAATAGTGGTTTCTATCTACATTATATTGCATCAATTGTTCATTCTCATAAAAGGCTAAAAAAATGTAATTAAAAAAATCTCTTTTATATATTTTTTTTTAAATTAAGAATTTGTTATTTTTATTTTTAATGGAATATGGAATGAGAAAACCACCAAGTTCACGCGCAGCGCGCATACTGCGCGAATATTATACTTCAAAGCAATGAAATTAACATGTAGTTTATTGTAGCAGCGTTAAGTTTTTTTGCGTTTTTTAATAAATATTTTTATTTTTTAAATATTTTTTTATTTTTATTTTTTGTTTCTTTATTTATGTATTTATTTTTTTATAATATATATAGTATATCTAATAATATGTATAGTATATATAGTATAGTATATGTAAAATATGATAAAATATAGTATATAATATAATTAATTATATATAATTATATATATATTATATATATTTTACAGTTTTATGTACAAGAGTTTTATAGAAATAGTGTACAAATTTTTTTATAGTCCTTTAGTTCCACTTGGCCATTTCCTAATATCATATTTTTTTGTAAAAAGTATATAGGATAGTTTTTTTTGAAAATTTTATTATATATACAACAGCTTTTTTTTTAGATATATACGACAGATTTTTTGTGGAAAAGTTCTAAATATGTACGACAATTTTTTTGACAGGTAAACCAATACTGTTTTGTTTTGGTTGTGACAAGAGCGTGTACTTGGCGCCTTTTTTTTACTCTTTTTTAAAAAGGTAATTTTTTGATAGATATTATTTCTTTTTTTTTAGTAATATATATATATATATATATATATATATATATAGTATACATAGAACAGAAAGATTAAATTATAAGCTATTTAATTTTATTTATTTTAGACAAATCATACACTAAAGTCTCTACACAATTGTTACATAAAGCATAGTGATAATTGGTATGATTGTATAAATTTTAATTTTATCATATATATATTCTGTCAAAAAAGCACATGATTCGAGACTTTAGTGTATGATTTGTCTAAAATAAATAAAATTAAATATTAAAGTAAAATTTAATATTTCTGTTCTATGTATACTAAATTAGTTCTAACAATATTTATAATTTTTAGTCAATTTTATTTTGTGTATTACAAGATTTCTTGTCAAGTTTGTGTTTATAATTTTTTTTTCTATGGATAAATAAAATTTAATAATATACCTAAAATATAATATAAACATTTTTTTACGCTTAATTCTCTGCCCATACTGTAATGTAAATAATTTTGTTGTCAACCATAATGTTAACTACAGAAGGCGACTTATGCTTAATTTTTTTAAATATAAAATTTAAAATATAAAATTGACTGAGAATTATAAATATTGTTGAAACTAATATAGGATACTCAGAACAGAAATATTAAACTTTGAGCTGTTTAATTTTATTTATTTTAGACAAATCATACACTAAAGTCTCTAAACAATTGTCACATAAGGCATAGTGATAATTTGTATAATTGTATAAATTTTAATTTTACCATACATTTTGTCAAAAAAGTACATGTTTCGAGACTTTAGTGTATGATTTGTTTAAAATAAATAAAATTAAATAGCTCAAAGTTTAATATTTCTGTTTTGAGTATCCTAAATTAGTTTTAACAATATTTATAATTTCCAGTCAATTTTATATTTTTTTAAATATAGCTTAAATCGCCTTCTGTAGTTAACGCTATGGTTAACAACAAAATTATCCATATCATAATGTGGGTGGAGAATTAAGTGTAAGAGAATGTTCAAATCATATTTTAGATATATTATTGAATTTTATTTATCCATAGAAAAATAAACACAAACTCGACAAAAAATCTTGCAATACACAAAATAAAATTGACTAAAAATGATAAATATTATTAGAACTAATTTAGTATACATAGAACAGAAAGATTAAATTATAAGCTGTTTAATTTTATTTATTTTAGACAAATCATACACTAAAGTCTCTAAACAATTGTCACAAGGCATAGTGATAATTGGTATGATTGTATAAATTTTAATTTTACCATATACATTCTGTCAAAAAAGTACATGATTCGAGACTTTAGTGTATGATTTGTCTAAAATAAATAAAATTAAATATCAAAGTTTAATATATATATTTCTGTTCTATGTATACTAAATTAGTTTTAACAATATTTATCATTTCCAGAAATACTTTATTTAATACGAATTTCTAACAAATTTGGTCACTCGCACGACACTGCTCTGGATTAATAAGCAGTCTTGAGTGTGCACCAAAGTAACAGAGCAATGTAGTGCGAGTGATCGAATTTACTATTATTACCATTGAGTAAAAAGAAACAGGAGGGAGCATATACTAGCCAGGACTAGGTAAATCCGCGGACGGATGTACGGCCGGTATTCATAGTCCGTTCTTATATTTAAGATTGTCTTAAGCACGGACTTATATTCGCTCTCTTCGTCACACATAGATTGTGTCTGACGAAGAGAGCAAATATAAGTTCGTGCTTAAGACGATCTTGAATATAAGAACGGACTATGGGCGGTATTCATAGTCCGTTCTTATATTCAAAATCGTCTTAAGCACGGACTTATATTCGCTCTTTTCGTCACACATAGATTGTGTCTGACGAAGAGAGCGAATATAAGTTCGTGCTTAAGACGATCTTGAATATAAGAACGGACTATGAATACCGGCCTATGAATACCGCCCTACATCATGGCAGTCATCTTGAGCGACCACTTTTTGAAAGTGAGAGGGAATGCTCGAGCATAGCGGCAAGCGGCATACCGTACGCCGTACGCATTAATATGCAGTGTATAGTCTTTTATGCAACAGTGTATGGAAATAAACGATCAAAATGGTATACTGTAGAGCTTGTGGCATAACAGCAGCAGCTCGAAATCATGGAATAACGTTTCATCGGTTAGTATTATCAACAATAATGAGATTTTTATTTTGGAGATTATAATCATATGTATAGTATTATGAAATTGTATATTCACAATAATTACTAAATAATTTTCACTCGCAAACAGGTTTCTGAAAAATCCGGATCAAAGAAATGCATGGATAAATTTTTGTAAGGACGAAGGATTTAATATAAATTTAGATTTTAGATTTTAACATTGCTCTTATGGAAATACTGCACGGGTGCAATCCCAATGAAAAACGCCATTAAAATTTGGTATTATTGTTGCATATTATAGTTATTTTCTTTTAATTGTACATTATTTCTTAATTAAACATAACAAGTCATTCAATATTGGCGCCCTTGAGCGGCCATCTTGAGCGACCACTTTATATAGTCACTTCCGTCTGCACTTTTACGACCAAACGCTCCCTCCTGTTTCTTTTTACTCAATGGGCGCGTTCAGCAGAACAAATCGCTTGGTAGCAATCGAACATGATTGGCTCTTACTTTTAGAACCAACAAATCAACGTTGGGTGTTTACGATAATTCAAGTTCGAGTTAGTTTCACTAGGACCGAAAAATGAGATAGACATAACCATCTAGGGCTTGTTCGTTTTAGCTGCACTGGGGCAGCTCTGGGTCTGCTCTAAACAAGATAATACAGGACAAACTATTTATCTGTCCTGTATTATCCTGTGTAGAGCAGACCCAGAGCAGCCCCAGTGTAGCTAAAACGAACAAGCCCCTAGAATCTTTATGATTTATGACAACTCAACGCTGTCTTGTATTGCTTGAGTTAAATTAATTGAATTTGTTGAGTTTATAGAGCAAATTTTATTGTAATAAAAAAATGTTAACTGCAAATCAGTCTATGAAAGAAACAAATAATGTTGGTATGTATGTTGGTATACTTCTTTAATAGATATAATTATATATATATGTATATAATTATATTTATTAAACTCAACAAATTCAATGAATTTAACTCAAGCAATACAAGACAGCGTTGAGTTGTCATGAATCATAAAGGTTCTAGATGGTTATGTATATCTCATTGTCGGTCCTAGTGAAACTAACTCAAACTTGAATTATCGTAAACACCCGTTAAGTGTTGACTAATAGCGTTTTTGATTATACAGGATTTGAACGACCCAGGGTTGATCAATCACTATTTTACTATAAATGCAAGTCTTTCATTGGTGGAGAGGTTGCAATGACGTCATTAACCAACCCTGGGTCGTTCAAATCCTGTATAATCGAAAACGCTATAAACGACAATTCAGCAGTTGTTCTGCTGAACGCAGCCAATGATTATTACTTTTTATTTTAATGGCCGGAGCACAGACTTTTGCATAAAGCATAACGCATAAGCATAAGGAAATTGATTGGTCCATTTCCTTATGCATTTGCTTATGCTTATATATAGACCAATCAATTTTCTTATGCTTATGCGTTATGCTTTATGTAAAAGCTTGTGCTCTCGGCTTATCACTTTCTGATCTGAAAGGTTATGTAAAAATGTCAAATCGTAAGCGCGCGCCGCGCGGCTTCTCAGCGCCATCAGCGCACCTAACGTCAGAAATCGGAAACTGAACATTTTAGCTGAACATCCTAGGAAAACGACAATTATTTCAACATTTCGACTTTGGACTATTATAACTTTTTCTACAGCACCTACAGTAAAGACAAGCATACTTTTCTTATGTAATTTGGGTATGCGCTATCGATTGAGCCTATTATCAACTCAATCGGCCCAGTCGTTATTGAGATCCGATAATCTCGGCTTGTCTCAACTTTCGGGCTTGCGTAAAGAGACACGGGGTGTTTACGATAATTCGCCTATATTAGGCCTTTATCAGGCCTTCTTACAGATGTTTTTAGGTCATTTGTGCTACCAGGGTACACATATACATATGTATAAATGCATTATTTTATTAATTCCGTAAAAAATGTACATTTTTTGCGGATAAAAGAAAAAAAACTCTTTTTTGATTGTTTCTTAAACTTTTTTTGTCGGAAAATAACGTTTTTTTGATCGTTCCTTAAACGTTTTTTTGTCGGAAAAATAACGTTTCTCTTGACGTATTTCGGGTTTTTACCAATAACATTTTTACCAACGACATTTTTACCAATGAAAAACGTTTTTTAGAACCGTTATGAAACGTTTCAATGAAACATTTGTGAAACGTTTCTGAAACGAACATGTGCTACTTGGGAATGTTACTATTTTGTAATAAAAAATTGAAAAAATAAAAAATACTTGACTTTTACTTAATTACACTTGCATTTTTGAATAGTATACTAAAAAAAATTCTTACTGTGATTGTTTTTCGAAAAAATCTCCTTTTACAAAAAATTACACGATTCTTTTATGCAAATATTATGTACTATTTATGCTTTAATCTTCGTATTTTGACCGAAATAAGAAAACTACAATTCCAATTATTAGAACCATTTATTATAATATAAAAAAAGCATTGGAATCGAAAAGAACACTAAATAAATTATTGTTGCACCTGATGCATTTTGTGGAATGTAATATTTATGTGAATTGACTTTATAGTAATGATAATAATAATAATAATTTGATGATATAATTTGTTAAATCACATATAAAAATATTTAAAAACTATAGATTTGCAGTATAATATAAAGCGAAAATAATTCGACTTTTATCAAATAATTACAGTCAACACCACTATATAGAAACTGGAAAGCGCCATGCTGCTCAAAATGCGGTCAGAGAAAGAGAACATTTGGATTGTTTTGTCTCTTTCTATTGTCTCTCTCTTCACTGACTCTGTCATGTGTATAATTATGTATATATGTGTATATAAAAAATGGAGGCTTTCAATAAGTCTGCAAAAAAAAGAGACAAAATAATCTCACTGCTTCTCTTTGTCTGATCGCTCGCTTATGCCCGTATCAGACTATACATTGAAAATCAAGATTGAAGATTGAAATTTGACCAATGAGGACAAAGAACTTTTAGCTCCTTTATTTTCGATTGATCAAATTTCAATCTTTAATCTTCAATGTGTAATCTGATACGGGCTTTACGCCACGTTTATATGGAAAGGCGCTTTTCAGTTTGTATAGAGTTTAGTGATCAACCCTAATTTATGATGCGACATAGATAGAGGTTAGCGCTTATACCGAAATGTATAATTTAGCTAGACACGATTATTATAATTTTATTGCGTACACATATTAATTACAATCTATGCAACATTTTTAGTAAATATGTAATGTTCTACTTGCTAGAAACTTATTTGTTTCAGCAAATATTTGTACTAAATTAAACTACTAAATTGTTTTGTTTTTATGTTAAAAGATTAAAAATTTTTTAATAAAATTTTGTAAGATTAGCCGTATTCTTGTTTCAATGAATATTGACTTAGTTTACACCGATTGTTTAGTACGCGTACCAAGTACCCTAACAGCACACGATATTCTGCGTATCATCCCATTTTCATACTCATTCTACTGTGATTATCCGTTAAATGCTGAGATCAATCCTATAATATCTTTTGCAGTATTATTTGGTTTTCTTTCGCACACGTATAATCTGAGGTTTGACTCAAACGTACGGAAGTGATACGTACGCACTTCTATCGCGCGCGTATAATCTCAGGTTTGACGAGACCAGCACTAACTTGCGCCATTTACATATGTAATTCCTTTCCCCGCTTGCCCGGCATCAAGTGACACCACACAACACCACGTATCCGAGGTTTTACTGATATTGAAGGTAATCCTTTTTTCCTTTAAGTTTTATTTCACAAAATAGTGAATAAAGTGTAAGAGCTAGATAGTGTTTGTATATGATTTTTGTAATATTTTTATTATTTTTTATGTACTTGTTAAATTATTTTGCTTAAAATATTTAAAGGTTATGTTAGTAAACTTGCATTATAATTGCCTCTCACCTCTTTGGTTCTTGGTTAAATATATAATACATTATTGTAATTATTTTTTAAACAATGTCTTAAAAAGATGATTTAACATAAAACTGTTTTCAGTTCGCAGTATCGTTCCTTTGAAGTTCTCTAGCTTAGGCTTCTAGAACTTTATTTTATATTGTAAGTTTTATGTAAATATTTTTACGCTTACAGTCGTAATTTTGAAATAAAAATATCAATTAATAAGAAATTGACTGATTAATTAACCTAATCTAAATTATCCTATACAATATATGAACGCGCGCGCGTTTCAGCACTTGGCTGTGTAAATGTGTGCATGTATATGTGATTTACTGCACGGTGCAGTAAATAGTTAAAAATTTTCCAGGTGTGTAATCTTTCGATAGAGATAAATGTTAAGAAGCGTGGCTAATCGATTAAGGCGAGTGGCAGGAATATTGAAAATCTTGTGTTTGAAAACTGCTTTTGTAACATTTTGTTTCTTTTTTGATATTTGTTTTTAGCACTGTACCATCAAGTGAATCATTAGATAATGCTTTTGGCTAAAAAATATTATTTTATATTTATTAACAATAATTGCACATGTTAAATTGCACTTTGTTGCAATATGTATGTTGTAAAATGACTTCATTTTTCTATTTATAATAGCACAAATCAGTATTCTTTTTAAAATAATTAGTTATTAATTTAACATATGTAAATATATTATTAATATACGAAATAATATTTTTTAGCCAAAAAAACATTATTAACTAACTTACATTGTTAGAAACAAATGTGGAAAAAAGAAAAAAAAAAGTTGCAAAAATCAAGTCTCGAATACGGGATTTTGAATTTGCTAGGCCTTACTCGCCTTACTCGATTAAAAGCGCTTGTTTCTGAGCATTTGCCGTCCGCAATGTGTTTACGTCGGCTCGATGGTAGCAAGACAGAGACGTCCGCTTTCTCTCTATAGCCGAACGGCCGAGCGCACACAGACGCGTGACGTAAGCACTTCTTACTTGTGTTGGGGCTCGAGAGCCGCGAGCCCGGTAGTAGATATCGCATCACTGACTGCACCATTCCCATTTTTATCCTATCTTGATACTGTCTTTAAACTATAGGGCGGTATTCATAGTCCGTTCTTATATTCAAGATCGTCTTAAGCACGAACTTATATTCGCTCTCTTCGTCAGACACAATCTATGTGTGACGAAGAGAGCGAATATAAGTCCGTGCTTAAGACGATTTTAAATATAAGAACGGACTATGAATACCGCCCATAGACCTTCCTGCGAAATTCTATGGAAGATGGTACCGCGGACATACGATGATTCCTAGAACGTACTACGTACATCGCAGTATATTTGAGAATGTTCTGAAAATATTACAATTATACTTTTGCGATATTCTCAGATTGTTCTCAGTATCTACATGTGCTGTTAGGGTACTAAATCAGCTTCTTTGATTGGTGTAGATTTTACACTAAACGATTTATACCTATCGGAGAAGCAGATTTAGTACTTGGTACGCGTACTAAACAATCGGTATAAACTAAGCTATTGTTTAGTATTCTGGAAAGTATGTATTATTTTAATGATTAATGTAAGTAAGGAAAATAACAATTTATTTCAGCTCGATTTAATATGTACTGATTGACTGCATTTATTTATTTCGGATAATTTTCTCTTACAATTAATGTGAAGCTATATACAAGAAAAATGACGCACATTTAAATCATTTGTCTGTCACAATAGGTTTGTTCGCGTCGCATGCCCCAACATGTTCCTACTCGCTCCAATATGCTTCAATCTATAGTATTACGTTACGTATACTATAGATTGGATATTATTAATTATTATATTAATTGAATGCATTTTTATTTAATACTATATTAATACTATTGTTTCAGATAGTCAAATGTTAACAGAGTGATAGCAAATTTAATCAAATTTGATCATCAAGAATCTGCCAACATTGCTAACATTTTGCTTATCAGATATCATAAGGCAACATTTAAATTAATTTGCAATAAAATAGATATTTTTTTTTAAATTTATTTATAAGAAATTTATGTCTATACAAAAAAATTCAAATATGTGGCTTCGCATATAGTGTGAAATTAATCAACTATTCTACTAGATAGTGCCAAGTAGTATAGCCAAATTTTAATCAATCCTAGTTCATAACGCCTCCTATAGATGACGTTTATAGCAACTTTCGAGACAAAGGCCCACAATAGAGAAAGTATTAGGAATAAGAATAAATATTAAATATTAGAAAGAGGAAATTGATATTATATTTTATTTTAAAACAAGAAAATAATATGGATTAACGTATCATAAATTAAGAAATAAGAATTAAAAATAATTAATCCATTCCGTTTCCTTGTTTGAAGTAAAATAATTCCAAATTGCTTTTCCTAATATTTAATATTTATTCTTGTTTCTAATATTTTTTCCATTGTGCGTTGGGCCGAACGCTTCAGAATCTTCAGAACGACTAATAGCGTTTTCGAATAAACGGGGTTTGAACGATCTAGGGTTGATCAATCACTATTTTACTATAAATGCAAGTCTTTGGGCGGTATTCATAGTCCGTTCTTATATTCAAGATCGTCTTAAGCACGAACTTATATTCGCTCTCTTTGTCAGACACAATCTATGTGTGACGAAGAGAGCGAATATAAGTCCGTGCTTAAGACAATCTTAAATATAAGAACGGACTATGAATACCGACCTTTCATTGGTGGAGAGGTTGCAATGACGTCATTAACCAACCCTGGGTCGTTCAAATCCTGTATAATCGAAAACGCTATATATTTCTACGCCCGCCGCTTAGGCATACAGATAGGGCGGTATTCATAGTACGTTCTTATATTCAAGATCGTCTTAAATACGGACTTATATTCGCTCTCTTCGTCACACATAGATTGTGTCTGACAAAGAGAGCGAATATAAGTCTGTACTTAAGACAATCTTGAATATAAGAACGGACTATGAATACCGGCCATAGAGAACATAGGGCGGTATTCATAGTCCGTTCTTATATTCAAGATCGTCTTAAGCACGAACTTATATTCGCTCTCTTCGTCAGACACAATCTATGTGTGACGAAGAGAGCGAATATAAGTCCGTGCTTAAGACGATTTTAAATATAAGAACGGACTATGAATACCGCCCAAACAGTTCATACTTGCTACGTCTATGGTTTTGTCAGATTTCCGTTACGTATGTTGATTAATTATAAATTACGTTGCATTTTGGTGAATTATTCACTTAGTATTCTAGTCATTACTGCTAAGTAATTAATATTCTATCCATGATAGAAACTTATCTTGTGTAAAAGGCGCTATTTTTGAAGTGCAAAATCGTCTCATAACGAATACAATACCAAGAATAATGTAATACAAAATTGGATTTATTTTATTCTAATTAGATACACAGTAATAATTGAAATTCGAACTGTTTAACACATAGTCGACTGATCGGGGAGATCTTCCCGTTTTTTGTTATGTCGCTATACTAAACTATATATACTGAAACGGGCACTGAATCGCTTGTCGCGATCCGAGAGAGAACCACATGTCGTGTATTGCTATCTTTCTACGTACAGTCAAGTTCGAAACTTTTGATTGTGTTTAGCGGAGTAGTAGATACAATCGGTACAAAACCTACGAATCGAATGTATAAACTTTGTGGCCTGCCTATATTCTCGATGATGTGCGTATGCGTAGAAACGTGTGAGCGAAACACCAATATACCACAAGCTATCTATCTCAAGCTCGCTAGCCGCCAATGTATGTAGCATGGCAGTGCCCATTCCAATAAATATATATAGTTCAGTGTATACAACCGAGCGGGAAGATTTCTCGTGTTGCTTAGCGGCGCATTGCGACACATTTAAGTAAGTAATATGTCATCAGCATAAGGAAGTCCCGAAAAATGTCGCGGATTAATAACAATCAAAATTTTAATAAATTCTGCCTTGATGCTGCATCAGACTGCTTAGAAGAAAATAATTTTGACATGCGTGATAGTGACTTAGGAGATAGTGATAGCGATATTATTATATCAAGAAATAAGGTTTGTTCTTTATAGCTGAACTGGCTGTACTAGTTCAGAGGGTATCTTTTTTCCTCCACATTGGAAGGAGAAAGATAAACTCTGAACTAGTGCAGCCAGTTCAGCTATAAAAAACAGACCTATAGACGTACTCGGAGAATACTTTCAAGCGATTCGGAGGATGATATAGCTAATTCGGACAGTGATGGCATTGGGTGCTTTTCGTTTAGCAAATCGACACAAGCATTTTGCTACCTTTGTTGTTCATTGATGTTGAAAAAAAAAAACAGGATGACGCTTGTGTCGACTTGTGTCGCTAAATAGAAAGCGCCTGATATCGTTTTTAATGATGTCACTGGCTTAGTTTATACCTTAGAATATATATACTGGAAAGAGCATAGCCTATCTAAATATACATAACAAAAGTGTCCCCTACATCTATCTATCCTTGACTGTACAAAATCGGTCAATGCGCTTGCGCGAATGAATAACCGCTTAAGTTGAAAGTAGAAAGATTTAAAATAGGTGAAAGGCATTTGAAAATTTGATTATAACAATTTATTCTTTAAGTTATATTATAATATAATTGCAATATATTATAAATTATACATAATAATATGTAGTAATATGTAATATTAGTCTTGCAAAATAAAATAAAAATAATGATGCACATAACCAAAAACAAATACTGTAACGAACAATAATTATATACAGGATGTACAGGATGAACTAAAATAAGATAATAAACTTTGAGGAGCGAGACCAAACATGAAAAAAAATTTGACATTAACATATGTCCGTCAAACCCACTGTTACTGATATAAAATATATATTATTAATGAAAAATAAAAAAGTAATATTTATTATTATGTAATATTCTCGCTTCTCTAAAGTTTATCTTATTTTAATTATATCTTGTATATATAGTAACTAGTACAATAAAAATTATTATAATAAATAATAAAAAAAATATTTAAAAACTTTATTGATGTTTAAATAGTATTAGTTTTGTATACTTTTTTATGATTATTTCTTTAGACTTGATTATATTGGAAGGCTTGTCATAGATAAGCTTGTTTAGTTTGTCATTACACACATCAACATAATCGACGCATGCTTATTGCAATAAAATGTACAGACAAGGATAGATAGATGTTGAGGACAACGGCAAGTCAGCTATGCCCCTTCCAGTATATATGTTCTAAGGTGTAAACTAATAGCGTTTTCGAATAAACGGGGTTTGAACGATCTAGGGTTGATCAATCACTATTTTACTATAAATGCAAGTCTTTTATTGGTGGAGAGGTTGCAATGACGTCATTAACCAATCTTGGGTCGTTCAAATCCTGTATAATCGAAAACGCTATAAGTCATTGCTTCGCGAAAGATCTAATGCGCGCGATACACGCCGCGAGTAGCAAGAGCGCAGTAGCAGTGTAACAAATGAATGCGGCGAACAGTTGATCAACCGTTTAGTGAGTGATGACGAAACTGTTGCAGAGCGTTGCGATTTATGTAAATATAACAAGAAGTTTTGTAGATCCAACAAGAAAACACTTATTCAAATCCTTATAGTAAAGTTAACCAAACGGTGTTGATATAAGGTGTAAAATTTTGTGACGATAACCAGAAATTCTATTTTGTTTTACTAAAATACGGTCAACCAGAAGAATTTTGTTAATATAATAAAACCATTTTTCTCAATGTAGATGTTGAGGACAATGTGGCAAGTCAGCTATGCCCCTTCCAGTATATATGTTCTAAGGTTTATACCGATTGTTTAGTACGCGTATCAAGTACTAAATCTGCTTCTCCGATAGGTATAAATCGTTTAGTGTAAAATCTACGCCAATCAAAGAAGCAGATTTAGTACTTGATACGCATACTAAACAATCGGTGTAAACTAAGCCAATGATGTCAAAAAGCGATATGGAATTATCTTTAGAAGGACATCAACGAAATTTTGTTTGCTGTTTAAGATATAAAATTAAAGAGATATATTTAAGTAATCCATATCTATAGTGTAGTTACTGTTTTTCATATATTACATACCATAGCAATAAACTATAATTCTTTGGAAGAAAATGATAAATAAGAAGATAAGTAATAATGAATTGATATTAACATATTGTGTTACTTTTTCAGATAATAATGAAAAAGAAAAGATCTAATAAGCTGGATAGTCTGATGAACAATATGAATTGAACAATCTGGTAATCTGATAAATAAAATACATATTTTAATTTTTTTACAAAATTAAGGAAAAATTAAGCTCTTAGTTGCAATAATAATGTTTTTTATTTTTTTAAATTACATTAAAAAATTTTTTTGCATTTTTACAATGGCAGATTAATTACACACAAATGCTCTTCCTCTCAGTATATTCGCAAACGACAATAATTGCAAAGCTAAGTTGCAAATAATTTTACCAGACACGGATATGACACAAGTTATGCAGATTGCGGTATAACTGTGCTTTAATCATATAGTGCAGAGATACCAATTATAACAGTAGATTGCGTCTGAGAGCTCTGAAGCTATATACAAAGGATGACAAAAAGGCTCAATAACTGCATTATATTGAAATAAAATAATTTATTGCTGTTATTTTTGCATATTATTATGCCATCTAATACACATTGTACAGAGATTATTAGTAAATTTTTATTTTATTTTATGGTCTTGCTGCACTTTACGTTCAAGTCAATATTTTAAACAATATTTGTTGCTAAGTAATTAAGAAATAACAGCTATAAAATTGCTCAATAAATATAATAATATGAAATTGATATATTTTACTATTTTTTTAGATGTGATAGATCCGCGAATGAAATAGTCTGATGGACAATACAAATTGGGTAATCCGGTCATCACCGGTAAGTGATTTACATATTTTATTACGTTATCGACTTTATCTTTTATAGCCCAATATTAATTCAGTAAATAAATGTTCAATATTTTTATGTAATGCTCTTAACCTATACTCATATCTTTAAAAAAACTTTATAATGAACTTTGAAAAGATATCTTCCAAGACTTAAAAAAAAATTTTTTACACAGAAATTTTAAGTTTAATTTGAAAATTATAAAAATACAATTTATTGTATTAGAGAGAAAAAAATGCATTGTAATTTTAATTGTATACATTAGTATTATTATTAATACTAAAATATTTATAGTTTGTTTAAAATTAAACTATTACTTATTAACTATCATTTTTAAAAAAATTTTCGACCGAATGAGAGCATTTATCTTTTGTTGAATCAATTCTACCGTATAAAACGCACATGCAATAATCGAGAAAATGGTGGGATAGGGTAAATGAAGTGAACGCATTACGAGATATATAATATAATTCTACAATATTACCATAATACGTGTTCCATTTATTAAATTGGAGATATAATACACAAGCGATAGATAACACGTATGTATAATTTATACAATATTTTATACAGATTGTCTCTACCTCTTCAATTAACAATTTACCTAGGTTTACTGTACAGCAATGTGTTTTGTCGGATACTCGATAGACGTTACAAGAGACTTAGGATGCACTTTAGGAAACGATCGCTCGATTAATCGCAGCGCGCGAAGTAGCGAAGTGTTCTTTTTTTGGTCTGTGTTTAGAAACATTTCCATCTCGGCCCTTTGAATTCCGGGCCCTGCCCATTGCTGAATCTTTCTGAACACAGTAATTAACACGCTTATGAAAGTTAACGCTTATCGTATTCTTACCGCACGTTTGCCTAAAGATGGCAGTCTAATTCTAATCTTGCGTTTACATAATGCAATTTTATCTCTCTCTTTCCTTATTTTATGATATGAAATCTTTTAATTTAATATAACAAATTTAAATAAAAATTTTTTAAAATATGATTTGAGGTCTAATATTCAGTCACTATAAAAGCATTATTCACAAAATACGTATACAATTGTGATAAATATACACGAATAAAATAATACCTTTATATTTATTATACTTTGAGGTCTTGGTGTAACTATTGAAGCATATTATAAAATTTTGTATCAGTTTTAGATCATAAACTAAAGTTTGCTTTATTAAAATACCATTTTTATGTTAGACGAATAAAAGGCAGGATCAAACAACCACATTGAGCGCTAACCTGCGGCAAGAATACAGAAGGTTCGTTTCTTTTTAGTTACACTCTCTTTCTCTCTCTCTGCATTTTACTTTCCTCTTTCTCTCTCCACAAGTCTGAATATACACCTACCTCATTTTAAATGCAGAATATGTAAGAAGGTGCAACTAAAAAAAACAGAGCCGGAGTTTACGAGTTTAGACGCACGCCACGTGCGATTTATTTGTGTGTGTATACGCTATATTCTCCTATTCCTCTGCGTTTTATTTTAGTCTACAATAGACGATATCTACTTACTTCACTTACGCGTCTATACCAAACGCCGTATTAAATACGTTAGATATCACATTCACGTTTATCGTTTATCTACATAATATACAAAGTCCATTTTTTTTGCGCGATTTGTTGCCGCTCTCGTAATTCGCCGCGTGTCGACGCGCATTCGCACGAAAGTATTCGCGAGATTCACGTGTAATTTTTTCCTCGCGATTATTTCTCGGATACTTTTACGATCGATTTACCGTAATTTGCAGAGAAACAAACGATAAAAAGTCTTCATTTCTTGCAACTGGCAGTTTTGGCAATAAATAAATATACGTGCGTACGAATACGTGCGCAAAAACTAAAATCGTACAAAAATAAAAATCATAATCATATAAACTCATCAATTATATAACAATTTTCAACTTTAGTGAGGCAAGAAAAGGCTTTTAGTCATTTTTGCGTAATTTTTTCGTAGAAAAATTAATATCCTTCTCCGGAGACTGTTTTAATATAAATGATTCATAACCGATCTTTTTCTCATCGATAACGGAAAGGGAAACGGAACAATTTCTCGCTGTGTTATTTTATAATAATAATATATGTGCACTTTGTCGAAGACTATCAATTCAGTAAGGTTGAATAAATTATCGGTTTGCGTTATTGGCACTGTGATCTTAGTTCAACGTACGAACAGGAAACGAAAAAATTAATAGAAGGGTGTTTTTAATTTTTATAAATCACAATGTGTTATTAAACAGCATACATAAATATAAAGCCAAAATTAAATCAGCACTATTTTATCGATTTGATTTTTTATCTGTGAATGACACTTGAACAAAATTCTTCGCTGTGAAACAACCAACCAATGCTGCACATTTTATCGCGCATAAAATAATTCCACAGCTCTTTTAATCCAACATTCACATTTATTCAACCCAGAGAATAAGTTTTCCGCGCCATTTTCCCGATGATAGTCGACTAGTTAGAAGGACGTACAGATTGCCAGGCCCTTGGATTTATGGTTATCCATTAACACCTCCTTGACGGGGCTGACGTTACGTCGCGTGCGTTGTTTGCCATATTTGCCGTGCGTTGTTTGTCGGATGGATAACAAAGCCCCAGCGACTAATCTGCCATCGCGTAAGCAGCTCGGCAAACCCTTCCTATCGATTCCTCCGTATGCTCTCACAGCGACTAAATATGCATACGCGATCGAGAGATTTTGGGGACGGCAACGCGTCGCGTCCCAGAAGGTGTTAACGATATTTGGGTGTCGTCATATTTTCCCGACAAGCACGATGCGTAATTAGAGCGACAAAGTTGTCGCGCGATTTTACCGTTTAAGTCGATTTTGATTCGGTAATTATAAATATATATAATTCAGGCCTTTATATTCCGATAATATGAACTGAAACAAATTTATAATCGTAACGTTACTTCCGCGATAATCTTGCACGTGTGAAATAAGTTGAGACAATTAAATAGTAATGTTAAATGCGACACATTTTCCTAATAGCCAATTCTGATTACGTCAAAGGCGCATTTAGCATGCGGTAAGTTTGTATTTATCTCTCGGAGCAAGATAGTCATGAAGTATTACCGTACTCGCACAGAAGTAAGCCCACTTTATGATAATAAATTGGTATTACGATTACTCGCGATTAATTAAAGTTTCCCCGGGTCGATAAACGTGCAATTGCTTGCAGGACGATCGCGTCTGATTCGTGGCTCAATCTGATTGAGCGACACTTTAGAATTTCGGGATCAACGTTTGATCGTGAACCCAGCGATGAATCGGTAGTCTTTATCGATGCTTTCGAATTGTCATATCGATTACTGAGATCAGTTCGACAACGAGACGTAGTTTGGATTCGAATGGCCGCCAAGTCATTCTGTCAGATAGCAGGTTTACGGTGGATTGAATTTTTTATTCAATCGGAAAATTTTGTTCGAAAAATATGTTTATTTCTTTAATCGTGATTATTGCTCACGATACCGAGATTTTTCAGAATTAATTGGAGAAAAAAAAAATAATATGTTGCTTTATACATTAATTTGTACACAGTTGAATTTCAAATAATAATTATTGGTTTGCGTTTGTCTAAATAAAATCGTTAAAATTCTTAAACACTTACAAACTTGCCATCGAGAAAAATAGCGCCCATTCGTAACAGTTCGAAGTGAATGAAGTCAGAGAATTGGATCCAAAATTATGGCAAGTACCATAAAAGTCGATCAGCTTCAAGAAACCATGATTCTTGATTATATTATATCGGCGCGGTTTGCAACCAATTCTCGACAATATCGCGAAACACTTATGTCTCGAAATACGATATCAGGTGTTTCCTACAAATCGCGCGTTTTCTCTCGGCTACAAATTATTCAATAACTTTGAAAAATCGATTTTTTCCCCTCAGAAAAGATTAGGCAATGATAAACTTCTAATTGAAACTTTATTCAGGTAAAAAATCCATGATGAAATTAATTCAAAAATAAATCTCTTGCATTTCATCGTAAATCTTACTTTTCACTTATAACTCAATAAGAATTGACTCCGCGGAGCGTCGAAATTCTCAAATCTGCGTGCGCTCTCTATGAAGAATTTCGAATCGTCTCCTACTTCTCGCTGTCCGGAGAAGACGCGCGACTTCCCGGACATCCCGTACGTCACTCGCGATGCCGCGTTAAGCGTCCGGCTAAATCACGAAGAAAGACACGCGGATACACATCCACGTATATACGTTTGCTTTTTTCCCTTTTTCCATCTCTCTCTCCTTTAGTCGTTCCGCGATCATTTCCGAGCCGACACGCGCGCTGTTCTCCGAACAAGCCGCGAGAAACCGTCCGGAACGCGCCGCCCCCGGGCCACGCCTTATCCGTCTCCTCCGCATCCCTCTTTTCCCTTTTTTCGCGCCCCCGCGTGTCCCCGGGCCACCCCCGAGCGGCGGCTCTCAATGCCTGTACTGCTGCTCGAGCTCCCTTCGCAACCTCTTCGCGGCGGTCTCGCCGCCGCCGCCACCGCCGCCGCCACCGCCGCCGCCGCCGCCGCTACCGCCGCCGTCGGTCTCCGCGTCGCTGCAGCCGTCCTCGCCCTCGGCGACGACGCCCTCAACCTCCTCTTGCCGTCGTTTTGCCGTCGCCATCTCCGCCGCGTGCTTCTTCCGCCACTTTGTCCGCCGGTTCTGGAACCACACCTGAAAATCGGAAATCGGATGCTCGCGTTAAAGATAAAATCGCGATTTTAATCGTGAAGATGTCAAGCACAATCTAGTTTGTCCACTTTTCGAAATTATAACTCGAAATACTTATCAAATATCGCTTGCACTTGTTATTTGTGAAGCAGTAAAATAAGACAATCAATCTGCGATAAATATTTCTTTGAAGAGTTAATTGATCTTGAACATCTACATGTAACTTATACTTTACGCGCAAAACGTTTTATACAATCCAACAATAATATTGATCTCTGTTACAAGAAAATTCTTGTGTAAAACTTTAGGATGACGTCATAGATTTTTTGGAATAAAACTTTTTCTCCATCAATATAAAATCCGAACGGCGAATTAGCTCCCCCGAAATAAAAATCCCTATCGCGGAACGGCCGCGGCCGACGTGAATCGAGCAGGAAATTATTGAAATTGCCGACTCCCGGAGCCGATCGACATCTTCAGCGCCGTCCGCCCGCGGAGTTCATTCAACCTTTCTCGATTAATACGCCGGCCGCAACTCTAGCGGGCGTCTATAACATTTGAATTAACGGGCAAAGGTCCCGGCGAAAATTCATCGGCGACTGGCCTCCCGCGGGGACGCGCGGAGGTCGGAAACGGCGCTAACTTAAGGTGCCCCTCCGCACCTATAAAGCTCGAGATACACAGTAGGAGTCTGTGTCCCCGCAACAATGTATTTAATTAACGTAACGGGTGTCAGGGGAGCACGGGGGAGCTTCACCGTAGCGCGATTGCACCCACAAACCACCCCCGATCCATGCCAGCGTGTGGCCCCCGCTAAACTCCTCCTCCTCCTCGTCCTCCCTCTCCCACTCCCGTTGCCGCCGCCGCCGCCACCGCCGCTCTTCCGTATCCAACCCCAATCCGCAGGCTTGTTCAATGGCCGCCAAGTCGAGAGCTTAAATTAAAGATATAAGCGTCCCGGCGAGCGAGCGCGAGCGCGAAGCGGTAAACGAATTAAAAAGTAAACGGCCGGCCGTAAAAGTTAATGGCTGTTCGGATGAAAATTAAAATACTCGAGGAATTAAGATAACGGAGAGGCAGGCGAATGGACAATCTGCAGGGATTGACTGCAAGCAAACGTCGGACGTAAAAAAGCAGTTCGGCCCGGCAACGAAAGTCCAATTTGTGTTTCATGTCGGTCTTCATGAAGGAAGAGAGAGAAAGAGAGCGGAAGAAAGGAATAAAGGGTGGAAGGAAACGAGAGATGCTAGAAAAAGATTAGGCTGCGCGTTCAACTCATTAAAGACGCTTGATAAACAAAAAATTTCTCGAATTTCTTTTCTACTTAAATTAAGTAGAAATTTATAATTATATTTTCTAAAAAATCTTTGAAAACGTTTCTTAAACATTCCTTTGAGACGTCGTATTCTTCTTTTTAAAATGTAACATATAAAAATATTAATTATAATATTTAATTATAATATCGAAAAAACAAGACTCTTAGAGTATTGTGTCAATAATGCACTGATTTGGACAACGATACGAATAGAAAATATCATATTATGCTTCAAAGTATGCGAATATTTCCTGCGGAAAAATAGATGCTTCAAACGTAGGTTTGCCTACACGTGATTGTGATCTTGCAATCGCGATAAACAAGCTCTTTCCGTCCACGAGAATTCGCAATTTCTGAGATATCATTCAATGGATCGGAGAAACTGTGTGTGTATGTGAGGACAATCAAAATTGATGCTAAGTTTACCGAACTCTCCCTCGGAATCGTGCGAGCCGACCTAGTTTCTCTCTATTAGTACCGACCCTGTTTACTTTACTAAAACAAACTTTAAAGACGATAAAGCCTGTACTTAACCCTTTAATAAATCCAAACGCGACATCTTATTTTTGCAGAAACACAGGTACTACATTTTGTCAAACTTATTACATTCTTCGTTTGAAATATATTAATCGCTGAAACATTATTGCAATCGCTTGATATTACTCGTCAATGATATTTGTAATTTATAATTATTTTGTTTCTTGTTGCTTTCAACGAAATTATATTTATACAATTTTCTGTCTAGAAACATGTATCCTGAGAAAACATTCTGTTAAAAAACTCTAATAATATTCTAATAACATCATATAAATATAATATTAATAACATTATATAAATTGTTAGATGAGAAAAGATGTAAATTTTTTGATTAATTTAATTTTGTTGATTAAAATTGGAAGGTTAGTTATTTGCAGTTTTGGCTGGTCCTTTTCGATAGAACGATAAAAACCCGATTTGGGGTGCAACTGCAAAGCCTCTTCGATCGTTATTCTGAAAATTGTCGTATCTGATACAGTGCGAAAATGTAAATGCAAAGAAAGTCCTGGCCGGGGATTCATCTATCTTGTTTTTGAACGCATTAGTCACGCGCACGTTGCGAAACGGGGGCGGGAAACTGGCGGTTGTCGTTCCTTCTCCCTTCGGTCCCCTCGTCAACAGCGCTGCGCGTCGTCTCACAACTGTTCGATTTATTAAATCAGGATTATCTAAGCCCATTACTTTGTTCCGCGAAGAGCTAGATACAAAACCGCATTTGTAACTCGCGTAAAGCCCTTAGGGCGGGTCCGCAGAGAGCGGCACTGATTTTCGCGGTCGTCCACCTACCCTCCTCGTCCCCCCTTCCCCCCCCCCCGTTTGTAACAGATAATACCGATAGCATCTGATCTCGCCGTTGATATCGCCGCCGGGACAATTTATTATGCGAAAGATTACGGGCCGTGTGACTCAGTTCTCGCTCTCGGGGGGGGCGACAACATTTGCGCGAGTAACTTCTCGCTCGAATCAAAATTGTGATAAGACCACCGCGAATCTAAATAAGTGTTGAAAACTAACGCATAAATATTGCACTTTTGATCGAATTGTTTCAGCATATATAAAATATAATATTTGGCGTCAAGAATTCTTTTCTGTCAATTATTTTTGAGAAAAGTATATTAATTCGAAGAAGCTCATATACGATTTTGAAATAAAAATTAGCGAAACAAAGGACTAAGAGAACTGCAGAAAACGTGCCGAATATGGATGCGTTCATTAAAATTGTTCAAATGTTTCGGTCTGGCATCAACCATTCTCAATAAAATTTAACAATAATCATAAATAGACTAAACACTTAAAAATATAATTTTTTTAAATATAAAGAAATATATTATTGAATAATCAGGGAAATTGCTGCACTTGAAAAATCTTTATCATAAAGCATGATATCGATAAAAACATTTTTTAAACGGTTGGTTTCGAAAAAATGTAATTTTCATACGACAATCGATTCCAGGGTATTGCTATGTAACGAAGATAGATAGACAAGCGGGAAAGTTCATAAGTATAAACATAGGAAGCTAGAGAATAAAGAAGGAATAAAAGAAAATTAATGGCAGACATACAAGAGAACCGGAATAAAAAAAAGCAAGAAGTGTAAAACGCAAAATTTAGGTGCGGAAAAAATCGCAGAAAAGGATAAAAAAGAAACAGAAAGAGATAGAAATGAACGACAAGAGATATTTTGTGAAAAGAGAAACGCGAGAAAGGGGCAAATTAAGGGGTGACAGACATTGAGAGAAATAAAGGAAGAGAGAGAGAGAAAGAGATGGAGGAACTGTGTATGCATGGAAACGGATTTCAATGTAAATGCGTGGAAAGGAAAGGAAACTGCGGATTGCATTTGCAAAATACTCTCCTTTTCTCCCTCATTCAAGGTGCATATTCGTTCTAGCATCATCGATGCTTCTGACAGTTCTAATTAGAAAAAAGGTTTATGTTATTTCGATATGCCTTTTATCGTCATTTTTACGAGATACAGCTTGTAAAGTTGTTTCTAAACTCTAATAAATAAATAAGATGCTAAACAAACGCAAAACATGTCTGATAAATTTATAAAACAATATTGTTTTTTTTATTAGTGAAAATTTTAAATAGCACATTCTATGAAACGCACGAATTAATAATAGATAGTAGAAAAGTAAAAGCAAAGATTATATATATATATATATATATAAACAAACTTATCGATAAGTTAAAAAGAAATAAAATGAAAAATATTTAAACATTTTTTGTGATATTTAAAAATAATTTAACAATGTATGTGAAGATTGTTGATTTTTTTATAATTATAAACTAATATCAAATTATATTAAATCGTTATTAAAGTTTATTTAGCGATTTATGATGAAATACAATTTTATACAGAAAATGACATTGCCAATAAATGACAATTCGGAATAATGAATGATATCTCGCTTGCGAAAAGCATATCGCGTGCAAATGGAGCACTTAGCGTTCCGAAGAACTCTGGATAACGCTGATTGCCAAAAAGTCAATTAATCGGAAGCGTAGCCAGAAATATGACGAAAACTTCCGCTCCGATTGAATTATATCGTGTATTAAGAGAATGACAAATGGATCGACGTGCACAAAAGAAATACAAGAAACACGAGAGGCATATCATATTTTCTACATATTTCTTCTGCATTTGGAATGTATTATTCTCAATAGCTTGGCATGCTTTTCTATTAGCTTGTGCTAGTATTACTGACTCGTGCATTGCATACAAAGTATTCATATTTAATATCTTTATTCATAAAAAAAAAAAAAATAAATGCACGTTCTAATCTTTTTTTGCTCATACTTATGCTTAACTCTTTTAATAACTCTTTCATATCTCACATATAATCTAGTTATTTAATTAAAGATAAACAATCAAAAGTTAGTTTTGTTTTAGTTTGTATAATAATTAATTAATAAATTCTAAAAGATTTTATCTTATTTTATATTTCATACAAGCAACATGCTCCAGAAATACTGTCGATAAAACTGATATTCAATTTGTGTCAATTTTCTATTATCAAGAGATCACGTTGTCGTCAAGTGGCACATACGGTTCGGCGATCGATCCTGTCATCCCGAGATACATGAAATCAACCATCACCATCGTCGTCGTGTCGACGAGGGAACATAACTCTCGTAACTTTTTCTAAAATCCATATTCGCGTCTGGCGCGTAAAAAAGGTGCATCGGAGCTTAAAAATTTATCGAGGTACCGATGAAAGCGCACCCTTTGAATAATAAGCGTGTCGACCAATGACGTGGAAAACTTTCAAGTAAATGTCATACATGATTCCGCACGCGTCGTTAAGCATTATCCGTGGTCCTGGAGCGTTTAGCAGAATTTTATCCCTGTAACTCCTTCGTCTTCCGCGCGCAACATCGGCGCATCGTGGCGCACGACTACATCAATTTTGAACTTTCGATAACTGCAGTATATGTATATAAAATATATTTTATTAACATTTTAACCACTGACACATTATAACACATATTTTAACCAGTGACTATATAGTTACATATTAAATTTTTCTCACAATTTCACTGAATTGGCAATGAAAAGGTCTCTTCCATCGATACGTTGGACACTCTGAACATTATGGCTTTAACTACTAACTCAATTATGATTTTTCCAACGACTATCATGAATATGAAATACAACTACTCGGACATAACTTTTTACCAATAATTTTTAATTATTTTGCTTTGCTAAATTAATTGAGGATGCGTACGACACAACTTTTATAATTTATGATTATACAAATTTTATTTTACTAAGTTATTACACTGAAGAAGGCCTGATAGAGGCAGAAACATTTGTTGTTAACAATTGATAAAAAAAAATCAAATATATGTAATAACAACCAACTTGGCTTGTTTTGCCTTTTATTTTCTTGTGTTGATAAAATATATTGTTTTATCAGAAAAAATTAATATGACAGACAGAACGACGTGCATAAGAGAAATACATTTTTCCTGTTGAAAAATGCAAGGAAGAAGCAATCATATTTCCTATTTCTTCTGCATTTGGAATGCATTATTTTCAATAGCTAATTGCATCTAATTTGCTACAATCATACATAGCAGTTGTTTGTTTGTTTTTGTGTTCTAAGACGCGGCGTATGTAACGTACGTGCGCTGTTGTCTACGCGTTGTACCTCGCTGCTATTTATACGACAATATTTGGAGCAAAACAGATGGCGAGGAAACTGTTCGGTATTCTTATTATTCGAGTTAATTTCGACAAGCAAAATTTTCTACATGTTACGTTTGACGAAAAGTATACCGCGTTTTGATCCTTTTGAACGAATTGTAACCGTCTTTTTTGCGCGTACGTATATGTGTTGTGTTTGTCGGCTTCAATCTACGTCACGTTGATGGATGAAACGTTGTTAATCGCGAACACTCATGGTAAATAATATGTTCCGGCAATCATCGTTACTTGAATCGGTTCTTCCGACAAAAATTTACACTCGTTTTGCTTTGATGCGGATAAAATGCGTGATTAATCACGGAGCGTTCTTACTCATCTTCCGTAGTAAATACTGTCATGGCAGAAAACAGGTGAAGAATGGAGAGTGAAATAGATCGATGATCAAAATTAATACTACGCGCGCCACCCTTCGGTCGTTATGATAGTTTCGCGTTCGCGTAAAATAATTGAAACTAACTACCGTTTGGAGGCGCACATAACGTCGATATCGATACATTTGACATTATGTGCGCCATCTTTCGGCCGTTATATTGTAGAACGCGAAGTGTGAACGGTTCATCGTGATTAATCACGTATTTTATCAGTTAAAATGCGTAACAAGTGTGAGTTTTGTCGGGAGTGCCGATTTAAGTGACGGGCGATTGCCGGATCGTATTATTTGCCACGAGCATTTCGTTGATTGTTTGGCAAGCGGATCATGAATTGCTCAATCGAGTGGGTATGAATTTTGATGCTGAAGAGACATACAAAATGGTCCCTACGTTTGCTCAAGAGGATCGCAGCGTGATGTATTTTCATTAAATGTTAGTACGTATTGAAAAATTGGCTTACTAGAATTAAAATGTATTAATTATGTATGTGTTTATATCTGACGGTGCCGTGCTTCCGTCAAACTATTTGTCTCGCTTCCTCTCTGGAGTTGCATTATAACGATGGTTCAAAATGCGCTAGCAGTGCGGAAAACCTATAGTGTAATATAAACTATAAATTGTCAGTACTGGTAGTGAATATTGATACGCAGCCTAAATATGAAGTTGTCTCAGTTTTTAATAACTTTGTGCGTATGCATCTAGATAATCGTGATGCATGACTGTTATCGCGCGCGTCCTGAATTATTTAAAATTGGTGCAATTTCATGTGGAAAGATATTTCTGATCGCTTGTGTATCAAAATGGCCGTTAACAAGTAAGATGACAATAATAGCTGTAATTATGTCATGATATGTAATATGATATGTAAAGCATGTTTTATTTTGCGTGTCGTGTTTGCCTTTTGTGTTCTGTAACAGCAATTTTGTGACATAATTCCGTCCGTGATTATCGTATTTTTTTTAGTGTAGAAAGTGAAGTGCGCGAGTTGACTGTCATACGTAATTTACGTAACTAATTGTAGATGTGGATTTCCAGTATTTAACAATTCTTCGATGGAATTGATCGAGTAATTGTTACAACAGACGAAATTTGTGTGGAGACTGAAGCAACCAGCAATATTTTAGCTGGTACAATTATTTATTTATTATTATTATTACAATTTATATTTTCTAAATCTTTATTGAAACATTTGTTTTTTAAAATATTTGAATATTTATTTAAAATGTCATATAATTACTCACGCAATTTGCTGCAAATAATTATGTTTTAATTAAAATAAAAATAAACATTGTGTAATAATGAGTATAAATAAAATGTATGATAATTTACAGTTAGTAAAATTTATATTAATTTCTCCAGGTGAAGACATGCGTGAAAACAACTGAGAATATAATTAGTTGGAGTACAACGACTGGTGAGTAAATTTATTCCACATACTTTCCAAATAATTACTGCGAAGAATTGATATTGTCTATTACTTCTTTCTTTTTATTTTATATTTATTATATAATTATACTAAGAACTGTATTTTGATCATTTCCAATTTGCAATTTTGCAAACAAATAGGGAAATACAAAATTATTTTCTTTTTATCATAAAAGTTAAATATTTTGCACAAGTTTGCAAAGTATTACTGTTAAATCATAAAAAATTACATATTTTTGGAAATATAATATCTATAAATATACCTGTATATAGAAAAAATATATAGAAAAATATATAGAAAAAAAATTTTATACAGACAAATTTTTATTACAAAAATTGATATCTATTAAATAAATTGTCTATAGAATTAATATAGTCTTGCAATTGGAATTTTTGTTGAATTGAATTGATTTATTGAATCAGAATCGTTTTGGATTTGTTACCAAAATTTGGCACAAACATCTTATACTTAATATATGATGATACTCATTAATTTTGTTCGAAACTGGTTAAATACATCATAAGATAATGGCTGTTTAATATCTCTTTCTTTTTTTTTGCGAAGTGTTATGCGACGGAAAAACCTGGCTTTTGCCTTTTGTCATGTTGATGCATGTGGTACGATAGTATAGCGAGAGATATATCCGTGTGATGCAAACAAAACTATTGAGGCTCGACCGATGCCCTTTAACGCATTGACTGCTCCGGCTTCTTTTAGTATAAAATTTGCATTTACGCCATATGGCGTGACGCGACAGCCTATTTGTAACCCACCGACCGGGGTGGAGTAACGAGAGCTCCTAAATGCCATCAAACCGAGAGTGTTAACCGCCGCAGGCTCGATATTTGTGTCACATGTTACATTAGCTTTGTCGTAAAGCACGCTGGCGATCGCAACCACGCGTTTCTGTCGACTTGTCAAAAGTGCAGAATGAATAATTAAACGCACAGATAATTACGAGATTATTGGCGATTGACATAAATAATTATGGCTCACTTACGACACTTGGTTTTGTAAAGAGACGAGGACTAAATTTATTTCGGTTAAATTTTATTTTTATATATTTAAATAACTTTTTTAATATCGCTTATTTATTAATATTACATAAAATTTAATATCTTATCATAATATTATTTCTGTCATATAATATCTTTGTAATTTAAATTTGTGAATATTACTTATTCAAAGTACTTTAAACTTTTATGTATTTAATAACTTTAACAAATTTATCTATTACATGTATTCTCGATTTTGCCTACTTTTCTACAATTTGGTTCTACTGGAAATATATCGGGCTTCCATAAATGCGATATATATATTTATACATTCTGGAGAATTGGAAATAAAGGCTCTCATTGCGTATCCCCAAGCGATTTAAATCACGTAGAGTGTCGCGAATCGCGAATGCGGCTGCGATTTCGCGTCGTCAATCGGCCCAGAATAATCGCGGGATCTCCGCGGTTCGCAATATTACAGAGTGCTCGGAGCAGAATGTTTCTACGAGTAATAAGTAATGCGATCTCTTCGCGGGAATAGCTGGAAAAAGGAGAAGGAGGGAGGAAAGTAGGGGGGTGGTTGGACGACGGAGGGTAGTTGGCTTACCGGCGATAATGCGCTCCTCTGTATTCCGTTGCCGTAGCGCTTCCCCATATCGATATGTTTCCTCTCCCCTCCCCCCTGGTTCCTCCCCCGCGACACCCCTGTAACTCCCGACCACCCATTTGGCCCCGCTCGGAGATCAAATGGCTTCACCGATTCGCGTTATCCCCAATATTCTATTTTTATTTCGGAATCAAATTTCGCGGCGGCCGCCACGAGCACGGCGAATTTTTACGGCTCTCTCTCGACAGGATGCCGAGGAATCTTTCACCCTCGGAAAACACGCCGAGACGATACGATATCTCCGCATCCGTGACGCCGTTACGAAGTGGATTATGAGATATAACAATTCGTTGAAGCCTTAAATAAACATCGCGATTCTCATCGAGATTTTTAACGTCTTCCTAATTTGAATTACAAAAACACGTTTTATTTTAAACAAAAGTCTTGTACCTTCTTTCGCTTTTGCTCATAGTTTTATTGTGTAAACATTTTCATATTTA
Organism: Linepithema humile; assembly: GCF_040581485.1. Taxonomy (NCBI): domain Eukaryota; kingdom Metazoa; phylum Arthropoda; class Insecta; order Hymenoptera; family Formicidae; genus Linepithema; species Linepithema humile. The sequence continues at coordinate 30,887,873 of NC_090128.1, read as the reverse complement.
AGATTTAAAAAAGCACATTTATTTGCAGTCAATTGGTATACTAATTATAGGCGTAACTAGGAGGGAATCAGGGGGGGGGCAGTCCTCCCCCAGAAATTTCTTGGAAATAATAATTAATCTAAATAAAAACAATTTTGGACTGCGGCACAGATCTCTGACATGAGAAAGTTGGAAAGTATTTTAATGTGTTTATTTTTGGTGTAAAATTATTATCCTATCATTAAATGACCGACAATAAAAGATTTCACAATAGGAATTTAAAATTTACAAGTAGGAGGAGCCATGGTTCTCCCTAGAAAAAATTTCCTAGTTACGCCAATGAGTTGATTTTCGGTTGATGGGCAAATATAGTTTTTTTTTCGTGGATTTTCACGACAGCATCTTCTCGTTATATAGCAGCTGCTCTTAATTCGCCGAAATATATTCTCCCGCTTGCCGCCTTAGTAGCACAAAGAATTATTTCTTCTTTACATTATCATCCCCATCGAGATGCTCCTGCGTTGATTAAGATACTCCCTATTTAATTTCCACGCGATGTCTTTGCGTTTAGAATACAAAAGCATTTTCTTTTTTTTTCAGTTAAAATGTAAAAGAAATTTGATAAAACATGAGCATCTTGCTATCAGTTTATAAACATTTAATTTGTTGTGGATATAGTTAACAAAATCTTCTTTTATATACATAAATTAAATAAAAATACAAATATATTTTAAATGAAGAGAGACTGCGATGTAATATATTATTTTTAATATCAAAATTTTCACTCAAAAATTGCACACAATTTTTTGCTTGCTTTATCTGTAAAATTTCACTGTTTTACGAGTACGAGACTGATATCCATTTTTCGCTACTTGAAATCGCTATGATTCACCTTGTTGAAAATCTTTTCCCAGCTATATTCGGTGAATCAGCGATCTGTGTGAAGACAATGCGAATGAAAATTTATTTCATTGTTCTCTGGTCGTAAACGGTTGCTCGATCTTCTTATACAATCTTCGAAAAAAAAATGATTTTGTGTCCGAAAAGAGATCGATTGAATTGGAGCAACTCGAGAGGAATTTGGTAATCTTCACTACTATAAAAAAATACGTTATAGGGAAATATTAATACAAGCGTACGATAATTTCTTGCATTATAACTTTGCGTTCTTCGTATTTTAATGGAGGAATTATGAGCAGAATATATCATAAATCTAAAAAAATCTATATTTATTGATAGAACAGAAGTTACATACAATAAGAAGTTTCTAATAATCGCTCTTAACTGACTTCATTATGGAAATAAACTTTTTGCGGTCTGCAATTCTAATGCGAATTTCCGGAAACGTACGATGTGCGTACACATGTACGCGAAGGAACGGTATATATCAACGCATAGCGCCACTAATTCCGACAAGAAATGCATCATGTAGAATATCTTTAGACGTTCGGATACGAGCGGTCGACTGACTCGATGATGAACACCCGTTAATCTGAATGCGAAATGATCTTTGTGATATAGTAAATAAACACATAATCTTTTTACATAACAATTTTTATTTAAAGATATAAATTGAGTGACGTCTTTATTGAGCAATTTATTTGACATTAATTAGAATATCGAACTAGTTTGGAAGAAATTCGTGTTATAATTTTATTATATGAAAATACACTTTCTTGAACAATATTTTTTCTTATTTTTTTAAACTGGCTATTATAAAGGCATATATTGTTTTCAGATATGTTTATAATTTCTCTCATTTTCTAATTTAGTAATACAAGGTGTATATTTCATAGTTTTTTACGATGTCAATAGACGATATTGTATTTAACTATCGCGAAAAGTGCAGACTGTCGAAATATAGAGTGCGCATTTCGAAAATAGCCCCCGGTGCAAGCGTTCATCAGATGCGAGGCGAAACGGCGCCATCGGAAAGCAATTACCGCGTGCATCGTCGCGATGCAAAAGCGACGCGCGTCCGGTTTATCATCGCGATAATCGATGACGAGCAGGCGAGCGTTGTCAAACCGGCGTGCGAGCAACGCCGGAGGTATTACTTTCCTCACGCCGGTATCGAGATATTGGTCTCCCGGAAAAAAGGTTCCTAATAATTTCCCGAGACCGGCCCATACAATTACGCGGCCCATAAAACATAATGGCGTCTCGGGCGCCCGTGTATACACCCCGATATAATTCCGAGCCGGCGATCTCGACGAGATCGTTCCGCTGGCAGGGTCGAGCCGAAAGACGTGTAGGAACGGGAGAAAGAGAGATAAATGAACTTGTGCAGCAAGATGTAAGACAAAAAGAGAGAGAGAGAGAGAAAGACCCGAGCAACAGTGGCGAAGTAGGCAAGGTGGCTGGCTGGCGCGGTTCGGCCGAAAAATAAAGTCAGTTTTATCGAGAAGGAGAGAGAGATCCGAGCCGGTGGAATCGCGGGCATTATGGAGTCAAGTACATGTGGGCCAATTTCGAGGGTATACGCGATGCGGTGTGGCGTGGTGTGGTGTGGTGCGGTGCCGGCACACTGACGGTAGTGGGAGGTGAATGAAGGGAAACGCCGCCTGCTGCCGTGATTTATCACGCCACGCCGTGCCGAGCCGCGCCGCGCCGCGTACATACACCGCCATGATGATACATGGCGGAGGCGGGCAGGGCGAGAGAGAGAGAGAGAGAGAGAGAGAGAGAGAGAGAGAGAGAGAGGCCTTCCGCCTCGTACTAATTGACGTCATCGATATTGGTATCCGTCGACGAGCAGATTACTCCGCCGTAAACAACTCGGCCCACCGAATCCCCCTGTGCCTCGTCGGTCCCCTCCGGTGGCCGCCGCGCATACCGCCTGGACGGGGAAACCCACTTTAGCCATCAGCATCAGCAGCGGCAACCACCACCACGTCGTGCGGGATAACGTCGTAATGCGCGTTGTAAGACCGTCGCAGCCCTGCGCGTGTACTCTGACCCCATCCGACGCTCGCCCATTTGGGGAAGGTGCGGCCCCTCCCCCCCCCCCCCCCCCGACAGAGCGAAGGGCCCGTTTTGCGACGTGTAGTTTGATATCGTGTTTAATGTGTTTGGGGATGCCGCTGTTTTCAATTAACTCGAAACGATGCACGATGTTTTGCTTAAAAGTTAGCGAGTAGGGGGGCGAGTTGAGCGTGGCGTGGGGGGGGGGGGTCGAGTAGGGCGATTGCGAGGTAAATGCGGCGCTATGAATGTTCTGCAGTGGTTAAGTTTGGAAATGATTTTATAGCGGTGACTGTCGAACAAGTAATCATTATTTTTGGCGATCGTTAACTTTTCGCTTGCGACAATGGAATCTCAAAAAACATTCATTTGTCGGATACTCTATTAATTGGAACTGAATTAAACTTACAGAAACATGTATTACATTTCCAAAATTTTCATTTTTTATTCCATACTGGATTTTTCGGTCAATTTATGATCCATCTTAAACTAAATAAAATCTTCAAATTTAAATTTACAACATAATCCACGCAATAACAACTCGAACAGCGATCACACCGCATTAGAGATAAAGGATTAAAGAGCTCAGCACAATTATAGTGTCTGCACACTCCTTTCTATCGTATCTTTAATCGTTTCGATAAACAGAAAGACTGACTTTCGATCGCGGCGATGAATCGCGACTATCACACCCCCGACATCATCTGCACAAGAAAGTATGTAATCCACCTGATTCACGATCGATGCCTTCGCTACTTTCTCTCTCTCTCTCTCTCTCTCTCTCTCTCTCTCTCTCTCTCTCTCTCTCTCCCTCCATCCCTCCTTCTCTCTCCTACTCTCTCGCCACCCTTGAATAGTCTCATGATGTCTCTTGCGCTGTTCACCACCCTCCATCTCTTGTTTTCTTCATCGCGATACACGCGTACGAGAGAGAAAACGCCTGCAAAACAGGGCGCCACGGTCTTTAACTCGCAAATGCTCGGCGCTCACTTTGCTGTATTAGATTCTAATAGGGGAGCACACACTGAGGGGATCATTTGTGCTAAGAGCTCTTCGTTTCGTCTTGTCGCGTCTCGTTGCACTCGACTTGCCTTAAATGAATGTTTATGGTGGGGGATTTAACTGAATCATACGACGAATATCATTGCCAATTTCGACAACGACGACAGCATTGATGGATACGTTTCGTGTAATCATAATGAAATGCGTGACAAATCTAGCTTTATGATCGTTTGAGATAATTCTAGGGGTTGAGCGTTTATCTTACATGTTTTTTATTTTTACTCTCGGACGTGCATTTTTTATAGACTCTAAAAGTATACAATTTGTGAAAGAAAGTTTTTTATAATAATTAAAATAATTCTCTTCTAATTTGATACTGAAATAATGTTCCCGAATTCTATTTGCAATGTTAAATCCGATTTTGGAAAAATCTGCCTGGATTTAGTTAAACGAGTTAAAATAACTGCATCTTAAATGAATATGCAAAATATACTTATTGTCAATTGCAGAGTCACGAGAAATTAACAATTCATATGAGTTTCTCAAAACAGGTTAATATTTGTAATATTTTAACGTTTTGAAATCAATTGAATAATAGTATAATTGAATTTCAAATTTTTAGGAGAAATAAATGCATATCAAAAAAATAAATACCACTAGAATTGCTAGTCGGTTGATTAAGTAAAGAAATATGATTTATGTTTCAAATAATCAATTGGATCCGCAGAACTGTAGAGTAATAAAAAGCCCTTAGACTTTTGCTTATTTGAAATCTAATATGTTACACGTAAAGTATTGTATGCGAAACTTGTTCATCATTTACTCAGATTACGCATACACATCGCTGGCAAATATTTCATTGCGAGAATTTATGTGAACCAACCGCGCGCATTACGCAGAGAGAAGCTCTTTCCCGTGTCGTTTAGCGAGAAGGATATGGGAGTCACATTCGAGCAACGACGTTCGGTTGATCGAATATATTAACGTGCGGGCAATTTGTACAGCCTGACGGATATAACCCCCCGAGAACCATCGGTGGCAAAATGTATTCCGGAGATTACACCATCCGAAATCCGTCGTGCTATTAGGCGAAAAAAGAGAGAGAGAGAGAGAGAGAGAGAGAGAAAGAAACGCTCCTGCGCGCTCATGCGCGGGTATCGATAAGATATACGTTTCGATAATGAAAAAGTTATAAATCTGGAATTGTGAAATGGCGGGCCGTATAAATCTTCATCGGGCAGCGCTGCCAAATCCCTTCGTACCGCGCAAATCCCTTTCCAATATTGAAAAAAGTGATAGGTCCAGTATGTAATGATCCGGTATTACCCGAAACCGCGAGGGAACGCTATCGATCTATCGTTGGTATTCCGCCCGCATCGACCGGTGTCGTTCTGTACATCCTCCCGCGTGTGTATCCAATTATAAGATAGCACTCTCGAATGAAACGTCCGTGTGCATAATTGCGACACTGCTTCGTGGACGCAGCGGGATACAATTTCCTCCGCTTCAAATAAATTATGGATTTAATTATGAAATCCATTTTTTACAATCTTTTCTTTTTTTTTTTTAACAAAATTCAGATTTCGCGGAGATCGGAGATTGACTTCGCGTATTTCTTTCGATAATCGCAACGTTTGAACTGTTCGCGCGACAGCGATCACGAGTTGCACAAAGTGTACGGAGTGGCGATTATAGTTCAAGCGACGCCGCGATTTTTTGCCGTTGCTACACGTAAGTTATTGTAAACAGCGTCATGATCATTGCGCAAACCCCCAAGAAACTTTTGAAGGGTATCGCGCGATAACGCGGGATTCATCGGCAGCGGTGATATAAACAAGCCCTCCCCTCCCCCCCCTCTCACTCCCACGCAGTCAGCCGGTCGCGCAGAAGAGTACGCGGGTATATATTGTCGTAATATTTCGAAAAACGCGCGCCGGCACTCCGGGATCCGGCGGCAATCTCGCCCTCGAAGATGGCATATACGCGGAGGTGAATCGCCTCTTCCCGAGGAAATCCGAGGTAATTGAATGCTAACCCTCCTCACCCCCGCGGCGCGTCCCCCCGCCGCGCCCTTGCTACGCGCGGCAATCCCTCCCTCCTCGTCCACCCTCCGTGTCGCGTCCCTCATTCCACCCCTCCCCCCCCCCGGCCCCTTCCAGCCCCCGGCTCTGCTTTAGGGGGCGCCACGCTCGCGCTCTCGCTCCCCCTTCGCCATCACTCACTGACACAGACTTGTAGCTTTCAATAAAAATGTAAATATGGCGGCGTAGAACGAGCCAATGACAGCGCTACATCGACGCCCGGAGTCTGTGAGGGATAGATAGATAGAGAGAGAAGAGGAGAAAGGGAGAACCTGCCTTTGCGGCAGGGGTTGAGAGTTTCGAAACGGGAAGCAGCCAGGCTCTCTCTCTCGGAGGGTCGAAGATGGCGAAGGAAGAGATAGAGGGGAAGGGGGAGGGGGAGGAGGGGGGTGGGAGCGAAGGGCGAGCGGGAGACTTCGGCTCGAAGCGGAGCGCCGGAAGGTGGCGGGCGAAGAGACGGAGGAGCTTGCGGGGGCAAGAGAGATGTCTGTAGGGAAAGAAGGGGGATGCAAAAGCTCCCACGGAAGACGAAAGATGAAGAGAGAGAGAAAGAGAAGTCGCTCTCCGTCCTTTCGCTCACCGTCACCGCGGCCTCACCCGAGTTTCATCCGCGCTTCTCTTCCCTGCGTTCCTTCTTCCTCCTTGGTGACGATGAAAGAGAGGCGAGAAAGAGAAAGAGAGAGAGAGCGCAAGAGAGCGACGCCGAGGATGACGCAGGTGCCGCAAAGCTTGACACGTCTCCGGCTGTTTTGTCACCTTCTTTTATCCTTCGAACTTTTTTACCGGCTACCTCGTTAGATGCCCTCCCTTCCCTCCGCTCTGCCCCCCCCCCCCCCCCCCCCTTTACGCTCCCGTTTGTCCTCTCCACTCGCAGGCGGGGCGCGTTGATGGAGTAAGCCGAGCGACGAGAGCAGGACGCTTTTTAAAATCGCGCCTCCACGCGAGCGAGTCGCTTTTTGCGGGGCGTCGTTGCGGAGGGCAACCCCCGTGCTGAGCGTCGACGGGCGATCGCGGGGGGATTTCCTTTTTTCGGAGGAGATTTTTCGGCCGCGGATTATTCGTCGCCGCGCGGATTTGCGTTTCCGCGCCGAGACGATTGCTCTGATCGATCTCTCCGATGTCAGCGAACGCGAAGACGAATATCTCTTCGCCTCCTTTTTTTTTCTCGACGGGACACTTGCGACGTGTATTTGATAATTGAGATATTCGCAACATGTGTATAAAAACTTTACGCGTTTATTCGCGTTGTCGTATTGCTGTGGCAGTAAACCTTTCTTCCAACTTAAAGAAATGATTCAATTTTCCAAGACTAAAATTAAAGCTTCGTCTTTTTTCTCTTCAAGGAAACAAAGAATTTTTTTAAACAACGATCGAACAAGATTGAGCAATTACAAGTACTGTTTCAAGCGAGTCCGCTGAATGCGCGCTAATACAGCGAGATATGCGTTACCTTGACTTGGGACTCCGACATGCCGAGGGCATACGCCAATTTGGCGCGCTCCGGGCCGGCTAGGTACTTGGTCTGCTCGAAGGTCTTCTCCAGGGCAAAGATCTGCTGTCCGCTGAATGTGGGCCTCGTGTGCTTCTTCTTGCCGCCCTCGTGTTCTCCGGCGCCGCCGCCCGCGCCCGTCATCGCTTGCTGACAGCCCAGCTGTTGCGACACTGCAACATTCGCGTCACCCGGTGAATAGTTTCTGAATATCCATTTCGCTTTGCTACGAGTAGAGTAATTAGCCTTGGCTGATGGCCACCGTTTTGTTCAACTCAGCCTTCCGAGTTCATTAATTTAGCGGGGTGAATTAAGTTTACAATTTATAGTGTTTACTCTGAAAGTCTGTAAAAAAAAAGTATTATGACCTAATTCTACTTTTTCTTCGAAGCTTTGAAATATCGCTATTTTTTATCGATTCACCTTAAATAAACATGTGTGACTTTTTTTTATTCAAGCATAAAATATTACGCCGTTTGATAGTAAACGCCAATTCTTGATACAGTATGGACCGGTATTGATTGTTAAAACGAGAACAGGCGACTCGTGTTAAAATTCAAGCATCGTTTAAAAAACCACGGTGGAATTTTGATATCGCAGCCACGAGACGAGCCGCTCGCAAGCTTCCATTGCATTTTCGGCAACCGCGTGCACCCGATCGTGCGTGCCATCGTATGTGCATTCTATCGGCTCCCCCTCCTTCCATGATCTCTTTCCAGACTGGCAGAATGAAAAGGGGAAATTGCAAATCCCATCTGTGACTTTCTGTCGTGACAAGTCATAGAGAAATATTGCCATATTTTACTTCGCTACACCAACGTCCTGAATTATATAAGATAAGCAAGGATGAGCGCACAATTGTGCATATACTATTATTGTGCGAATGTACTTTCTTAATAAATTTGCTTTTGTTATATTACTAGCACGCTGTCGTGCGTATGTATGACGCAATGAAATTTATCGGCAAGGTGCAACGATATTGCATACACTTGCCCCACATACACACTTATTTGTTTTACTCAGGAAAAATATGTCTGCGATATATCTTCGGGCATAATTAGTTTCCGTGTTATAACCGTAAGAAGTATTTCATTTTAACCGCAGTTCGAAATTAATTCGCCATTTCTGGAATTAATTACGGCCCTTATAACGTTGGTAATTATTGCCGCAACCATTTAGTGTGTTTCTCTCTTTCACTGGACTCGCGATTATAATACTAATTTTTCTGCGAAATGTCTTCCAGCTCTCCGAATCACATTTCATCCGGCGTAGATTAAACTTTGCAAATTTCGTTGAAACAGTTTAATTTGTATTCATATTCTAAATACACTCTGCTCCAATATAATTTTATTAAATTAATTATATTTTTATAAATATTTACGCGCACACAAATAAATTAAAATTCAAAGCGCGATGTAAATATTAAAAGCATTTTTCCCATTTCCCATACTTTTCATTTTTTTAAATACGCAAATAAATCTTCCCGTATTTATAAATTTAATTAATAACTTTTTTTACGTTTTTGTATTCATAACTTGCTCAAAAAGTGCGCATTCTTTTTCTTCAAATTGTCGAAAGTTATCTTTTCGTGTTTCCGAACTTTCGATCGATAAGCAATTATTGCAAGCGCATCAGCGGCATTGCCTCGTTTAAAGTCTCCCGCGGAACTAAACTACTTGATCCCATTCGCGCCGGCTGATTATTTTTAATCTCGGCCACTCGGTCGAGCCGTCTTAATTAGATCGGGAAAAAGAGGAGATCGAGAAAATTTTCGAGGGATAACCGAGAGGGACAACTGTGGGGGACGACTTCTGCGGAGACAAGGGGGCCGCGCACGGCCCCGATGTGGCATGTGGGCGCGCATATACGTAGGGGGCGAGAAGCGTGAGGGGCTGTAGGTGGGGTAGGAAGGGTCGGACGCACAGGGTCGCCGTGACGTCGGTACGGTGTGGGTTGTGGGACTTTAATTTAATAAAGCAATTTGTAACGGAATACGGAACGAGGCAATAATGGCCGGTCGGCGGGGAGGGTTCTAATGAGCTGCTTACCGCACTCCAACCCCGGGGCCTTCGACGGGAGAAGGTGTGTGCGTGTTTTCCGCTGTTAGATATCCCCCTATTCGTCCTACTAAGCCGCTGCGCATATTTCCACGACTACTTCCCGCAAAACCCGATAAGTCCTCGTTTTTATCAAAATTTGTATGCGCCGCGTACGGCGCGCCGCGGGATTTTCCTTCGCGGTGTAATTTCAGACTTGCCCCGAGATAAAGTTATCAGTGTCATCGCTGATCGCGTGCAATTTAACAGCCGACTTTGCCGGGCGACTCATAAAAAAAAGAATAATCGAACTCTCGATTGATCGCGATAATTAAATTGAGATTTTCATTATTTTCGAAATGATCAGTGAAATATATATGTATGAGGTGTACAAAAATTGCGTGCGTCGCGTGATATGTGATTGTAACATTTAGATATTTGTTGTATCGTGTAATACTGCGGAATATTTTGATAAAGGAATAACAAAAATGAATAATTCACCGTGATATATTTCGTAATATATACATAACAATAGGAAATATCATACTTCTATCATATTTCTATGCGCAAAAGCTTTTTAATTAAAATACTTCCTTGAATTTTTTAAACAAGCCGGATATCTGGCTGTGTTCGGTCGTCCCGGCGATTTATTGCCTGACTTTTTCCGCAAAATATTTTTTTCGCATGGGAAAAATTCGGACCGGTGATATAAAGTTTTAACCCATACACATCGGCCATACCGATTCCAATTGAATCCGCCCAATGTTTCACGTGAGTTTTTTCGACAAAGAGAACTGGTTAATGCAATGAGTGAAAAAAAAACTTCACTTTCCACGCGAGCTCGCAAATAATTATTTCGCAATCGCGAAAGTTTTGCTGTTCAGATTATTTTCTTTGACACACGAATATAAAGTACTCGGGAAAAGAGGTGTCCGCTTTGTCGATTCGTTTGGACGCCGCGCCGATTAAAGAACTATTTGTTTTCATCACGTGGCCATATTTGTCGAGGTATCATCCTCCGCTGTGCCAACGGATTCCGGATTAATCTTTGTAGCGTGTCGCGGCAGTGGCGGGAAAAGGGGAACTATGATCATAATTTAATCAGCCGATTTAGAGTGAACAAGTGACACACGTGTCAAACAGTGTATGCGAGCGAAATCGCTTCGGATAATGCGTATATATCGATGCCGCCTCTCGCGCGCACATACGTACACGCCAACACACGTGCACGCTCGTCGCGCGCGACACCGCCGCCGCGGATAACGCTCCGATGTCCGATTAGACGAAGTATCGGCACGGCAAATTGATGCGTCCGCCCGCACCGTGTCGATGTAAATCAGCGGCAGGTGACCGTATCGGCGTGCGCGCGCGGCGTTTCAAAAAAGAGGAACGATCAAAAACGAGACACCGCACGGCCATTCGTAATATTCGTTATCAGCGAACGGAAGTTCGGGCTGCGAGGCTCGATGCGCTCGATTGCTCGATTTATACGGGGTGAGCGACCCCCCGCGCGCGATGTCACAGGCCGTTTTATCCACCGTTCGGGGCGAAACAAATCATTCGTGGTAAAGATGCATCGCGATTCGGACACGGAGAGAAATAGAGAGAGAGAGATAAAAGAAAGGAGAGGGGTTTGATGTGTAATTTTTTATTATCTTTTTAATAATATATCAGAATTTTTTGTTTTAGCATTTGTATGGGTTTCTAAAGTAACGAGAATAGTAGAAAATCGTAATTTATTATTTAGCCCATTAATTTATTGTAACTAAGCGTTTCACACGTTTACTAAAGAATGTTGATCAATATTCAAAAATAATAATAGCTAAAGTGTCAAATGGGCAATAAAGATTTTTTATTTTGCTTTTGAATTTTTCGATCAGAAGCGAAATTTCTATATTTAGATATGATGTTAAAATAAATGTTTCGAATAATGTTTCGATACTTCATACATTAATAAGAACGACGTTTCATTAAATATCATGCAGTACTTTAGTTGGAATAAAAAGTCAGATACGACGGGACGATGGTTTGTCACTTCGACGTAATTGAATCGGATATCACTCGACTTCTAGAAAGCATGATCGGACATTCGTGAAGGGGGCTGCTCGCTCCATTGGCGATGTGAGTAATAACGGCGCGCATCGAATCGACTGGCGTCTGCGAAGAATGCTTTATCGAGTGTGCAAAGTGTGTTGTCACCAAAAGTAAATGCATGCTTACTTAATCGAGCTAACGATGGTACCACGCTGCGCTGATCGCGCGAGATCCATTAAGGGGTCATCGACGCGGATCGAAGAGTCGCGATCATTATTGAGAGCTGCGAGAGAACGGATAAAATCATATTGTTCTTTCCATTAAAATGGGATCCTGGAGTCGTCTGTTTTACCGATTTTTTTTAAATAGACTATACTTTTTTTTGACTGTGTAGAATGAAAAATCCTTTTCTGTAATTAAAGTACATATGCTAATACAGGGTGGACGGTCGATTTGAAAGGATTTTTCATTCCACGCAGCCAAAAAAAAAAAGAATTTTACGAAAAATGGAAGGTAAAACAGGTACCGATTTGTTTTACCTTCTATTTTTTGTAAAATTCTTAAATACTAAATGATAAAATTTTAAACATTAAAAAATAGTGCAATAATTAAAGTAAGTCATATTGAATTATAATAATTTCCTTACTGAAATACAAAAACAATAATTTATATATATAAATAAATTACTGGTGTAAATTTTTAAAGAAATTCATAGAGTCATATTTTATTTCTATCGAGACGATGTCTCGTGGAACACATTTGCGAGAGATTCTTGGAAGCTACTAGATCGCAGTCAGTTCTTTCCTGCTCGGGTGATTCGCTCCATGTGGGTATATCGTGAGTAATAACAATATACATCGACCAGCGTAGACCGCCGCCGGAATCTCGTCGCGTCAGCGACGTTTTCATTACTGGGTTCGCTTACGTGACGCTTACCCGAGCGAGTTTTGTGTCCGTAAAGTCCACCCGACGAGGAGAGGCGGTGAAGCGCGGGGGAAAAAAGATGGAACGCGGAAAAGAGCGGGCGGCGATGGTGTGTAAAAAAAGTAGAGAAATGAGAAGGAAAATACGGGAAGGAGCGGCAGAAATAACAGTGTACACATCGTATCTAAACAGTAACAAGGTGCACGATATCTGACGTTCTCGTTATGGAAGTGGGAATGAAACTAAGGACGTGCGGATAGATAGATGCCCATCATTTTCGGGAGAAGTTCGTGTTTTATGCATAGGGTGCTATACAGAAGCGGGATGTTATGAGAGAATTTTACGCGCGGAATCTTGTACGGATTGTAAATTAGTAGATTAACAATTAGTTACTAAAAAACTTGTGAATTTATATATTGACAAAAACTATATTAAATAAGAGTTGTATGCGGATTGATACAAAAGTATTAACCACTTCAGTGGTAGACTTTTCTCAAGAGTTTGTGCCAAAAGTGGTAAGAGTCAAAAGTTAAAATATCGAAAAACGGTGAAACACGGGTTCAAAGTTTTCGAAAAAGTTACTTTTCGGAATGGGTGTGGATCGTCCTTCACGCCCTGAAGAGGGGGGGGGGGTAGAATAAAAGTGGAAAATATTAAATGGCACTATGGGTCGAGTGGGGACTCATTTGGAAGGGCTTTCCAAGACAAGAACAATGATTTTTGAAAATGTTTACTACGACCTCCCAATCAAAAGTTACGATCGTGTAAACCAAAATGTGGGGGGGGGGGGTCGTTAAAATATTTAATCAGCTAATGATGGAGGTGAAAAAGAATTCTTTATTTTGACATTTGAAAAAAACCTTCGTGTACCGAGTACTATGCGAGTATGTTAGAAATGATTGGTTTAAACAATTTACAGTCGCCATATTGGATTCGTCATTTTAAATTTTGCAATTTTGACATCAGATACGAATTCAGCAATCCAAAAAACCTTACAATGTCAAATTTTATGCAAATCTGTGGAAAATTATTGAAGTTATTTAAAAATGTACATATATGATACATTACCACGTTTGGCACTTTTTTTTTGTACATATATGATACATTACTACTCAACTGGTTAAACGAGATTGAAACTAAAATTTTAACTCTCTTTTCTCGTGAATTCTAACATCTGTTATCCATCATACCAAAAATTCTTTAGAAAAAAGAGTGCTTCTGCAATTGTTCGTCTTAATCTTGTTCAGAATCGAGGTTTCCAATTTGATTAGAATTATTTTGGAGAATTTTGTCACTAGCGTGCTTCCATACTGATCTAGAATGCGTTTTCTCAGTTACGGACGCCAGTCTCGCAATCGAATATCGCGACGATTATTGTCACCGCTGTCTTCTGGCGTCGGCGCGGAAGGGAAATAAGGGCGACGGGAGTGGAAGCTAGCAACGGGCTGGCTTATCTCGGGTATAGTTGTACCCCAATATATATGGTGCGGAGGCATAAATAGACGACGGTTCCCGTGGCGGTCGTTCAGCGATGCCTCGCGAGGGCCATGAGCCGATCAACGTTTCGCCCCGGAATATAAAATATACCGGGTAGCCGGTGTAACTCTTACGTGTTTCGTACGAGGCAGGGTACGCTTTGCCTGCCCTGTCCCCCCTCCCCCCCCCGCCCCCTCTCCATGTCCCTTCCTCCGGCGCCTCACGGGAGGAGAAATCCACTGCCGGTGTACCGGGCGGTAGAAAGCGGCGGGCACGCCGCAGTTAAAATATTGCCAGAGTTATTCGCACGAGTGCGGAAAACGTAGCGAGGGCGGGATAGCAGGTTGAAGTGGGCTGGAGGGGGGAGGGGCTGACGGCCGGCGGTCGCTCTTGCGAGTGTAGGCAGGGTTGATATTGAATATGATGATATCCCGGATCCGACGCCGCAGCGGACTACCGCTACCACCCTCTTATTCGTCCCCCCACGGTACGTACGACACACTCTCTCTCTCTCTCTCTCTCTCGGCCGCCGTGTGGCGGTCGAGCATCCGAAATACACACACGCGTGTACGCGACGTATGTCCACGCCGGTGTGTCCACGCCCGAGCTCTACACACACGCCTCTACACGTTTTGCCGCCCTCCTTACATCGCGACGGCACATGTGCCACCCCCTTACGGGGGTTGATGTATGTGCCGCCGCCTTTCTCTCCGTCCTTTGTCTTCCACGGTCGCTCTCCATCTCCGTCCGTCTCCGCGCCGCAAGAGGGACGGGACGTCACGTGTTTCCTTCACTTTGTTTGTGATTCTTTTTCTCTGCGGTGCCCTTAATCGTCTTCTCGTAAAGGTGGGGGTGTGTACACGGCGAGCGATCGGCTGTGCTATCGCCGGGAATGTTCCGGTATGTATGTCGAGGGGGACCCCGGGCCGGCTAATTGAGCGTGAACCGTCCAAGTGCCCGAGGGAGAGCGCGAAGGGAGTGTGTCGGCACGATCGGGATCGACCTGCTGCGATCGACATTTTCGCTATCTACACGTAAATAGTTGTCGTATTCTTGTAGCCTAGATATGAATGACCAATGTAGTTTTTAATATTTTATTGCGAGATTTTTGCACTAAATGACAGTCGATCGAATCTCGATTATTCAATAAACCTGTTTCAGTATTTGTGCACCAACTGACAATAGTGCTCATATTTCGATTAATATGTTATATAATATCATTTTTTATTCCATTAAAACTTAAGTAGAGAAATATCTACACGCGCGTTTTTTTAAAGTTAAACTTTTAACAAACGTGATTTGGAGTTATTCAAATATTTAAAGTTTTTAAGCTAGAGACCTATGTCATTCGGATATTCATATGCAATCCATTATTCCTGTGCTATTTTACACAAGATAATGTATATTAGTAAATCAAGAAGTAATAGATTATATGAATATTTGCAATTCAATTGGTAATTAATATGCGTCGCATTATATCGACAGAACTGTAAATATACACTTAACAATTCAAATCAATTTTAAATTCAACATTGATCTACATAGAGTTTCTAACTGACTTTTAAAACTTTACTGTCATCGAATCTACGTATTTTACAATTCTATATTTAAAAATTATAAAAATGTAACAATCTAAATATTAATTATGTAGATCAATATATATAATATATATATATAATTTTTAACATAATAATTCTCATATTTTACAATTTTTTATTAACTATAATTTTATTTAATTTTTTTAAATGCGCAAATATTCTTAAATATGTAAAGGAAGCTAATTTCCTGACAATTTTCGAATAAATTAATACACAGTGCAATGCTGTGAAAAGTTTCTGATCTATTGATAAAGCTACATTTAAAAACGATCGAATTTCCACACGTTCCCTTTTATATCGAGTCTTTTTTTTCGCGGTCGTGGACCCTTCGCTCTACAACTTCCTTTCCCGCGCTCTTTGCGCGATGGTGGTTTCCACGCATTTTTTAAATTCCTCCCCGTAGGCGACCCACGCCGGGAAAATCGCCTTCAAACGACTTTCCAGGCACGCTGTTCAAACGGAGAGACACGTTTGGCAGCACGTGTTTCTTCACTTCGGCCCTGTGATTTTCCTGCCGCGAAAGCAAACACACGCAGCTGTCAAACCCGCCGCAACGATACCCGAGGAAAGGTAACGCAACATCCGCAGGCGGTCGAGACGTATGACGACAATGCGTGTATTTAGAAGTAACAACAATATTTTTCCCCCTCGCCGAAGGAATATAGAAACAAGAAGCAAGAGAGGAAAAAGATGCGCATTAAAGAGATAAAGTAGTGGAAAGTAAAGCATGATTGAGCACAGGTTCAGGAATCTTATTTCAATTGATAAAAAATAGTAATTAGCAGTAGTCAATTAATAGCAATGGTAATTAAATATAATTAACTACTGCTAAATTTTTATGTTAATTATACTTAATACAAGATAAATTATAACTGTATATTCAACAGAATATTTTCTACATGATAGTAAAAGATAGTAAAACGCTGAACTCACATGTGTGTAATCTTGCCCGCCATGCGAGAGGATCACTGACTAGTCCCTGAAGACCCGGCCAATAGACAGCAGGGTGCCGTGGTTCCGTTCTTTGTTGAAATTGCCCGATACCTAGGGAAATATGTAAATGAATTACGCATTTGCATACACGAATTCGGTTTAAGATTGTTTATTGCAGAATCCGATTTGCAAAACAACAGAGTTATATAACTCCGCTTTTGTAATGTAATATTTTTCCGTATAAATTTTTCTTTCAAATTATGAGTTACATGAAACGGAAATTGATATTATTACGTTTCAAGAATGACGCATTGAACTTTAAATTCTCAAGAAATTTCTCAATTCATCTTAGAGCAGTTGCGAAATTGGAAAACACGTTCAATGATTATTTTAGGGAGAAAAAGTCTACCGCGTTTAATATTAATAACGAAATTTATCCGCGATATTAATAACGAGGCTGATGTATATTTAACTGATATTCGGATTAAGCGCAACGGGTATAACATATGCTTTAGTTCGGCCGTCAGTGCAGATAACGATATTGGATTTACGATAATTCAGATAGCAGCACATATTGAAGTAATAATCGAAGGAAACCCGTAAAAAAAAAAAAAAAGACACAACGGCGAAGAACGAGCGCGCGTTTACTGACCGAGTAAAACAGCTTTCTCGGATCGATGTCGGTCAAGCTGTCCCATTTTTCCACGTAAAGCGCTTTATTAAGCCTCCAGTTTTTTTCCCCGCTCGTTTTCCACATCTACGCGATTTATTTCATATTTTTATCACTTGCAATTTTCATACAACTCGCATCCGCCCGGAATATGCAAGCGGAATTTAAATGCCCGCAATTTTATAAGCCGCGCGACCTCGCAACAGATTTCAATCTCTTTTTTTTCCGAAATAATTAAACGCCAAATTGAGAAAGCTTCAAATACCCGTTATTATGTTGTTATCAATGTTACAAATAGTTACAACTCCACGTAGATTTATCTTTGATTTTTACAAATCACACGCACCGGAGAAAAACAATAGATTTTTATGCACCGACCGATTTGATGATTTTAAAAATCATACAATTATTTTTTGCATGATACAACTCGTAGTAGAAATTGCAACAATCATATAAAACCAAATCTATGCGAAAAATAATTATTGAAGGAGTTCTAGATATCTTTATTCTTCCTAATTTTTCCATTTTTTTTTGCTAACTTTTAACCTAACCTAACCTAACTAACTCGCTAACTTTTAAATATGAAATTCATATCCATCGAATTTTATTCGGATTATCAGCAACCACATAGTATAAGTGTGTGTGAGTGTGTGTGTGTAATACACACACGCGATGAGGCCAAAATCCATTTGTAGCCATGAGTGGTTCCTCGGCGGCTCTCCGCTATACGGAGACCTTAATGATCCGACTTTTCGAACGCGAGAAATTAGTCGACTTAAGCCGGGCTCTATGCGAGGGAACGACGGCTGGGAAATCGAATCGGTAAATATCGGTCGTCGGAATCCGACGGACTTTTTGCGCGGATTAAGGGAGATTAAATTGATCGCGCGACGCGCTTCTCTCTGATTGATCGAAACGCGCGAATCGAATAAAAGACAGCGGAATTATTATCGTTTGCATTTCCAAGATTTATCATTTACTTATTATCTTCGTAAAAAAGGATATGATTTTATATTTGGCCATATTTTTGAAAGTTTTTCCCAAAAGTGTGCGCTTTTCAAAAGTGATTTTTTTTTCAACGATTAGAAATGTTTTTTCATTTCTTACACAATTAACACTTTTGGTAAATATATTTATTTTGTTCTATGATTTAGTTTTCTCACTGTAAGTTAGAAAAATATGTAACGATACAACGATTTTGTTACAAAGTTTATAAAAAATGGTCTTGTCCCGACGATCAAAATAATGATTTCACAATCATCAACAGATTTGCAAAAGATTTGTAGCACTTTAAATAATTTTAGCAAAGAAGAGACTGTTACACTGACAGTGAATATTAAATTGTTCATTCAGGAACTTTCTTACGTAAGATCATGTTACTTTCATCATTTTCAAGTATCAAGAGTTTGACGAGACGCATAGCGAGGCATCGCGGTTTCGAAAGAGAAAGCACCTACGTTTAACCGTCACTTTTAGAATAATAGAGCGTGTATTCTTACATATACTTTTTTTCTCGTTACAACGTCGTCTACCACAGAAAGCGTAAATCATTCAACGATCGACAACACTCTCGTGCGCGTCACGTCGGCATTCAGAAATTAGCCATAATAATCGCGATCGAGTACATTGACTCCGGCTGCGTGGGTATTTAATTTGTTTCGGGTGCGCGTTTCTCTCACCTATCTACGCTTGTCCGTTCAGACAATAAAGCATCATTTCCATTTTATCGTCGACGACGGGAACAGAAACAAGAATGGCGGGATACAACCGTCCGATCGCCGCTTTTGTCCGCTACGCCGAAATCGGACAGGATTTATGGGATCATAAACGGCTAAACCGTGCGCACTCATCAACAAAAATACCTGCGATTATGCTCTTTGTCCGCGAGTCCTCGTGGCGGGGATCGGAGAAGTAAAACTCTTTCCGATTCTTAAACGGACCCCCAAGCACGCGTTTTTACGATACATCGTTTGAGAATGCTGTGAACCGGGCAATTAAAAACGTTTAAAAGTATGTATACACGGTGTCCGAAAACTCCCGTTCTTCATATTAATTACAAGTATTTCAACGAATAGATAGTGAATTTTGCGCGAATTGAGATATAGGCTATTATTTGTTACAATTTTTTAAATTAAATGTTAAATATCTAAATATTAAAATTCTAAAAAAAACTTAAAATTAATAATAATAATATTTTTTTATATTTATTTGCATTTTGATATTTAATTCGTAAAAATACATTTGGTGGAGAGAAGTGTCGATTCATGAATATATTTTTATCCAAGAAAGATCTACTCCAAATTTTGAGCAAAATAAAGCTATTTTATATTTGTGTATACAGATATGATATGTTGCATAATAATGTTAAAATAATCACTATTTATCGAAAAGACACGGTGATCATAAATTATAAATATTTGACGCATTATCGCAGTAAATAAGGCATAGACATGACGTTGGCGTGCGAGTAAACGGCGGACGCTTCTCTCAGCGAGATATTTATCATTTAATATCACACATATTGATGGAATTTTTGTCATTTATACAACGACGATCGGTATTCTCGCGCGTGTTTGGCGAGAATTTAATTAATGACCACTAGTGCAAAGTGTGCGTACGTGAGAGATCGATCGATATCAGATGTCAATTAGCGGTGCGCGTTGCGAATCGCATAATCGTGTCGCAATAACGAAAGTGATGCGAAAAAAGAGGAGTGATTCTCCGCAGAAGCTTTGTGACATAATTATTACATTAATTTCTACGGTCAGATTTTTCCACAAGATAATATTGAACAATAATGATTCTATTGAATCGTTACGTTCATTCGTGCAAATGTCATGACGATCAAAAAAAGTTCTTGAAATGGAGAAATAATGACAAATAGGAATTGTTGGAAAATGAACGATTATTCGAACTAAACTAGTTATCCATTGCATCGTTTTATTTTAATTAAAAGAGTGATGCCGCGACGACGTCGCTGCGCTCAAATCGACGGCGCGTCATTGATATGTGTGTAAAACGTGGCAATGTTTTAGCGGGCGAAATTTATACAGGAATACATACACTGTGTGCAGCCGAAACGCGGAATATACATACATATGTATTCGGTGGCCATCTATAATTCTAACAGAGCGAAATTCGCGCCGCGTCGTAAATAGCGAGCCGCGCTACTGTCGTATTTGTAATCGACGTAATCTGTCTAATACGACAATGAAGTCGGTTACCCATTAAACCGTTATTGAAATCGTATACGATTACGCGAATTACAGCGGTAGTTCGACGTGCGTCATTGTGAAATACACACACACCCACACACCCGAGAGCATTTCTACACAACGCGTCAACTGGAAACACAGGCAAATATCCACGAATGCATTTGACACAATTGCACAATAACGATATATGACTATTTCATTTTGCCGTGTTGAAATTCTGTTATATCAGATGTATCGTTCCAAAGTCTTCGATATTTTCATTTCAAAATATTCACAAAAAATATCCCTCATAAAAAATACTCATGAGAAAAGGAAGACATTAGCGTTTTGAAGAACTGCATTTGAAACAATTTAAAAAACTGTACAATGCAATTCTATTATTAAATTACTTAGCGCAGTGCTGATTTCTCGATACATGTAATCTGCAGAAGGACGTTCCATATACGATTGTCATATTTTTAGTTCATTGGACACGTAAATGTGTTCAAGAAGCTTTTTGTTTTGCTATCGGCTTCCGTGTTCATTGGCTGCTCTTCAATTTATTCGCCGAGTAATTACGTTTATTGCAAGCGACGGAACATCAAGGGATGGCTTTTAATGCGGTCACCAGCGCGATTATACGATCATGAATTTTCAATCTTCTGTAAATCGCGTAATTTTCTTATCGAATAAACATACCTTGTCGTAAAAAAAAAGTGCGAAAAAGGTTCTAAAATTTCGCGATACGCGCTTCAAAGGGGAGCGAAAAGACCGTAATTCACGATACAGAAACCAGAGCAGATGTCACGCAATATTTCTGAGGTTTCTATTACAGGCGATAAAAAATGAAAGACGCACGTGAGGAGGCACATGGGCGCGTCGGGTAGTTCCTTTTCTAGGATGATGTGAATATCCTGCTTTCAGGATAAACATACCGCCTCATGATATTCTCCGACGAGTGTCGCTCTATTTCAGAGCGTACATTTGTAGAGCGATCACTTAATTTTAGCCGGAAAGCTCGTGTCTGGCGCAAACACTTAATTTCAATTTTTCAGATATATGTGAAATTAAAGACACATCGCCACACCACGTATTCTCCTCTTTTTTCTCCAATCAATCAGATAGGTTTTCCATTATAACTTATGCAATAACGATTTTAAAAGAGCAGCAGCGAAGCAACGATGGTAATAACGGTTTCATCGGCGCCGCAAAAATCCGCAGAATGTAATTCGTCACGAAAAACGATGCAAGAACGTAACTGCGATATTTTTGCGGCGACGTTTTCAAAATTGAATTGTTCTCGCGCGTTGCGCGTCGCATCCCGATATGACTCTCGTTTTTGTTTTTTTTCACACAAGAATGAAAGAATAAACAATATTTATGACGAGCTGCTTTGGTGTGGCCTGCAGTCGTACTATAACGCGATTTACTATTATCTTTATTTTTCGACTTCTATTTTCGTACGCGGCATTAAATTTATATACGTATCCTTTTATCGTCACTTTTTATCATCGTCATATTGTTCCACTCGGCATTTACTGCTGCAGTTTATCGTAACGCAATCTTTTTGTGTGGACCAGCCGCAAGTGGACCAGGGCGTCCTTTCGCGCAAATTCGCCACCAAGCCGCGTACGAGCACGGTCGTCAGTTGGTTAACCTACAATATCCTAACTTCCGCTCGTATATGGTCGCTCTATTTGGCTATCTAATAATTTCTCTATTGTAAACACGTTCGCGACATAATATTGTTTTCTTATTATTCTGCGTTTAAAAAATTTTTCTCTGTACGTATCAATAATGCGCAACTAAAAATAGATTACGTAAAAAGACAAAAACAATAAAAAGATAAATAAAATTTAGCTAAAGATAAATAAACATTGATAACAATGATAAATTTATACTTGTTATATATTTTATGTGCGTGAATCAGATTTAGCAATCATGCAATAATTTATTTAATATTTTAGAATAAAACATCTTTTATATTAAGAAAGTATGATTATTAAAATATTCACGGTCGCAACTTTCAATTGAAGCATTAGCATTGTTATAAAGTCAATAATTTTGTCTTACATTTTATCATATCCAAAAAAAAATGAGATGATTTGTGAACAGAAATTAAAATCAATTAGAAATCGTAGTTTCTTATCTTATAGATATTACAAAATGTTTAGAATTATCGTATCTTTGAATGACTATATTACATACGCAAATGTCACATTATCGCGCAATAACATCGATGCATCGATTAGCATATTTCGACATGCGAAACGTATAAACGCTGATATATTAACGCACTCTCTGCTTAGCGATTCGTTATTGCGAAGTACAATTGCGTTTTGTCGGGAGCGAATCATTTAGAAATTTAATGTCATGAATGTTAAGTAACGTCCCTCGTTTGCGTCGCTCGTTAATGTACCGAGGGAGCAGGTAATTCGGTAAGCATAAATTTTAGAGCTGCTGTTCCGCATCCGCCATGCTGTCGGGTCCAATGTTTCAATCAAGTCTACTCCAACATTTCTATTCGCATTTTTGCTTTACTTTAATTGCCATTTTTGCTTTAGAGAAGTCACGCTCTTAACGATTTACAGTAATTAAAAACAACTTGTTGGCAACATTTGTCACATGTCGTTATTCGCGCTACACGTTAATATAAATTTTATGTGTGAAAGATATTCGAAAAATGTTACAATATGTGTTTCAACTATATTATTATCTATCAATATGTATTATTTCAAAAATTTTTGTGATAATATTTATCATTTTGAATGTTACATTTTAAAACTAATATGTCTTGATTATCATTTTTTTGCCGTTTTGTTCAAATAGAAGGAGTGATAAAGTCATTTTAACGGATTATAGATTACAGATCGTGATAGCGGCATTTATGAATTAAATCCACGTCTCCGATATTGCCGCGATATTGTACGACACGCGGGTTATTTGTGAGCAACTTCACATGATCCTATCTTCCTTCGGTCGTAACACACATCGAGCCTCCCAGATAATTCTAAAATTGATGCCCGAATAATTTCTCGATAGTCGAAGAAACACAAAGTGATGCATAGAAAGATGCGGAAAAGATTTTTGAAATATGATCCTTAAAAATCCGTATAATCTTGATTCCAAGAACGTCTTTCAAAATATGTATAATACACAGTGAAAAATAATAATTATGCTAAATATGATGTTAATTCTGAATGACTGGTTTGTGATGTAAATAATTCTAGATATTATTACGATCAATTCTACATTTTTGTCAACTTAACGATCGCGTTATTAATGCCGATTTAGCGTTGAGAATTAGTAATGTACTCTGCATCATATTTATGTATTTAGCTTGATGTATATGCGAAGTTAAACGTTGCACAAAAGCATTCTTGAACGTGACATCTTTTCATAAGCTCTCAAGGCGATGATGACAAATGTCACTTCGTGTCACGCCACCCGATAGAAAAGTTATACATTTGCAACATCACAAATGAGGTCTTGATGATGGTTAGCAACAAAGTATAAGGAAATGACGTTGCGAATATTTGCGTCAAGAAATACATTTAAAAAATTTTGCATTATAAATGTTTAATTGCCTATCTTTAATTCATAATGAATTTTTCAAACTGATATAATACTCGGATCATTTAACAGTAATAATAGCAGTATTATTACAAACTTCTATTAGTTTTTAGAATTTCGCCCGCTTCATTCTTATTTACACAAGTTTCTTGCGCCGGTTTTATTTGTTTTGATGATAAATCAGAAATTGCGGTTGATGTATACCGTTATTTCGTTGTACTGCAACGCGTTAAAACAGGCGGTAGTAATTCGAGCGCGCGAATCAAAACGGAAAATCAGACTCGGTCTATGTAAATCCGTGAATTATACGCCGGCTGATCGTATCGAATGCACAGATAGTTTCGTAATAGATTCGTAACTCCTAGTCGCGCTTTCGTCTGGTCCGCGGTTCAATCGACCGCCCTTGGTAATTCTACGATTAATGCGTTCAATCCGTCCCGCATTACACGCACGCTATCGCAGCACGCGACGATTTGCGCGGAGAACAGCGGTTTCCCCCGATTTTCTATTGCATAAATGGCGCGAATGGTAAATTGTTACTGTTACAGATGTTACTAATATCCACGAACATCAATAACTCTTGACGTTAATCTCCCGATGCTACGTTTGCGAAGTATCGTTGAACAATATTTCTGCTGAAGAATCATGCTAGCCATTCTACTGTTTAGTAAAGTAAAACTTTGGTGAAATCGTGAGAAAATTTATAAATAAAGCTTTACACTTTAAGAAAATGACACGATTGCAGAAGAACGCAATTCAATTCTGCTACTGAAGTTGTTCGGGTAAAATTTCTAGTATATTTTATTTAAAAAATGCTTTGACTTCATTAAAAACAATAGTACACTTTACTTTTTATGACAGTCTTACGAACAATAGCGAATAACATGTTTAAGTATCATATCGATGATCTCAAAATAACTTTGTACAGAATGTGGAGAGTCGGCTTTACGCCGCGTTCTAGTTTCTGCAAAATTTAATGTGTGATAATTTCAAGGATCTATCAATAATCTGAATAGAAACGGATTCCTGTAGTATTAGACATAATAGATCAGAAGCATATTTTCACAAGTGACATATTTAAACAAAATTAAATATTCTTTCCGATAGCAAAAGTCCAAAAATTCTAATATTATTTATTGCTTTCGGGAGATCGTGGAAATGTCGGAAAATACGAAAAATTCTCTTATAGGATATCTAAATTATTGAAATAGAGTCCGATATTCAAATATACTGCTTCGCGCTGTTTGTTTAGCTAGATTCGCAGGTTTGCGGGCGGTCCTCGGTTAACCAAAGGGTTGCCCGCGTTCGACCCGTGTTCAAACGACCGAACTTAAAGCAATATTACGTACCCGAGGATGCCGTAAAGCCGGCGTGCATGGCGTATCGCGGCGCAGCCATGTGCTGAGGATGCGGTGCCGGCGGCAGGGCCGCGTGCGACGGCGGGACCGTCGTCTGGGGGTGCACCGTCGCCGTCGGTCTCGAGAGTATCGTGTCGATGCCGTGGGGGTTGCTGCCGACGGAGGTGATGGAAGTTGCCGGGCTGTGCTTGTCGCTGCCGGTGGGCGATGACTGGCCCTGCGTTATAGTGGAGAGCGGCGGCACGGCGATCCGCGGCAGCTGGATGCCACCCTGTTGCTGCTGATGCTGCGGATGATGCTGCTGCTGGTGCGACTGTTGCTGCTGCTGCTGCTGCTGGTGCTGGTGCTGCTGCTGCTGCTGCTGCTGCTGTTGCTGCTGCTGCTGCTGGTGACTCCTCTCCGCCATGGAGTGCAGCGCTGCCAGTGGCTGGCTGCCCAGCATGCCGCCGCCGGCGGCGCTCAGATTGAGGAACTGCAGAACGTGGGGCGCGGCCGCCGCGTGGAAGTCGTGCAGCCAGGGCGGCCGCGGGGGCGGCGGCGAGTGGCTCGAGACGGGAGGCGGCGAGCATGAGCCCAACGAGGAGCCCGCGGACGAGCTGCGGTCGCCCTGGTCCAGGTGATGATTGTTGTTGCGTCGGTGCGCGTCGCTGAGCGACGACGACATGTTCTCGGCGATCTCGAGTCCGCCGCCCTCCGGCGTGGAGCGCGATGGCGCGTCCGGGCACGGGTCTCCGCTGTCGGCGCAGGCCTTGCCGCTGGTCAGAGAACACACCATCTCGCACCACGCATAGTTCGGTAGTGAGCGAAAAATCTTAGCCGGTGCTTTAGCTACGTGCTAAACGAAGGCGTGCGGCCGCCTCACAGCCGAGCGGGATTCTCGAGGATTCTCACCGAACCTTGCGGGTGAGTCCTTCAAAAGGGTGACTTTCGCAACGCCGAAAGTATGCGCGAAGGTGTCGTCTATTCCGATTATCAAAAGTACACGCGACGATATTATCACTGTGCGTTTTCGCCGAAACAACGAACTACCGATGACACACGTCCGACGACACGTTCACCGCGAGCGCGATTCCGATTGGCACTGTTCCTTCGTCGACAACTTCTCCTCAAATGTGCTCCCCCGCAGGTCAATCACTGATTCTTTCGTTCGCAAGCGAAACGCACGTCTACACGCGGGCGGCAGGTCGCACCGAGATGCCCGTTTCGCGAGTGGCGATCGATGAGTGGAAATAGTAGTCACCGCACACCGTGAGCAGTCACCAGTTCACCGGTTCCGCGCGATGGCACATGGAGAACGAGCGATTCGGGGATCAGTCGCGGAGCGACTACTGATCATTCGGCCGATCGACCGCACGCGCGCGACCAGGAAATCGTTCTTGCCGCGACGGTACCGAAGGCTCGCCGTGTGAGTCGCCGCGTCGCCAAATGGTGTGCGACCAAGGGGTGCATCGGGCGCGCACTCTCTCTCCGGCGGGAGATCGAGTCTCTCTCCTGTGCCTACGTCCTTGCCCTCGTCCTCGCGCGCGCGAAGCGGAAGCCCCCGCGCGCCAGGGGAAAGAGGTAGGGTCGGCCCACGGTGCGAGTGGATTGGCGTGCAGTCCCTGGCTCGGTTAAATGCTCGGGGGCGGTACCGCCGTCCGATTGGTCGACGCGGTGGCGTTTCACCGGAAGGAGAGGTGTTCCGGGCGGGGCCTCTCAATCTCGCGTTAGCTTCTTGTTAAGCGTCTTTCATTGTGTGTTTAAATTCGTAATTTATGATCCCGACTGAATAAAACAAGAACTTGCTGGTTCGCTCGCTCGCTCGCTCGCTCGCTCGCTCGTATGTTCGCCGGTTGCCTGGCCGGATGGCTGGCTGGCTGGTTGACTGAGCCTCTTGGCTCTGAGACTGGCTCTCCGCTTTGTACGACGACCGGGCATCTCTGCACGACCACGGTGACACTACTGTCTCGATAACTTGCTTCCTTCCTTCCGTGTCGTTCCTTCCTCTCGCTACCTACCTACCTACTCATTCGCTTATTCTCTCTCTCTCTCTCTCTCTCTCTCTCTCTCTCTCTCTCTCTCTCTCTCTCTCTCTCTCTCTCTCTCTCTCTCTCTCTCTCTCTCTCTCTCTCTCTCTCTCTCTCTCTCTTTCACCCACGCGCTCCGTCCCGCCCGCCCGACTCCCACTCGCTACCACCCTCCAGTCTTTCAGCCAGTCAAGCACGCGTAGACAGAGCAAATCGAGTTATTTGCTGCCGATGGTCCATTTGGCCTGTTCCTCGCCCGCTATACGTATGCCGATGCACGTGTCAACGAGAATTCGGTTACTTCATCCCGATGAGCCATCGTCGCGCCGCGTGGTACGGCTGACGTAACTAATGTCGGATGAACTCTCGCCGGCTCTCTCCCGGCTCCTCTCTGGCAGCCGACCAATGTAATGTCGGCCGCGCTTCGTCGCTCGCTCCCGCTCGTCTATTGGATCCGCGTTTTAAAACTCGCCTTCGACCGAACGGATAATTTACGGCGGCCGACTGCACTTCGCGCTCTCGGTCATTAAGCGAGGCGGGGTCTGCCACCTCTCTCACTCTTCTTTCCTCTTCTTACCCGCTCTCTCTCTCTCCACCCCGCGCGCGTGCTCGCGCAAAAAGGAGTTTCTTCGTTCGACGTGCGCGCGACGTCGTCTAACCCTTAAACATATTCCTCGCAAATTTCTGCTTCCCGCGTGTGAACTAAATATTTTTAAACTTCCAGTAAGTTCTTCCGCTTTAACCTCTCTTAAACGCGAATTTATTACCTCCGCGTTTTTAAACCTAGTTTTTTCTGGTTTTACGTTATTCCGGATACTTTTGTAAGTACGAGATAAAACTTGGTAACGTTTTAGTTACAGTCATGACATCCAACTTGTGAAATCTGTCGTTAAATAATACTCGGAGAAAAACTTGAACTCGTAACACGTAGGGCTGTATTTAGTATCTGAAAACTCAAGAGCATTTGTGACATTTCGAACGGCCGTGCATGGCCAAGCGCAATATCTGCATCATTAAATACGCGCGTGCCGAGATCGATCGTTTAAGAGTAATTATGCTAATGCGGCCCGATTATGATGAAGGCCCGAAATAAGCTTACAGGGTATCATCATTACCACGTTCAAATACGTGCGTATTATTAATAATGAAACAATAATGGATATTATTAAAGCAGCATGACGCAATAATAGCCGGCAAGCAGTGCAGTGTTGCCAATATTTGTTGCACCGTATTAATCACCAGTCGCATTAATGCTTACACACCGTAATAGGCTTTCTTGCTGCGGACATTTTTTTATTCAATTTGCGCGAATAAAATTTTCAATTGTTTTTTATTCGTCATTTGAAAATAATTTCAATATCGATTTCTACTTTTTCCCATTTTTATCGCAGCACTTTTGTAAAATGCGAGGTTGTTTTCATCCTTTCTGTCTATCTAGATTATTTTGATTCTTTTTTGTAAAATATGTATGTATATTTTCGATGTACCCTATTTAATTATCATGTCGAATCTTACACTCGGCAAAGGGGCAGCGGCGTAAAATAAAAAAAGAAAAAGGTAGCGGTTGGTATTCTCCTGTCGAAAGGACCGCGAGCGGGATTTAAATCTATTTTATTTGACCCTGAAGGATCAGTCCTTTTCACGGAGAAACGACGTTGTGGAGGGGCGCGAATGGAAGAGAAATTCTCCCTTTTTTTTTTTTTTTCGTCTTCCGGACGCGCCTCGGACGCGTTTCTCGAAAAGCATGTAAAATGCGAAGGGCGGTAGGGTATTGATTCTCATCGCCGGGCATTTTACAACGCGTATCATTTTCGCGAGGAATAGTCGTTCGGTCTGGCGGAGCTGTTCGTTTTTGGTTTGCGCGAATTTCTTGCGAGCGAAAAGTTTGGTTTCAGTTGGAACGACCTCTCGTTATGCGTCATGTAACAGATCACTCCGATGACGAGAAAAATTATTCTTCCAACGAACGCGC
Source organism: Linepithema humile (assembly GCF_040581485.1). Taxonomy (NCBI): domain Eukaryota; kingdom Metazoa; phylum Arthropoda; class Insecta; order Hymenoptera; family Formicidae; genus Linepithema; species Linepithema humile. Next base: position 30,858,584 of record NC_090128.1, on the reverse strand, counting down.
ATATGTTCTCGTAGATGCGTAACGGCGCGTAATAAAGATCCTCCACTTCGACGCTGGAATGGAACTTTTCTCTTCTCTCGCATATTTCCCGCGCGATATTTTTAATATCACGCTTGTCTTCCTTCCCGCGTATTATCTCACCGCTTTTTATTATTTGTATTCTTCTTATTCTTTGAATACATATTATTTTATTGTAACAAAATTTAATGACAAGTTATAACACGATAATTTATTTTAATTTTTTACAAACAATTTATCACTGTGTTGAGATTCCTTTTCTGACCCGTCATTTATTCTCTGTGTTTTTTAATTATAAACTGTATCTTCCGTAACGTTCAACGTATTGATATCCGAATCGAGTGGCAATAAAAGTATCCTTATTTAAACAGTATTTCGCGAGATTATTTCGAATAATCTAAAATAATTTGTTAGCTCCGATAAACGCAATAAAACACGCCATATGCTACATACGATTACAAAGTATTAAGTTCTAGTTGTGCCGTGTATCGTTACTTCCCCAGTTGCTACGGCTAAGCTTATCTATCGAATACACCGCGCTTTAATAAACCGCGAAAGTGCGATATAACATATTGCGACATCGTAATTATGTCGCAAAATGAAAGATACGAGAGATTTTCTTTAAAACTCTTTACAAATAGATGTTGCTCTTCGCACCGTTATTAATATTTCTGCATTTTTCTCGCGTATTTACAAATAGAACGTGAATTATTAGGAAGGCGTTTCCGGGGAGACCAAACAGTCGTGAAGACTTTTGACACCTCGTATAATCGCTTCGAGATACAACGCGTGCACGGGGCATAAATTTGTCGTTAAAAACTACGCCCATTATTCGGCTCCCTCCCTGCAGAAAGTCGCTATACAAATTCGACTGCTTGTATTCACGGAGTCCCACCCCTTGTCCCACCCCACTGTCGGTGACTGCCTCTTTCCTAAACTTCCCCTGATAGATTTTCCTCGCCCCCCCTCTCTCGTTAGCCCTCCGGTTTAGGGTGGAATTATTATGCAGAGACCAAAGTGTCCCATAAAATCGCGCAAATTACACGCTCCGATGCGTGTCTGAGCTTCATCGTAGTGATTAACTGACAATAACGCTGAAAACCGGTAATTCGACGGCGCCGATTAATCGGGCATTTGCCGGCTCAGGACCGCCTGCGGAGGACTCTTTGCGATTGACGTAGTTTAGGGTTTTACGTGTGTATCAGCTGTCGTAGCCGCTTTATTACGTGACGACGAGTCAATTTATCGGAAGATTAATCTTAATTAAGGCCGGGAGGAAAAAAAACGAATATTTACCCAATCACGGGAAATTTGGAGCACTTAATAGATTGTGAAATTCTTATCGATATTATTTTATTAGCAGTTTAAATACACAAGATTTGGTATAAAAAATACTGTAGCTATTTCACTTATACTTATTCTCAATGTATGTAAAATATTCGATTTTTTATTTGTTGAATATTTTTATTAATAACTAATTTTAAGCGAGAAATCTTTTTCCTTTATTAAAAAAAATATCTTGTTTGAATAGGAGTTAACACTCGCTTCTTACGCAAGTTTGCACTCTCTCTCTCTCTCTCTCTCTCTCTCTCTCTCTCCCTCATCAGAGTGTAAATACGGAATTAGAAGTCCGTTCGCACGCCCGAACGACATCCACTGAAAATCTTCATCTACACGGAAGGAACACGCGGGACTCACCCGTTTCCGTCGCCGGATTCTAATTCGTATTCACGGCACGACTGCGCGTCGCATGATCACGCCGTATGGATTCGAATCCGAGACGTATCGAAAGTTCGCAACGTCGTTTCGCCGCCGCGTATCTCACGGAGGACGCAAAACTTTTTCGGTGCCTCTCCGTCCGATAATATGTTTCCGTCGAACTTCGAAACAAGTATCTCGAAAAAGGACGGACCGGAGAGACGCCGTCAAACGTGATTTTTCCTCCCCAATGGATTCGCGATTATTATTGCGTGAATCGTCCTCAAATAGCCATTTGAGAGACGTAAGAGTGCTTAACTCATTATTGCAGCCACGCGCGTACGACGCTGAGAATTTAACGTAACGTATGGAAAAAATTATATGGTGACAAAAAAAAAACAATATTTAAACTGATTAAAATGTAGATAAGTTCATCAGAATATTATATTTGTTTCTTTATTTTTATTTTTAATGATTATACGTGTACTAAAAATAGACACTGCATTATTACAGACTTTGTAAATATAAAATAACGTAATAGTGATAATAATAATAGTAAGTTGACTCAAATAATTGTAGACGAAAAATATTACGCGTAGATGTTTCCTCAATTCTCTTTTAAGCTGGCAAACCAAATTTCTCGAAATCTTAGGAGAATTAAAAGGAACGATATATATTCGTCCACGCACACGAAATTTATCTCAACCGTCTAACGTTAAATGTCTTGTTCCTTTCTCGAGTTCTATGTGTGTTAATTTACCGTACGACAGAAATTCCGTTCTACTCTTCCGATGCATCACATAAATTCTTCCACATAACGTATATATATGCTCTATACAATATCGTATATACGTGTTACACTACAATATATGTACCTTTCGACAGGCACTTCCTTCCGTGCAGGACAACGGCGGTAAATGGAGCGTCGAGCGCGGCGTCTCATCCCGACATCTCGGAGGGTGGCTTCGGTAAGTGTGACCTAATTTTACGGAACGTCGGCTTTTATTAATGACGCAACGGAGCGAGGGGGGGCAGGTGAAAGAGAGCTATAGGCCGACTGTCAGTGAAGAAGTCATTTCGCGCGGACACCGGGCCCCCGGGCGCCATTGTGCGTCTACGAGACTCATCACACGCCGATGACTGCATTATATTAGGCGTGCAGAGTCGATCGTTCGCCCGTGGATAATCCGATATCATGGCGGGCCCGTGCGGCAGTTATTCCCTTATTCATTCCTCCCCTTAATAGCACGAGCTTTTTGCACCGGCGCCGCGCGCGGCCCGGAATCGCCTTTGCAACTTGGCTGCATATGGCCAATATTGTTTTATTCCTGCCCTTACGCTGTATCGATCGCCGACTGCGTCATAAAGATGTCGATCTCGCGACGAACCCGCGAGCACGGGTTTTTTGGAGGATTCGGAGGACGAGATTGAACTTTCTGGCGAATGGAAATTTTTCATCGAAAACTTCCCTTTATTTAATTGAAATTTTTTATTCGATACGTTTGAAGCTCAGATAGCAACGACGTTTTGCGTAACACGCGGCATTATAATATTTTTATTTCAAGTAATGTGATATTACAAGAGATAATGGAAACGTGTTTTTAAATCATGCACGAATTACACTTGTCGCGACGTGAAGTAGCGATATTAATCTCAATTTATGTAGCGATATTGTTAACGAGCCATTTTAACCCTTCGAGAAACTATATCGCATAAACGTCATAATTCATCCCCGTGTAGACAGCAAACAATAAGGCAGACTTCACGAAAACACTTGGTAATGCCGGAAAGGGTACACGTATATTATTGCGCGAGATAGTCGTGCTAATTTGAAAATGAGAAGATCCATTCAACGTCAAGAAATTTCGCGAAATTAATATGGACCGGCTGGCACAAAGTATGGCGAACATAATTTGAGCCGCAATGTTCGTAATACGTGTGTTTGCCCGAATATTATGTCAGCTGGAATAAAATATTTTATTTCTAACATGAATTTTACACCATATATTTATATTATTAATTATATCGATATTTTTAATCAGACGTTATTAATATAAATGCACGTGTTTGAAGTTTAGAAATAGCAATTAATTATTTTCACTAAGAATATAATATTTTATTACATAAAACGTACTCGAATATAGAAATCTCATGAGAAATAAGATATAGGTGATAGTTTTAAATAATACACGTTCCGTGAAAGCTATGATTTTTCTCCAACTACACGAACCAATGCCGTGGAAATAAACAGTGAATAATCCGCCTTCTTAAAACACTATTCGTTAGGAAATAATTCGGCTACCCTCCCGAGTAAAAAGCTCATATTTTACACGCGGACAAAAAGTGTCTTGAAACGGTTAACCCCGCTTGTGAGCCTCCGACACAACAGCGCGACCAAAAACGAAGTTCTATCCCCGGATTTAGCCCCGGGTAGCCCTCTCGACTTCAAAGGATTAGGCGAAGGATGCGATAGCAGGAAGCCGTAGTGATTCTCGTTTCGGACGCTCTCTTTCTCTCGCAGCGAGTAGTTTTACATTTCGTCACATTGTTGCGCCGACATTTATAAATGCTGGTCCAGCGGCGGCCGATTATGACGATTATGATGACGGGCAGGAAACGGGGCGGGGGGAGGGGGAGGGGAGGGAGGGGGAAACCGAAGATGACGCTGGTGTGAATCGTAATGCGACGGGACGAGTGTGAATCAGCAAAATCAAATGCGTCTTCAGGAATACTGAAACGCCTATTAGCGACGCTTCATCATTTCGCGATAATATTCGCAGTCGCCTCGCCGATTAATGCGCCGGGGCTCATGCGCCCGCTTTTGAATGCCCCGCATCCTTCGCAGGAGCCTCTCTAACAGCCGTGCATCCTCTTTTAAAAACGTATTATCGCACGAGCGATCCGCCGAATAATATTTTAATGAAATTCGAATTGAGATGGTCGACGTCATGTTTTCATTTCATAAACAACACGCACCGGCTGCGAAAATAAATTAACATCGATACGAGATTACACTATTACAGTATTCGATATAAAACAGACATTATCTTGCGAGAGATAGTAAATTTATATATACAAAAAAACCTCGAAAAAAGATTCGAAAATTTTCTTTGCACAACATTCGCGCAAACACAAGTGTTTTGTGCGCATAAATCACGTTACATAATTTTACACAAATTTATCTTACATGCAATAATATATAATTAGTTTAACTGACAAAGTTAATATAGTTAACTATTTGCATTTTAACTATTTGTACATCGCTCAACGAGCAAACAATTAATGAGCACAATTAATATACAAATTATTATACGGTTAATCGCTGCTGAATTTGAAGTGCAATCAGTCATCTCGTATTGATTTGGCCGTTAAATCGCTTTTTTAAATTTGAATCATTTTTTTGAAGAGCTAATTGCATTTATAATTCACATTTCAATATGTAGGGCAATAAAATATGTATGTATTCAGTTAATACGTGTAATATAAAAATTTATTCAAGATTATTGCAAGTGTAACTGGAATATTTTTGATATTTTTTTATTAATCGCAGAAATAAAGTTTTAAATGTTTACATTTTATTTTAAAAATAAGATACTAATTATTTTATTAGTTATTACTCTTCCCCTCCCCCTCTCATATTTACAATAAATATGTATCATATATATTATTTGTACAATTGGAGACAAAATTATATACCTAAAATACATTTATCTGTTATCACGCATTTGATAAAATTACCTTTGATAAAACCGCGATCTACGAAAGAAACGTATAATGTGCGCGTGCGAATAGCGACTGTGCTTATAAAAAGATAATCGGATGTTCGATTCCGTGACCGAGTAATCGATGCTCCACAACATCGTAACGCCATTAATGGCCTTCTGGTGATCAGTGCTTCTCTCCTAAGGCCACTTTATATCGGCGGTTGTAAAACACTTATACGATCCGCCATAAAAGATCGAAACGCATATATTACGCGAAAGGGGTATATCGTATACATGGCGATACACACAAAACACACACAAAACGGTGGGGACCGGCGGGATGTCGTTTTTACGATCAAAGGCCATAACTACACATCCGTCAGAATTATTTGAATTTCCCGATGTTTCAAGATATTAAAACGGACCGTATAACATTCGGTCGTATTAATCATTCGTTCGCGTCAAATCTGTTGCGGCTGAAACGCGCGTGTCCAAGTTACGCGCATCGATTTACGATTTATCGGTCGTTTTAACCGATATTATTTAACGATATTCCTACATTATCATTTCTGCATTAACAGATAATCAAGGCGAATCAATTATATTTTTGGGAGATTAACAACAATCACATTTCTACATACGTTTTTCATACATTTTGTGCAGTAAAAAGATGTGGATTATAGAATACTTTATTTTTTACTACGAGAGTTTTTCCGTAATGTATGCTGTTGTTATATTTAAATCCCATTTTTATCTCCTTGTACAATTATGCTGTACAGCAGATAATAGAACTGTAGAAAGTGAATAATTACTAATTTTTGACTAAAACAAATTCTCAATTTACGTAAATTAATAATTTTAGCAGGAAGAAGCTTCAGTTCCATCGATTTTCAATAAGCAGAGTGATAATTGACAAACAACTTCAGCTGCATTTTTCGTCAGTGACCGGAAAACTGATGATCGAGCGTTTAGCCATAAAAGTGTTGAATTTCCGCTCAGTTTCCGCGTTATGCAATCGCAACCCGTACGACGTGGCTCGCGCTGCACCGAAGTTAAGTGTAAAAGCGTTCGAGCGGTGTGCATGTCGCCACCGGCCGCCGCACACCCCATGAATGGACCTATATAACGCTCGGATGCTTTCTCTCCGTGCGCTCACGATGACTGATAGACCGAGGAAGGACACTGACTTAAGCCTGTTTGTCGGCCCTTACCAGCATCGGGAGCAGCAGCTGTATCCCCTCGTTCTCGTTCGGGGCACCGGATCCTTTCAGGGCTCCCCCTCCCCCTAACAAAAGCGGCTGTCGTATTTGGACAGTATTAGCGTTAAATTTGGTCAATGAAATAGTTTAACAGGACACTGCCGTCAGAATATGGCATCGGGAAGGACCTTGCCTTCCAATCCGGGAGAGAATTTCTCATCGCCGCTACCGGGCGCGATTGTGCCGCGGCGATTGAACGGTGAAACGGCTGATGATCGCTCTTTTGATTTTCGAGACGCGCGATTGACGCTGTATTGAAATTAGTTTTATTAGTGTAAAGAGAAATTGGCAACAGTTGATTCCCTTTGAAAGCGAAGAATATAATGCGCGTTGTCATTTATCGCCGCGAAGCGCAACGCGAGCGCAAAGATCATTGCCGGCCGTCAGAGCGCGACCGGTGAAAGTAAGTTATTAATCATCACACGCGCCGCACACTTCCGGCTCATTATAAACACAAGAATAATCGGTCGACTCGAGGAACATAATACGCGTTTCGCTCTTTGGCTAATTAAGAGCTCGCCCGTCGCCGTTGCACTCGGTTATTTCAATTAACCCGTTTTCTTTGCTGTATCGCGAGCAATTGCGAGAATCTTTTGTCCATCAAATTAGTCGGAAGAGCTAATTGTGCCTATTTTGATTTTGAAATACGAGACGATTAAACTGTCGTAAGTAAAATTGATTCGACATGTACCATAAGTTTATCTCGACACGCCATATAATTAAAACTCGAATTTGTAAGGCTGAAGAATGCTTCGTATGCTGTGTCTTTTATGATGTAATTCTTTCTAAGAGAAACAATTATATTATAATGGAGAAATTTGTGCAGTATGCAAATCACGTGATTTTTCACATCAATATAAGAATTGTACAGCATAGCAAATCAGCAATGGTACAGTTAGATAGAAGAAGTAATTGGAGTTATCTGATGGTCCTGACGCTATCGTATCACCATGTTTTACTGTTATTACCGAGCATTGTCTACGGACCCAAAGGGGAGGGGGGGACGGACAGTAGGTTACGGCACTTAAAAACAAAATTCACGCCGTTAAATCGAGCTGTACGATCGCTATCTACCCATTCGGCAGCAAATCTCGCACCCGCCGCGGCTTTCCCTTGCGCCGTGGCGAGGAGAACATTTGAATCCTCCACTCTACCCCCCGCTCTTCTCTCTCACGCTGCTGTTTATGTCATGGATTTCTAAAAGGGTGTCAGGACACCCGTCTCAACCAAATTATCCTAAACAAATTCCCCTGCCTTTTTCATATTTTATTCGTGCGTATGTCGGTGCGCATTATTATTGAGATTAATGCAAAATCAAGACCCTTGCGCACTGTTTTTATACAGACAATCTTTAATAAGTTAATCGAGATTTTTTCATTAATCATTGACAAAATGATTGCTCGTCCGATTGTAAAATATTTTACGAGCAATTGTACGAGTCGCATGCTGTTGCAAGTAAAATATTGAAGTCCAAATGATGCTAAAAGGTAATTCTTATAATAAAAAATACTGATATTTTCTTTTAAAAAATTCAATAGTTTTTTGACAAATAGAAATATTATATCTTTGAGTTATCAAAATCAGCCGTGAACAATTTGCAGTTTGTTTAGAAAAATATGTATCGTAATATACGGCTTCTTACATGGAGATTTAATTATTACGGATGAGCAATCATTCGGTTGGCACCCCTCTAGCCGCTGTTATTATTATTTATCCAGTTTATTAATTCCTTAATTCCTCAGCATGCATCCCGGCGGACGCGTCGACGAACGCGCCGCGGAATAAAGACGGGGCCCTAATGCATCAATGTCATCGCGAGCAACATTGTTCCCGGCGCGCAACGACTCGCGCGCTTAACGACGTATTTATGACGTCACGTTGCGGCTTAAATAATAACCAGTCGGTGATGGATGGCCGCGGATACGGTGCGACGCGGTGGCCGCGTAGAAAACCGACATCATTATTGTGATCGGAGGGCGTCCCGTCCGCGTAAAGTTTCACGGCGGATTCCTCGCGAGCGGGCCGCACAATGGCGTTGCACGGCTAACAGATGCAACTAATCTCTCCGTATTAGCGCGAGAGCGTTGATCGCGTCGATCGCCTGCCGGTCGTGCTCGCCCTTCGTTCTTCTGGTAGTCCGCAGGACACGCCTTTGATCAGTGCTCGAGCGCACAAGGTGTTCGAGATCTAGCTGGATATAGCGAATCACTGTTCGCATGTACAATAGAATAATTTGATCGATTCAAAATAGTTTTCTCTTTCCTTGACAAAGCCTTCGAAGGATTGAGCGTTTTAAAGTTGTAAGCTGTATCGCGCTGTAAAAACGTGTTTCTCAAATTAAGGAATATTTATTGTATATGCATTATTAATGCAATAATTAGAGGCGCGTAAATCGTGAATGACAAAGTGGCTGTTTCAAACTCTTACGAGTAATTAGAAATTTCGAAATTCTAGATAAATTATACAACAACCTGCCAATGTATATACACCCTCTTACCAACTCTGAACCAACGAACAACCCTCTACAAAATATGACATACACTCGAGGAATCCGACGACGGGGTCCGTTGGGCGGGACAAAATAGTCGGCCGCAGGTTCATTACGCTCTCGACAAATCGTATATATATAAGTATATATATATATATACCGGGAGCTCGGGAATTCCCGCAATGATTTATAGCGCACTTTCGACCAAGGAAAACGAGAAGTGTCGAATAATCTCGTTCGCGGATCGACCGAGTGCCACGATCGATGCGAGAGAAGAGGAAACGACTCTCTCATTGACTCGCGGGAGGAAGCGGGAGGGGGGAAACGTTCCCTTTCTTCGCTCCGCATCCTGTGTGCGCCTTTCTCGGCGGACAAAACGAACTCCGAAGCGCGCTGCACTTTTTCTGTTACGGCGCGCAGCATAGAAACGCATCTCACCCGGCACAATGGTCGAAAAAGCGTCAAATTAGGCGGCGCAGGTCAACTGCATGGGCGTCTCGTCCCTTCGTTCGGTTCGTGACTTTCGGCCGAACTCACGGCGGGCCGAAAACAGCGGCGGCTCGCTCACTCTCGGCGGCGCGGGGCCCCAAAGCCGAGGGGTCCCACACCCCCCTCCGGATATAGGATTGCCCTCTATATAATGCCATAATACAAATAAGCAGTCAGTCAGTCGGAGTCAGTCGCTGCTATGCGCCCTAGCCACGTATTGCCACGCCGGTCTATTATAGTTCTTGATCTCCGGCCATTATGCGTTCTACCTTTCTGTTCCGTTCCTCCCCCCCCGGCCGTCCCTCCCTCCTGAATCGCGCTGCAAAGTCACTCGTGTAGCGAGTTGTACTATTACGGTGTGCTGTGTGGCGTGGTAGCAGTTGTTCCCTGCCTCTTTTCATCCCTCGCGTAAATGTATACCGATATACAGGGTGTCTTTAATATAAATCTTGCTGCAAACATCTTCAGTTATAATAACAGTATCGTTGATAAAGGAATTAATCTTTTCCAATTTTATGTCTTATAAATATTGAAATCAAATTTTATTGCAGTTTCCATTTTAAATTAATAGAATTCTATAATCTAGAAATTAAATTGCCGATTATTTAAAAAAATATTATATCTTAATCGCAAAACTTGAAATAAGTCATAAATTATTAACGTTCGAACATTTTCAGGAACGATAGCGACAATATAATTAACTAAAGTATTTGTCGTTAAAATTTAATGCGAGAGAAGCTAAACACCCTGTATATACACATATATGAGTGCAAACGCACGCATATAGCACGTTCTCCATGTGTGAGCCGTCTGCAGAGTCCCTTCGCTTTCGGATCATCGTCGGTGGTTTCGCATTGATGTCCCTGCTCGAGAGTGCTGCGATCAGAACTGCGACATGTTTAAAAGCCCCCGGTTGTTTCTTCAACAGCCCGGTTCTCACGTTGTTCTCTGCGTGTCTCTAATCTAATAGCAATCCGAGAGATTTTTCTGAATTGGCTACCATTAAGACATTATGTTAGCTTTTCTCTATTTCACTAAATATTTCTACATCTATTCAGAACTTGTCATATATTTAAAGATTTGAGTAATTATTCTCAAGTTTTGAATAATATGTAGACAATCCAAGATATCGAAGTAGAATTAAGAAATTTAGTTTTTGGATTGGAGATCAAAGCTCATAGCCGTTTAGCTCGCGTGGTTAAAAAATTAAAATTTATGAGAACAATAATATAAATTTCTATTTTTTTTTTTTTTTTTTTTTTTTTTTTTTTTTTTGTCAATTTGAGCTCGTTTTGATTTTTTACAAGCTTTATGATAATTTTGATAGTTAATAAAAATTGTTACTCTTGCAAACGCGTATTTGAGGTCAGAAGAATGCGACAATGTCTACAAGATGTTGCGACTGTAAGCGGTAATTAGCGTGCCGCAAAGTTTTCGGATTGGAGATCGAAGCTCGTAGCCGCTTAGCTCGCGTGGATGAAATTAAATGAAAATTCATGCCTTAAAGTTTATAATGGAATTCACCTATTTCGCCTTTTTTAACGAGAAACTTTACAAGCCGCGGCCGCTCGACACGGTAATGCCGGTGGAAACTTATTTAAAACTCTTCGTATTTCGATACGCTCTCCCCTTCTAATATCCTGGTATACACGCGTGACATGGCGTTAACTTGGGTCTCGCTTTTTCAATAGTAGTTTATACAGGGTGTTCCAGATGTCATATACTACTTTTCAATTCCTTTTTCTTCAACTTTAAGTTCAAATAAAAAAATTCAAATTTGCGCCAACGAGAAAATTATGTTTTCCACATAATTGAGCATTTGATTAAACGTCAACTAACGGTTGTAATACCGCGCGACATAAATTTATTAATAATACTCCACGATAATTATCAAAAGATTGGTTAAAAATATGCAACCTTCTGTCGTGTCATTTTGTACACGGGAAACACGATGGACAATTCTGCCGGCAATTTTTCATCGCGCAGTTCAGCACGAAACCTGCAGTTCGCGCGATACATTAGCCTTGCGGCGTAAAATGCATCCACTTACGCAGGAGACGCACCCCTTCCTTTCGTCGTGACAGACGGGGATAGAGACAGGGTAGGCAGAGATCTATCGGAGAATTAGTGAGATCTACAAGTTGCACCCCCCGCGAGCACGAGAGGGAGAGCGTGCGTGTGCGTGCGCGCGCGCGTGTGTGTACGTGTGGGGGCGGACTTAGACTACCGGGCTCCGAGCGCGGATTTTCCCCCATCTTCGCCCCGGTTTCACGGACGTTTTCCTCGTCCCTCCCCCTCCCGCCGGAGAGAGAGAGTCCTCCCTCTCGTCACCCACCCCCCCCTCCTCCTCGATACCCTTGTTTCGCTCTCGCCGATTTAATCCGGGATTCAGCACTCAATTTGGTGCGTTACACGGCGGTTTGTATGCCCCGGCTCGCCTTACCCGCCACATCCGCTACACACACACACACACACACACACACACACACACACACACACACACACACCCTTTCGCCCCGTCTCCGCTCTCTTTCTCCGCTTCCCTCCCGCGCGTATTACCTACCCGCCGAACCCTCCGCGCACGCAGGCATACACATACACACAGCAACCCGCCCATATCGCCTCGTCTCTTGTTTCCACCCTGCTCGCCCGTCGTTCTCTCGCGAGCGGAGATCGCTACACGCCGCCTACCCTCTTTTTCCTCGTCCCTCTCTTTCTCTCTCTCTCTCTCTCTCTCTCTCCCTCTCTCTCTCTCTCTCTCTCTCTCTCTCTCTCTCTTCCATTCCCGATCTGTCCCTTTCTCTCTTTATTCTTCGTCAGCGTCTCCATCTCTCCGTCTTTCTTTCTACCCCTTAGTCACCGTTTCTATCCCCGAGAACAAGCACCCCCGCCTCCGGCTCTCCTCCCAGCCCCTCCTTCGCTGTCCCGAGAGGGAACACTTGCCGACGCTCCTGATGTTTCCACTGTCCGTCTCTCCCCCTCCTCCCCCCCTCCCCCTTTACCGCCGCCGAGGCAAACGGCGTCGTCACCATCACCGACGTCGCTCCTCCACTCCCTTCTTCAACAGCACTACTTGGATCCGACCTACGTTTTTCATCCCCCTTCTCCCCCCCCTCCCCCCCGGTTTTCGAGTGGGACTGAGCGAACGCGAAGCGAAGGCGTCGTCGTTGTCGTCCCCTCGTTCGCATTTAAATTAGATTAGATAAGTTAATCAATGCGGTATTCAAAGTAAAACCCGGGATTTCACGTTTCGGCCAGCGAGAGCAAATTGGCGGAGGGGTGGGGAATTATTGGCAGTTAGAAGCGCGATCACGCGATCTCGTACGAAGGGTCCGAAGGAAGAAGAGAGACACCGGGGGGAAGTCGGTCGACTGACGCGCGCTTATACTTTTCTCGCGTATATCGAGCCGAGAGAGTTCCCGACGCGCATTCGTCACGCGCTCGCTTATCGAAGTTTATAGCGAACAATCGAGTCTTGTAGCGTCGACGACAATTCTTGGCTTGGGATTTGTTGCATCTTTTTTAAAAATGATCTCCCGTTTTCTCTCGGCTTTCGGACGATCCTCCTCGGACGTCTTACGACAACGCCGTCAGTTGTCGAGGCCGTAATTTCGGGGGATGTTGCGGTTGTTAGAGGTGTTCGATCGACCGGATAATTAGGGCGAGAGGACCGTGTATACTATATCATTTGGCGGGTGCACAAATAGAAGGGAGGAGCAAGTGTTTTGCATCGTTATATTGTATAAAATTATTTGTCGTTAACTGGAGAATAATGTTTGCAGCTGTTTGATTGAATAGATGGGACATTCTTCATTGCTTTGTCGCGAAACGTTTGACTAAAGATGTTTATCTAATTTTTGTTTTTGCTTCAAAATGACTAGTAATTTAAGTCGTTTGTTCGATTATTTTTCATTTTTATAATTTTTCGTCACGCGTATTAATAATTTTGCACAATGGTTTGCTTAGAACACGCGCACAAGCTCACAGTGAGTTGTTCATCTCCATTAGATTGGATATATGTTTCGCAAAACGTACATGTAATAATACAGCAGTCTGCGTTAAAATTTAAGAATTATAGCAAACGAAGTTGGAATACGATCAGAATTTCTGATAAAGGCGGAAAGAAATCCGATTCGTTTGGCTAAGAGACACTTGGCCAGTTGCCCTAATGCGACACCCCTTTTAATCACCAAGAGATGTCTACTAAAAGCACTCGAAGCCGCCCGAAAACTCGGGACGACCCGCAACTTTAATCTTTCGCTGTTAGCGCTCTACGGATGTCTGGGGATGTACGTTCCGTTTAAAAGTCATATTTGTTTCATAAAGGGAACGCGCCACGGGTGAAAACCGCACGGTCTACCCCGATTTACGCATACATTTCCCGAGACGAGGGCGGGAACTCCCCTATCTCGTATTTCTTACACGCATGTATTTGGACTCACAGAGAATAACGCGAGTTATTCTTGTACCGTCAATCTTTCATTATAAATAATATGCGATTTGAAATTGATGAAAGCGTAGTCCCTTTGATGCATAAACTTGCACAAAAATACTTTATCAAATGTAGCGACGAATATATTTGGATAAAATCAATGTTTATCGGAGTGATATTTTTGCCAGCTTATTGGATTTTTCAATAACGTTACACTTTGTACAAAATTGCTTGCGACATTGCGCGGAATAAGAAGTACAATTTGATCTAATATTGCAACTGTTAGAGAAACAGTTTATCTCTCCTTTAATTATAAAGTTTATGCGCAACACCGTGATTTGATTGGAGCAGGATCGCGCTTTCCCGCTTTATATAACTTACTGATGCAGGCTTTAGACGCGGCATCCGTTTTTGATCAAACTGCGATTTAAACTTCTTTCTATAAAAGACGCCTAATTATATTGTCGCAAATGTTTAGCCGAGAGCAAAACGCACATATTTTATCGTCTCTTTTCTTTCTTAATAATATCGCTTTTCAAAACCGCGTCTTTTGTCGCGTTCAATTCGGTCGAAAAGCAAGATGACTGGCCTTCTGATTAATTTTATTAATAATGTCAGAACACAGAATTTGTAAATGGAACGTACTTGCGTCGCGTCGTGTTTCTCTGAAAAATGGCGGAGCCCTTGAAATGTATCGCTCATTATACGTAACACACCAAGGATGCAATTATCAATGAGCGTATCCGTTAATTTCCGAAATCAATTTTATTGTCAAATGGCGGACGGGTAAAATCCGACGGGGCGCACGTGTTCGCGTCAGATCGCGTCTGCCTCTGAGAAATACCGTTGGCAGATTGCGTGAAGTTTATCCATTGCGGTGGAAGACAAATCGACGCAGGAGGAAAAGGACCCTCTTAGGTACATCGGTGGCTGACAAACTGACCAAAGCTATCCTCCCACGACCCTCTCGGCCGCCACATTATCGGAAGCCTGTGGACAGCGGGACCATTTATACTGTTAAAAGTCCGACACGAGGGAAACGGCAGGGGAAAAGAACGAAATCGTCAGACAAAGAGCGGAACAGAATGAAATTCTCTGTTTAAGAGCTGAACAATACAAGTGCAGTTTACTGCAACTTCCCATAACGGTCAGCTATCAAGACACTTTATTAATTCTATTTATTTTAATTTCTTGCGAGAACTCACGAGCAATTTAAACACACTAGTGAAAACTTTTATAATAGTCTTCTCTGCGTCATCTATGAGGAAAATTATTTTTCAGTTGTTAACAACGTCTGTTAGCATTTAAAATTATTAGAGTCCGACCGAAACCATTTTTTTTAGTTTCGACCGAAACCGAAAACGAATATTCGGTTTTTACTCAATTTCGGCCGAAACAGAAACCGAAATTTTTGGAGAAGTTTTATAAAAAGCCATATAATTTTTTAAAAAACCGTTGGAAAATGTGTAAAATTTATGTACTATTTTAAAAATAAGATTTTATTAATATCTTATTAAAATACAAAGTATTTTTCGCAAATAAAACGCAAAATTACAAAATAAAAAATAATATATTATAAAGCATAATATTGCATTTTTTAAGTTAAAATCACAATTAAATTAAATTAACAATTCTTATTATTGAGATCACATAAAAGTAGAGTCCGACCGAAACCACTTTTTTTAGTTTTGGCCGAAACCGAAACTGGCCGTAACCGAAACCGAAATGTCGGACTCTAAAAATTATCTAACAACGTTATTTGTAATAATAATAGTAAACAATTGCTTTAAATCTCGAAGAAAAAAAATATTTTTCTCACGGATAAAGCGGAATAAGGAGGTTATTGATGTTCATCGCTCTCTATTTGAGCTGCAGTTAGCGCGAGCACAGCCGCGGAGGTAGGCTGGAATAATTTCCTAAGGCCCTAAAGTCGCATATCTCGAGCGATTCGCTCGACATAATCAGCGGACAGAATGTATCCGAGCCAGTCCGCTTTAACTCGGCGGCAATATGGCTGAACGAAATGGAGTGGAATGCTTGCCTGGGTGGCGGATGGAGTGAGTACGGTCGGCGTAGTAGTTGGTGGGCTATAATAACGTATAAAGTAATTAAGGACATCGGGCGACAGCGGGTGGAGGCGGCGGCAGCGGCGGCGGCGGCGGCGGAGGACGACAGCGGAGGATCCAAGAGGAGGGAAGGCAGGCAGGCAGGCAGGCAGGAAAACGGACAGGTTAGGGAATGCGACATTTACATAGTAATTAAATCGCGGGAGCAAGTGGGACCGTTGGGGGAGATACCGGTGCTCGAGCAATTACAGACGCATTAGATTGCGGTAAGCACTTGTTTATGGCCCGCCCTGTCTCTCCGCTCTCTTCGCTCTCCGCACTCGATTCTGTTCGGCCGTTCTATTGTCTAAAGCTGCTTTCTCTCTTCTTCCTTCTCCTCTTCCTCCTCCTTCTCCACTCTTGCTTTCTTTTTTTTTTTTGTTGAGCCACCCGCTACGGCGATGCACTAATTTTGCACTTTATAGCGGAAACGCGCCCTGTGTTTTTCTTCAAGCATTAAATGAACGCGGATTTCTATAGAGAGCGGGAAAAAACTTGGTGAGCAAAAATTCTTTGTCGTGTCGCGAAATTACAAGACTCGTTGTATCAGTCTGTTACGGGACGTGTCAGTAAATATTGAGTCACTAATGTTCTCTCTTTGTGGAATTATTTATAGATCACACGTTGCAATTGGGATTATTCATTGGGATTATTGGGAAAATTTTTTAATTACAATTTTTATTTCAAATTTCTTGTTTAAATGTCGAGCTTATTTGTTATTAACTTTAACATTGTCTACAACTTATTGTGAAAATAAATGAGAAGTAAAAGGTAATATAATTATTCAATCATTACATTGTGACGTAATGAAAAATTGGAGATGTATTTTCTTACTCAATACAACAGCAATAATCATCGAGTTTTCTATATATTATACTAATCTGGAAATGTGATTAGATTGCTTTAGCAAACGTTATTCTCTTATCTCATCCCGTTCTATTTTAATGCTTCATCAATCATTGTAATGCTTTTATTCTCGGGAGTCCTCGCGACTGTACCGATACTGATGCTTGATACTACCGATTTACGTACGTGTTAATTCATCGTGCACGATGGCTGACACGATCAGTCACTTTATCCCCTAACGCACCCATCCTGCCGCTGGCTTATGCTCTCCTTAATCCCGTGTCCTCGGATCAAATCGTTTGATCCTGGTTTGGCCACGGATCCCCCTCGTGTCGTTTAAGATTCAGACTTCACCGCGGATTCAAATTTGGTTACAGATCCTGGCTTACTTTGAGTAGGAATATCATTTGAATTCCAAAGTATCTCCTGGAAAACCGTTCCTCTTGATACGCCACGACAATGGAGTATCTCGACAAGAATGAAAGTAATCTCTTAAGAGAAGGGGAATTCCTAAATAAATAAATAATCTCAAATGAAATTCTAAGTAAATAATCACAATATCGTCGTTTGCATGAAAAATTAGCGCGATTTGTTAGGTTATTTATCGGAAATTTGGAAAGATGTCTAACATTTGAAACGCTTGAATGTGCTTGAAAAAAGAAAATCCGTATATAAATATAAAAAAATCTCAATATTTTTTTGCAATAAGCATTGTTTATTTATATTACTTGTAGCTTATATTAAGCCGTCAATTATCTTCCTCTCTCAATTCGCAAAATTGTTCCCCTCCTCTCGTTTTGACACTATCGATGTATGATGCGAAGCGGCGCTTAATATAAAAGCGCGTCTCGGAGCGACCCCCGAATTATTAATTATAATGAACAACAATCAAGCGACGCCAGGCCGCGGCGGCGGCGGCCGACGGGCTGCATTTATCTTAATGACGTCACGACGTGATACACGAGCGGTTGAAATGTTAAGTAACGATATTAATAAATAGTGGAGTCCGTGCGTGCAACGCGCGGCGCAAATGGGGGGGCCGCGGGGGGGCGCAACCCCTCGCAGCCGCGAGTTCGGGGCGGCGGAACCACGTATTCACGCAATGCGCTCGCGCACTCGTGTACACACGAATGTATATGTATGAATGTGCACCCCGAGCGAGAGAGGGTGTCGTGAGTTATGAGCGCTCTGTGATATCGATGCATCAATTTGACTAAACGAAGGATTAATTTAATAACAAGTCAGCGGATGAGTCGTCGGATGATGTATAGAAGGGGGGATGCAAGAGACGTATTTCGAGAGCAAGGGGGGGGGGGCGGAAGGGATAGATGGACCCACGACGACGTGTTCTTCGTAACGCCCACTTATGGTGGTGCTTGATACTCTGTAAACACAACTCTCTCTCTCTCGGCGGAGAAGAGAGAAACGCGGGCGCTCATATGGGCGAAATTTTACGCCCTCCCGCTCGGATCGTCGATGAGATTTTTGGCGTCGGTCTATTCACGGATCTGTGATTTAGTGTCGCAATACAAAACGTAGAGTCGCGTCAGCCAAATGCGTTACTTTAATGCGAACGGAGATTCGAATTACATTAGGGTGAGTTGTAAGTTATCTAGTAATAATGGAGTCTCGCGAGAGGGAGTCTCCGCTACAACATTCTGTGACTCCGAAATGAAAAGGATTGATAGTTTATATCTCCGAACATGTAGACGCTGCAAATTCATTGAATTCGACATTTCGATACTCGCTGTTTTTCCAATTTTGGGGAGAAACACGTGTGCAACGTTTCTCTTCTTTTAAGACAAACAACGAACATTGATTACTCGCTGCTACAATATCTACAATTTCCGCTTAATTCTTGCCGTGTGACGAAAGAGACGGGATCGTAAGAGTTAATAATTTTTTCTTTTCACACGACTCGAATGACGAAAGAATGTCTTTATCGGGACGTTTTATAGTTCCGGAGCGATGAAAAGCCCGGGGAGTTCTTCTTCCCTAATAATACAAGGAATTGAGCGCTCGTGCAATCCACTCTGAAACGTTTCGCCAATACGCGGAACAGCGGGTGGTGCAGAAGCAGCGACAGCAGCAGCAGCAGTAGCGGCAGCACGAGAGGAGGGTTGGAAATCACTTTCATCGCGACGTAATGTTACTAAGCGACAACTTCTCTCGCACCCTCTATCTGTCATGCCAATTAACCAGCCCTCTCTCCAGCCGTCGTCTCTTACAAACCTCTCTCTCTCTTTCTCTCTCTCTCTCTCTCTCTCTCTCTCTGGGAGGAGCCATCGGTCGGGATTTATGCGACCCTTCAGAGCGATATATTTTTCACGATTACGATACTTCTCGGGTCAATGGATTATGTGATATTCCGAGTACGGCGCGCATCTCAAGGTGCAGCGAGAGAAACTTTTAATGAGGGGCATTACTCGTCGAGATCCCTTCAAAATGGTGCAAAACTTACGAGCGAGAAGAACGGATAAGAGGTGTCTTTTACATTAAAATAGAAACACAAGACACGCCATTGCTCAAGTGTGTAAAATATATCACTGTAAAAAATTAACTTGCATATCTTATTTTATTGAAAAATTGCGTATGTTTTCGAAGAATAATTGTGATTTTCTATTTTGCAGTTTTTTTTTTGCGGAAAGTAAACATTATTTTCCCGTTTAATTGTTAACACAGCTATATATCTTTCATTCGTAACGGCGCCTCCGAGCAATTAAATATTTTATACTATAAAGTTTCTTTATTCAATGAATTTAATCTCGCGTAGAGAATTTTTTTAACGAATACAATCGAGATAACTGCGAGAAAAATGTGACAGCGGCGAGAAAAAATATCGAGGATGTGGAGAGTGACGGATTAATCGCCAAAGAATCAGCAATCTCGTCGTAGCCGCCATAAGGCGCCGGATAAAGTACACACTTTCGCACCCCCCGCGATGACGCAGGAAAAAAAGATACAGGAAGCCATGATAGTGAAGATAAAGGAACGAAGAGGGATAAGAGTGAGTGCCAAGAGAGAGTGCGAAGAGATAGAGCGAGTTGGCGGAGAGCAAGAAAGTAGGAGAGCGATGTCGTAAAGTAAGTTCGTGGCGTGGATGGCCACCTCGGGCTCTTCTAATGGACAATAACCGCGATATATCGCCCTCATTCCGAAGGATCCCCCCCTTCGAGCGACTGGATGACTACTTCCGTTCCTATATCGCGACTTTAAATGTAACTACGAATGCGCTGGCTCTTATACGCCACTTTCGCGTCGTCGCTCGACGAACGTCGCATTATCACATGCTGACACGATAGACGCATCATTCTGTGCAAAATTAGCGGAATTTATGGCTTTTCCTGCAAAATTATCAAAATTATCTTAAAGATTCAAAATATTTTTCCACCGCTTCACGCTCTCTTACTTTGGCGAATTGCTCGGAATGTCTTTTTTTTCATAATTTTCTTTTTATTGGCACTTTTTGCGAGAAGAAACGCGGGACTTGATGGCAGGAACCTTTCGTACAGCTTTTATCTGAGAAAAATGAGATCGTGTAGAAACGGTCGCGTGCAACGTTGGCGAAAGACGTCGCGACGCCCTCGCGCAATCGCAAACGCAACGCTAACAGTGCGATCGTTTGAAATTCAGTTAAAGGGCGTCCCTTCAATTACGGGGCGTCGGACGCCGGCGCCAACGCAGGCCGCATCAATAAAAGATAGACACTGCATACGAGACTGCATCTCGCCGGCGCTGCATCACCAGCGTACATCAAATCGATTAGTGCGATTAATAACAGCCAACTGCGGCGATCTTGGGGGGATGCACAATGCGCGCCCCGTTCTCTTTCATTAAAACCCTTTTGTAACCCGACGTGATTCCCGACGCGGATGACCCGTTTTCCTCCGAATGCCATCACTTGTGTTCATATTTCTCTCATAACTTGATGAAAACTCGAGCACACCGAGAAAGTAATTGAACAAGTCATATTAGAAAGGTCAAGAGAATATATTAAATAAACATGAATCTTGACCATCCGGAAAGTAACGAAAAATTGTAAAAGTACAATTTTATCATTTATATTAAAAGAAATTTATATATAGCTTCCGCAAGCAATGTCTTTATTTTTCTTTACATAAATGGGCTTTTTTTGCAAAATAAGATAAAAAATTTAGTTTTTTACAGTAATTATGTGAAATATTCGCTGTTTCAATGTTATTTGCCTCATCGTGCCAAAATCGCAGATGTGTAATGATTAAATCGAAAGGAAATTTCTTTCGCGATCCACGTGGAATCGAGTATTCCACTTGGAGAAACGAGACGACACGGTATCGACGGAGAACGGGAGGATCCATCCATCGCCTTCGGCACTGACGTACGACGAAAAAAGGCTCGTAAAAAAAGGCGAATCAATCATAAAGTTAGCCTTTTATTCCGCAAGAGAACGGATAGAACAGGAGCTCGTAAGCGCGCGCGGGGGATGGAGGGCGGCGGGGCGGGCCGGCGGGAGGATGGGGGCAGAATATAAAGTTACGTCACACGTTTATTTCATTCCCGTCGATCCAATAAAAGTCCCAATAATAATTTTGGATGTTTTCCGATGCAACATGTTTGATTTAGTGTCGGACATTTTGTGATCGCATATCTGCCTCGTAAATCTCGTCGCGGCGGCGCCACTGCATAAAAATATCAAACGTCGATGTGTCCCGCGTTCAACCCCAATCCCGGGCGGTAAAATATTGCCCGCGATTCCGCGCGACGGAAATAGCCTTTCATGCCCCGCCGCCTGATAATTCCAGAATTTCGCAGATTTATACCCCGAAAAGGTTATAGAAGATACGCGCGCGCTCGCTCGCTCGCTCGCGCCCGATCGCGCCCGTTATTATTAATCGCCGCGCGTAACGATAAAGTGGGACGTTTAATTTTTAAAAATGGCCCCTAACGAATATCGCCGCGCCGGCCACCATCCACCGGCAGCTCGTGCTGTCCGGAAAAATATACGTCAAGATTATGCCGGCCGATTCGAGTGCAGCGTCGCGATCGAGCGATCGATCGTGGGCCGCGTCGTAATTAAAAATAAAAAAAAAAGAGGGTAAAACAAAAAAATAGAGCAGCAAGAAAAATACGAATCGTGCCGCTTTGTGGCACGTGATTTTGATGGCGGGCGTATATCAGCGCTCTGATGGTTGCGATCGGAGTTCCGATGCGCATAACGGCGGCGGCTGATACAGCTACGTTGTACGCTATGTTAAGCTGGGAGGGGTAATTGCAACATATTGTTTTACCCAAATCCCTAGAGAAACGCAAAAGCTCATTTCTGTGTAACGTGATTTATGCGATTAACGTTCTGCAATTAAATGCGTAGCTTTCTTAAAAATATATCGCTTCTTTCGCAACGGCAGCCTCCAATTTCGAATGGATTTCGTGCCAAGTAGACGAAAAGAATCCAATGAGGATGAGAAAATAAGCACTATTTCTTTATTCGCGCGGCGATACTCCAAAGTAAAATGATGTCACGCACGAATTCCAATTCCGCGAAGGAAATCATCCCAATGCGCGCTTCCGACCCTTTCGCGTTCCAAAGAATTATTTGTCCTCGCTTAAATATTATATCGTAACAAGTTTCTTCACCACATTTTGCACCAAACGATATTTTTCAACCGCCAAAATTAGAATTGCTATATATTAATGTAAAATAAATTATATTGATTAATCGTACGCTGGAAATTAATCAGCGAAAGTGCTAGAATGACGGGTGTGATACTATCATGTCTCTCAATGATAAATTTCACAGTCATTCTTTTTTAATAATTCCACAATAAACGTTTGATTAATAGTCGTGATTTCTTAACGACTTCGTGATGACTATCGATTTTATCATTAGAAGATACTGCACCGTCTCATTCACCCCCGCCGCCGTAATTGTCCCCGCATTCATCTTATGCACTCCTCTAACGTATCTTTTATTATCCGGCTTTTATTGTCACGCGGCGCTCTCGTACGAAAAATTCGTCTCCTCGGTCCATTTTTATTTCTCACGTGGGCGCAGAAGAGGGATGGAAGCGACACGGAGTCAGTAACGGAGCATGCTAATAAGAGGGAATAAAATAAAGTGACAATATTGACCGAATCGGTTACTTAGACTTGCTTTGGCAGCGACATTTATAGCTTTCATAAGCCAACAGCTGCGCTGTATTTGCCGTGTTCTCGGCAAAAATTTAGCTCGAGCCACTTCGGGCTCAAATAAACAGAGCACGAAACTTCCTTCTCACTTTCCGCGGCGGAAAGCTCGTCGATATTACATACATTGGCCCGCATCCACACGGCACATTTAGCACCGCGCTTGAGACATGAATACGGATCCGCGTGTAAAGAATGAGCGTCGAACTTTGCGACGCGAAATGGAAAATCCCGCCGCTTCAGACGCGCAAAGTTCTTCGCGCACGCTTGACGAATCCATTCGTCCTTTATACGTCGGATGTCAACTGGGAACATCGTCGCGGAGCGAGCGTCCCAAAATAATGACACTCCCACTGAGAAGGATTGGCCTGGGCGCGCGGATTATTGAATTGCACAGGACAACGAATGGAGCGCGTTTCCATTGGAATATTAAAATAATCTGCCATTACTTTAATAAATCTGTCCCTCCGTTTTCCGGTGCTCCGTCCTTGAGCAATGTCTTCTCTCCCCCCCCCCTCCTCCCTCGGCCTCCTCCTCCGCCACCTTTTCTGCTCACTCCACCGCCCTTCCTCGACCCGCCTTCCAGCTTCCAGGGCTTCCTTCGCGCGAGCACTCGAGGCAGGCAGTCGCAGATGTCACTGTACCCCTAATGAGCGCGCTATTTTTCACGAGTATTTTTATCCCGTTTATTGGCTGCCCGCTTCACAAACTGTCGGCTGGATATTAATCATCCAGCTCTTACAACTCTGGTTTTATTTCCTCCAAGGATAAAGAATGGTGGAGGGGCGGCAAAGAAAATCAGGGGGAGAGCGCTCCCTCTCCTTCTCTCTCTCTCTCTCTTTTTTTTTTCTTTGCTCTCTCGCTCGCGCGAGAGCTGTTCCTTCATTAATGTTATTAAACCGGCTTCCATGGACGCTGCCTCGCCCGCTATGATTTCATCTCGCGACTTACGACCGACTTTTCGCCGAGCTAGTGCGTCCTCAACGATCGCGGAGCGTCGTCGACGCATGACAGTAGTGAACAGCGTTGCGCACGCTACGATTTCGCGTGAACACATCCACAGGTTTTACGCAAGATCGAGTTTAAAAATCATTTGCATTACTAAAGATACCGATAATAAATTTTTTTACTTATATTAATGCCCCCTGCAATGTTGTATTCCTTTGAAATAAAATTTGTACGCTCTGTCAACGCGTGTTTTACAAACTTATATTCTCTGTTTATTAAATCTATTTACATACACTTACTTGGAAATCGTGCTAATAGATTTTTTCTTACACGAAGGAAAACTTTTTAACATAATGCAGTAGCGGTCAATAAAATGTACTCACCGAAATTATTGTTTTCTTTAAACTCTGAAGCAAAGTACTGTACTAAATCGTAAAATTTATATTAAAGGGCATTATTAACGACCCATAATTTTGATTAGAACATTTTAGTTGAATTGTTTTAATTTTTACATATTTATAAAAACAGGACAATATACAATAGAAACAATTGCTTAATAAATTTGCATTTCACACATATAACAATAACAATTATAGGAACAAATAATTAATTAACAATTATTAATATTTTTTAACAATTAATATTTGGTGATATTTGTGATTTTTTACTTTCGGTGATTTACCATTTTTATAAATACTGTACGACACTTTTTGGAAATAAGTGTGAACTAATTCCTAGCTCGCGTTAATTATCTATATATGCTCAAATAAACCTAATTTAATTATTCCCACCCTTACAGTACTTATCAAAGACAGGTTATTTCGAAGAATCCTGCTGAGTACATTTCATTGATCGCTACTATATTAAAAACAAGATCATTACGGCATTCTCACTTGTTTTCTACGTTGCTTCTGCGTCAACAGTTGACAGAAATATCCTTAGACTTGTCTGAGAAACATGCAATAGGTCATCGTCGTTTGAAGTATCTTAATAAAATAAATGTAAATATTTTTACTTTTTATCGCTGTGACTTGCCCGGATCGATTACGGTCTATTTTACTTTCTTACCATTCCGAAATTTTGCAAGGACATCGCGTAAAATTTACAGGCGGTCAGGATAAGCGGGTGGAAGCGCCGCCTCATTATTAGCAGCAAGGATTTCTGTTCCAAAACAACTGCGTCATACCATGCAGAATTGTACCTGCAATTTTGAGATTAATTAAATTAAGCAAATAATAAAATGGGAGAGATATCTAATTTAAATTTAAATTAATTACACATCCCTTAATGTGTACAACTTATATTATTATAACATATAAATTTTTATTTTTCCTTATTAAATCTATTATATATCGTCACGCAGCTTATTAGTTATTGCGGAAAATATTATCAAGAAAATATACTACTCACACTGTCTCACACACGCTCGAGGTCATGTCTGTGAGTTTTTGTGCCATGTAATTATATATAAATAAATAAATAAATTGCGCAATGCAGAAACTGCTAGATCTTACGGCTCGATTTATGTCACCGGAAAAAGTCAGTATCTGAAATATATCGTTTGAATATTTTGATTAGAGTTCAAGACAATTGACATGCTTCCGCTGTGAATATACCTGCGTTAATGTAAGAGTCATTACAATCACTAATCCCAGAAAATCCACTGCAAACGGTATTGTGTGATATGTTTCGATTATACCAACAAATCTTGTAACGTGAAAAAGTATACGTTATGGTTAATGGTGTTTGCGTGATAAGATAAGAAATAATTCTTGCTCGCGAAACTAAATATATCCAGCAAACACAGAACATTGCAGCAACATTGTGGCAATGTTGCAATATTGCTGTAATGTTGCTACAATGTTGCAACATTGCCGCAATGTTACTACAATGTTCTGTGTTTGCTGGGTATTTTGACATTTATTTGTACTGTTAACAATATACATTTACAATTAGTAATTTGTTAAATAATTTTAATTTTTTTTTAAACTAGTCTTAATAATAAACTTCCGTTATTACACTTAATTATAGTTTCCGGATATATTTGGAAAAGTGATTAGAAAAATATTAAAATGTGATCACTTAATAAAGGATATTTTATTAATTAAAGTCGCAAATAACAAGAGCAAGCGATATTGTTTTTAGTTATCGTCATTATTACATGGCGATTTTGCATAAAATGCAATAAAAAATTGGACTACATTGATTTATAAAATAATAATGTGTGTATGGCAAAATGAAAGTACGAACTGTATGACGTTGTAATGCAGTCGTATAAGAACGGCTATGTTTCCGTAATTTATTTTTGTCCTGGAAATTAAATCGTATCTTGTTGCGTCCTGCTTAACGCAAAATAAACGCTCCGCGCGATACCTGCCGAAATTGTCATCAACATTACGCATACTCAAAATTGCACAAATAATATTCCTTTTGTGATAAACAGTAGAAGAAAATAATTGATTACCATTCATGAAAATAAAATATAATTAAAAAAATGAGAAATAAAATAATTTGGTCATCTATTTTAACAACATAATAAACAGTATATGATATCTTGAGTCTATATGTAAATTCACGAGTAAATAGAGAGTTATGCACTCCATCTTTCGCGAGTAGTCTACTTTTTCGCAAATAATAATCAATTGCGATGATCAATCTCTTACCCCAGCAACTTGCACATCCCGCAAACGTGTAGCGTTACAGCCAGAAATAAAACCGTGCTGGCAATGAAAATTAGCGGTAGAAGAAGAACCACACTATATTCGTAGGACCGAAGGAAGTAAAAGTAGTTTAGTTCAGCGTCGTGGAACATAATATATTCAGTATTAAAGGGTCGTATTGACGGGCGGGACTCATTCATGGGCAATATTACGTCGAGTATTTCCGGCGTGAATACCCACACGATATATATCACCACTATTGCGTACATTTGAACTGAAAAATTCAATGAACGTAAACTTTCTAATATTGTTTTTGTCAATAGCCATGTAACAAAAAATAGATTTTGGATATAGCGATCAGATGAAATCATTAATCTCTTGCCTCTCCAAGAGTATTTCAGCCAGAGATGGCAATTTAAGAGATAATTTGATATGTGTGATAAACGTCATACACATTTGAAAATATCGAGCATAAGTGATTGAATCAAACCGAAAGTTTGATTCAATTTTCAGTATTTACAAGTATGATTGCTTTTAAATTCAACTGCAAACTCTTTAAAAGTTTGATTGAACAAGATTTAATTATATATATGAGATATAAAAGCGGAAGACTTAATGTTTCAAAAAATATATATATATGTATATAAATTTAATATTAAGAATAAAATTAATATATAGGAGAGGAAAAATTATGAGGTTAAATAAATCAATGTAGATTCAAATAAATCGTCCTTGGAAAATTCCACACCCATTTAATTTAACGACACAATTATAATGAATATGTTATAAAAGTGAAAATGTGATTGTGAGTCGCTAAAAGAAATGCCGCAAATGTTATATGTTGAAACCGATGTATATATATGATAAATAATGTGTTTAATGCTGATAATGGGGAGAGTATTTGCCGCACATCTCACACACAAAAATACACTCTTACAGGCAGAAACGCGTGTCTTTTTCTTTTGTAGATAAAGCGAGATTTAATGTTTCTCTTACGCGAATAATGAAGTGTCAATAACCTCGAGATCTCAGCATACTCATGCATGATTTTTAACTCGTCTTCTGTCTTTTGTAATGCCCAGTCATTCCACATACGATTCAAAAGTTCTCTAAGCTAAAAAGAAATAAAATTGTGTATTATGAAATAATAGCACAAAAGAAAAAAGGGATAGTTTGATAGATTTTATTAAACTATCAATCGATGTGCAAACTATAATAATCGAATTTAAATTTTGAAGAAATTTTATTTACTTCTTTGTAACATATCATTTTGCTTATTTAACATACATCTTGTTTACAATTTATTTTGTCACTGCTTTTTAATTATTAGACAAGTAAATAACTTAATTGTCATGTAAAAATCTTAAAAGTAATTTTTTATGAACCCAGCAAACACAGAACATTGCAGCAATATTGCGGCAATATCGCAATATTGCTGTAACGTTGCTGCAATGTTGCTGCAATGTTCTGTGTTTGCTGGGAAGACTATATAAAACTTTATGTTCTAAGTTTTTACATACGTCTTCTATTAAATTGGAAATATTAGGAACGTAAGTAATAATTGGCGAAGCTTACTTTATCTGTATGTTTAACACGTATGTACAAGTGGATTAGGCTACCTAATACTGGTAGAAGCGTTGGTATAATATCGACTAGGTATTCCATAGTGATATTAGACGTGAAAAAACTTGACAACTGGAAAGACATTATTAATCTTCGATAAAAATGAAAGAAGTAGCCACAGTTATCGAAAGGCAATTATCTATACAGATGTTTGACCAACATAATCAAATTCTTTATCACAGTTACGTTTTATTATTATTATATTTAATTATTTATACTGTTGCCTTTAATTCGTTAATTTCCAACAGTTGGTAAAAAGAAAAATATAAAATCGGCAAATACCTGAACAAAGGCGGACGACATCATGGAGATAGTTATAATGGTCCTCATCAAGTAGGCTGTCCGTGCGCTTTGATAAGGCCAGAGTCCAGTAACCGATAAAAAAAATTTGTTCAACTTGTAATAACGTTCCTCGGGGTGTTCCATTTATTTTGAAGGGCCTAGAAAGACTGACCGTGTGAGCGAGAGTTCGTCATCGGACGTAACTTCGTCGCTATAATCATTTTACCCCTTCTTGTAGGGTTTACTCGACTATCTTCATTTTTTATTTTTTTATTTCATATTCACGACAATTTTCCCATTATTCTACAAATTACATCGAAGGAAAAATGTACGCACTTGATGTGGAGATGAAAACTTTCAAAGGCGCCGGAGAGATCGATTGATCGCACGTGTATAACGTTCATGTAATAACGTGGGAAAGAGAACCATCGGTGGTCTGAAAACAAAAATTATCCTCACAGCCACTTTTCTCGCACCGTGCGTTCTTTTTTTTTTTTTAAGTAAATATTTCGCTCTACCGTAGACTTTGTTATTACAGGAAAGGGTGAGGAACAAATAAAAGGAAATTCAGTATTAAAAAAAAAATACTCAGGCTATATATTACACACAGTACATAATAAAAAAGCGACAAACACGTCGACTAGATATTAATGCTGTCAATATTCGGCTATTCGGGTACACGCGCGCAAGTAGTTATCCGACGGTTCTAAGTGACAGCACTACTAGATACAACATATGTCATACTGTAAAAAAAGTGCACTCGCAATTTTAACAACAGATTCTTTGATTTTGAAATATTTTTTACAACAAATGATCTAAAGAACATATCGATATGTCAACAATTTTCCGTAAAATTGTAAGAAAAAGAAAACAGAAATCAGCTTGACACATTGTTGACGGTACACTGTGAAATGGATCTTGCCTCAGTTCTCGCACATTTTCGGAAAACATGTCAAATATGCATGCACCTATACAAAACAATGTAAAAAAAACGTTAAAAAATGCAAGACGCCGCTTCGCGTCTCCCGTCAACAATGTGTTAAGATTTATCTAAAAAATCTTTCATTAAAATTCGGAGTGGATGTCAGCATACTTCTGCAGCGTCTCAGACACAGCTCGTCCAGAGCCAGCACAGAGGTATTCTAATATCGCTTGAGCAGTTCCGAGATGGTCGCGCACAGCTTGGTAAAACGCGGTCTCGCATGGCTCTGCAAATTCCAGCACGGGCGCATCAGATTCACATAGACTTCCAGCGGACATGTGGATGGACAAGGAAGACGGGTGCCACGTTCCAATGCGATTAATAACTCACTGCCCTCGTTGACCTCCCTCTGGGCGCTGTTCCTACAATTCGATCCAATCTCTGGTAGCTTTGGATCCGCGCCGAAGCTAAAGGTCTCGAACATCGTCACGCCGAACGACCACACGTCCGAACGCGTGGAGAACTTGCCGTCGCGTAAGCTCTCCGGCGCGTACCTAGAATTGTGTATTTCACTCAGACATATTGCAGAGCGTCCTTTGTATCTTGCGATTATTGCAAAAATTTCACTTAGCAACAAGAGAGCGAGAAATGTTATATTACACATCTGTGAAAAATGATCTTGTATTGCTATTATCAAAATGTAATATAATTTGCACTCACCATTTTATCGGAAGATCGCGGTTGGTTTGAAGTATATAATAATCGTTGTCGCCTGTCATTTGCGCGAGGCCGAAGTCGCTGATTTTCACCTGATTCTCGTTTGCCACCAGAATATTTCTCGCCGCTAAATCCCGGTGAACGATGGACTTGAAGCCGAGATATTCCATGCCCGTGGCGATATCCAGGGCGAAACGAAGTAGCTTCTTGTGTGTGAGACTCTGTCGATTAATGTGCAAATAACCGTGCAGCGAGCCATGTTTGACGTATTCCATAATCAGTTGAGCATCTGGGTCCCACACCGCGCCGAGAATTTTCACGATATTATCGTGCTGGAGAGTCTGCAAAAGAAAATGGAACAACTATCATTTTCGAAATGACGATACACGAACGGACTTTCTCAGCTTCTGAAGCAAAAGTCGTGTTTACGTGATTCTCAAAGCCATCATTCACCTTCATAATGTTAATTTCTCTCTCAAAGTCGAGCAAGCTCGCTTCCGCGCGCGTCTTGAGTTTCTTGATAGCCACTTCCTGCGCCGTACCGTCGTGGTACATCGTGCCCCTAAACACCTCGCCGTAGAAGCCTTGACCTATACGTCCTTGCGAAATCACTTCGTAGCCCGCGTCTAACTCAAAGCCGGTTGTCTCCTGACAAGCGTCCTGGCAAAGAGTGCTGCTGTTGCTACCGCCGCCGATACTGCCGTTATCAGCGGCGTGTCCGTTGTTGAATCGTGCCGTGCTGCGGAAGCTATTTTGGGTCGCACCGCGATGGCTGCTGGGAGGAATTTGCCCGGTGCTACCATCCGCACTGTCCGGCCAATACATGTAAAACGGTAGTCCGTTCACGTTGCCGACGCAACTCTCGTTAACATTTACTAACTGATTTGTAGCTGAAAAAAGGAATTCAAGTTTGGTTCTTCATTCTTGCACGGCCATCGTGATAAAATATCCGATCATTACGCAACATCTCCAATATATAACATCAAATCGTCATCAAAATTGATAAGAAAAGATTGAACAGGAAACCAGTTATCAATAATTTTAATCAACTCACCGTCGTCACCATCTTCCATAGTTACGCTAGTATTATCAGTGACCATGCTGCTCACGTGCGATTCACTGTTCGACTTGGTTTCTTCCGTATCCGTTCCATTTTCCTCCTTTTTGTGGAAGTCAATGAGGAGTTTGGGAAATTCGTAAGTGTGAGTTCTACGGGAATTGTAAACTTGATACAGAATTTGATTGACATCTCGCATGATGGCCTGCGGTTGTTTCCTCAATGTGTTACCCCTGCCCCAACATTCCAACATCAATGTGTAGATTTCATTCGGACAACCATCGGGCATGGGTAATCCTAATCCTTGTTGGTAAAACTGCCAACAAGTGTCATTTAATTATATGACGCTGTTTTTGCATCAATTATCATAAAATATGGACAAAATTAAATTTCCAAATAATTTGTATTGAATGAAGGACAAAAATTTATTTTATCAACATAACATTGGGTTGGCAAATAAGTTCGTTCGGTTTTTGGTTGGTACTGCTTGCAATGCCTATATCACTCTTTTCCTTTTGGTGCTACATTGTAACTCATTTCGGCATTTGAAAGGTTATCTTTTACGTAAATTTTCCATAAAGTTTGGTTGTGCTAACATTAGTATTGTGTGTGCTTGGTACTTGTAAAATGGAAGTGGACAAAGTGCATTATCGTCATATCTTGCGTTATTATTTCCAAAAAGGCAAGCGAGCTGCGGATGCTCATAAAAAAATATGCCGTGTGTATGGGGATGATGCCCTAACAGAACGCGCCTGCCAAAAGTGGTTTGCCAAATTCTGTTCTAGAAATTTTGATAGGAGATTTGATCGCCCTACCGAGATTAATTCGGATGATATCAAGGCGTTCGTCGATAATAATCCATCCCAATCGGTGCGAGGGATTGCTACAGCACTCAATAGATCCCGCACAAGTGTTGAAAATCATTTGCGCAATAATTGTGTTATATTCCGTTATAAAAAACCGAGCGAACTTATTTACCAACCCAATATTATTCATATAACATTTTGCTTTTGTGTTATACCTTCTTGATAGCATCTATCTCTTTGTCAAAATACGGGCGTTGTCCTTTGGAGAATATCTGCCAGATAGTCGTACCTGAAGCCCATATGTCTGCTTGAAGACTGTATTTTGCGGATTGCACATCCTCGTGACATTCTGGCGGTATCCAATATATACTACGCCAAACGAAGGAAGAATAAGAGTCTCGTATGTGGCGCATGTTGCCAAAATGATAATTGACAAACATAATTAAATACAAGATTTTTTTCTAAACTTACTCTTTCTCCAGAATGTAAGTAAAGAGACCTGGATCTCCTAATTTGACACTGAAATGATTATCAGTATGTGATTGCACAAAAAGCGCCTCGCACCTTATGTTTCCATGAACTATATGATTCTCCTCCTGCAATTTTATAGATATCTCAGTGGAATATTAATATTTCACTATATTATAAATACGGATATATATTTCATTATACACTAGGATTTATTTGTCAGAAGTTATATTTTATTTTTGCACAATAAGAAAAATAAACTCACCAAATGCCACAGAGCGGTTGCTAGACAAGCAGTAGCTTCTACCAGATCAACTGTTTTCACGATCAAAGAGTTTTCCCACAAGTACCTGTCTAGCGGACCTAGCATCACCAATTCCAGCAGCATTCCGATTGTTGGGGCCACAGTTATACCGTATAATCTGAAAAAACAGAACGGTACGTTACAATCATGTGTCGTGCGATGTTTGCAGACGTTGATATACTTGACATCCACCTGACTAGAGCGCCCGATCGCAATTGGCCCCACTTGCCGGCCAGCTCCAAAAATTCTTTGGTGTCCTCATAGTTCTCTGTTTTGAGTATTTTCATCGCCACTTCGAGTTTTTTGCCTTTAGCGACTCGCCACATCGCCCGGCACAAGGTCGTCGCCGATTGCGTGCCAGTCAAATTCTCAGCACTCTTGGTTTCGTATTCTTGCAATTGATCCGGAGGCACGCACCGCGGTCCTCCCTCCAACAGAGTGGTGATTATCTCCTCGTTCACCGCCACTTCGCTCACGATATTCTCCGACGCGCACATCAGTAATGGCGATCTGTCTGTAAAATAAAAATTATACATATACGTAAATATATATATAAATAAGGAACAATTAAAAAATTTTAACATATCTCATTATCTTTTCTATTCTCTAACATTTTTCTCGACATGTCGACCCTTATATTGACTTTATATATTAATATTACGTACCATATTCCGAAGGTGGCAAACATTCTTCAAGATATAGCGAACTGGTAGGATCTCGCAATGAGTAAACCAAGTGCCCCAGAGATTCATAGCTCTGGTCGGTGCCCACTATCAAAAATTTGTTAGATTCAGTGAGCTCCACTCTGTGCGACAATAACTGACCGTCCTTGCCGCAAACGTCCATATAGTAGACGTTGTATTCAGTTTCGCTCTCGCGCAGTATGTAAGTTCCCGGCCGATTGGAACGTTTTTCCCTGAGTTTTATATATGAAAACTCTTCTCTGAAAAGATTTTTAAGAGTTATTTTAATATGTTATGTGTGACAGAATGTAACAATGTTATTTCACGAAGACCGTCTTACCCAATTGGTCCATGGCACCTTGATTTGTATAACTTATCCAGAGTAGGTGTGATAACATTTCTACAGAGATTGAAAGTCCACTTAATTGATAAGCGATAATATCCATCCAACGCGGATACGAAAGACATTAATATTTCCTTTGTCTCAAATCTCAAATAGGATGGTATGCCGTTTTTCCTTGAAACTTCTACATCGGAGAAGTTTGAACTGGAAGAACTGGAGGATTTTTAGAAGATAAGTAAAAATTCATTATTTTTTATCTATTTAATTTGTATATTAATTTATATAATTTCATTATATAAATTAATTATATTATATTAATTTAAATAAATTATAGAGTACAAGTGTAAGACTTATTTTATAACTACTACATAATATTGATTTCTGTTTTAAGATAATACATTAAAAAAAATAAGTTAAAATATTTTTCTATGCATTCAACATTACCTTATAGAAATGAAACAAAGGTCCTCTATTGCACAAAGTATTTTCCATGTACCAATGTCAGTCTCACAATATCTTACATTCTCCGCGTTAACCCTAAGTAACACTTTAACTGATGTATTGCTATCCTCTTTATCCATTGACGCTTTATATTCTTCGTAAGGATAATTCGGAGCTATACACTCAAACTGCTTCAAATACTGCTCCTTAACATACGAAGCATCGTGCAAACTGCTTGCACATATTTCCAACGCATTGCGAATAGGTTTTTTAATAAAAAAGGCATGCCTTTTTATACATTCTTTTGGAATATATTTTTTATATTCTGACTCTACACTTTCTCTTGATTGATTCTTCTCAAGTATAACTCTACAACAAATAAAGTACCATAAATTTTCATCCACTGCATTTGGCAATTATACAAAACAGAATTTGTAGAAATCCTGTCAAGGATTACGTTAAAATAGAAAAGTTAGCTTTCGCAATTTGACTTTACCTGTACATATCACTAACTCCTAGGCCGATTAATTCACGTTTATGCTTCTCATAAACGATATCAGGTACTTTATTATTCAATATATCCATCCGAGCTTGCATAAAATAATAATTGTAAGCTTGCATATCTGTTTCTTTCAATATCTGCAAGCTGGATGGTTTGAATCTTAAGTAAAAATCAAACTGATTCTCTGTGCTATCTAACTTGTGGCCATAAGGATACCATAACTTTGAAATGTGACATCGTAATGCAAACAAATGTCTTGCTCTCGGACCTATTCCAAGACTCTTGCATACCTATAAATTAAAAATTTTTTGTTTATCAACAAATTTTGTACACTTTTATATGTTTCCTATAAACGGAATAATAAAAAATTATTTGCTAAAATATAAAATAAAAATTAATTAGTAAAAAGAAAAAACATATTTAACAAAATAGTCAATTAAATAATTAATTTATTAATAAGCGATTTTTTATAAATACAGAGATCGGTAAATTTCAAATTTTACACAACATAACATGAAATATAAATTTCTAATAAGTATATTTATTTGATTACAAATTAGATTGCGCATTTTATAAATAACAATCAATTTATCGATAACACTTGCTATATATTCTTGCAACGTTATCTTGTACTCACAACAAAACAATGTGAAAACAATATCATAATTATAACAATCTAATTTCATAATTAAAACAATCTTACAATTATAATTAAATAATAACGACGACAAAAACTTATTAGTGTACATCATCGAACCGGAAATGTTCGTTTTTACTGCAGTCATCAGAAGAAAACTGCCATCTGTGTTTATTTATCGAAAAAGGAAAAATGAATCATTCATACCTTAATGCAAAGATCCTCGATAGTCTGTTCAACGGAAAGTGAAACAATTAATTTTTTCTCGTCGGTGGCCACGTAAATTTCTGTTTCTTGCTCGATTTCCCTCATATTAATTTACGAATTGTTAATGCTGCCGAACAAATTACACGTTACTATGCATTGCAACGTTCAATACGTGCACACACTTCGCTCTGTTTTGTTTATCGCATGCAACATGAAGCGTACAAACAGATGAAAGACAACTGCAAACGAGGAAAGAACAGGAAAAAACTGAAAAGAACAAAATCAGGCAAATTTGCCGAGAGATGTCGGGCGCAGTTTGACATGGTGCATGAATATCAAGATATGATGTGTCCGACCGATGTCAGCGAATGTCAGTGATGTGTACGTAAGATGTTACAAACGTAAAAATTTCAAATTTTCTTGTGATCAGAGAGGATGGATTAATGAGTTAAAGTACGTAAAAGAAATTAATGTTATTTGATATTTGTAAAAAATTTTGTGGAGCATGAAAAAATTTTAACAAGATTTTTAGAAAGAACAGACCGGGGCACTTAAAGACGCCTCGAATGAGACGCTACTGAAGCCGCGCTCGACTCGTATGCGCAAGGCAAGCCTTCGACAACAGTGGGCAACAGAGGGCATCTGATTCGTCTAGTAGCGCTAACAGCAATACGTAACGGAAGATATTTTACGATCTGTCGACTGTTCTGGACATTAGCTGCATTTCTTTCGTTGAAAGAGGTTGCTTTATCGAAGAGAACTGCGAATCGTTTCGATATCAAGTAAGTGGTTGACGATCAATCGTTACATTTTAATACGCGAAAATCCGTCGCTGTTGCGCCGTTGGAAATTTTCCGTTCATCGAGGCGTAGTTCCATTTCCCTGAGTCAGTCTCTTTTACATCACACGATCGATTATCTATTATTAGGTTTGTAATTGCAATTCTTGGATTCCCTGTTTATTTGAAATGTAGAATGACTCGATTTTACGGTAACAGAGTTTGTTTTAAGCTGGATACGATAGATACAGGCGTGAATTAAGGGAAGAATCTTGTCGGACTTTTGTTTAGAGAGCCGCCATTACAGCGCTTTTTCTGTTATAATCATGACCTATTTTGTAGAAAACAAGTTAAGATGTATAAATTACACAGAAGCATTTTATGCGATTAGAAGTAGCTATAATTGTTTAATCAATTATGGTATAAAATTGAGTTATTGTTGAAATTAATATTTTTTCTTTTCTATTAGTATATTTTATAAAAATTATAAAAACTAGTATTTAGCATTTATAACATTGTAATAAATATGAGCACCTCAGAAGTATCTTATATTAAATCACATTTTTTCGAAAATTATCAGTTGACTATATTTCAATTTTGATCCAATGACAAATGTTTCCAATAAATATTTTCATTTCAATAGAAATGTTGACTATATAAAGTCACATTCACAAGGTAAACAGTATTAAGTCACATTAAAATCATATTTCATAATCACACAACTTCATTTTCTGAAATATATCAAAGTTTGATATCATATTTATGAATACAAAAAAAATCTGCATATTAAAAGCAAAATATCTCTTTAATTAAATTAAATATGCAAATTGTTACAGTTTTATAAAACTGTAACAATTTGCATATTTAATTTATTTTAAATTATATATATATATATATATATATATATATATATATATATATATGTGTATATATGTATTTATATTAGAAATAAATTAAATATGCAAATTGTTACAGTTTTTAGCAACATACAAATAGCAAAATTAAAAATGCTATTTTAAATTGTATGACATTAATAAATTTACATTAATGAATTAATTTTAATTAAACATTTATACTTAAATATAAAATAATTAATTTTTATTATAAAATATTTTTTCTTTTAGATTCATCATGCAAATCTTTGTGAAGACCCTCACTGGAAAAACTATCACCCTTGAGGTGGAAGCTTCTGACACTATAGAAAATGTCAAAGCCAAGATCCAAGATAAAGAGGGCATTCCTCCTGATCAGCAGCGTCTGATCTTCGCTGGTAAACAATTGGAAGACGGCAGAACTCTTTCAGATTATAACATCCAAAAGGAATCCACACTCCATTTGGTTTTGCGTCTTCGAGGAGGAATGCAAATCTTTGTAAAGACTCTTACGGGCAAGACCATCACGCTCGAAGTCGAAGCTTCTGACACGATCGAAAATGTAAAAGCTAAAATCCAGGACAAGGAAGGAATTCCCCCGGATCAGCAGCGTCTGATTTTCGCCGGCAAACAACTGGAAGATGGCAGAACTCTTTCAGACTACAACATTCAGAAAGAATCCACACTTCACCTGGTACTGCGTCTTCGAGGAGGAATGCAAATCTTCGTGAAAACACTCACAGGCAAAACCATCACACTCGAAGTCGAAGCTTCTGACACGATCGAAAATGTGAAAGCTAAAATCCAGGACAAAGAAGGTATTCCTCCTGATCAGCAGCGTCTGATTTTCGCCGGCAAACAACTGGAAGATGGCAGAACTCTGTCAGACTATAACATTCAAAAAGAATCCACACTTCACCTGGTACTGCGTCTTCGAGGAGGAATGCAGATCTTCGTAAAAACACTCACAGGCAAAACCATCACACTCGAAGTCGAAGCTTCCGACACGATCGAAAACGTAAAAGCCAAAATCCAAGACAAAGAAGGTATTCCTCCTGATCAGCAACGTTTAATCTTTGCTGGTAAACAGCTGGAAGATGGCAGAACTCTTTCAGACTACAACATTCAGAAAGAATCCACACTTCATCTGGTACTGCGTCTTCGAGGAGGAATGCAGATCTTCGTAAAAACACTCACAGGCAAAACCATCACACTCGAAGTCGAAGCTTCCGACACGATCGAAAATGTAAAAGCCAAAATCCAAGACAAAGAAGGTATTCCTCCTGATCAGCAGCGTCTGATTTTCGCCGGCAAACAACTGGAAGATGGCAGAACTCTTTCGGACTATAACATTCAAAAGGAATCCACACTTCATCTGGTACTGCGTCTTCGAGGAGGAATGCAAATCTTCGTGAAAACACTCACAGGCAAAACCATCACACTCGAAGTCGAAGCTTCTGACACGATTGAAAACGTAAAAGCCAAAATCCAGGACAAAGAAGGTATTCCTCCTGATCAGCAACGTCTGATTTTCGCCGGCAAACAACTGGAAGATGGCAGAACTCTTTCGGACTATAACATTCAAAAGGAATCCACACTTCATCTGGTACTGCGTCTTCGAGGAGGAATGCAAATCTTCGTGAAAACACTCACAGGCAAAACCATCACACTCGAAGTTGAAGCTTCTGACACGATCGAAAACGTGAAAGCCAAAATCCAGGACAAAGAAGGTATTCCTCCTGATCAGCAGCGTCTGATTTTCGCCGGCAAACAACTGGAAGATGGCAGAACTCTTTCGGACTATAACATTCAAAAGGAATCCACGCTCCACTTGGTTTTGCGACTTCGGGGAGGTGCCTGCCCTTAAATTGCAGGTTCAGAGAAACGTCGCTAGTAATAGTATCTTGGAAATGGGATATAATACCAGTAGTATCGGAATAGTGATGAATATTATTTTTTAATTTACGCAAATCTATATCCCCACGCTTTTTATAATTTTTTTTCAAAGATGTCATTTTAAAGCAACAAGAATGTAACAAATTGTAATTGAAGTATCGTAACACATTCTTGTACAGCATTTAAACATTAAATCGCATTTAAAATTATATCCTTTGTATAATGTTTACTTACCTTCCTATAAGATCACTTTGAGACAATTAGAATCTGATTTTGCATAAAATTTATTACCATTTTACAAATATATATTATTTAGCTTTCAAAGTTATAAATTTTCAAAGTTATAAAGTTATAAATATTATGAAATAAATTATTTGGTATGTTTTAAAATAAGCAACAATTGTTAAATCAGTGTGAAAAGTTTGTAGTATTTATCAATTTTGCAAAAGAAAATTCTTATCAATCTAATATATATATTATTTTATCTATTTTAATTCATGAAAAACTATTGAATTTTAGAAAATGTAACTGCATTTATCGAATGACTGAATTTTAGCACAATTTCATCAGACAAGTTGCTATCTTAAAGTATTTCTAGTGGCAAGTAAAGAAAGTAAATGACAAGTAATATTTTTGTAAAGAAAACAAATTTATTTAATATAAATTAAATACAAATCTGCATATTTTTTTAACGTATGCGTATGATATGTCATAAACATTTGGATTCGCACTGATTGCAAATTGCAACTATAAGATATTAATTAACACACAGCTGTGTATTCAGTCTGACGATATCATATACGTGAATATAAAAAAATACGCAAACGTATAGAGCTACGTTATTAACAAAATAATTTATATACATTAATCATTTATTTTTGTCTAAACAACCGCATTACGTTACGAATCACATAAGATAGCTTTTTTTTTATTGCCATGAATGTTGTATTGCTCTTCCTTACAGGTTCTATACATTATTATTCTTATACAGGTCCTGTAACAATAATGATTATAATATTGTGTTGGGCGCGCAATACATCGTGCAATATTAACATTTTTGAAAAAAATATATAATACACATTACATACCTATAAAACTTAATAACACAGGCAAAAATATTAAACCGTGTATAGCACCAAACAGAACAATTCCTAAATACATTCGGAAATAGAATACTCGGAAGATTTGCGTTTTCGCAAATGCTAACACCACGATACCCACGATTTTGGTCAAAGTGATTCCGGAAAAAACCTGTGGCATAGTTAAAAAGTTTAATAATAAATTTCTCGAAGACTGAAATATAGATCATGCAAACATTAGTTGCACTTACAGAACTTCCTGTGATAGAAAGCGCCTCCGATGCTTTATCAAATCTCGTCTTCGCTGTCGATGTGATATAAGAATGCACTATATGACTGCAAAATTCCACCGAAATACCTGCCGCCTGTAAAAAAAGTTTATATTTTAACCCAGCACTAATAATAATAAAAACATTTTACTATAATCTACAATTAATATGCGATTAAGGCTCCTGGTCCCGCAGCCGTGAACTCCGCGTTGACAGTAGCGACATAATTGTGGTAGGAATAAAAACCTAGTCGAATTTACCCAGTCGATTTATCGTATAAATAAATAGTGTAACAGTTTGACCTAATCAATTGATTCGATAAAAGTAAATTACTGAATAACATACAAAATGTTAATTTATAATTTAAAAATTTGTTTACAAAAAAATAAACGCGATAAATACAGAATATATATAGCTTAGTACCGTTACCGACATGTCCATATGACAGAAATTCTTATGCAGCGTCTTAGGTGGAGAATCGATGAACTATTAGGCGTGAAAAAATGACATGTTGACTACCCAATTTATTCTTGCGTGCCATTTCATTAATATTCGTTAAATGTTAGTACTGTGATATGTGACGTGTTCATGAAACCTGTAAAATTATCCGAAAACTAAGATTAGCAGGGAAAGCCCAACGTAGAAGGAGAATTTTCTACTCATACAGACAGCTGTCAACCGTGTGTTTTCTCGCATAATTAGGCTTCGTTTCACTGTTGATTTAACAATTGTTTATAACCTGTCAAGGAAAAAGCATAGTTTTCGGACAATTTTACAGGTGTCTTAAAGCGATCCAGAGTGTTACTTTGTTAAATTATCATTTTATTTAGAAATGGCACGCAAGAATTCTCGGCGTGTCATTTCTCGCTTCTGACGTCACGAATCTAATATGGCTGCGGTGACTACCCAGGAGCCTTAAATATTGAAAAAATTAGTTTTATATTGTCACACATGATAGTATAAATGTTGTATTTATACATTATGTAATATTTTTATATATTTATCATATTATTAAAAGTCACAATAATTATTATCGAATTATAACATGACACTTTGTCGATCTTAGAGAACGAAAAGAAAAAGAGCAAATTTAATACAAACCATAACTAGATTTACAAGAGAGACCGCGTTGAGGCTGACATTCCACCAATACATTAGACCCGCTATATTAATCATTATTGTTGACACAGTAAAAACAACTATCACTGCAGAGAATAGCGATAATCCTGTGAAAAGTAGCGTCACGACGAAAATTACGGCAAGAGATAAACCTATTGACGATAAGATTTCTTGCCAAATGGTTAAGTATTGTTCATAGAACACATAGAAGACACTGAAACGTGTATCAAAAATTTATTAATTGATATTTCAACAATAGTATATGATAGAAGAAATACACATATACGCTGAGAAGAAAGAATAAGAATTTTTTCTGTAAAATTATGATATCTAGTTTCTCGAAATTAGGCGTTTAAATGATACACTCACCTGTATGGAAACACTTTGACTTTTTGATTGGACAGTCTGGCATTGTTAATCATGGTTGTGATGTTCTCCGATATTATTCTAGCAACTCGGAGCGATTCGTACCAATCAGATGACTTTTTCAAAGGTGTATGATAGCCCATGAAATATGAATCGCCCACATCGATTAAACCGAACTCATCGTAATAATAATTTATCGCCTATTGTTTGAACAAAAGTTTCAATTATTGAATTTTATTATGTGAAAAATTAATTTTTTTAATTTATGCAATTGCACTTTTGCAAAAAGTTCACCAAAATTTAATTT
Source organism: Linepithema humile (assembly GCF_040581485.1). Lineage (NCBI taxonomy): Eukaryota > Metazoa > Arthropoda > Insecta > Hymenoptera > Formicidae > Linepithema > Linepithema humile. Next base: position 30,816,097 of record NC_090128.1, on the reverse strand, counting down.
ATATGGAATAATAGAAATTTCTTATTATTCATTAAAATGCAATTGCAATATTGACTCACATCGTAATATGAAGCTCTGCCAGCTTTAGCGCAAAATTCGTCAGGAATGTCCATTACAAAGTAAGAAATATATTTTCTGAAACTTTCTTCATCCGGGCGTGAAATACTCTTGTTAATAATAATCTCACATGTATCACATATCCCATCTGTAGGCAATTTCATTTTTTGAATTATATTTGCGTTAATTAATAAGATGTGCGGAAGTTTAAGAAGAACACAATTGAAATTGTTATTATACACAGTAAGTATATCAGCATTAACAATAATTAATACTTGTATTACATTAATATTTATACTTACCAAATTTGTGTGGGCAAAACGAATCGTTCGTGAGAAAATATTTGCAACAGCCGTCAATCGTCGACCAATCCAGATAATCGTCTATCCAAGAAGAGGCTGGTTTAGACAAATACGACCTACAATTATTTAAGTACAAATGAAATTTTTGCGTAGCATTCGAATCACTTTGTGTATTTGGCAATTATTCGAAATAATTTTCAGAAAAATGTGCAAAAACATCGTGTTTACCGCGCTTTATCTAAACAATTTGTTAGCAATAACATTTTATTGGAAAAATGTAAAAGATAATGAATGTCTCACTTTAAAATACAAAAAAATATTAATATTATTAATTTTTCTCATATATGGCTTGCAGGACACATTTTTCCGAGATTTCTAAAATCATTTGAGGGATACAAACACGTCGGGTTGTTTCGCAGCCGAATATATCTGTGTGTATAAAGAATCAGTGTTACACCATTGACCACCGCATATGATATTCTGAGTTTCCGCCTTGCTGTAATTTAGACCTTTTGTCAATACGAAGTACACAGGCGGGCCCATCGACAAAAGATCCTCCATGTACTGCAAAAAGATATATATTGCACTTTGCATTTGAATAATCATTATGCGGACTATAGATAAAATTTATTCCATTTTTTACCTCGAAGTATTTCAAAACGTAAGAGTCCTCGGGCATCGAAAGCTTCTGATCCAGTCCGATGTCGAGCTGCGGTATGACTATAACGTGAGTAATGAGAGCGGCGATAAAAACGATCAAAACGATTATTCGAACCGGTGTTTTCATCAAAAACGGCGTGTAAGCACGCTCGAAGATTGTATGGACGAGACCCCTGCTTGCATCGGCATGCGGTCGTGACCTTTCCTCGACGGAAATGCAGCAGAGAACGTCCAGACGGTTGTTCTAGAAATGTTTTAGTCATTTATTTTCCGAAATAAAACAAATTAAAATGGAGAAACCAATCTATCGTAAAATAAATACAAAACTAAAACTGTTGCAGAAATCAAAATCTTAAAAAAGAAACAAAATAATTAAAGATTGATGCCAAATTATATTGCAAGATCAAAATTTTTATTTAAAATTAAATTATCATTTGCAATTCACCTCAGTTCTCTTGGAGTCGAGAGCCAGTAAAGCGACGAAAGCCGTTATTTGCAGAAAGAAGTTGAATAGAATTGATAAAGAGGCGTACATCGCGAAGGTGTTAACAGCCGGCATCGAAGAAAACGCTCCTGAAATTTTTATTTTATATAATTATACAGTTTCTCTTTTCCTTCAGTTATATACATATATAATAATTTCTACGTACCGATGAGGAAACAAAAACATTCGGATGTGCTGGTTAACAATATCGAGGGTCCGACCGCAGCTACAACTCTGCCAATGTGCTCCGGAATCGATTCGCCGCAACGTCGAGGATTTCTCTGATGATTTTGAACCAAAATGAAAATATTGTCGACTCCGACGGCCAGCACTAAGAATGGAATCACCTGAAAAACGATTTACCATTAATTTACTGTTACTACAAATAAATGTCTCCAAAAAACAAATATTTTGTAAGAATTATATTAATTATATAATTATTTCATATTCACTATGATACCTCGATTGTGAGCAGAGTGGTTGGTACGCCTACGTAGCCGAAAACGCCGAGCGAACAGGCGACCGACGCAATGACTACGATGATACCACCGATGCTCAATACGATTTTGCTTTCGATCTGAATTGAGAAATTGTAATTGAATTGCTTAAGAGTTTAGCTGCATGTTTATTAACAATCTTGTATCAGGAAAGACAATGAAATAAACTTACTAAATAGCCGATAGGAGAGAATCTAATTTTACCGAGGGCCAGAGCGATATAAACAAACATGACAAGATAGCTTATGACCATCGTTATCATTTCCGCTTTCGAAGTTCTGTCCAATTCGTCTTCTATCGATTTCTCTGTCGACCATGCGACATTCATGAATTTTGGTCGACTTTTTTGATTCCATTTTTCCATAAAATCGAGGAAGCTGCATATATTCAAAATTTAATAACAAAATTTAATAATTGCGCGCACTTAATAAATTGCACAAATTCCTGATGCATTAATACTTGTAATGATGTTCGACAAATTTTATTTTGCCTTTTTTCTTTATTTTCACATACCGTTGCTCCCATTTTATAACCGGCGCGAGATCTTCCTCATCGAGCGAATTTTTCACCAAGAAGGTTAAAACCAATCCCGTTGCTTTTATATAATCAGAAGAATCGTACTCAAACTCGCCTTCTTTTAAAAAACCACCCACTGCTAATGCGGGTATTATGGGTCCTTTATATGGCGCCAGACAGTTTGTATTAAATGGATTTCTAAAAACATTTTGTTAATAAATTTGAATATGCAAAATATATAGTGTGGAAGAGAACTAATTATTCGCTAGTGAATTTTGTCAGAAATATTGACGCGTATTTAGCCATTACACTACGTATTTAGTTGTAAATTGTTGAATTAATTGTTGAAATAATTATTACTATGTTGATTCGTAAATTATACATTTAAGAAGTGTATTATTATTATCATTGTAAATTTTTGTAAACAATTACATAATTACATAATTTTATTTATTATATAATATTATATAATAATGACTATTATATAATTTCACATTATATAATTTCAGACAAACACTTGAATTGGTCTTTACTTACTGCATACACGAGTATATATCATCCAGATAGTTAATTTCGTATCCATTCACATTATCGGTTTTGTTAAAATATTCGAGATCGTTTTGAAAATATCCCCATATACTTTGCACCGTGCAGAGATCGAGAGTTACCGGCCCAGTGAATTCGCTTTGCACAGGAGCGTAGCAGATTTTTTCCAATCCTTCATTCTTTTTTCTGCCAATCTGTAAACGTTAATTGTCAAAGTTCTTTAATTATATATCACACACTCAGAGAGAGAGCAAATTTCTTCATTATACGTTAACATACCTGAAGAATCTCTTCCTGTAGCTCGTATACAGCTAAGAGGAACTCTTTGTTAAACACAGGTCCAAATTCCAAAACTCCATTCGTAGTATTATGTTTTATCTGCAATAAAATGTATAAGAAAACTTTATTCTCATGTAACATAGTTTTCCAGGAACATTTATTTTGTATTAAGCAAGCAGGGCACCCAAATATTCCAAACAAATCACCAATTGTCACGATAAGCAACTTACCTTGTCAAGGCCAACAGATTTTATATAAATTTGTTCGGTACGATAAAAGGGCTGAAATCGGTTATCAAAATAATCCTTTTCTATCCGTGATCTGCTGTCTGGTGCCGCCCAGATTTCGATTGGGTTCACAGTGACCTTAAGAAACGTGATTCCATAACTCAATCCGAGAACGATGTATGAAGCCGTGAATAAGACAATAACAGGATGCTTGGCGAACGCTGTTAAATAACGATAACTTAAAAATTCTTTTCTATAATTAGAAACTTGTATTTTTTAAGCGTTACTTCAATACGTAATAAATAATTTGTACAATAGTATGATCGAAGAAAGATTGTTTAACTTCAATGATATCAAAACGGTTATATTCTGTTTTGAATGTTATTTCAGATTACGAGAGTTTAATAAGAATCAAATTACATAATTTGTACCATCAAAGTTTTTATTATTTCTTTATAGCAATTGTTATAAAGAAGATTACATTTGTGAAAAATATGTTAATTACATGTTAATTACCTTTTCCCCACAAAGCAAAAATTATTTCGAAGATTTTTTGACAACTTTGAGTACAGTTTCCATTTAACTTTTTTACCGATGTTCTAGAACCTAAGAACATAGAAATAATAACATTTAAAGATAAAATTGTACGCGCGTAATATTTTATCTTAAACAAAGTTTGCAGGGATTTCAAAATCAATGAAAAATTCATCGAAATTCGTACCTTTCTTCCAAAATGTCTTCACTAAGACATATGTGGCACTTGATAGAATTGTGAGCGCAACGATAACTATCGCTGCTATTACGCCATAACCGTTAAAATCGCCTATCGTGAAAGTATCGTTTGAATCAATTTCCCATTTCGTGAAGGGACACGATGAGGGACAGTCGACGCAGCTGCAGGGTGCAGACAAGTCCTGATAAAATATAAAGATAATGTATGAGATTCTTAAGTATGAGAAGAAATATAGATTATGCGAAACATTCGTGTAACTGTTTGCTTTCTAGAGTTTAGCTCTTTGAACTTACATCGTAAGCCTCGTCGCATTTTTTAGCTTGCGCATTCCATGGCTCTGCGCCCCATTTATCAGTTGCATCATAAACATAAGTCATCTGGAAGGGTATGAACATGTTCTCCTCGATGTCGCCCATGTACTCGTACCATCTTTGCACAAATTATATATGTTATATATTAGATGTAGCTTTCTTCTACTTCACGCATATCCAGACACTCATACGTGCACGCTATTTACTTTTATTTTTGTTCGCGTACTTACAACTTAGGAGAACATCTGCTGGCTCCGTGCGAGCCGCATGCCATGTCCATTGCTAACATGCCGCTCATTGGGTTAATCATATTTTTGCAGGAATCATATGTCGCAGTTACGTATTCTTCCGTCACGTGAATCTAAAGGACAATCGGAGCAGTTTAACTTTGGTTTGCAAAAGAGATTTGGTTTATCATTTTCTTTAATAACGTTTTAATTGATGTGCTTTAAAATTGTTTTATCACAAATGTTTTATTTTATCTAAATTTTCTTATTATTCTGCCAATCTTTTGCAAATATCGTTTGTACACTGAGAAAAATGGTTTCATTATATTAATAAAACGCTTCCGGTGGAGCGTATTCTTGTCTAGTGAAACAGAATTTGGTTAACTTTCTTCTAAAGATCTGATTTCTTATTGGATCTACAAAACTTCTTGTTATATTTACATAAATCGCAGCGCTCTGCAACAGTTTCGTTATCACTCATTAAACGGTTGATCAACTGTTTGCCGCATTCATTTGTTACACTGCTACTGCGTCTTCGCTACTCGCGGCGCAGTAGCAGTGTAACAAATGCAATCGAAACAGTTTCAACTGATCTCGCCGAAAGTTTGCGTCGCGTTGTGGAATCCATTACGGAATATTAGTTGGGCAGAGAACGAGATATAAGTCGTGGTTGTATGGTAAGGCAGAGAAAAACGTAAATCGTGAAAGAGTATTGTGTGGATACGTTTCACGACTTACGTTTTTCTTTGCCTTACCATACGACTATGACTTACATCTCGTTCTCTGCCATCAGCCTCTTACATCCGAAAAGTTTTATGATCACGTGGTGTTTGTTTTTTTTAATGAAATATATGGATACCAGTGAAAAACAAGTTCGGAAACAAAATATAGTTAGTATTTTTAAAAAACCACACTTATCTGAATTTGTTTCCTTAACTACAAAGTTGTGTTAACCTGACAAAACGATACAGTAAGGTTTACAAGAAATTCTGGTAGATTTAAACAGGATGGAATTCAACAGAATCTTCTTGTAATTATAACAACAAATTTATTTCGTCCATTTTCAAACAAATATACTAGTAAAATCAACCAGAATTTTTTATAATATAACAAAACTTTTTCCAGTGTAGATTATACAGAAATTCTGGTAGATTTAACAAGAAGGAATTAACCAGAATAGTCTGATAATTCCAACAGGAATTCTGTTTCGTCCATTTTCGAACAGACATTCTGGTTGAATCTACTAGAATTCTGTATAATCCAACAAGACTTCTTTTTCAGTGTAAGAATTACCTCAGTTTCTACAACGTACTCCATACCATCTTCATCCAAGTCACTCTTGGTCACTTTTAAGAATCGACCTTGCTCAGTGCTGCACGTAAGATCGCAAATCAATCGGAACATATTTCTTATGCAGGTTGGACACCTGCCAAAAATGTTTTCGGCCATAACCATGCTCTGGTCCATCGTGACGATTTGATCGGCGTCGCAGCACGTTTTCAGCGAATCTGCAAGATGTTACGTTTCGTAAGCGCGAAATTATCGACGAAAGCGAAAGTGCCGCTTTGCCTTCCAATTGCGCGATTAGCCGAATGAATTTTAGAATACAAACCGTCCGAAAAGAAGTGCGGACATCTCCTTTGCAAAGTAGCTTCGGCATCCGAATTGTTGAACGGTTGGGCGGTGATATTTCTCGCTACACAGGTTCGCTTAATGTCATTTTCTTCTCCACACTCACCGTACCACGCACAGTAGTATTGTCTATCTTCCGCCGAAATTAAAACGCAACACAATAGCGCGAATACAAAACTGAGCAACACTTCCGGCCGCTTCATGTTGCAGGTGCATTCAGAAATCGTTATTGATCGAGAGATTTACACTTAAGAACATTAGCAAACTGTTCAAGTCTGTTTCTTATATTTCTTCTTGTATTCCTTCAAGTGCCCGAGTACTTGACTCTGGACCAGTGATTTCGATTCTGTTTCAATTATACTTCTGATACGTGCACTGAGCCCACAGTTTCATAAAGTTGTTATTGTTATGGACAGATCAATCACGTTCAAAACACATGACAAATTCTTTCCTTTGGTGACGAACTATATCGAACGTGGTTAACACAATACGTAAATTCACGTGTTACACGCTGGACTATTATTTCTCAATACTACAAATAATCTATTTTCGTAATTTTGCGATTTTTTATTCCTGATTTGGACAATATTAATTATTTAAGCATACACTTTATTAAATAAATATAATAATATATACGATATAATACCTTTAGTATAACGCTGTAACAATCACTGTAATCGTCAACGATATATCGAGCCTTTGCGAGTATAATATTTCGTTTTACTTCACCGCGGATTTATTTCCGATTAGCCTATCAAACTGTAAGATTTCGAGACATAGTTTATTAATGATCTTTTTGATGCAAAAAGAAACAAATAAAGTTCCCCGTCATGTCAATTATTCTGTCGTTACTATTCACTTTCCTGGTTGAACGAGCAACTGTCTTAAATGAGCAAGCACAATCATATCAAATTGGACTTATCAGACTTACCAACTGGTGTCCGGTAGCTTATCATACACGTAAAATCTCGATCAAAAACATTCCTTATCACAAACAGAATGTAGTTTAGACGAAAGACGAAGAGTCGAAATTAAAATAAAATCTAATTAAACGAGACAGATCTAAAGTTTCGACGTAAAATGCTTTGTTACAATATTTCTTTACTCTTATTTTAGAAATATATTTATATAATCAGATGTATATAATTTTTTTAGTGATTGTGTGATAGTCGGAATTTTTTATACATTTTATTTTTAGCCAAAGCAACAGTCTGCATGCAAATCTGTATTTTTATTTTCTTTGAATCCGCAAAATGAGTAAAGTCAAGTGAAGTAAAATAAAGTCGATTTATATTATGAATGGTTTCTTATATTTAGAGAAGCTTAACTGTTTAGTTTACTCACCTGCTATTCTTAATAATTACTCAATCAAAGATTATCGAACACCTACAAGCTATCAGCATGCTTGTGAAATGTGATAAAGTTTCCTGTACAAAGTATTAACTACGCAATGAGTTTTAAGAAATAAGTTGAAATATATTGGAATCGAGAAAAGTCTCTCATAATTTTATTATTATCTTTTATTTATAATTTTTTCAAAAGCAATATGCCTCATTACTTGGAAATTCAATTTCTAATAGATAGTTAAAAAATATATATACGATAAAAATAACAGCTCTATTTAACAAAATAAATTAAATTGTCAAACAATATTGCTCAAGCGGTTTTTTTTAAATTTAATCAGTTATTGATAATATATTTTTTTATAACAACTATAAATTTATTCTAAGTTAATCCAATAAATTAAATTTTCTGATAATTATTATACTGATATTATTACTGATAATAATCACACAGATAATCGAAGCGACGTAAATCAGTAAGACATAGTGGGAAATTTTGAGGCAGGTTGCAGAGTTAATTATACCTTTTTGGGAAATTAAGGAATTTTAAAGAAAATAGGCAATTTTCCATAATGAATAATCATATTTTAATGACTCAATGATTGTACAAATGGATCACTCTTAAACGTCTCCGCTTACAACCGAGGAACAATAACAACGAATATAGCAATCATCGTAATCATAATATATCCATTACTAACGTACCGTTCACGTAATGAGTGAGAAAACGTAAAGGTTTTATACTCTCTCGCGTACCATATTTCCGCTCGCATACGTACAATATTTTTAATCTAATCCTTGGTTCTCTCGCAGATTCAGCTCCGTTTTACGTCAACGCAAGGAAGAGATTCTTCTTCTTTTTGTCTCTGTTCTCTCTCTCTCTCTCTCTCTCTCTCTCTCTCTCTCTCTCTCTTTTCTCTCTCTGGAAAGACTTACATTGTTACACGCTAATTCGCCTTCGTTTCGTTATTACCCGCCCCCGTCCCTGCTCTCGACTGTGTATCTCCTCTCTCTTATATATAATATTCCATATATTTATATGTATAATAATTCTACCAATCCCATATCTCTCTTTCAGCCCCCCTCTTGTCCTCTTGCTCTCGTTTTATATTTTCTCTCTCTCTCTCTCTCTTTCTTTCTTTCTCTCTCTCTCTCTCTCTCGATATAGTATATTCTCGGTTTCCCCAATAAATACCGAAGGTATCGCCCTAGTCATATATCCCCAAATATTACTATGTTCAACGATAGCGATAAAGTTTATATATATATATATCAATAAAATTTCTGGAAGAATGTCAATAATCATAGACGATCAATCGTTCGACGATCCACTGCGTACCCAGGGGGGCGAAAAATATGAAACTTGGTACTAGGCCAACTATTGGGATACGTCTCCGAGCTAGAGTGTCTCGACCCTGTTCGATTTTTTTCCCTCCACTTTTACTTACTTTCGAGGAGAGTGCGTAAAATGAGAGAGCGAATTGCTGAAAATCGCGAGCAACATCGTGGCGCTTCGTTCGATGCTTTCCTCCCTTTTAAGCAGAGACTACTTTCATCTGAATGAAATTGAAAGTGCGAATGCGGTTAATTGATTTTGAAACGCGCGTGGGAAAGAAACCAATCGGTATCTGTTCGAATGAATATACGTAAAACTGATATCTCTGTCGCGCGTGTTTATGACGAATAACTGCTCGAATTAACCTTAACCTTCGTTCAATCAACATTATCATATTTTTTTACATTTTTAAAAATTTTTTATACGATTTCTCGAGTAAAGAGATAAGGAAAATGATAAGCGCATTATCTATATAAAGTCGATAAACTTTTACTAGACACCTGGCCGCGATAAAAACACCTGCTGTAATGACGGGGCGCTTTTCAGCGTGTGTATCTAACGCGGATTACAAATACAAAAAAAATACGCTGACGTTTCGAAACGCTCAAGATGCAATCGTATCTTTATATGATTTCTCAGATAGTCAGATTAGTTAATTGGACTTTATCGCTTACATTTAAGATTAAGCTAAATCAACTTTATATTTATCGCAGAATCTGGTCTAAATAAAAAAAAAAAGATCTTAGAATATCCCGAACACTCTGGAAAAATAAGAGAATTTTGCTTTTCCGCGCGCGAGAAGCGGCGTGTCGTTTGATACCGCGCGATGATGATAGCCGAAGTATAATCGCGATTATACAAAAAGCGGTTCCTCGGTTACACACTCTTCTCCGTCTCTCTCTCCCGAATGTCCTCGTAGATCCCTCGTCAGGAGATACGGGGGGGTCGAGGAGAAAAAGAAACATCGACTCTCGCTCGGAGGCGCGCCTCGACAGAATTTATACAATAAAATTTATATATAGTAGACAATGCAATAATTCGAGCAACAGAAGGTCCTCCGTTAAATTCTTAAATCTGCACGTGTGTTTTTTCGCCTATAGTAATTAGTAAGTAGGTATCTTATTATTTTTTTTTTTTTTTCGCTGTCAGATCTTAACCGATGCCTTATTAGATATATTTTTGTGTGTCGTGTGTATGTGTGCGCACGATTGTATCCATATTTTTATGTGTAGGTCTATTGCGTGTGTATCTGTCGATTCCCGCCATCCTCTTTAACATTTCGAAGCAACGATTGAACTAAAATGCAAATTTCAAATTCGATTCTCCACTGAATCGTAAAACACAATTTGGTTTCTCGCGTAATTGCGAAGATTATCTCGGCGCGAAACAACTTCACAGACGATTCTATTTCCCGGTGCGTTTAAACAAACATCAGCAATTATCAACTCTACGTTCGACCTTCGGTACAATTAACGAAATTGAAGAATTCGTTGCTCGTCACAAATAAATTACTGGCGACAATCAAAGCGTAAAATCGCAACGTTTAACTGCTTAAGATCATTCAAGATAATCATTTTATCTTTTTCTTGCTTTGTTCGAAGTAAATTTCCTTTATTTTTAACGCGTTCTTGTGTTTTTTATGTTTGGTTGAGTTCTTCGGTCGGCATTTTTGAAGCAGCAACTACGAATTGCAAAATTTACGCGACAATTAATCGCGATAATCTAGCGATAAGTCTCCGTTGAGATTTCACCTTTCGACGAACTCTCGCGTTTGAACACTATTATGTATCAGTCTGGTATTAATCCTACTAATTATTGCTATACGACAATTTTGGCACCACGTTCGTCGTACTTTTCCGACATTTTCTGATACACAAAAATGAAAAGGAGATATTTCGCGGCGTTGTCTATCAGAAGAAAATATTCCTCCAAAACAAAATCTCTTTCCCGAGATGAACTCTACGTTTTCAAATGTTGCGATTTTACAGTTCAATTCTTGTTGACATTTCTGTGTCTTGAGATATCGTTCTTGCGTAGGATGTCAGGTCTTTGCCGAGTCGCATACTCGATTTCAAGCGGAAAAAGAAAGAAAGGGCACTTGTCATTCTTGGCCGGCTTGTCGCGTGTGCTTCGAGTTAAATCTGGCAGGCGCTCGATCGACTTTTCAGCACAAAAAAAATTGCAAGACAAAATCGATTACGTTCTCGACTTGGTTTTTTTTTTGTTCTTGGAAATAACAAGTTCTGTTGTTTTTTTTTACCTTACATTACATAATTTAAAACGCGTAAAGTAGTACGTGATTCTTAAAATTCTATTAATTGTTATTACGAAAAATTAACTCGCATACGCTTATATGATAAAGATAAACGTATATATACATTTGAAGAAACTATTATTTAGTCTTAATGAACAATATTAGAATATAAAAAAACGGCAAAAGTTACAAGAAATGGCGATATAAAAATTACCCCGCAATCAAGGAGTCGATTGACAGCCACGCGAAAATGAATTTTACCATTTAATGCAATTTCGCAACAAGTACACGCGCATCCCGGAGATGTCTGTGGCTCGCAAAATCGTAAGAAATCCGTATTAACACGTACGATATATTCGTGCGACACGTTTAAGATGGAAGCAATATTACAGCGTTCGATAAAACATTTGTAAATGTTACGGATAGAATTCGCGCGATTCGTGCAATCGGTCGCGAAGAAAAGAGAAGATCAAATCCGTTTTTTTCGTTCAATAACTATACACACTGTACAACGGTATTCCGATCGATATACACTTTTATAATTACACTCCTTTGAAATATATTAGTAATTGACGCGATTTCACGAGTATTTCAGGTTAGGTGTGTCGATGTAGTTGAAAAGCATTAACGTAGAAAATTCTTCATGCATTGGTAACGATTTTGCGTCGTTATCTGTCGATCGACTTCAAATTTTTGTAAATGGCCTCTTTCTTTTCTTTTCTGGATGCTGCGTGCGGTACTTGCGACACAATCTTTCTCACATTCGTCTATAATCTTACAATATTATGTATAATATTGTGCAATATACCATATAACATAACACTATAACATTATAGTATTACATCATTACGTCATGATCGTTTTAAAATCGCGACGAAAAACGCATCGAGTTCGAGCCGCGAATCGACACTTCGGACGACAATGAATGTGTGCGTGTGTCGAATAAACTATCAAATTCCATAATCGGCAATTAAATTCTCATTTGTCTGCGATCGGGTGACGATCGTCGGCTCGAAGCTTTGAACAAAGACACTAACGATCACTCACTGGACGACAATTCCGGAACGCTCCGTTACACTCTTGCGATACACAAACATTAATAATGTTTTCCCATTGATCTTCGCTGATTTATCGTTGCAGAAAGTATTTCGATGATTATCGTGAGCGATACGCAAGCCGTACTTTATCGGTACTCAGACTGGATGAAAGTATCGACGCCCCGTTTAGTTTCAGCATCTCTATACTTCAGCAGGATCTACGCCAGACGCTTGAGACGCCGTCCTCGATCCTACTAGGACCAACATTCGAGGAGGATCTAAGCTCGCAATTTCTGATTCCGCACTCGCCAGTCATCTTACAATGATTAACGCTAACTCTACAGCTGGACGCGTACGAATCATAGGTAAAAGGAGGATACCAAAATCGGAGACTCCTCGAGCGGAAGTGCGTCCTGCGCGAGGGCGACGACTCAAGCGCTCGTTAGATCCGCCGTCCCCCTTTATTGTCCTCACTCAGAAAACACGGTCGCCCAACGATTCGCAAGCGTTTCACGTTCGATAGAATCGATTCGCGATCAACTGTGACGCAACATCCACTTTTCTTCGAGTATACGTATACGCGGTGATGCGAGATGAAAGGATACTTTCGGAATGTCCTCGGAGTATCTCGGTTCTCGGAGGATATTCTTGCAACATTTTAGAAAAATGTTCGCAAATATATTCCCAGATTCTCGGTATCGGAATATTATCAAAAATCCGCGTTCTCTCGGCGTGTTTCGATATTATTCCGCGCGCGTCTTTTTCAAAGCATCAATGTCAGAATATTCTCAGCATATTTTCGCGATACATTCGCAGAATAGTCTCAGAATATTTCTCAGCAAGGCATTTTGCGAGAAAGAGAGAGGACGTCCTCCTTCGGAAACACTTTCAGTTCGCATCGCCGAAATCGTGTACGAGCGCGAGTGCATATGTTTGTGTGTGTGTGTGTGTGTGTGTGTGTGTGTGTGTGTGTGTGTGTGCGCGCGTGTGTGTGCGCGTGTGTATGTATATATATATATTCTTTTATTTATATATATTTTTGGTTGTAGGTATACGTCTATGTCAGCGCTCGGAATTAGTTGCACATTTCGGGCCGATTTCCGAGACAACGCCTCCTGTTCCCCCACTACCGCTCGGCCGCTGGCGGCCGAGCCGCCGATAGCTCTGGCTCAGGAGCGTTTTATATTAGAAATAGGCTGGATTGTTTAGGCATCTTTTGGGAAATTGTAACATTTTCTTCACTACATAAATAATGTTTATTTTTATTAATACATAATATATATATATTTAATTATTAATGAAAATAAACATTATTTATGTAGCAAAGAAAATATTACTATTTTCTGAGAGGTGCCTCAACAACCCAGCCTATTTCTTATATAAAACGCTCCTGCGCCAGAGCTATCGGCGGCTCGACCGCTAGCGGTCGAGCGGTAGTGGGGGAACAGGAGGCGTCGTCTCGGGAATCGGCCCGAAATGTGCAACTAATTCCGAGCGCTGGTCTATGTGGATACTTTCTGTCGTCTAATTTACACGTATTAATCCTTCGATACCATTCTTAATTTATCGTTAATACCCATTAACAACGCGGTACACGTGTCGGATTATCGTGAAAGGTGCCGGTGCCGATATTATCGATGCCCCCTCGATACCGCTCGCCGTCCCCGATCGATATATGCGGTTTTTTTTTTTTTTTTTTTTTCTAAGTCGAGTGTGCGCCTCTTCTTCTCTCGCGTCCTGTCTCGTCTGTCCTTCCCGCAACATCGCGCGCTTAATCGCGGACCTCTCTCTCGGATGTGCATCCGTCACGCCGGCGCATCTCACCTCGCAGCTTCGGTCTCGAGCACTCTGACCATTTCTCTCTCTCTCGCTCTCTCTCGCTCCCTTTTTCTCTCGCTCACGCACACGCACACACACACACACACACACACACACGCTCTCGCTCGCGCTCAGTCATTCTCTTTTGTATCTTAAGTAACGTTAAAAATAAAGTTTGCTATATTGGCGAGGATGCTCGACCCTGAAAACAGGTTAACACGCGGCGGAACGTTATTTCTTTCTTTTTTTTGGGGGGGGGGTGGGAGGGGGGGGGAACCGTGGACGACGTTACAATGCAATTCACAAAACCCATCCACCCTCTCGCTCTCTCTCTCTTTCTCTCTTCTCTTTCTTTCTTTCTCTCTCTCTCTCTCTCTCTCTCTCTCTCTCTCTCACATAATATCCTATATGTATAGTATGTATACATATATTTTCTGTATATATGACGTTTCATCTTAATTGATTTCTCTTTAATCGCTAAAACTTACTCGCTACGCGCCGAATCGCTCCTTCGATTCATTTTTTTTTCTTTTTTTTTTTTTGCAGGTCCTAAGTCTTCGTCTCTGTCGAGTTGCCCTCGCGTCATCCGACGTCATCATCAATGGCGTGATGTGCGGCATCCCGACGATTTTATATAATATAATTAAAAAATTGGGGGGAGCGTATAGAACGATGAGAAATAATGTGAGGAGCGCGCTACGCGCGAGCGCTCGTTCGCGATCGGCGGTAATCAAATAGTGACGATAATATCATTATTACATTATATACAGAGTCGATTATCTGTGAAGATTTCGCGCCGCCATCCACGCGGAAGTCGACTCTCGAAAATAAAAACGTAACGCGTTCCGTAAATCGATCGACGTCAAATTTATATCACTATTCGACGGAATCAAAGAAAAAATTATTTCGACAATAATTTGTCGCATCTTTCTTAAAACGAGCTTCCAAACATTGTCATCGCATCGCCAGCGTTAATTAATCTATTTCGTCTAATTGTTTTTTTTTTTTATGATTTGTTTTTTTATGAGAGTTTCTTTGGTCAATTTGAAATAAGTGGTATTCCTTAATACTTCAAATTAAACTTTGAGGATGTAAATGGACACCGTATACTTATTTGAATAATTCACGTTTCATTCAGTTTGAGATGTACATTTGAAAGTTTGTTACGAAAAGTATTTAAAATTGCACTCAAATCGCAAATGGTAGATAAAAAATTCAATTATTCGAGCTAATAAGTGCATCCGACTGCGCTTTCTTATATCCGTATTTAAACTTAATTAACCGAGAGAGGAAAGGAAGCGTAGAATGTGCGTTTGAAACAAGCGAGCTTGCCGGTACTTGTTAACGGATGTCTCGATCGTCCCGATGAGTCTTCCGCTGTCGACACAACGATCGACACTATTCATCAGCGATTCGCCAATTAAACTATTCGTCGCGGAGCCAGCGATCTGCTTGGCATCGCTTCGGCCTTTCACTTCTTCGCGATTATCCGCGTTACGATTGTCAAAATGGAAATTATCAACCATAAGTCTGCGATGATGTTCCTTATCTTAATTTTAAGTGGTATTCTTCTTCTAACTGTTCGAATATATATGCACCTATCGTCAAGAAAATATAAGTTTATTCACGGAAGAAAAAGGATTTTCGGATTTTCCGGAACGAAGTGGAAGGTCCGATCGAGTATTTCGCTGGCTCTCACACAAGCACACACGTACGCACGCACGCATGCACGCACGCACGCACGCACGCACGCCACAGACACAGCGCGACACCTGCTGGAAGACGAAACGAGGAAGAGAGCGGAGGGAGAAAGTGCAGCCTTCGCGAATTTCCGCGTGGGCGGCGGACGCGCGTCTCTCTCGCGCCTCTTGGTATCGCATTTAATCGGATTATCAATCGGACAATTATCTCTGTGTATTTACGCTTGGTGGTGGATGATGGTGTCTGGTTGTGTTTGAATGGCGATGGTGTGGAACTTAACGATATTATCTCTCGTTAGCGAGTCAGCCTCGATATTATTCAACTTAAACGTGATTATTAAAGTTAGGTTGTTGAGCACAATTGTTGATTTCTATCAGAGACTTTCGGGAGGCGCTGTGGCTCGAGCTCATGTCCGCGAACTCGCCGGCGGACTTACCCTTGCGCGGCAACGTGGTTGCCTCCCCCAGGGAGGGTAGCTCCCGTGGTTTCCAGATCGGCGAACCTGCCCGGGACATCGCGATACATTAGCGCTTTGTCGCATGCGTTTTCTTTTTTAAGAAGACAAAAAAAAAATAAATCTTATACATTCTTGCTTGTGCGCGCAAAATCTATAAATACAATAAATTTTTCTATCATTAGCATCCAAAATATGGCTGATGCAGAAGTGCAATTTGGAGCAGATTTGTTTTGGACAAAAATCTCATTGGGCGT
This sequence comes from Linepithema humile, assembly GCF_040581485.1. Classification (NCBI taxonomy): domain Eukaryota; kingdom Metazoa; phylum Arthropoda; class Insecta; order Hymenoptera; family Formicidae; genus Linepithema; species Linepithema humile. The sequence goes on along the minus strand of NC_090128.1, from coordinate 30,799,426 downwards.
ATTTTTCGCAACTTTTCAATGTTAATTGTTAACAATGCTATTGAAAAGGACTACTTGTATCTGAAGTATCGTTATCGCATTGTTGTATTCACGGTCGGTTGTTGAAACAGTTTTTAAGTTATAATCAATGTGAGTATCTAAAGCTTTTATTGTGTGCCCATCAGATATAAAACTGTCGATAATCAATACACTCACCAAGTTCCTTGACGGTAATCGGCTGATAGTTCTCGGGTTGATGGGAAGACTGGATCAATCTAGCCTGGCTGCCAGTGCTTCCCGCCGAGATGGTCGATGTGGTGCTTAACGTCAGATGATTAGGTGTCCGGCCGAGATTCGTCTTCTTCTCGCCTAAAAAAGCCTGCGAGTCTTCTTCACCTTCCGACTTTGTGCCTGAGTCCATTTCAACTTTTACCTCGCCTGAGCAACCCAATGAGATAACAAAATTGTAGGAAGCAGTTTGGCAATCGAATCGTGACGTTATCTCGTACTTTTGTTACTTTTATCAAGTTAATTGATTGAAGATAAACTTATGAAATTAGTTTGCGTATGAAAGTTATCGTTCGTAAAAGAGATTTTATCGGAGAAAGTGGACTAAAATTGCTGTCAGCTGAGCGGGAGCTTACCGGAAGTGTCGCTTATGGTTTTGCTTCTGGAGCGAAATGTAGTCTGCTGCGGGGCGACTGGCGCGTCCTCCTGGTCCTTGTCCTCCGAGCTCTCATGCTCCACCGGCTGCTTCGACTGGCTGTATTTGCGCTTGTGCGAGCTCGCCAGCAGTTGCTGCTTCATCGCTTTCTTCGACAGCGTCACGTTTCCGTTTTGAGCCTGAATAATTTGCTGCTTGTCGAACTTCTCGACGTGTCCGGTCGACATGCGCGGCGCCATCGACATCGGTGCTTGGCTTAAATTCTGCTTTGTCGAAGGTATGCTCATGTTCCTCACCGATTCGCGGATGATCTGCCGGATCGTTTTCAGGAACGCGTTTCGAAATTCTGTCGTACTGCAAGCAGAAATGTAAGGCGACGTGCGTATAGCGACAAAGTTGTTGATTAATTTATTTTGTCAAAAATATTCACGAACAATCGTTACTGAACTATTTGAAATATTGTACTGAATATCTGAGAAAGGATTTAAAATATTTGCAGAAATGGAAAATAATGTAGCATTGATTTGCAAAGATTGATAAAATTGGATTAAAATACGGCCACTAGTTAAATGAAACGTAATCTGATTCCTCCGCAATTTATTTTCAATTTCCTAATATTTATTGTCAATTTTCGCGCTCGATCAATAACGGCGGGCAGATTATATTAGCCGTACGATTGCAATCTGGTGCGATCGCAGCAATTAATTGCTACGAATGAAAGTCAATTTATTTTACCGTGTTATATCCATCTTCACTTCAACTATAATACATTGCCAAAAAAAATTATTAAACAATATTTTATCGAAATTTAGCGGTGCGTCAATAAACTGATAACACATTTGGAAGAATTTGTTCGAATATGTTTGTTTTAATCTAAATATCTACAGCAGTTAATTAATTAATCGAGATAATAAATTGGGAAATACCTGTTGGAGAGCACGTATACTTTCTCCGATCTCCTCTGTAATTGACTTCTTAGATGAATCAGTTCCCACAGGAAGTGAGATTCCATATCTTTGGCGGAGCTGGCTCTGACCTGGACTTCCGTCACCGGAATCAGCACTTGATAACGAATGATTTCGACCTCGCTGGAGTTCGCTTTCGTCGAAACTCCCTGAAAGATGCACGCGACGGTTTTATCCCGAAAATGACTCGACGAACGTGACAATCGATTTAGAAAAAGCTTGACTTGCTTACCATAAGCTTCTTTTTCTGTCTCAATCTTTCCTTGCACAGGAACACGACGGCCGATTTAAACACAAAGCACATCGCGTGCAGCTCGAGACCTTTCTTTATCTTGCCGAGGAAATCGGAAATATTGAGCCACTCGACACCGCCGTAGTACAAAAGATCGCCTGGACTTAAATCGATCGGCTGCCGAGAAATTCGTGTGTTAATCGAAAATATTTTAGCGATGATTCTAATTCTTAAAAAATATATAATCACGCGCAAGAAAATTATAAATATAATTTTTCTCATTTTTCTCTCAGTTTGAAATACAAAGCATCATCATTTATCGAATATAAATGGAATTGTTATCAATTTTTTCTAACTTTTAAGCGAATAAATAAGTAATACGCAATATTTTCTTCCGGTGACAGGCGTCTCACCTGCTTGCAGGATTTTTGGTGTTGCCTGAACAAGTGGTCGAAAATAGCACCGTACTCTTCGTGAATTCTCTGCATCTCGTTTATGTGCTCCGCCACCTTCTCCATGCCTTTGAGCGCCTCTGCAATTTACACGGTCGCGATTAAGCGCGTCTAACGACGCCCCGAGCTGATCGTTACAGCAGCGGTAATTACCGATTAAGTGTTGGTGTTCTTCGCTTCGTTCATCGGTGAGGTTCCTAAGCTGCTGCAGCAGCAGCGGATATTTCAGTATTCTTTGTATAGGTTTTATCAAGTACGATTCTAAAGTCGACGAGTGTTGCTGCCGGGGATTTCTCGCTTGCAGGAACTCTTGTAAAGCTTGATTTCCCTCGTCTGAAATTGTCAATTATTGGGAGATTGCTCTATTCGTCCAGTTTGTCGTAATTATAAAAAAAAACGCGAGGACAAAAGAAAGAAATTGTCTTAGTTTGTTGTTAAAATTAAGATCGGCGCTTCTCGGATGTTATAAATTAATGTTTGCGACGAACGTAGTGAATAATATGTAAGAGAGTTGCGTTAAATTTAACGCCAAGCGCATATTGCATTTTTAGAAGAATGAGTATAATTTTAATGTCGCTTTAATACCAAAGTTCAAGAAAACGCGGTAAACTTTCGAGAAACAACAAATCTACTTTGGGAAATAGTCGAGTAATTTCGTTAAATACTTAATGGCGCTAACTTCTATTCGCAGCCGTAAAAATGTCACCCACTCGCGGAAGGTTGACATGAATAATAAATCGGAGAACTTTCCGGGAACGGCATATTTATAGAGAGTAACCGAGAGGTTGAACAGTTATTCCTAGCGAATGAATTATCGATCGCACGAAGGATCAGGCGATGTTGACGCGAACAAAGGAAGCGAAGGTCGCCTCTGGCGAAAAAGCCACGGGAGACTTTAAGAGGGAACTTACTTGGATGTAAAACTTTCTGAGCCTTTGAGTGACTGGCGCAAAACGAGCTGTATAGCTTGAAGTGATTTACGTAATATAAGAAGGCACTTCCAATGGAAAACAGGACTCCCTGTAAAAGCCAGAAAAATCGACATTCAAATTCAGCGAATCCAGCATTGTTGTAGGAATTTCTGCGATATTATCTAAATTATTAAAGTGTTATCTTTTTATATTTTGAAAAATTCAGAGAAAGGAACACTGACAGTTGTGAAAATTCGGAATTGCGCACCTTAAATTGACTCGGATGATCAAAGTTGTTAAAGTCGGCCTCCAACTCGATGGAGTGTTCGAGATTCTGCAGGAACTGTCGTTGAAACGTGACGATCTCCTGAATATTACCAAACAGCGCGTTGATCTCCGCGTTTGACAGAAAGGTCTCGCGTTTAAGGGGTTCCAAATAGTTCTCCAGCAAATTATTTAAATTCTGCAAAATAGCGGAGGGCTCGTTAGCATTTTCACTCGTTATTTCATTCGTCGTAATTACGATCTTTTTTTATTACCTTTACGTAAGTCCGTTCAGTCTCAATCAGTTCTAAAATCACTTTCTTCAGCTTCTCAGCGTCGCTAAGCTGCCGGCTCGGTGTGAGCGCCTGTGAGTGGGAGCTCACGACGCTACCGGTGGGGCTCGACTTCCTGGTTTCGCCCGGCGAGCGGCAGATCCCTGTCACTTGTTCGGCAGTTTTCAAAAGATTCTCAATCTCGAAGGAGTTTGTGCGCGAGGTCTGCTTGCTGCTCTCCATGTGACCGGCCGAGGTGCACTCCTGCATTATGTTCTCTTTGCCTGCGAAGTGAAATGCGACGTGATCGGGACAAGCTATAATTGTAAGGTCAAATTTTTTATTCACTTTGACAATTTTTTATCCACAGTTTTCAGAATTTTTCAAGATTACATGATTAATATTTTGGGGCAGGTACAATTTATTAGCAGAAGGATATGTGAAATGTAAAATAGTTTACAAAAGATGAATGACATTTGTGGTGAACCAGTCGCAGTGTTGGACAAATTTAATGTCTCAGCATTCGAAGATCAACTTTCCGACGATATCTAATGACACTTAACGCTTCATTTTCGCATCACCAGCGCTATTCCTCATAAACTCACACGTTCACGATTCACATGAATTAATAACGAGGAGATTCTACGCTTCGGTCTGTCGAGCGCATTTTATTTCAAGGTCGACGCGCGCTTTCCTCGCCGCGGTCTATTTTCGCAGGCCATCTTCGCGCCTCATTAATTTAGCGAGCTCGGGCTTCAAAAATGGGACATCGATTTTAATGCTAGGAATTCGCGAATACTAGGAGAGAAAAGGACTCACTCCATCCGGGCGCCGGCACAATCAGACCGGAAATCATCTCCTCGCTGATAACCGGCGGATCGGAGGGGGGTGGCGGACAGACTAGGCTCTCGATTATGTCATCGGTGACTCGCATAATACCCGTGAGATCTGGCGGCTCCGTTCTGGAGGATCGCATCATCATACAGAGACCCACCTCCTCTTGCAGGACACTCTCCAAGTACATCATATCCAGGTCGCTCACGATGGCGCCGTTGATCACCATAATCTCGTCGCCTTTAATGATCCCTGAAAGAAGAGTCGCCAAGTGGCGTCAAGATTTTCGCGTCGAGATTTTCAGAAGAGAGAAAAGATTGTTCCATAAAATACTTGTATCATTAATAAATAATTGACTCGACAGCGGATATGATTGCGTTATTAGATTCTATCGTTAAGATGTGCAAAAAATTCTGAAATTGCGAACAACTGTTCGTATATTTTTTAACACTCAAACCTTCCAACATTCGTAAAGTGACAGAATGCAACCGCGATCACTAATTTTATATTTTATAACTACAATATTAACTCCAACTGACATTTTAGCCTCCCTCGCGACTCGTTTGCGAAGACGACCAACCGTTCGGCTCGGTATCCTCCTCAACTATAATAAGTTGCTCCCTTCGGTCGTGCTTAACGAGTGAGCTGTCAATTAAGTTTAGACGCGATATACGGAAAGGCGGCGCTAAATGTCATGCTGATTTGTTAGCGCGCCTGCGGCCCTAAGCCATCCCACTCTCTGTGTATGCATGTATAATATATATTTTTATTATATACGTGTTTCTTTTTTTACGCGCATTACGCGCGCTTCATTTAACCACGAGCACGAGACTTTGCTCAACGAGCAAGCGTCGAGGCGCGGAAAATCGATGATTTTTCAATGGCGTCCTTGCACGTCCTGGCGCCGACACGGTCTAAAAAACTAATTGCGGTCGGACATCATCGCAAGTCACCTTCTAAGATGCGCAAGAAGATAAATCGAGAATGGAGAAGCGAATTGGAATAACAAACTTGTATAACGCCATGTCATTTGTTTTCGGTAACGTAACGCTTATCATTGTAACAAAAACGTAAATCTATCATGTCCAAGAGATCGATGACAAAATCTTTTTCTTTCTCTCCGATATCGCTTTTGCGCTAATTAATAAATAAATAAATTTTGCGGTTAATTTTACACTTTAATTTGATATTTTTGCACAAAATCAATCGTGCAAAAGCCCATTTAGATAATAAAAATTGATCATTATAAAAAAAAAATTATATAGACTCGCCAATAAATAACAAGGAAAATAAAAAAACCTTGTAACTATTGAGACTTTTAATCGTTGCGCCGCGTTGAGGGACGTTTATTTTAGGTATACATTGTCCTAGATAAGGGATGCTTACCGTTTTGCATGGCGACGCTCTTGTCTTCCACTCTACTAACATAGCAGCAGAGCTCATCCTGCCTGTCGGAGTTTTCTACAAGCTCCGCTTCGACAGAAAAGCCCCACATTTGCTCTAAAGTGTTTCTTTGCAATTCCACTTGATATAAAATCTTGGCACAGACTTCCACGATTTCGTGCGTATGCAACTGTGTGCAATAAAAAGAAATTGCATCAATTTTCACTGAGAAATCATCAATTGTGATTATTTTATAAGGTCAATTAAACGAGCAAAGAATGATAATCTGCTTTAAGCACTAGCGTTATTTTCTAGTTATTAATTAATTAATTATTCAGGAGTTGATTTTCTCCTCGCTATTTTTAAAGAAATTCGTGGTAAATTACTTTCTTCATGCAATTTAACGCGTAATTTTTTTTTTTTAGCGTTTACGATCTTCGACATCTTCAAAGTAAAGATATTAAAACTCATCGCTCCAGCATTGGACTCACATAGGTTTCTATCAAATCAGTTCTATGTGGCACAAAGTAGTTGTGGTCCTCCATATCTCGGCGCTTTTTCACGCGCACAAAGTGCTCCATCGGATTTAAGTTTTTCCTGGTGCACGCGCTCGCCAGGAACTCCTCGACAGTCATGGCGTCGCGCAGGAACACCGACACGAGCTGAAACAACGAACAGGAAACACCGGATCGCGTTCGCCTTATCCTTATTTCGCTATAAGCATCTCGGGTTACAGAACTATGTAGAATTTCAGTCAACTCACCCGATGTCCTGACGATCGTACCTGATTTTCCGGCACGGACACCTTCACGCTCTTCTCCTCGTCCCTAGACGAGATTTGCAGCGAGCGTCTGCTGGAGCCGCTGTTCGATCTCGACAGCAGCGGCGCTCTCCTCTTGGTCGCGCCGCGACCCGCCAGCAAATTGTTCAACAAGGATGGACTACGCGCGCAAATAAACGCGTGGAAGGACGATACTGTGAATACGCCCAATTTATTCAGCGTCTGCTTCGTGGCGCGAGACACATGCGTCAATAGACTCTGCGGGAGAACAAAAACACATAGCGCTTATTTAATATCGTCAGATGGATTCAATCACGTGACAATGTTCCATAAACTATTATTTTTCACAAAGAAAGTTTCTTGTGGAAAATAGAATTCAACGACATTATAATTAGACATTCGAGGAAATTTAAAATCGGTCGGTAACATCGGTCGATATTTCTTAAATACTAAAATTCGAAGAAAAATATCTCATTTGGAGAAAAGGAAGAGGGACAATTCTAGAAAGGATCGAATAAAAATAAAAATTCATAAAAAAAATATTGCACACAAATTTCTAGTTTTTATTACAAATCGTTGTCACTAAAGTTATTCGATTGCGATGATTTGCGAGAACATTATTGCCCGGTCGCCAAACACGCGACTCGCGCTCGACGATCGATATCCCGCCGTTGCGAATGGCGCAAATTAGATGCTCGCGATACAGATAAATCTCTAACGAATCCTGATTGCGCGCGGACGGGGGAGACAATTTTTCAGACAATTGCAGCGACGCCGCGCGGACTGGACAATGCAGCGAGATTGCAGGGCGTAATGTTGTTTGCCGGCGAGGAATCGAGAGAGCGGGCTTCTCCACGCTACGAAAGCCATGGTTAAACCAACGCGTTCCGTTCGATTGCGATGGAAACCAACATAATGCCACGGTTCCACCGCGTCACAATCGACGAGTATTGGGAAAATAAAATCAACACAATACAGCTCGCCGAATTCTTTCTCGGAATAAAGCAATGCTCATGCTCGTGAATTGTCAAACTTTAAACCAATTGGAGAAGGATAGAAAATATCCGAGAAAAATGTTTCACGTGTGATGCTGATTTTTATCAATTTATAACTCCGATCACCGCGAGAAACATATAACAAAAAGTGCTTTCTCCGAATATAATTTAAAACAAATATTATTGAAGTATTTTCTATCATTGTAAATAGCATCGTTTTTAACTTTATGTAAAAACTTTTATGTTACAATATTTTAAATATGATTGCATGAATATAACGTATTGATAAAACGCTTGATTTCACTCTGCTGAAGCAATTACAATTGCAATTGTGGGATTGTGAATGTCCTATAATGTCTATAGTGCCGAGAATACCTTTTGATCATAAAGGTTCAATTATTAAGCATTAATTCCACTGTATACTGCATTTGGTGCTGACATTTCAATGAAGGTGCTTACCTTCGGATTGGGCAGTTCGCCACTTTGCAAACTGGCCATGTAGCACCGCAGGCGGAATTGCTCGCAATGGAACCGCTCCAGATTCTCCTCCCACTGCACTATTTGATTGTTAATTTGCTGCTTGGTGTCGACGTCGGAGACCACCGATTGCTGAAGATCCGCCATATGCTTCATTTTATGATCCTGCGAGCAGCGAATTTCACATCGACATTAATCAATACTCTCAAACGCAGCGATAATTAAAAATGTTCAGATTCCACTAAAAAAAACTTGTAATAATTTTTCTGAAAGGAAAATCCGATGCACTGATTTTAAACGATTTGCAAGAGCTACCTTTTACATTTGCTTTCTTTTACGCAAAAGTTGGACTCACTGAAACAGAATCTTCGTCTTTTTTTTTCTTAGTGTAAACTATATTTTGCTAAACTTTTGATACTTATTTGAAATAAAGTAAACCCAACGTTATCCTGCCGACGTACCGATTCGATCGACTTTTCCAGGCGAAAGATCTCCTCCTGCAGCAAATGCAGCGTGCCAGTCTTGCCGCGATGACGCGCGAACGCGGCGGCGCACGCCGAATGAATACTGTTCACCCAGTTTTCCAGTTCCACTTGACACGGAGCCTGAATGAAGAAAAACAAGACACCAATATTTCTGCCCCGAGCGAGGATTTCAAGATCTTCGATCTTTCGGCTTGATAAACTTTTCAAAGCGGATCGATCGATCGCGATGTCGCTCATATTTAAAGTCGGGTGATTTAAAGTCGCGGCAAGTTTTTAAGTAAAAACCGCAGGCTATTAAAAGTTCGCTATTGCGTGACTGGAGACCGAGTTCACGAGATGGGGGTTAATTAAATACTTCTAGTTAGCGATTCGCGCGGTTAATGCACCACCGAAGGCTACCGAAGTGTGCAGATCAAACTGAGCCGAAATAATTATTCTCCTCATTTTCCAATAATTTACCGTGTACTTTACAATAGTCTTCCTCCGAGTTTAATTGGCGTGCTATTTGCAGTAGTATTCAATGCTAATTAGGGAATTTGCTTGCCAAGAAATATACGAGAACTGTAAATTATACGATCTTCACTTTTTACTTCACTTGATTCGGTCTCCATTGTTAATCGCGTAAGTTCAAAATGGCAAAGAGCAAAGATCTTTTTTTGTACATGCGCGGAAAAAATGAATTTGTCGACACAGCAAATTTTACGCTGTTGTAGCAAAACGTGTTAATGGTTGTACAGATAGCAAAGAGATTCATTGCAGATGCCAAATAATTTTGTTAAATCTGCAAATTACACAACAAATTGATTTTTACTCCGCCATTGTCAAAATTTGTATTGGCAGCGACAATTTTGCTGCAGAATATATTTGTTAGAAATCAATTATTTTGTTGCAGCAGCAAATTAATGCGTCTTTACGAACAAATGCACTCAGCAGACTTCATCTGCCAAAAGATAAATTTTGCTGATGTACCGAATAATCTGAAAAATTAGTTATAACGGCAAAAGTTTTGTCGCTATCACAAATGCAACAGCGGCGACGATTTCGCTGCGACAGCAAAATTCTTTTTTTCCGTGTTACGTTAAGTTAAATATACTTTGTATATTATTTTGACATTTTTAGTTCTCCTACTTGGAATAGATATGCGTCGCCAAACGCGGTGCTGAGGCAAAATATGTAATCCCTCTTTGGGTGTTCAGGGATCGGCTGCATAATCGCGCCGTCAACGATAATCAGGTGTTTAGGTGCCGCCTCCATAGCTCTGCTCTCCTGGGAATCGCAAGGGTAAAAGAGAAGCGTAGTACCCTTGAGGCAAACCCAATAACCCTTCCAACCCCTTTTCCTGGCCAGCTCGATCTGATGCTTCTTGCGCAGCAACCATTTCTTCACGCTGAGGAATCTAGAAATTACAAAATGCTCTGTCGTATTCGAGTTTATTACTGTTACACAAAACGCCGCTAAATAACATTTCGAAATTTTTGAACAAGACAACGATATATGTAACTGAAAATCTTATTTTCTAATTCAATGCAAATTAATATTGAACATGTTTTATAAATCAAAATATCGTAAATGGTGTAAAAAAAATGAAGACTTATATCGTTCTTTGTGGAGCTGCGGCCTACTTATCTATCTTAACATTATCGAGAAATATTTTTATAGCCCCTCAAGGCTCATTATTTTTAAAGAAAGTACAAACGGCGTACCCCGCCTTCCGAACTGCCCCGGTGCAATTGAACGAAGCTGCGGCTGTGCCGGTTTGCTTTCCACGATAGGGCGAATTTATGACACTCTCGCCGTCGTCATCATCGCTGACGGCGGTGGTGAGTGACATCCTATCGTCGTCTGACATCTGAAAAATACGTCAAGCTTCATCTTTAGCTTTAGATGAACATGTCACTGCAAAAATTGAGACAAATACGAGTGTGATTCCACGTCAAATTAAACAGCAAATAAAGGAGCATTTTTTTTCCGAATTGTGTGCTTGCACATAATATAAGAAAATTGATTAAAATGAATGTATTATGACGAATCATTCAAATGTGAAAGAGAGAAAGAGGAAACAAATGTACAGAAAAGAGAGAAAATGTGCGTAGAAAAAAATGTATTGTGCAGTCAAATATTGTGAAATACTGGCGTGATACCGATGAAAAATCATGGTTGTATGCAAAAATCTAGTGGATTACTGACAATGACAAGATGCTTTATGTACATTATTTATCAAGAGTGCCTCTATCTAGGTGCATATTTAGGAATTGCAAATATGGGTTACACCATCGTAATATATATATTTTTGTTCCGATGATTGATTTATCGGTTCATCAAAAACGTGACATTCTTCTTGAGAGAGATTATTTAATTTGTGTGTTGGAATTTTATAATGAATTCGTTACATAAATTCTGTTAAATATAAATTTCTCAATTGGTATTAATTATTAATTAATTATCACAAACAGGACATAATACTAAATAACATGTTAAAGAAAAAATATTAAAGGAACATTCGCGCATTGCTAACAATTGGCAGTGGAGATGCAAAAAAATTTTATTTTACGGCTTTGCTCAGCGCATGCTAATTAAAGATGGCAGCTAATACCGATGCAACTTCAGCGAGGAGCCAGCTTAGAAGCCCTTTCGATCGCATAAGAAACTTATACCGGTTCCAAGAGCTAATGTCAACGCGACTATACATGCCAAAATATCTGATCTAATGGAATCTCTATTTTATCCGCTTTATACAGCAAGAGACAGTCATATTGCAAATGCAAAATGCTTGATCTAACTAATTCCACTGCTTTCGCTGTCCATCCCCTCATTATTTTCGCTCATTTGTCGCGCTTAAAACTTTGTTTGGTTCCTAGTTGCGAACAATAATTTTTAATGCAATTCCCAATTACAAAATGATATTCCCAATGGCGCACATCTTTCTTCAGTCTATGATGCTTGAATGCGATGGCAATGAACATGAAATGCGATTTTGAGTGCGAGAATGATGCGAGTAGTTAGGGGGTTGACGAACGAAAGTTCCAAGAGGAAAATTCGGCGCAGACTTGACTCGTGTGTCATCTCTACCCTCGCTTCTGCCCGAAGCGCATGCCAACAATACGAGCGGGGGTGTCCGTATACGAGGATGTCCCTCGCGGTGCGATCGTCGCATACGCAGTGGCTGGGATATATATAAAACTCGGGGGCATACAAGATATCAATATCAAGAAACATTCTTCCAGAAGAGTATATAGAAAAAGAGATTCGCGACTCGATGTCTCTACCTTTTTCGTAATATTCGTCATGCCGCGGAGCCTCTCGCGTATTCCCCTGAGGCTCTCGCCGGCCCAGAAACTTACGACTCTTCTGAGAAAGTCGGCGTTGCACGCGTCCGCCGTCATGTGCGGATGGTAGTGGCAGTAGCAGCCCTCCTTGAGCAGCTTCATGTTGTTCTCCGCGCTGCCGTTGATCCTCAACATAATCTCGCGGCGCGCCACGCTCAGACCGTCGATGTAGCGCTGCGCCCAAGTGTTGAGCGCGCCGTTCACCAGCCGCAGTAATTTGTGGTAGTAGCCCTCGCCCGAGCCGTACGTCACCTTTTCCTGCACGCTGCGGCAGTTGAACCAGTACACTTTGCGCGTCTCGTTAATGCATATCACGCTGATCGTGTGCCGGCGGCACCAGCAAAAGTACTTCCAGCAGCGTCGCCGGTGCTGCGTCTTCAGATCCGTATAACTGTCGTCGCTCGGGTCCAGCAAGTCCAGAGTGCTATTCGTACACTTGATCGACCATCTTGGCTCTACCATTATTCGTCGTTCGTTGGCGGTGGCCGAGCGGGAAAGAGACGCGGGATCTGCGGCTGGATGGTTCCTACGGGAAGGAATATTGCCGAATGGAGTGCGCGTCTTCACGCTCGCCGACGGCGTCGTCTCGCTTCCCTTCCGGCGCTGTCATTATTGTCTCGGGGACGGCAGAAGGATGCCCACGTGGCTCAATGAGATATTCCCGAACGATCGATCGCCGCGGTGTGCAAGCTCGGCGGCATTGTCTCGTGAAACGCTTTTGTACCACTCCTGTGACTTTACGGTCTTAATTAATCTCCAGGTCCAAGTTGACGTTTCCGCTTAAACTTTTTATCACGATTGTTACGTGCGCGTCGGTATTGCTCGGGATGCAATTTTTCAAGCCGTCCGTGACTTACGTGTTGTGGATCAGATAAAATATCAATAGCTTATAAACATCAAATATCTCACGACGCAATTGGCATCAATTGCGAGGCTAAGCAACAGTAGAATAGCTGTTTATCAGGTTAATTCATTAAATCTCTCTGCAACGAATCTATTTGGAATCTGAAGCATCCTTCCAGATTTATTTTTAAGTCCTCTATTTAAGGCAAACGTCCTTTGCACTGTTAAAATCGACCGCACTTTCCGCGGAAAGATGCGCCGAATTCCATAAACGGTCAACTCTACGATACTACGTTTAATCTAGCTACCTCAAGAATCCAAAGTGTGGGCAATGTTTTGCATAAAGAAGCACGAGGATAGCGAGTGTCCGCAGGTACTTATACGCAGAAGAATTCCACTAGAATTCTCGGGAATTCCCCGAGAACGCTTATTCGTAAGAAGCGCACGTCTGGAAGGATTGTCGTCGACGATGCTGAACGACGATCGTGAACGACGACCGCTTCATAACTCCCGCCTTTTCAGCGGGAGATATCGATATAATAGAATATTTTCTCTCTCTCTCTCTTTCTCTCTATCATGTGTTACACATGTAATAGAAACAAACTTTCCATAGAAAAATACTCTCTCGCTCTACTTAAAGTATACATATGGATATCCTCTTTTGAACGTTAAATCCTCCCTCCTACACAGCTGATTTCTCTCCTTTTCCGTGCGTCGCTATAGACGTCCTCTCGAAGCATCGATTTTCTTCTCTCTCTCGCGCGTGAAAAGTGCGCTCTAAACTCCACCGCGTTCGCCGTTCCTCCTCTCTTCTTATCTCTAATTTCATCACAAATATATTATTTCCGTATTATTTCTCTTGGAGATATATTCTTTGATTCTGCTTTATCTGATTTTCCGTTCCTCTTTTATATCCTCCGCGCGATATCACTAAGGCGTCCCCCCCTCGTCTTGCGCTTATCCGCAAATTGGAATTCGATCGTTCGCCAATCACGATTGAGCTGCTCTCAGTTCTTCGGAAACGAAGAGCTTAGAAGACTCAACTCCACGGCGAAAATCATTCTCGAGTTGATCGTAGGCGAAGGGGAGGCGAGGATCCAGGTACCCAGTGGCGATGGATTCCGTCATCGTCGAAAGCGTGCCGGCACGCCGCGACGCTTCTCGTCGACCTCGCACTCACGTGCGAGCTTGCGAATCAGTTTCTCAAAGCTTCAACTTCCGTTTCGCATTGTAACGCGAAGATCCCTCGTCGATCCCAATGACATCCTGCGGGAATCTCCCTCTCGCGACTAATCTTGCGCAATTATCACGTACTCTTCGAAGATTAGAAATTGTTGAAGAGACTTTTGATTGAGTCGCGTTCTTTCTCCAAGAATTCCTCCAGAAGCGTGAATCCTTTTTATCGGATTTATCCGAGTCTCCACGGCGGGTGCACTTGTGCACTTCCGGTTTACGCGTCAACGCGGGGATCTCTCGGGACCTTCGCGATTATTGCCGAGCGCGTCGTCGTGAAAGGTTTACAATTGCACAGGCTCCTTTACGCACGATGACGTTTCCACAAATATCTTTTTCGCAGGGACGCAACGATGAGACGCTCGCTGCCGAAGAAATCGGGCGCGTTCACGCGGAAGTGCACGTCGCGGAAACGCGCGGCCTCTCCGCGTACACCAGCGGACGGACGACAACCGTTGGCGCCGCTGCCGACGTGTCCGGGGATGTGTCGCGCGCGACCCGACAACTTCCGGCGCCCGCGTATCGGCGCACCGCTCTTCTCCCGCGAGAAGCGCCTGGCGGCGGATGCGAGCCGCGGTGGACGCTGAAGAGAGAGGGAGAAGCTGCGTCGTGCCGCGTCGCGATGCCGCCGTCGATTCTCCACGAGGCCGCTCGCTCGCTCGCTCGTTTCGCTCGTCCCGCTCGTGTGTGTGCGCTCGCTAAACGGCAACGTCAATTGATGGACCCAGCTGCGCGCGGGCCCGCGTCGAAGGCTCCTGTCATCGCCGCCGATGAATCTGATCGCCGCTGCACGGAGAGCAGCGGAAGGCCAGGCGCTCGCGGCCGACTGCCACCGATCGCGACCGAGAAACGAGATGTGCACTTTGCGGGCAAGGGACTCTTTATTTATTTTTTTTTTCGCTCTCTCTCTCTCTCTTTCTTCGTTCTCTTTATTTTGCTCTCTCTCTCTCTCTCTCTCTCTCTCTCTCTCTCTCTCTCTCTCCTGTGCGGACGAATGTCACCAAGTCCGCAGCCGCGAACGCGTTTCGCTCCGGACTGGCGCTGGAGAACAGGGAAGAGGAGCTGCTACCGCGAGGGGAATCAATACCTCGGTCCTTCTGGTGGTTGAAGGGGGATTGCAGGAACCGGGGGGAGGGGGAAGAAGACGGCAGGGTGGGATGCCGAGGGGAGAGGATGAGGGTGGCACTGGAATATTGCCGGTGGAAATTTCTGCGACGCGGGGGGGGGGGAGCGGAAGAGGGAAACGAGGTACGAGGGCGAGAGAGGTGGTATTGCATCTCCAGGGAGAAGGGGGTGCACGGGAGGTGCCGGCGGGAGGGGAGGAAACGCGACGCGCTGCATGATCGTCAATTGGTGGGACGCTGACGGCCAAGTGCTGCACGATGATTGTTACCGCTGCCCACCCCCCTCCGCCCCTCCCCGCCCCTCTCCTCCCCGCGGATCGAATATCCGCTTCGGCAAAAACTGAATTCGGACAGAGTTTTGAAAAATCGGGGTCAGTTCCGTTGACTTCTCCGAAAGGCGCCGGTTACTTTTCTGCTCGCGTCCTCGCGCATGAATTTATCTTCGGACATCAAGGATATCGGCGAGAGTTTTCCAGCGGTGTGCTTTCTCTCTCTCTCTCTAGGTTCGCTGTCGTTGCATTTTTCGTCATTGCGGCAAACAAATCGTTATAGTTCCAGAATCTTGTCAACACATCTTCCATGCCTATTCTTTTTTTTTTTTCTATTGTAAGCGTTACGTTAGGTAATTACGCGATACGTACGATGCACCACCGATGGGTACGGCACGTACATCTACGACCGACACTATTCTTACAATAGCAATGGCGATACCGGTAATCACATAAATGTCCACTCGAAGTTACTTATCGAGGATCTGTTAGGATCAAAAGGCAGGACGGTATATTAGGTGCAAACACAATAATACAATAACGATATTTATTAATATCATTAACACTCGCGTACATACATCGTGGTTCTGATTACCGAAAAACACGACGGACGTGTTGTCACACGAACTGCTCAAACGGCAATAGCCCGGCACACATGCTGTGACACGCTCAAGGATCGCCTATTGCATCAGCTAATCCTGATTGGCCCTTATTAAGGATATTCCTACGCCTAGGTCGCTAGACGCAGCGCATTATAGCGTTTTCGATTATACAGGATTTGAACGACCCAGGGTTGGTTAATGACGTCATTGCAACCTCTCCACCAATGAAAGACTTGCATTTATAGTAAAATAGTGATTGATCAACCCTGGGTCGTTCAAATCCTGTATAATCGAAAACGCTATTAGATAACTCGCGCGTGGTCGCGAGGACCGCGGGAAAGGGGATACAGTGACGCTCAATCGGCGGCGTTGCACCGCATTGCTTACACTATTATTAAGCTATCTTTTTCCAACGTACTTTTCACACACTTTTTATAATTAAAACGTGGGAGTTGTATCTCGTGGAACTTCCATCTTAAAAAACAATGAAATATAGGAGATCTATACGTCAAATTTGACGCATGGACTCGTGCGTCGGACAGCTCGCATTCATACCGAATGCGCGACGCGCTGATCTTCGGGTTGTAATTTATCCGCGACTCCTTTATTCGCGCTCTGCGTCACGTATTTCGTTTTCGCTGCCATAAAAGAAATCGAAGGAGGGCGTTAGAAAAAAAAAAAGGATAATCCGACGCAGATTATATATAACGAGTTGGCGCGCATGCGAGCGGCGTGAAGTTTTATTGAATTTTATGGCATAGTTCCCTCGCACAAGGCGATAAGAACCATCGGACGTTTTAAAATATATATATCGCGGAGAGCGGTTTATCTTGCATACAGCAATACAGTCGAGTGGATTTACGCGAAGGACTCAGCGAAATATCATCGCGATGTTCGCATTACGCGCCAATTAACGATCTTTCCGATTTCTGCGATTACATCTCTAATGCGACCGCGATGAGGGCGAAGCGACGCAGACGAACGACCAAAGTCGCTGGAAGACGCTGTGCGTTTGCGCATGCACCTGTTGGCGCAGGCTGCTGCTCGATTTGTACAACGATGCAGGGGTGCTCGATTTTCTTATTTACTCGCACGTCGGACAAGGCCCGACCCGATAATCTCGGCGCGACCCATTAACCCTTAAACGCGTGTCTTTGCAACGCGTTGCAAAAACCTCGACCTTTATGGAAGATATATCTCGAGACTTTTGTATAATTTTTCGAAATAGAAACTTGCCAAATTTTTCTTACGTACGTAAAATATTTCCAAGTTGAAATGATTATTTATAGGATCTTGTATGCTTCTCTTGATTATAAAAACGACACCTTGAAATAGCATGTATTTACACGATTTTAATAATTTTAAGAATCACAGACGTAAAAGCAAATTGAATTATATTTTGTTGCAGACACATCTACATTTTCCAATCCCGAACCCTCAGTTTGGACTCCGCACTTTTACCCGATGTATGAAAACAAATCTAAATTATCCAAATTGGAGCATAAATATATAAAGCAACGTCGTACAATAAAGAAATTGCTGTTTGAATTGGTCGAAGCATGGAGCACGAGAATAAAAGCCAACATTTGCATAAGCGTGCGCCAACAGAATCTCCGCTGTTGCGGTTGATCCTCGTAATGGGCACCGCCGAACAACACATGTGTACGTGTGTGTGTGTGCATATACGCTCCCGCGACGGGATATGTTTGTGCAATGCATGCGCACACGTATATACGTGTGGTGAAATGCATTGGGATTCCCGCACACGTACGACCTCCACCCAGCCTGATCTCTATGCACACCTACCATACGCCAGCCCCGTGCACCTACACGCTTCTATTTGCGGTGCAAAACAACCGAGACGGCAGGGTGCTTACTCCGAAAGGGGTTGACGTAGCGACGGACTCGAGCGGCTCGCGAAACGGGAGCCATAGGGTCAGTGGGTTATCGACGTTTGTCCTACGCGCCCTTCGCGCAGAAGGACGAGTCGTGCGTCGACGTACGCGTCGCTTCGACGTGTGCACGTCGAAAATTCGAGCCTCTACGTCAGCCTCTCGCCTCCCGACGCGATTGCCGGGAAGGAATGAAAAAAAAGAAAGAGAGAGAGAGAACGGATCGCGTTGACCTGCGCGCCGTCCTTCTTTTATTGGGACATCCACGAATGGGACATCGGCTCGCGATTATCGACATGTACGTTGCACTTCCGTTTCCTCGATTCGCGCTGACCTCTTTTGTAACGCCGTTGTTACACGATAGGCGTGGCTGGTTGCGAGAGCGCAATTTGTGCAACCGTGCCGCTACGATTTATACGGAGTGATTTCCAAGTTGCGCAATTTCTCGCAACTACTAGAACCAAGAACTATTTCTGGATCGCATTGCACGGGCGTTTTAGAGAGATTGATGCTGTGTGTACCGATGTTATCGCACATATTGGTGCAAAAATTAAAAAACTCCGTGCAATACGAAAATTTTCCTTTTACATGAAATGCGATAAAAAAAAGGTGATTGACAATTTAATCAATATGAACAAATTTTATTGCGGATAATTAATAATATTTTTAAGAAATAAAATAACCGATTAAATCGACGTGACAGACGTGAAATTTAAATTACGTCAAAGATTCCGTTAATATGTTTGAAAATTAAAAATATATCTACAAAGGAGCTTTGTGAAAGTGGAATATTTTTTGTTTAAACAAGCCATGAATCAAAACAAACGAATGAGATGTAAATTGTTTTATGCAAAAGTGCGCTCTTATCTATCGCGATTCGAAATAGCTATAAAGCCTTCGGGAATAGTTGCCGCCATCGCCCATTGATTTGAGCTTTCGCGGCTATGGCAGCTGGGTATTTTGCCGTTTTAAATCACAAATGGATGGTGAGTGCAAGCAAAAAAGATTCTCTTCAAAGGACTTTAAAAGTAATGCGTCCGTGCCACATTACGAATGCGCCTTTACGCTTTGTGAAAAGTTTTTTGTTGTATGCGCATGCAACCAGGACGACAGAAAGAAAATTAGACATAAAACCCATATAAACGTCGCACCTTTTTCATTATGAAAAGAAACTGATATTACTGATATTACCATCGTCTATATTTAGTTCGTAATTATAAAACAAATGTAACGCGAAATTTGAGGGAAATAATTATAATGTGTCTAATAAATATCTATTATATCTTCTCGCTCTAATAATTTTATAGTATTGGTACTTTAACCAAAATTAAAAAACAAAGTTTATTATAATTTTAACTTTTAATCTGTAAACATTTTGTTACATTTTATCTTTTTCATGTTTTTTTTATCCAAATATTGATTTAGTTGACAATGCGTTATATATTATAGTTGAGTATGTTATATTATTTAATTAAAATATTTCTGTTATCCATATATGGTTGCTTTAATTATATCTTATCTTCCAAAATCTATATTTCCGGTTAAATCAATATTCACAATCGCATTTCGCGGTCGACGTGCATTTATCTTGCGTTTAATTAATATTGAAGTACGCAATTAGATTTAATATTTAACGCAGCGTATCGATGATTTTTAAGTGCAGAATTAAGCATTAATTTCGCAGCGACTACGCACCGGAGTGAATTAAAAGGGAATACAACCTCTATTAATAATCTACAACGGTAGTTTCACAATTATCACTGGTGCAGAGTGGTCTGACATTGACAGAGATATGCTGGCGGCATGCGAGATTAGTGCAAGACATCCAAGCGGGCTTTCGTATGCGCCGTAACTCGCGCATAGCACGAATGCGATGCTACAAAGGCATCGTCGAGTAGCACTTGGATGTATCGAGTTGATAAGGTCAATGAGTGCTTGGATAACTCACCTCGGAAGACGTCAAGTAGCAAAGCCTCGAGTCGGTGCTTTCCAGTGAGGCTTGTTGAACGATTCCGTATCTGCCGTCCCGATCGGACATGTAGTCGGATCTGACGCTGTCCTGCCTGTCGAAAGTGCCTCTGGAATATGCAAAACATCTAACTGAATATTTCAGTACAGTTCCCCGAGCTTATAAAACGGACGTCTTTCAATGACAAGCTTCTTCAATTAAAATTTCTAAATTTGTCCGTAAAAGAATTCGTAAAAATTGTACGATTAATGGGAACTTTTATTTAATATCTGCGATATAAATGCGATAAAAGGAGATATTTTGTGCACTGCGAATACTGGCCGTTGGTGATGAAAAGGACTGTCTCTTAGGTACTAAGGTTAATGAAACCGTTTTCGGAACCGCGACAATACAGAGAATAGCCGAGAGTGCGATAAAAATAGAAAGAGAGCGCGGAATACAATGGAAGCGCAGAAAACAATGTGAACAATATAAGGCGACAAAAGGTAGCGTCATCCGTGCGCCAAAAGAGCCAAAGAGCCAAAAAGAACGCTGAAGTGCAAGTACGCATTGTGTCGAGAGAGAATACACGTTCTTTTTAACATTTAGCTTCATATTTTCAGATACATTTGAAATATTTATATCTCTGCTGTATATTTTTCGTTAAAATGAGTTGTTATATCTCCGTATCTTACGATTAAATACACATAATGAAGATTTATATGACGAATACGATAAAGAAAACGTTGACGGCTTGAGATTTCATTAAGTGGAGCGGATTTATGCAATTTTAAGGTACTTTCTAACGATTTCTTTCGCAACAAAGCTAATTTCAATACTACAGATTATTGCGAAAAGTTATTACGTAATTGAAAAGATTGAAAAAGTGGCCAATAATCGTGAAATCCGGACAAATATTTGTTTTTGCGTCTACATTCCAAAAATTCGCCAATTTTTGCGAATACTTTTTCACTGTATTTTCAATTAATTTTATATATTTTTATATAAATTACTTATAATTAAAAATGATTGTTGCCTTAACGCGAAAAAAAGGCAAAATTCGTCTCTATTGATAAAATCTATTATTAAAATTAAAGCTGGGATTTCTCGAACATCCCGAACAACGGTTATTGATTACTAATAACTCGGACTCGCATGAGGGATCTCCTTGATGCTTCCCTCACCTTTGTTCGAGAGAATCAGTCCTATTGGACTTGTAACCGCTGTCGTTGAGGCTGCTCTCGTGTCTCAGAGACGGGAGAGAGTCCCAAGGCGACTCTCTCTTGTGTCCAGGATATCCCGGATTTATCGAGCTCGAAGCGCCTGAACCAAGAGTCGAGCTGCCGGATTGCCAGCCGTCGGAATGTCGAAACCATTGTGCACGCGCGGACTCCCCGATGCAGCTGGCGCATCTGCAAACATCGTGTTTAATTATACAATTAACACCATTTATAAGATTCTTTTATTTTAATAACGCTTCGCTTTAATCGAAATAAATGATCTAGAAGTCTTTGTGGTGTCGAAGCAATGTTTGCGATCAATATGAAAGTAATTATAAGAAATCATTGTCAATTTGTGCAATTATTCGTTAATGTGGTATGATATTTTTTATAAAGTTATATTAATTTCATATTCCGTTGATTCTCGGTACTTTTCTCGCTGCGCATCGTCAACGATATCTGAATCAGAAAACAGTTAAATGAATCAGCGTCCCACACAACGGACGCGCAGTACCGTGCGGGAACAGGCGACAAATCCGAAAGAGGCACGACGATCTTCACTTCGTCGTCCTCTCCGAACACCTGGAACTTGACGTGTTTTTTACTCCTAGACTTGTCCGCGGACTCGTTCGGTAGAATCCGGTAGAACACCTTCTCCGGAAGTTTCGGCAGCTTCGGCATCTTCTTCGGCTCTCGCCGCCTCTCGAGCGATCGATATTTACGCTGCAGATTGTAATTCATCGTTGCGATTACAAATTTAGCGTTTCAAATCAATCGCAATGGCAATGTAATCAACTGGATGATTAGTTCGACGTTTGCGCTCGGTAACGAAGGGATGATTATCGTCGCGGCGTGGAAAACGATCGGCTGTTTACGCGCGCTCGCAGCAACGAGGAAATAATTATTTGCTCCCGTTTCGCGTTTTCATGCGACCGGCGGGCTCGCGGGCGCGATGAAATAATTATCCGTGCATTCGAAATAATTAATGTTGCATTCGTTTCGAAAGTATCACACTGTTTGCACACGGCCGCGCGAACGGCGAAGCAATTATTTCCGTTTTAACGCGACTGACAGCTGCGCTTCTCACAACGAGAGAGGCGATTATTTTCGCAGGCTAACTTTTGTAATTGTCCCCATCTGAATATCAATAGCGCGATGGATATCTCTCTCGTTTCGATGCGTGTTCGAAATTATCTTTATCTCCATTTATAAATCAACAACGGCGCGACGAAGGCCTCTTCGCATTTGATTCGAATTCATTCTTGGTCCAAATAAATATTATCCATTGGAAAGTATCTGAACAATTTGCTACTTCTTCTCGCAACGTCGACAATTTATATCAATTTTCCTTTGCACTTTGCACTTTGCATCGATCACTATCTGCAGCATCCGATCCTGCCATCGGTGTGACTCTACTGCGTGACGCGACTGTCAAGACATCCGGTGATTTATTAGCGACGTCTTCTCGCACTTCACATTCGCGGCTATCGGGAATTTATGCAACGCATAATGTTACTCGGCGCGCATCCTCAAATATCAATAATTCATCATCTCGCACTGGCATGCATCTGCACGATGTCGCGCACAACGTAGATACGCAATTCTCATGCACTCCGCCTCGCGCGTTTCTTCTCTGATCTATCAGACGCGCCTTGCACTTTGATACACCGCGCGATCCGTCAGCGATCTCGCACACGCTAATCCCCTTCACACGCGTCTCTTCCTTATCCTCGCGGCCACGAAACACCCTTCCTCTTCGTTCTTCTTCGCATCGAGCTAAAGCCCACTCGCAAGGTTTCTATATTTACGTCGCGGCCTGCTGTGCTGTCAGTTGCCGTCGCTGACCCGTAATGCACAACGCGCCAGCGGCGGCCGAGGATGATGATGCACGCGCCGATACCGGAGAGCTCTATCGAGAGGCGTACCTTCGGATAGACGCCACGCGACGCTCGTCGACGCGCGTCGCTATCGATAGCCTCACAGCGCACGTGATATTTCTTTTTTTTTCCATCGCCCATGGACTATCGATAGACGATACCACATCCGGTGATATTATCCAGGTCGCTCCCTTAATGGATGAGCACGTCTCATTGACTGTAGTGTTGTAGGGCGCAGCCCTTTAAATGTCAAAGTCTCGCAGCGAGAGACGACTTTCGTGCCTTTTTTTCGAGACGAACTCTTCGCCAACCGAAGGGTCGGCTGAGCTATTATTGAGCCTCGCCACGCACGTCGGCGCTAATTCCCGTTTTACTACTTACGTAGGAGATATTTCAGTGAGCCGGGTGGAACACGTCAATGAATTAATTTTGTAATTGTCACAAATCACATAAAGATTCAAAAATACTCGACAAATAATTAAACATCAATGAAAAAAACGATTTTTAAACGTTTTGTTACAATTTTTCGAATTGTTTTTCGTGTTACAAGACTATGTAAGAATGATTATAAAATTATATTTCATCCAGTATCTTTATTGAACCCACTTTTTTATTTTTAATAAATAATCGAAGAAAAGAAAACAATTTTCCAAATTTCACTTTTCTCATATTTTCATATTTTTGTATATGCCAAACGTTTTCTCATTTACATATAATTCTTATATATGGCAAAGATTATGTATAATCTTAAAAATAGCTAAAAATTATATTCTGAATTGTATTTTGAAGTTGAGAATCTATTCTTTTATACAATTATATATATTTGTATAAATTTGTATAAATAAATAAGCATGTGGGTTCAATTTTTTGTGTTGTACATATTAGTAAAAATTTAATATGTGGATTAATAAATCTTAATAAAACTTTAATCGGTGGTTTACCTAGAATTATAATCGCTGAGGTAGCCGCGATCTCGTTCAGAATCTCGCTCTCTCTTCTCTCTCACCATCTCGTTGCGGTCGCTATAATAGCCGTCTCTATCCTTGCTATTTTGCCTTTCATTGCAGTAGCGATACGACAGCGGCAGAGTTGATGATTTGTTGGAACTGGAACCTGCAACCATGATAAAATTTGCATTACAAGATGAAATATTCTTTAAAAGAATAATCTTTTTTTTTAATATATGTATGTACGTTCAAACTTACGCCTTCGTGAAACGTGAGGTGTACGCTGAACGTTCAACGGTATGTTTTCTGCGAATTCTAGAAAGTGGAAAAAATTATTTTTTAATAAAACTTACTTAATTAGTAATTTTAATTAAATTATTTTGATAATTATATTAAACTGGTAAAAAATTAAAAAGGTTAAAGTTTAATGTATTCATTCATTTGAAAAGAACAAAGGTGGGATAAAAGTTGTACGTAAAAAAAGACTATATTTTCTGACCACAAAAATAACATGCAATATAATTATCCCAAAATTTAACTTATCAAATGTCATTATGCAAAAATATTTTCAAAATTTCGTCAAATTTTTCATTCAGAAATGCAACAAAATGTAATTAAAAAATATTGTGTAATAAAAGAAATGTTATATATAATAAAATTCGTATCTTTATATTAATTAACATTAAAAAATTAAGAAAATTACTTTTACTTATTTAAAAAAGAATAATTTTATTTATAAAAGCACTTGAGGAAAGTATATTTCCAATCTATGCAAAGTCTAATCTTCTATACTTACAATTTTCTTTACTGAAATTAATTCAAGATTTATAAAAAAAAAATATAAATTTGGATGATAAGAGATCAAATTGTCCTTTTTCTTTTAGATTTTCTCATAGATGAAATAAAGTCTCACCCAAGTTTTCCATGCTCTGCGAAAGTAGGGCTTCAAACGTACGCAAGCTATAGCTCTCTGCGTCCATGCCCTTGGCCAGGGTGTTCCTGAGATGCATCTCGTATTCGAGAAGCAGCCGGCTGGTCGGGCTACCCGGCGTCGACACCGATTGCATATTCTGCTGATATGTCTGGCCGCCGTTGCAGCGACGGGAGTTGCAGTGGTTCGGCTGCTCCATGTCGGAGTTGCCGTTCGACGAGCTCGGCGTGGTGGCGTAGCACTGGTTATCGAAAATGACATTGTCCGAGGGCGGCGACATGTCACCTGTGCACCGATTACGTTCCGAATCTAAGTACGTCCTGCCTCTGCCGCCTGCGAGCAGAGAGGTGCAACCGAGAGTGCAGGATGTACGATGGACGTGGTGATTCGTGCGGTGGTCCGCTGATGAATGAGGAACGTTTAGTCAGTTAAGTCGGGAACGGCCGAACGCGTAACTCGGCAAGTGGTTCACCCGAGAATGAACTATGACGCACTCGTTGGGCTGACAGAACGACCACGTTGTCCCTCAGTGCGCATGTTACGTAAGAAGATTAGGGGTAACAAAATGTTAGAGGTGCCGCAAGGGTGGTGGTGGGTGACCTCGTGACTTTCATCAGGGTGGAGCTGGCTGGTTAGCGTGGCTGATCACCACGTTGTCGCTCTACGCGCATGTTAACTTGTGCCGGGGTGTGTAACGAAAGGTTAGAGGTGCAGCCAGAGATGCTGGGTTAGTTGCAGGGGGGAATTTCTTACAGCGTTACGCGTTCGCCGGAATTGTGGGGTCAAAACGAGGGGGCGAGATTAGGTGCAAGATCAGTCACGTAATTGTCGGCGTGAACTTTGTCACTTTTCGCTCTTCAAGTCACGCTCGACTAGATCTCACTGCTTTATGACAAATAAGTCTAACTGTAACTTTTTTTAGGAAAAAATTACGTGGCTGAACTCTAATCGCTTTTCAACACTTTCATTGTTGAGCTGTCGACATTTTATCTTTGTCTATTTAAATTTTTGTTCAAAACGACTGAAGATCTTTGATATATTTTTGTTAACACTAAGTTATCTCAACAATAATAGCGTTACCCTCATTTTTATATCTTACAAATATATATATATTAAAATAACAATGTGTATTAATTATGACATTTATGATGTGGTTGATAAAATCAAAATCAGAGATGATTTGAATGTATCAATGGACAGCGTGCAGCAAAAACTTTGCCCGAAAGGGCCTGAGAAGACGCGATAAACCAGTTAAATACCGTTGAGAAACAATCGTACCAGCATATTGCCGACTCATGTCGTGAGCGCTTCTGGACCCCTGGAATTTGTTGTTGTAGGGCGCGCGATAGGGATGCGCGTAGTTCTCGTTGTCAACCTCCTGCATAACGTACTTCTGATTGTTATTGCTCGGATGATAGTGGTAGCTGTGATGACTGTGGCGCTTCCTCGTCATTTCCGGGGACGTGACCGGGCTGTCGATGCTCGGCATCGGCTTCAGCATGCGCTTCAGAGTGTTCGAGTCCAGGCTGATGCCGTTCTGCGCATTCTCGATCCGCATGTCGTCGGTGCTCTTGCTCTTCGACTTGTGGCCGTGATTGTTGTTGACGATGTTGAAGAGATTGCCGTTCTGCATCTCCAGCTCGGTGTAGTCGGCCGACTTGGTATGGTGCAGCTGCTCCTTGCGCAGCGATTTACTCTGCAGGGTGCCGCCGGCCTGAGTGCCCTCCGACTTCAACAACTCGGGGCCGTTCTGCTGCGTGGAGGAGTCCTGGCTCTGCTTCTGCGACTTCTTCGGCGATATTATGGAACCCTTCTCGTCGGGGCTGTCGATCTGTTTTCATGGAATTGGCGAATCGTTATCGATAAATTTGCATCGGTAATTGAAGTATTCTAATCTGAGATTTCCGCGAAATAGTGCAATTTAATTTCATACACGAATATGTTAGAAGCTGGAAGATATATTTTTGTTGCTAAAAAATGCAAAGAAGAACAAAATTAGCGATTCGCTTGCAATTAGCTAAATAAATTACAAAATAACATTTTGCTATTAAAAAGCTAAGTACTTTTTAATGAAGAAATTGTGTTTTATTTAAATAATTAACAAAATAAATAATAATAATGAATTATTCAGAAAGAAAAAAAAATTGCAATTAGTCTGCGACATAACAGCTTCAAAGAAAATTGAAAAAAAAAATGCATCTCTACATCGCTATGATAAAAGCTTGCCTGCGATCCCACCGTAACAGTTCCAATTCCGATGTTGGCAGTCTTCGGGGTCGTCTGGCACGTCTCGTTCTGCTTCTCCTTCTGTTTGGCCAAGTCGCCGGCCTTTGGTGTCTTCCCGGGTGTCGCACTAGGATTGTTAACGTTGTCGTAGAGAGATGCGCTGGATGTGGCCGCTGTTATCTTGTCTCGTCCTGGCATTTCCATTTCCGTTGACCGCGCCATGGTCCGTGGAAGCGTAGACGGCCCTGAAATTACAATTTTAATAAGTACAAAAAGATTATTTTTGCGCGTAACATCAAACGATGGTTACTTGAGACAAATTCACGAAATAATAAACTATAAATATTTTTACTTCACAAATAATTGAGGATAAGGATAATTGTTGGAAGAAGAGTGAAAAGGCTCATCGATTATTGCAATCCAAGCGGCGCGAAATAAATATGCAAAAGTGGAATGCAGGAGTGATTTATTGAAAAAAATTTGCGTACCGCACGGACTTCGGTATCTGGGGTCTTGGCTACGCAGTCTGGCGTACTGTTCCGGCGCCATGCAGGTGCACTGAGGCTCTCTGGATCGGCTGGGTGAGGCCGGCGTCGACACTGGCTTTCGGCGTGTTTTGATCTTCTGCTTGTTCGGCGGCTCGAGCTTCAACGAGTAAGAAGAGGACGCTTTCCTTGAAATCTTGAACGACGGTGACTGTATGGAAAATTAACTAGTGACTGCAAATGATCTAAGAAGTCGAATCGGACGTATCGGACTTGTTGTTGTTGTGTCGCCCCTAAATTACCTCCGCTCAACTTCCTTCGCGCGCGATCCGGACGGGAGAGGGATAACAGGCGGAGAGATAGAGAGAAAGAGAGAGAGAGCGAGAAATACGGGGAGAAAGAGAGAGAGAGAGAGAGAGAGAGAGAGAGAGAGAGAGAGAGAGAGAGAGGGAGAGAGAGAGAGAAAGAGAGAGAGAGAAAGAGCGACAGCGAACAGAGTTGTGGTAACGATGTATATAATGTAACAACATGCGTGTCGCGGGTGTAATATCACTAAACTTACGCAGCATTCTCTGAATTGCTTTGCGTCTATGGGAGACGTGAAGTTAAGCCCCCACGTATCATTTGTCACCGTGTCCTTCCAGTAAACGAAGCACTCCGACGCCTGGCCGATGCGCGTACCTTGAACACGATTAATCACACGATATTAATTATGCAAATGAATTTTTGTCGTCGCGAAGAAAACAAAATTGATCGTCAAAGGGGGATGTAACGCTCATTTACACGTGTATCGAGAGAGCGAAGTATCTCGATTGCGCTTTCGCAAGGGCTGTCGTAGTATTTGCTGCTTCGAAAAAGCTGTGTTTGAAATACGACTCATACCTGGCTGGACCAACCGCACGTCTAGGATCTTATCGACCTGGCTGTTGTACGCGGTGATGTGGAAGACGCACTCCGGCGAGTCCTGAATGCAGGTGATGTTCACCGGGACGAGATCCTCGGACACCTGCTGCCACTTGACGGTTCCGGCCCCGCTCGAGTTTACATGGAACACTTCGGCCCACAGCCTAAAAACTCTCGTCATTATATCGTGTTTTGCGACAATTCTCGGAACATCGACACGTCGTTTCGGGGGAAACATTCGAAGGGAAGAATATGAGAAAGTGTCAAGCAGCCGTGATGACACAAGTGGTGCAAAGAGTGGCGAAAAGAGAAGTGAAAAAAAAAGGAGACTGTAATCGGAAGGTATTCGTCGTTATCATTTTTCATTTGCAATAATAGATATCGATTTTGCACTAAAGCTACGTAGAAATATTTTTGCACGGTCCAAAATAAATCGGTCGCAACAGCACTGTATCTCGAAACGGATAAAAAAGAAATTGTCACATACGTCGGATGGAAAATCGCGAATGCACGTACATCACGTGTGTGCGGAATCTACATTTACAGTGTAAACACCGACCTCTTTCTGCATTAAAAATGTATGATCTGCAGATATTTGTTTTCAATTCCAAAGCTCTTTGAAACGATAAAGCTGGACGATATATTATTGAATTTTGTGCACCGAGTTAAATCAGTGGACGGAAAAGTAATGACATTATACTAAAAATACTAATAGTCATGCGAAGCGTGTGTGTACAGGTGAGGTATAAAGTAGGCAGTATATACGTGTAGGTGTACATCCAAGTATTAAAAATTGAGAAGTGTGATAAAAATATGAAAAAGGTGACGTTACCAGGGAGGAGTATTTAAAACGTAACTTTTTTACTCAGCTTAACTCAAATATAATTAATAGTGCAAAGCAAATAACAGGAAAAAAGATTGTCCGTATTATTTATTAAACGAAAGAGGATTTCCTTCGTGTATATCATTGCTTAACGTACGTACGTCTGGTGGAATAAAATAAAGTTCGACCCCCTCCCCCCCCTAAAATTTTTCTGTTTTCTTCAGGTATTTCATGACCAAAAATATTGAGTATCAAATATTTACATCAAAGGTGGAAAAATAGGTTATTTTTTTCTTCTTTTTCCTTTTTTTGACTATTCACTCGTTAAATTGAAGTACACTATATAACGAGAGAAAATTAAGCGCATTAAGTTAATTGGAACAAAATATTTTTTGCACATTTATACTATCTACTAGGTGGCCTATTATTTGGTGTTTGAATGGCGCTACATACATATACATGTTATGAATGTATTATGTATGATTTATGATTTATGATTTTTGCCCCCTCAGATGAAAAATACTTCCGCGGCGCCTGAATTCTACCAAATATCACTCAAAATAAACAACCGCGCGATCCGAATAAGAAGAACGGCCTATCAGTCGTGATGAATGGAGCTTGATCAGCCAAACGAAAAGTAACAGAAGAAAGAGAAAGGAAGGAGGGTTAAAGACGTAAGCGCGAGCAAATAAGACAGCGGGG